>NC_059161.1:43165369-43790369 GCF_019923935.1 Bubalus bubalis
AATAATATTACAGTGAGATAGATCAAAAGTGCATATTCATTATGGTCAGTGCATCAAGGCCAGGCTATACAAGTCTCCAATAAAAAATCACTGAATCTTAACTAAAGACTTTTTAATCAAAGCCAATATTCCAAACAAAGCAATGACATTGGTCATCTACTGTATTTCTGTGAGGGGAGAAACAAGACATAATTACTTTTACAGAAGTTCCCACCAATTATTTTCAAAATACATAAAATCTGATGTTTTCATCAGGGAAATCAGTTTGTGCATTCTGGGGTCTTGTCTCCAGCAGTGACAATTAAAGTTGGAGAAATCACTGAGCATGGCCTCTATCTTTCCAGAAACCTTCCTGTTCATGGGTTAATTCCTCCTTATTCCCCGAAGATTATACCTGTAAAAACTTTTGGACTTAACACAGGAGATTCAGTTACCCTTTTTATTATTCACTTATCTTCTGTTCCCATGCTATTATACTAGAAGAATTTTAACCACCCAAATACCATCTAAAACCATGTAAATGTAATTTGCAAGAAAACTTCTGATGGGTCCCTTTGGGCCTGTTTGATATAAGCTTAGTAACAGAATGTATTTCAAGTGAGTCTCTTTTTTTCTGGCTAAAATTTCGCATTTGCCCCATGTTTATATAAGAATGTGATTGTTCTCTCCCGGGAGCTAAGCCTCATCCTCCATGTTTCCTCTGGGGTGTAGTTCTATAATGTCCCGGTGGTTTTGATGACTTCTCAAAGTTCTTGCTTCTACAACTTATGATTAGAGAGATGAATGCAGGGGCCAACGGCAGGAGAAAAATGCCTTGCGAACCCTGATTTTCACTGCTAAGCTTCTCAGGATCTGAGGCAGAAGTACCAAGCGATTATAGCAAATGTGGGAAGAAATAGAAATTAAACATCATTTCTGATGAGAAAATGATCCTAACACCTTAAGATCAAATGATCTTGGATGAACAGAGTGTGTCCCACACAGGGAAGACTCCAGCCCTTCCCTTTTCCAGTTCATCTTTCATTCCACTGGGATTGCCCTTCTATGACAACAGCTGTGATCGGTGCTCGACATAAAATCCTTCAGACTTTGTGATGATTGCATCAGCCTGGCACGTGAGCCTTTAATGTTATGCCTCCCCAGCCTCATCTACCATCCTTGCCCCTCATACCCCTCCAACCACACTGAACTTCTTCCTCCCATTCACCAGGATTTGCTCGCTCCTAAGTCTTTGCACTGGCTATTTCTTTGGCTTGATAAAAGCCCATGCATTTGTCAAGGTGCAGCTTAAATACAATGTGCTCAGAAAAAGTCCATACGCCTGGAGATGGCATCCTCGCTTTCTCTCCTGTGTACTTGGGTACTTTTTAACAGACCTCATTAAAGCGCTATACAACGTGGCGCTTCCGAGGTTGCTCAGTGGTAAAGAATCCCCCATGCCAATGTAGGAGACACGAGTTCAATCCCTGGGTTGGGAATACCCTGGAGGAGAAAATGGCAACCCATTTCAGTATTCTTGCCTGGAAAATCCCACAGACAGAGGAGCCTGCAATCCATGGTGTTGCAAAGAGTGGGATATGACTGAAAGTGTGAGCAAGACACACTTGTTTGTATGTGCTGGTTTTTGGTACATCCCTTTCCCCTATTTTACAATGATAGCTCAAAGGGTAGGATGTTTTGTAAATTGTATGTACTCCAGTGTTAAAAATAATAAATGAATTAAAGAATGAGGGTATGAACCAACTCAGCACAAGGGGCCAGTGATGGATCTTTGAGAAGATGGGATATTAAGGAGGGACACACTCTCTTCCTCTACATTGTCTGGACTATTCTACTGAGTTATTTTGTAGCAGGTTTACCAGGAGCACACAACAACAGATCCCTGGGGCAGGTGCGTCTGGTAGGATGAAAGAGACCTTTCAGGTTGCTGACCCTCTCGATCATGAAAATTTACCAAAAAGAGGATGGCGTGATAAGGTGTCCTCCATGAGAATGGAGGGGAACTGTGTGGGAGAAAACAGGGCACAGAGATTCTTTGGCAGAAAAATCACAGCTCTGTGGGCTGGGAAATTCTTCCACTTAAGAGTCATATGCTCTGGAATGTGCAAGGGGAAATAGTCTCAGTAGGGTCTTGACTCAGCAAGGCCTGGAATTGATGTTTGGGGCTGCTCTGCAAGGTCCTGGGGCATTTAGATTCACAGCAGTGTGAGCTGAGTTGCACACGCCGGCGTGTATCAGTACAAGCCTTAAATCAGAACCACCCGTTACACCCCCTCCCCTCTCCCTGGCTCCGAGTCTTGCCCCCCAACCTCCCCCTTCACGGCAGGCTCATTAAGGCCTTTCCCAGTGCAGAGACACTGCATTTTGGGGACTGGTGGAGCGTTTGATATTTTCCACTCTGCGTGTCAAGGGCATTTACAGTCGGCGTCAGAATGTTATGTCGGTCTGAGGAGGCACTTTGAAGTGTTTGTGGTAGAGGCCACATGTGCAGGCAAGATGTGCCTCCTCCCCATCCCCGAGGTTCCTGCTCAGCTCTTTCCCAGCGTCATGTGACAATGAACAACACTGCTTAACCCTTTACTTGTTGGCTAGCTGCTTATGATCCCCATCTGTGTGCGTGCTCAGTTGCTCAGTCATGTCTGACTCTTTGGGACCCCATGGACTGCAGCCCACCAGGCTCCTCTGTCCATGGAATTTCCCAGGCAAGAATACTGGAGCAGGTTACCATTTTGTGCAAGGAATCTTCCCAACCCAGGAATCAAACCCATTATCTCCTGCATCTGTTGTATTGGCAGACAGATTCTTTACCACTGAGCCACCTGGGAAGCCCCTAATGATCACTATTATTATTATTTGAAAAGATACTTTACCTCTTCCTACATCTCAGCTTTGGAGACAGTGTGGAGCCTTTTCTTCTTATCTTCTGGAACCTTTTTGTGGCAGTTTCTGCTCCCACTTTTCATGAACTTACATGCAGAAATGTATTTCCCCAGAGGACACACAAAGCAAATGCATATCTTTTACTATTACATAGATAGTAAAAGCAATGGGATGCTTGACACGTACCCACCAATGCAGAGCCCGTTCAGAGATGCTCAGCCGTCTCCAACAGCAGGGAGCCCCCAGATGGAGCCTTTGTGTTTTCACTTTTCATAGGTAGCCCTTCAAAAGTCACTCAGCCTATTTCATGAAAGTCTGGGGAGCTGAAACCCTGAAAAAAAAAAGAAAAATATGAGACCTTCAGAGGAAATATTATCAGCTGACCTAAGTGTCTTACTTAGCTCTGTGGTTTGGCTCATGCAATGGAGCAGGCCTGAGATTGATGACCTCCTAAGCTTTCAACTCTGAGGTTCAGTAATGCTCAGCAAGCTTGGAGAGGTTTTGAATTTGGCAGGATTGGGTGGGTGGAGAAAAAGGATTCCTCTCAGAGACAATAGGCGTTAGTCTCTCTTGGGATCAGTTCATATTCACAAAGCACTTGGCAATCCAGTGAGAACAAAAGAGGTTTTAGTGAACATAAGCCATTTTCAGACACCCAAAGATTGAGACCTTTGGGCCAAGGTGCCTTGCGTTCTGCTCCATCACCAATATCTTTGGAGATACTGACTAGAGATGAAATAATCATCTGCAATGCTAGCAGTGTTTATATTTTAATTTAGGGATCTGAAGAACAGAAGAGATATGCCTTGATGTTAGACTATCAAATACCAATAATGGTTACAGTGTGTTAGGCAGTAATGTGCTTGAGAAAGCATTATGTTATTTCAAGTTTATAATAACCGTACAAGGTAATTTCTATTGTTCCCATTGGAAACCCAGACAAGTTAGTAATGTACCCAAGGTCATATTAGGAAATGGAAGATGTGGGACAGGGACTCAAAACTTCCTGACTTCAATGAATATCTGTGTTATTAACCTCTGTAACACAACTGTGCCCATACAAGGTCAGAGTCAGCGACCTTGTCATTTCCTAGGACAACTCCTAGGATGCAGCCTGCCCTTAGCTCACATTTTCCTAGCTCTGAGTCAGGAGTGTTTTATAAATACCTACTGAATGAAGGAATGAGTGAATGGTTGTTAACAAGCCTGGGAAAGGCATTGAACCCTAAGGCAACATCTCTCAATTTCTGTAATGAAAGCCTGACCTGGGACATCTCCAATACAAACAGGACACTTTCCCAAAGAAGTCAGGGATTCAAGTCCTTGGAGCCAGGAATTTATGTTTCCCTGTCCAGAAATCCCTCCCAGATAGCATAAAACTCATGGACTCCCTACACGACTTTCTTCCTATGCCACGGGCCCTAAGCTTTACTTTCCTGCCAACAGTTAGGCACAAAGAAAGCAGATTGAAGAGAACACCAGTTTACATAGTTTGTTAGAATAACTTTGCTGTTTATACTTGCTCTGCGTGGGTTCAAGCTCTTTTTTAATAGGGCATTTGCATTCTTGTAAGGGGTCTTACCAAAGTGAGAAAAGTGAAGTGGCCAAAAGGAGAGTTAATAAATAGTGTCTTGTCACAAAGATGTCTTGTCTTGTAAGTGGTTCCCAGGAGGGCTGCTAGGATAGGATTAGGGGAGGGGTATATCATGCTTTATTTTTTAACATTAGTTGGAATGAGAAACTTTTCTAGTCACTGTGTCCTGGAAATAAAATATTTGATGTGGAATAGTGTCCAAGACATGTGACCCCTAAAAAGCCTACTTGGCCCAAAGCTTGAACCATGTTTTCAATCAAATGCTACTTTGAATCCCCTCTGTGCATTTGACAGTGGAGACCCCAATCCGGTCATTCCCTTATAAGGCCTCTCCCTTTATATGGCTCCCTCTCCTTAAACAAGCTAATTAATTTTTCTCTCTAAGGTCCCAGAAAGAAAGAGATATGTTTTTCCATTGCTGAATGGATTAATCCAAGTATTTTTTATTGGTTTCAGAGTTAAGTTGGCAGCTGATTCTCACAGAAGAGGTGATTCGCAGCTAAATCAATTTTAAATTAGGCATTTGTCATGATTCAGCCTACTCATAAACCTAAAAATTAGCAACAACAACAAAAAAACCCCTAAAGATCAAAACTACAAGACTAAAAGGACCAAGATCTGCTTTATTTTTAAATTATTAAAAGCAGTTGGTGGTCCTTTGTCTGTATTACTACTAGGAATTTAACTTTGTCTTTATTCTTTCATTGTCCTTCAAGTTCTTTACACTTTTTGATTTATATCTTCTGTCTTCCTCTTGCTTCATATTTTCCATGCTTGCTGATTCACAACTTTCATCCTTTACATCTCCTAATGTTTTCTCACTTGAGAGTGTATGTTTCAGATCTGAAGTAGGATGGGAGACCGGTGGGGATCCATGAAGGAGAATGTTCATGGTGAAGCCAAGCAGCACCCTGTGGGGCTCCTGGGCACAGAACCTTTCCATGTCCCCCATTTCTTGCAAGAAATAGATTCCATGACCTTTCATGAGTTCTAAAGGGCTGCTAATCAAGGCAGGGAGGGGATACAGAGACAAGGGAGGAGCAGTCTTGGGGCAGGAGACTGATTTTACCTTAAGGGACACACATAGTATCTTTGAGCTATTACAGAACTGAAAACCCCAACAAGTGGAAGATGTTAGCATTCTTCACTCCAGAGAAGACCAACTGAGGCCAGATTAAAGAAAGGAGGAAGGTCATCAAGATTAGGAGACAACCCGAGGCCAGATTACAGGAGTGCAGGTCCTGCACACACCCTAATCTTATTAGCAACCCTGCCCTTGAACCATTGTTATAAAAGTGAAGTCGATCAGTTGTGTCTGACTCTTTGTAACCCTGTGGACTGTAGCCCACCAGGCTCCTCAGTCCATGGGATTCTCCAGGCAAGAATACTGGAGTGAGTTGCCATTTCCTTCTCCAGGGGATCTTCCTGACCCAGGGATCGAACTCAGGTCTCCCGCATTGCAGGCAAATGCTCTAACCTCTGAGCCACGAGAGAAGTCAATTAATGTCTCACCAAATCCTCCTAGGTTGGGACACACAGGTTTTGAGGGCCCCGAGCCCACCGGGGCCCTCTTGGCCTGGCAAAGCAATAAAACTATACTTTTATATTTCACTCAAAACTCTGCCTCTGGGATTTGATTCAGTTCCAGTGCAGGCCAAGTTTTCAGATCACTGACAAATCTCTGTCTGCAGCATTATTCACCCTTGAGTAAAAAAATTTTCCTGGATCTTTCACCTGAACACCTACCTGTTCTTTGCTGTTTGATTCCCTCTTCATCTTCATTGTTTTTCTCTTTTTTCATCTTTTAAATTTCCTCTGCTTCCTTTCCAGAGGGAATAAAAACAGCTATTGTTCACAAAGTACTGAATATATGCTCAATATAATATTGAGATCTTTAATTTATGTCACTTAATGGTAACTGGAATCCTAAAATGTAAGTGATTCTCTCACCATCGTACAGGTGATGGATCAAGTGCCTTGCCCAAGCCAGTGAGTCAACAGAATCAAGATTCCACCCCTTTCTGCCCTAGTCCGTGCTATCTCTACTGATCATTTCATTCTCCATTCTCCTGCTGACCTCATGCCTGAGTTTTCACTTTAACGTCTGAATATCTGAGGCTTGAGACCTTGATACTGGGCTCAGTCTTCTTTAGGCTTTGTCAAGGGTGTGTCAAGGTGAACAGCAGAGTAGTTCTTTAGTTCTTTCTATCAATGTTATTTTATTTAGATAATTTTTCCTTCTTTCAAATGCAGCTTGTTTTTATTGCAGAATTTGTATTTCATCTTAGGGTGCAATTTATGAAAAATGAGACTAAAATTAACTTTCATTAGAAACACTTTCATTAAAAAGAAATTAGTCCACATGTAAAGTTTAAAGTCTTGTTGGTGGCCCTAGTGGTAAAGAAATTGCCTGCCTACACAGGAGACATAAGTGATGCAGGTTTGATCCCTAGGCCGGGAAGATCCCCTGGAGAAGAGCATGGCAACCCACTCCAGTATTCTTGCCTGAAGAATCCCATGGACAGAGAAGCCTGGCAGACTACAGTCCAAAGGGTCACAAAGAATTGGACACGAGTGAAGTGACTTAGCACACATGCACACGTTAAATCTTTTTAAGTGTTCAGTTTAGTTTTGGGCTTCCCAGATGGCAATAACGGGGTAAAGGACCTGACTGACAATGCAGGAGACATAAGAGATACAGGTTCGATTCCTGGGTTGGGAAGATCCCTTGTAGTAGGAAATGGCAATCCACTTCAGTATTCTTGCCCTAAGAATCCCATAGACAGAGGAGCCTGGCAGGCTATATAGTCCATAGGTTCACAAAGTATCAGACACGACTGAAGTAACTTAGCAGGCATGCACATAAAGTTTAAGCATTTTAATTATTGTTGAAAACCATTTTATTGCCACAAATTCAAATGATGAGTTGAATAAGAACCAATTAGCATTTTCTGCCTTAAATAGATTAAAAAAATAATGATCATTTCAAGTATTAATATAAAGGCATTAGGCCATAAACTGTAGAAAATAGTTCAAGAACCTTTTTTATTTTCACCTTGAATGTTTTAGGGAAGGACAAAAACAGCTAAACAAAGAATTATCTACTCACTTTCATTTTATAAAAGTTGTGTTAATAATAGCTTTACTAATAGAGATTTGGTGATGACTTTTCCTCTTAAAAAGGGATATTTTACAAAAGTTAAATGATAACTTTAGGTTCCTTCCCAGCTTGAAATAACTTATGTTCTATGATTTCAATGCTGATAAGGAGAACTTAAATAGGAAAATGAAATTCAAGTTTTCTAAATGGATCTCAAATATTTAACATTTATTTTTTCTTTTATTATTTTGGTATCTACAAATAACTCATAGTCAAGATCATGGTGGTGGTATTTGTTGTTGTTCAGATGCTAAGTTACATCTGACTATTTGTGACCTCATAGACTGTAGCATGCCAGGCTCCTCTGTCCTCCACTTTCTCCCAGAGTTTGCTCAGATTCATGTCCATTGAGTCAGTGATGTTATCTAATCATCTTATCCTTTGCCACCTTTTTATCCTTTGCCTTCAATCTTTCTTGGCATCAGTGTCTTTTCCAATGAGTCGACTCTTTGCATCAGGTGGCCAAAGTACTGGAGCTTCAGCTTCAGCATCAGACCTTCCAATGAATATTCAGGGTTGATTTCCTTTAGTATTGATTGATCTCCTTGCAGTCCAAGGGACTCGCAAGAGTCTTCTCTGGCACTACAATTCGAAAGCATCAATTCTTCAGCGCTCAGCCTTCTTTGTGGTCCAAGTCTCTCATCCATACATGACTACTGGAAAAAACAAAAAAAAAAACAAAAAAAACAAATAGATTTGACTATATGGACCTTTGTCAGCAAAGTGATATCTCTGCTTTTCAATGTGCTGTCTAGGTTTGTCATAGCTTTCCTTCCAAGGAGAAAGTGTCTTTTAATTTCATGGCTAAAATCACTGTCCACAGTGATTTTGGAGTCCAAGAAAATAAAATCTGTCACTGCTTCCATTTTCCCCATCTATTTGCCATGCAGTGATAGGACCTGATGCCATTTTCTTTTTTTAATATTGAGATTCAAGCCAGCTCTTTCACTCTCCTCTTTCACCTTCATTAAGAGGCTATTTAGTTCCTCTTCATTTTCTGCCATTAGGGTGGTATCCAAAGAAGGCAATGGCACCCTACTCCAGTACTTTTGCCTGGAAAATCCCTTGGATGGAGGAGCCTGGTAGGCTGTAGTCCATGGGGTCGCTAGAGTTGGACACGACTGAGCGACTTCACTTTCACTTTTCACTTTCATGCATTGGAGAAGGAAATGGCAACCCACTCCAGTGTTCTTGCCTGGAGAATCCCAGGGATGAGGGAGCCTGGTGGGCTGCCGTCTGTGGGGTCGCACAGAGTCGGACACGACTGAAGCAACTTAGCAGCAGCAGCATTGTGGTATCATCCGTATATATGAGGTTATTGGTATTTCTCCTGGCAATCTTGATTCTAGCTTATAATTCCTCCAGCCTGGCATTTAGTATGATGTACTATGCATAGAAGTTAAATAAGCAGGATGACAATATGCAGCCTTGACATACTCCTTTCCCAAATTTGGAACCAATCCATTGTTTCATGTTCAGTTCTATTACTTCTTTACCAGAATACAGGTTTCTCAGGGGGCAGGCTATGTGGTCTGGTACTCTTATCTCTTTAAGAATACTCCACAGTTTGTTGTGATCCACATACTCACAGGGTTTAGTGTCGTCAATGAAGCTGAAGTAGATGTTTTTCTGGATCCCTTGCTTTCTCCATGATCCAGTGAATTCTGGCAATTTGATCTCTGGTTCCTTTGCCTCTGAAACCTGGCTTGTAAGTCTGGAAGCTCTTAGTTCACATACTATCAAAGCCCAGCTTGAAGGATTTGGGGTATGACCTTGCTTGCCTGGAGAATTCCATGGACGCTGTATAGTCCCTGGGGTCACAAAGATTCGGACAAGACTGAATGACTTTCACTTGCTAGCGTGTGAAATGAGCACAATTTTACAGCAGTTTGAACATTCTTGGCATTTCCCTTCTTTGGGACTGGAATGATTGACCTTTCCCAGTCCTGTGGCCACTGCAGAGTTTTCCAAATTTGTTGACTTATTGAGTGCAGCATGTGGACAGCATCATCTTTTAGGATTTGAAATAGCTCACCTGGAATTCCATCACCTCCATTAGCTTTGTTCAAAGAAATGTTTCCTAAGGCCCACTTGACTTCACACTCTAGGATGTCTGGGTCTAGGTGAGTGAGCACACTCCTGTCATTATCTAAGTCATTAAAAGCTTTCTTGTATAGTTCTTCTGTGTATTCTTGCCACCTCTTCCTAATATCTTCTGCTTCTGTTGTTGCTGCTGCTGCTTCTGCTACTAATTCGCTTCAGTCGTGTCCAACTCTGTGCGACCCCATAGACAGCAGCCCACCAGGCTCTCCAGTCCCTGGGATTCTCCAGGCAAGAACACTGGAGTGGGTTGCCATTTCCTTCTCCAGTACATGAAAGGGAAAAGTGAAAGTGAAGTCACTCAGTCATATCCAACTCTTTGCAACCCCATGGACTGTAGCCTACCAGATTCCTCCATCCATGGGATTTTTGAGGCAAGAATACTGGAGTGGGTTGCCATTTCCTTCTCCAGGAGATCTTCCTGACCCAGTGATTGAACCCAGGTCTACCGCATTGTAGGCAGACGCTTTACTGTCTGACCCACCAGGGAAGTCTTTAACATCATACTTCATAGTAAAAGGTTGAATACTTTCCCCAAATACATCAGTTCAACAATGCAGCAGAATAAAGATTAATATATGAAAATTTTATTTGTATGCACAAGCAATGAACAACCTGAAAATAAAATTAATAAGATAATATCATTTATAATAGCAGTAATCACAATTGTTGGTGAGGATCTGGAGATATTAGAACCCTCATACTTTGCTCACAGGAAAATAGAGTGGTATAGCCACTTTGGGATATTCCTCAAAATGCTAAATAGTTACTATTTGACCCATCAATTTCACTAGATATATACCCTAGAGAAATAAAACTATGTACACACAAAAATATGTACATGAATGTTTATATTGAATGATTTATAATAGCCAAAAAATGGAAAGAATATCAATGCCCATCCCTGAAGAATGGTGGTATACCCATACAATGGAATATTATTTGGCATTAAAAATGAATGAAGTAATGGTACATGGTACAATATTGATGAAAATTGAAAATATTGTGCTACATGAAAGAAGCCAAGTAGCAAAGACCCCACATTGCTTGGATATACTTATAAGAAATGTTCAGAATAGGCAAACCCATAGACAGAAAGTAAATTAGTGGTTGCCTGATATTGGAATGTAGGAGGGGAGCAGAAGTGGGGAAATCACAGTTAATGTACATGAGGTATCTACTTAGGGTGTTAAAAATGTTCTAGAATGAGATTTTGTTGGTGACTGAACAACTTTGTGAATATACAAAAACCCACTGAGCTAAACAAAAAATGTATTGAGAGAAACTTACTCTGGGCAAGTTATAATGTTAGCTGTACAAAAATAAATATGACATGATCTCTGCATTAGAAGAAAAAAATAAAATACTAATTCATCCATTTAAAGGAAAAGTGCCAATTCACATTCACCAATTTAGTTAAATAGACAAAAGTGATGAAAGAAAACAGGAAACATGGCAAAATATTTATTCCTACTATTAGCCAAAGAGATTCAACTTAAAATAGACTACTCTTCTTTTTAAACAATTAACCAGAAAATTTGAATCCAAACTCCCTGTGCTGGCAAGAGTGTGGTGAAATTGGTCATCTCATGTGCAGATGATGTCATTTAACTCAGAACTCCTTTGAAAAGCCATTTGGAAATATACATCAAGGACAATAAAAATGTTCATACTAATTGACCTAATAATTCTACCTGTGGTGCTATATCCTAAAGAAATAACTTGAAGGATGAACCTATTTGAGAAAGTAAAGAGAAGGAGTATTTATTAGATCTCTACTTGATGCTAAGTGCTTGACATATATTATTAGTTATGTATTCTTTGCTTCACTTACAGACAAGGAAACTAAGGTTCTGCAAAGTTAGGGCCCCTGTCCCAATCACACAGCTTATAAGAGACAGAGTTGGGCTTATCTCAGATGATCCATTCCGTGGCACTGGGCTCTCAACTGCAATGGTGGTTTTCCTAGGGGGAAAATATTCCTCCAAAGGTAATTATCATTTTACCTTTGACATAGATCATTTCTGAGTTTAAGATGCATGTAAGTCACAGACATTTCTATCTGTAAACTATACATCCTTGAATGCCTAACAAGATATCTTCGTGTTTTCCCATGTATAAAATTTTGCATGAACACATTACTCTATACAAATGTAAAACTCTATCAAACTGTGACTTGAGTTTTTAAATTTAATACTGTATGTGAGTTTCATAGCTCATATTTCTCTAATGTGGAGCAATTAGGTTGTTTTCATTTTGTTGATCTCACAGACTGAGTTATACCAAACATCCTTGTGCACGTCTCTTTGCACAACATGTATGAGAACCTCTCCTGAAGCTCTACTACTTGAATAGACTTCAAGTAGTAGACTTGCAGAGTACTGACGTGTTTAAGTTAAATGTTGACACTGCTCTAAAAAGTAGTTGTACCAAAGTAGACTCCTACAGTTATGTGCCAGGTGCCCATTTCCCCACATCTTCTTCACCAATTAGTGTTATCAAACATTAAGTTTTGCCATTCTGGTGGACATTAAATATTATCTACATGTAATTAAATTTTTTTAAGTAAAAACAAAGGAAATACATAAAAATTTCCTGGGCTATTTGTTTCTGGATATCTATTATAAAAGGCAAGCAGACATAGTTAAGCCACTTGATTTTCCACCATTTAAAGAATTTCCAAAGTTTTGAGTTTACCAGTACTCAAAGATATTTTCTAGATATCAGAAGATATTTTCTAGATATAAAATAGTCACTGAATCTCACTCTATTTTGAGACCTCAAGGCAGGCTAGGTTGAATTTTAACACCTTCTACACAGAAGTTATGTAATCAGGGACAAGCAACTTAAAATAGAAACAAATTCATATTTATCCCAAAATATTGTCGAAAGAGATAAATGAAATAAGTAGTACACTTAGTCCAGTGCCTGATCAAAATAAACACAGAGTAAAAGTGGTGATATTACTAATAGAGAAAACAAGGAGTTCCAGAAAGACATCTACTTCTGCTTCATTGACTATGTGAAAGCCTTTGACTGTGTGGATCACAACAAACTGTGGAACATTCTTAAAGAAATGAGGGTACCAGACCACCTTACCTGTCTCCTGAGAAACTTGTCTGTGGGTCAAGAAGCAACAGTTAAAACTGGACATGAAACAACAGACTGGTTCAAAATTGGGAAAGGAGTACAACAAGGCTGTATATTGTCACCTTGCTTTCTTAACTTCTATACAGGTTATGTGAAATGCTGGACAAGCTAAAATCAAGATTTTCAGCAGAAATATCAACAACCTCAGATATGCAGATGATACAACTTTAAGGGCAGAAAGTGAAGAGGAATAAAAAAATCTCTTGATGAAGATGAAAGAAAAAAGTGAAAAAGCTGGCTTAAATCTCCACATCAAAAAAACTAAAATCATGGCATCCAGTCCCATCACTTCATGGAAATAGAAGGGGAAAAAATTGAAGTAGTGACAGATTTTATTTTCTTGGGCTCCAAAATCACTTCTGACAGTAACTGGAGCCATGAAATTAAAAAACACTTGCTCCTTGGAAGACAAGCTATGATAAACCTAAGAGCATATTAAAAAGCAAAGACATATTTCACTCCATATAATAGGCTCCAGGTTCATCCACCTCATTAGAAGTGACTCATGTGCATTCCTTTTTATGGCTGAGTAATATTCCATATGCAGAGTACATCAAGAGAAACACTGGGCTGGAAGAAGCACAAGTTGGAATCAAGATTGCCAGAAGAAATATCAATAACCTCAGATATGCAGATGACACCACCCTTATGACAGAAAGTGAAGAGGAACTAAAAAGCCTCTTGATGAAAGTGAAAGAGGAGAGTGAAAAACTTGGCTTAAAGCTTTTCAGAAAAAGAAGATCATGGCATCCGGTCCCATCACTTCATGGGAAATAGATGAGGAAACAGTGGAAACAGTGTCAGACTTTATTTTTGGGGGCTCCAAAATCACTGGAGATGGTGACTGCAGCCATGAAATTAAAAGATGCTTACTCCTTGGAAGGAAAGTTATGACAACCTAGATAGCATATTGAAAAGCAGAGACATTACTTTGCCAACAAAGGTCCGTCTAGTCAAGGCTATGGTTTTTCCAGTGGTCATGTATGGATATGAGAATTGGACTGTGAAGAAGGCTGAGTGCCGAAGAATTGATGCTTTTGAACTGTGGTGTTGGAGAAGACTCTTGAGAGTCCCTTGGACTGCAAGGAGATCCAACCAGTCCATTCTGAAGGAGATCAGCCCTGGGTGTTCTTTGGAAGGAATGATGTTAAAGCTGAAACTCCAGTACTTTGGCCACCTCATGTGAAGAGTTGACTCATTGGGAAAGACTCTGATGCTGGGAGGGATTGGGGGCAGGAGGAGAAGGGGACGACAGAGGATGAGATGGCTGGATGGCATCACCGACTCGATGGACGTGAGTCTGAGTGAACTCCGGGAGTTGGTGATGGACAGGGAGGCCTGGCGTGCTGAGATTCATGGGGTCGCAAAGAGTCAGACACGACTGAGCAACTGAACTGAACTGAGTATTCCATTGTGTATATGTACCACAGCTTCTTTATCCATTCATCTATTGATGGTCATCTAGGTTGCTTCCATGTTCTAGCTATTGTAAATAGTGCTGCAGTGAACATTGGGGTACATGTGTCCTTTTCAATTTTGGTTTCCTCAGGGTGTATGCCTATTAGTGGGATTACTGGGTCATATTGTGGTTTTATTCCTAGTTTTTTAAAGAGTGTCCAGACCATCTTTGATAGTGGCTGTATCAATTTGCATTCCCACCAACAGTGTAAGAGCATTCCGTTTTCTCCACACCCTCTCCAGCCAATGGGAATTTACTGTATGATTCAGGGAACTCAAATGGAGGCTCTGCAGCAACCTAGAGGGATGGGATGGGGAGGGAGATGGGAGGGAGGTTCAAGAGGGAGGGGATATACGTATATCTATGGCTGATTCATGTTGATGTTTAAGAGAAAGCAGCAAAATTCTGTAAAGCAATTATTCTTCAATTAAAAATAAATAAATTTAAAAAGAAATAAAAGAGCAAAAACATTACTTTGCTGGTTTTGTATGTTAGTTGCTCAGTCATGTCTGACTCTCTGCCATCCCATGGACTCAAGCCCACCAGCCTCCTCTGTCCATGAAATTCTGCAATCAAGAGTTCTGGAGTGGGTTTGGGTTACCATTCCTGTCTCTGGGTGATCTTTCTGACCCAGGGGTCGAAGCCAGATCTCCTGTATTGCAGGTGGATTCATTACCATCTGAGCAACCAAGGAAGCCCAAAGACAGCTGAGTGCCAAAGAACTGATACCTTCAAATTGTGGTGCTGGGGGAAATTCTTGAGAGTCCCTCCATCAGCAAGGAAATCAAACCAGTCAATCCCAAAAGAAATTAAACCTGAATATTTATTGGGAAGACTGATGCTGAAGCTGAAGTTCCAAAACGTTGGCCACCTGATGTGAAGACCTGACTGATTAGAAAAGACTCTGATGCTGGGAAAGACTGAGGGCAAGAGGAGAAGGGGGTGGCAGAGGATGAGATGGTTAGATAGCATCACGACTCAATGGACATGAATTTAAGCAAACTTCAGGAGATGGTGAAGCACAGGGAAGCCTGGCATGCTGAAGTCCATGGGGTCACAAAGAGTTGGCCACAACTTAGCAACTGAACAGCAATAAATTGATAATAATACTGAAATAGTATTTGGTCACCAGATTCCAGATGATCCTGAAGCACCAATTACATTTGGTTCAAAAAAGGATCTTCTATGGTAGCAAAATTTTTACACGTGTTTGACTATCATGGTGAGGAGTAAGAAAATCAAACTCCTGGCTTTGTCCTCCTTTCTAAGTTGTTATGTATGGAACTCTGAAATATTTCTTAGTGTTTTAATTAACTGATATAAAGGTTAAACACTGAGAAGAGCCCACTTTGTGGAGTGGGCACATATCAGCTTCCTTCCTCTCATCATTATTATGTGTCTTGGCACAAATATAAATTTTTTTTTTTTTTTTACCAGATTGGTCCATATCTTCAGTTAGGTATAGAGAAGGAAGTCAGTTAGGTTTAGAGAAGGAAGTCAGTCAAATAAATTCAAGCTACTCAAAGCTAACCCCTTCACTGGTTCTCAGCGGTAAAAAATCTGCCTGCCAAGCAGGAGACACAGGTTCAATTCCTGGGTTGGGAAGATCCCCTGGAGAAGGAAATGGCCACCCAGTCCAATATTCTTGCCTGGGAAATCCCATGGATAGAGGAGCCTGGCAGACTACAGTTCGTGGGGTCACAAAGAGTCAGAGCACGGCTTAATGACTGAATAACAACAACTGAAAAGACACGACTTAATGACTGAATAACAACAACTCAAAGCTAATCAGTATGAGTTATTTGATCATAAAGAAGGCCTTTCATGGAGAAATCCTGCTGATCCTCCAAAAAGCAGTCACCACATTTTCTTGGCCATTCTGCATATAGCACACTTGGGAATTGTTCATGTGAAAACCTTGGCTAGTAGCATTGCCCAGTGGCCTGGAATTGATTTTGATATTGGAAGGATTATAAACCAGTATTGTACATGCCAAGCTACTCAGCATAACTCAGCAAATACACCTACCCTTCCAGAAGGCAAAGCCAAAATTCTTGATCAATAACCCATATTGCTTTTTATATTTTATCTCATGGATAATAATGAGTTCAGTAGATTTCACCTAAAAATGCTTGGTAAAGTTCCCACTCTTATCTCATATCTCTCTGTCAATTTTTGGCACTAGTAAACTCTAGAACATTGATGAAGGGAACAATGAAAACTTGGATGGATGTCATATCCAAATTTAGATCTTATCATCCTTGAAAAAATAATAAAGCTAAAAGAATACTATGTACAGTATGTAACTTGTATCCAGTGATAAATATTTTGGAATCCTTTCTACATAGAATCTGAAAAAAAATCTGTTACCTAAAAGTTTTAAGTATTTTTCTCCTTTCTGGAAAGTACAGTCTTGACAAACATTTGAGGCAGTGCATCCCTTTGATGTGACATAACTTTCCCTAGAGAGAATTACTTAAGTAAACAAAGAACAAATATCTTTCCTGGAATGAAGATGTTTGAGTCAGTGGGACTCTAAGGAGTTAAACTGCTTTCCACAGGAATGAAGAGGATTCCAACTAGTGGAGACAACAATGTATTTCTGGAAACTATTTTCTTTAGAGGAATATCTCTTTCCTAGAATATTTCTTGCCTGTTAGATTACATTACTTAGCCTTGGACTCATGAACGTGTACTTATGTTGCTAAATTTTCCTTCCCACATTGCTGGCCATAAGTGATCAAGCCTAAGGCAAATTGATAAAAAAAAAAAATCACTTTTTTGTTTTTTAAACAAATAGGCTGTCTTGCTTTTTGGAGGAAGTTAGCATGAGCAGCAACTCCAACTATACCAACTAATGAAAATAAAATTTAATTTACCAGCTTCCCTGGTGGCTCAGACAGTAATGATTCCACCTATAATGGAGAAGACCCAGGTTCAATCCCTGGGTTGGGAAGATCCCCTGGAGAAGGGAATGGCTACCCACTCCAGTACTCTTGCCTGGAGAATTCCATGGACAGAGGATCCTGACAGGGCTAGAGTCCATGGGTCCTCTCAAAGAGTTGGACATGACTGAGTGACTAACTCTTTCACTGTCATCCTGTATTATTATCTTTACACAATTTATTTGACCCTTCTATTTCTTAACACCTCTCTCAACTCTCTTTTTAATTAATGAGCCTTTCTAACCATCAAAGTAATAGAAATTTACTACATAAAGTCTGAAAGAGGTATCCTTCAACACTGGCCAGTTCTTCTCCAAGTTGTCATTCAATCCTTTTGCCTTCAGGCCATGCCATCTTCATCATGTAGTTTTCAAGTTACCATGCTCATCTGCATCACACTTTGCAAGGGATAAATCACAGAGGCTGGAGCACAGGAAATCTTTATTGCCCAGACACTGAGGTAGTATATATCACTTCCAGTCAGATTCCACTGGTTGAAAGCCAATTGTGAGACACAGATTTAATGGGAATTGAAAAGATAGACTGTGGGCCTAGGAACATTCCACCCCTCTGGGTCACCACAAAGCACCAAGCTGAGCTCCCTATGCTATAGAGCAGCTTTCCTGCTAGCTAGCTATTTTACACATGGTAGCATTGTCAATGCTATCCTCCCAGTCCCACCCTCCCTGCCCACCTCCACATCCACATGTTCATTCTCTCCTCTGAGCCTTTAATCCTGTTTATTCATCAATCAATATTTTTAATTGATAGTTTACAGTTGTCCTTGGGAGGCTACAGTTTTCATTTTTAGTTTATTGCAAGCTGAGGCAGGTGGAGATTTTCATATTCTTGAAGTCAGGGGAATAAATTTGTGTGCAGAAATTCTTATGGCTGTATGTGTATTCTGAGAAACACAAGCTGGAATCAAGATTGCCGGGAGAAATATCAATAACCTCAGATATGCAGATGACACCACCCTTATGGCAGAAAGTGAAGAGGAACTAAAAAGCCTCTTGATGAAAGTGAAAGTGGAGAGTGAAAAAGTTGGCTTAAAGCTCAACATTCAGAAAATGAAGATCATGGCATCCGGTCCCACCACTTCATGGGAAATAGGTAGGGAAACAGTGAAAACAGTGTCAGACTTTATTTTTCTGGGCTCCAAAATCACTACAGATGGTGACTGCAGCCATGAAATTAAAAGATGCTTACTCCTTGGAAGGAAAGTTATGACCAACCTAAATAGCATATTCAAAAGCAGAGACATTACTTTGCCAACAAAGGTCCGTCTAGTCAAGGCTATGGTTTTTCCAGTGGTCATGTATGGATGTGAGAATTGGACTGTGAAGAAGGCTGAGCGCCAAAGAATTGATGCTTTTGAACTGTGGTGTTGGAGAAGACTCTTGAGAGTCCCTTGGACTGCAAAGAGATCCAACCAGTCCATTCTGAAGGAGATCAGCCCTGGGATTTCTTTGGAAGGAATGATGCTAAAGCAGAAACTCCAGTCCTTTGGCCACCTCATGCGAAGAGTTGACTCATTGGAAAAGACTCTGATGCTGGGAGGGATTGGGGGCAGGAGGAGAAGGGGATGACAGAGTTGAGATGGTTGAATGGCATCACTGACTCGATGGACATGAGTCTGAGTGAACTCTGGGAGTTGGTGATGGACAGGGAGGCCTGGCGTGCTGTGATTCATGGGGTCGCAAAGAGTCAGACACGACTGAGCGACTGATCTGATCTGATCTGATCTGATAGTCACCCATCATAAATCAGGAGCCAAGACCAAAACACATATAGAAAAGTGGAAGCATGATTCGCACCACATGTTAGTGGAGGAATGAAGAAGGAAGCCAGATTGGTATTACTAAAGCCCCATCCAAATTTGGCTGCTGATCTCCAACTCATGGGGTATGATAAATATTAACAGATTCAAACGTAGGGCCCGCTGAATCATAACAAACAAACTTCAATTAATTCCATAGAACCGAGAAGATCAATTTTAATACTTATAAATTAATCAGAAATTTATTCTGGATTTCTGTATATATCTACTATACTTTTAGATACTTTCTTTTTCCTGCAAAAGTCAAGTTGGATCAATGTGGCTTCCTATCAATATAATTGAGTTTACCTAGGATGGGTCATATACATTTCACAGTACAGATAGGCTAGTATGGCATCACAGAGTTGAAGGTTCAGAAGGTCATTCTGAATGCAGCCTGGTCACCTTCAGAGCCTGGAGGTGCATCCATTGGTGCTATCTGATCTGCACCTTCTTATGACTATACCTTCTGATGACTCTCAGGAACCACAAAATGAGAGATACAATATGTCCTCACTTCTGTGCAAAGGAAGAATCTGGACTTTTCACATACATTAATAATGTATAAGGATAGATAGTTGATATTTTAAGTGCCTGAGAGAAATGAATTTGTTTAAGCAGTCACTTAATGCTTATCTTCTTAAATTTAACAAAGCACTTTGACAGGATCTATGAACAGGTTGGGGAGGAATAGCTATGAATAAGCAGTCTAGGTAACTTCAGACTGTTGTGAGAGGAGATAAAAAATATATACATCTATTGACTAAAGGAGACAAAGGTTCAGTAATGTAGAATTAATATGCTTATGTTCTGGAGATCTAGTGTACAGCATGGTGAAGAGAGTCAATATAATACTGTATCCTGAAAATTTGCTAAGAGATGTATCTTAAGTGTTCTCACCATAAAAAATCATAACTATGTGAGGTGATAAATATATTAATTAACTTGATTGTGGTAATAGTTTTATAATGTATGCATACATCAAAACATTACACTGTATACTTTAAATATACATAATTTTAATTTGTCAATTATACCTTAAAAAACTGGAAAAAGATAAATATATAAATTTAACTAAAATATATGGCATAATCACAGTTCTGAAGAACAAATATTAATAAGGCATACTGACAGTACAGAAGATGAATGGGTTAATTCTGATTAGACAATATCAAAGAAGGCTCATAGGGGAAATGATACTTAAGTTGGGACTTCAAGGTAGATTGGATTACAGATGGTGGAGATGATGCAACAAAATTTATGAGCAAAGGTGATGAAATAAGCAAGTTCATATGTTTGGGGAGTAGAGAGTAATCAGATTTCATGGAAACAATTCAGTCATTATTCAATAAACATTTATTGAGTGCCTATTATATGTCAGATACTATTAGAGGCACTCCAGAGACATCTATGAACAAAAAAGATGAAAACAAAACAAAAACCCTGTGTTGGATCCTTTATGGGTGAGATGAGTATAGAGAATATAAGAGAAAGTAAGAAGATAAGAGTGAAAAGGTTGAGGCCAGTATATCAAGGGCCTTGAATCCTTTGCTAACAAGCCAGAGTCTAAGTTTAGAATATGGATTTGGAAGTTCTTGCATACTTGTGAGAACAAAAGCCCTGAGATAATAAGGAGAGAGGAGATCCAAGGAGAAAATTCTGAGGAATGACAATATTAAATGAGGAATATAAGGGAAGAGCTGGTAGAATGTATGAAAAAGGAGCTGTCAGAAATTAAGTTCCCTCAAAGAAGGGGTGATGCCTATTTTTCATCACTGAATCTTGTGTCTAGCACAGTGCTCTCAGCATGGTGGGTGCACAATAGTGTTTTTTAAAAATGCATTATTAAAAGAAGGGGCTTCTCTGGTGGCTCTGTGGTAAAGAATCTGCCTACCAATGCAGGAGATGCTGGTTCATTCCCTGGGTGGGGAAGACCCCCTGGAGGAGGGCACGGCAACCCACTCCAGTATTCTTGCCTATAGAATCCCATGGACAGAGGAGCCTGGAGAGCTACAGTTAATAGGGTCGCAAAGAATTGGACATGACTGAAGTGACTTAGCATGAAGCATGCACAAGTTTGGGTTAAATAATGAAAAGACACCAGAAGGACATCAAAGGGTAAAAGAAGAGCAAAATAAGAAATTTCTTCTCTCTTCCTTCTCTGCTGGCCAGTGGTTTTGGTGGAGGCTGATTTTTTTCTGCTAAGGCCACAGCTCATATTCGATTGTTACAGCTCTTGTTTGTTTCCGATAGCACTTCTCTCCTCGCTTACTGCTCCAGCCCTTGCTTTCCTGCTCTGACTAGCCCCTGGAGACCATGGTTAGCTCTCATAACCTCCCCACAGGGTTATTTCACTTCACTAAAATTTACCTTATTAAAATTAAACCCTTTGAATGTGCTGTTTCCTACTGTGACCATGGCTGATGGGTTAATTAAAAATCTTAAAGAGATCATTCATGATACTTTACAGATACCATAAATAGATGATTAGGGTGGGGAATCTGAATCCAGGTAGGGTAAGTCAGTCAATCAATAGTAAGTAAGAATGTTGAAGCTGTGAGTGGAGACTTTTAAAAAAAGTAATAGAGGGTAAATGATAGGGAAAAACCATATGTGAAGAAGAAAGGGCAAGAGGAGTTGTTGCTGGGGTTTTTTCAAGGATTGGAAAGAATTCATATGTAAACATGTTCAATGGAATGAACCAGTAGAAAAAGAGAAAAACAATATAAGCCTCAGAGATTATAATTAATAGAGCACTATTCAGAGAAATCAGACCCAAGAACACTGGTTAAAACCTGTGAAAGAAACAGGGACTTGCTCTGGGATGGGAAAGAAAAATGTGAATTTGGTGAAAGGCACAGATGGAACAGGTGAAAGCAAAGATGAAAGCTAAGACTGTATCTGAGGGTCCCTCTTTTCTGTGCAACACATCATGTAGTAAAACTTGCTAAGATGGTTTTAAAAGACTGTTCAAGATTTGTGAGAAATGGTAAAGAGGAATAAGTTGACATGCTGTGGAGTTAAATTTTATTCTATAAAGTGGTGTTGGATGAGAAATGATGAAAACTCTACTATTTTATCCTTGATCTTGCAATGATGAGTAGGACACATTTAAGAAGAGAACATTTTCCATTTTAAAGGAGATTGTAATAGTCCAGGGCAAGAGTTAATGAAAGTCTGACCTGGGCAGTGAAAAATAAGGCTGGATAAATGTGATGCAGAGAGTTGATTCATGCATTTGTTGACTATTTTGTGCCTGACACTACAAGAGGCACAAAAGAGATTTCACCAAGCTAGCTGGGAAAGCCTAGATACACAACAAAAACTATAGTAAAGGAAAAATTATGGAACCAAGAGTCAGAGCCAGATCTTAATTTGTGCCTGCCACTAACACAGTGCCAGATCCTGGGTAATTTATCTCCTCATTTGCACCTCAGCTTCTTTGTTTGACCAATGAGGAAGTTAAAACCTGATGGTCCGCTTGGTTTCTTGAAAACAGTTCTCAAGTAGAAGGAACCAGGGCTCTTTGGAGAAATACCTGAGGCTAAAACTGGGGCAGGTAAAATAAAAGATGAGCCTGGAGCATCTCGTGGTACCAAAAAGGAAGAAAGTGTTTGACAAATAAATAGATGGGGACATGTCAAAGGAAGTCAATGAAAGGAAGATTCCAATGGCCAAAGTTGGAACACTTTGGTAAACAAAATAAATAACACAGTATGGAATTATAATCCAAAGTGTAAAATAAATGTACATTAGTACATGTTGATCAGTTGAGTTCAGTTCAGTTGTGCAGTTGTGTCCTACTCTTTGCAACCCCATGGACTGCAACACATTAGGCTTCCTTGTCCATCACCAACTCCTAGAGCTTGCTCAAACTCATGTCCATTGAGTCGGTCACGCCATCCAACCATCTCATCCTTTGTTGTTCCCTTCTCCTCCCGCCTTCAATCTTTCCCAGCATCAGGGTCTTTTCCAATGAGTCAGATCTTCGTATTAGGTGGCCAAAGTATTGGGGCTTCATCTTCAGCACCAGTCCTTCCAATGAATATTCAGGGCTGATTTCCTAGTTTGATCTCCTTGCAGTCCAAGGGATTCTTAAGAGTCTTCTCCAGCACCACAGTTCAAAAGCATCAATTCTTCAGTGCTCAGCTTTCTTTATTGTCCAATTCTCACATGCATACATGACTACTGGAAAAACCATAGCTTTGACTAAATGGACCTTTGTTGGCAAAGTAATGTGTCTCTGCTTTTGAATATGCTGTCTAGGTTGGTCACAGCTTTTCTTCCAAGGAGCAAGCATCTTTTAATTTCATGGCTGCAGTCACCATCTGCAGTGATTTTGGAGCTCAAAAAAAGAAAGTCTCTCACTGTTTCCATCGTTTCCCCTTCTATTTGCCATGAAGTGTTAGGACTGGATGCCATGATCTTAGTTTTTTGAATGTTGAATTTTAAGCCAACTTTTTCATTTTCTTCTTTCACTTTCCTCAAGAGGCTCTTCAGTTCCTCTTCTCTTTCTGCCATAAGGGTGGTGTCATCTGCATATCTGAGGTTATTGATATTTCTCCCAGCAATCTTGATTCTAGCTTGTACTTCATCCAGCCCAGCATTTCACATGATGTACTCTGCATAGACGTTAAATAAGCATAGTGACAGTACACAGCCTTGACGTACTCCTTTCCCAATTTGGAACTGGTCTGTTGTTTCATTTCCTGTTCTAACTGTTGCTTCTTGACCTGCATACAGATTTCTCAGGAGACAGGTAAGGTGGTCTGATATTCCCATCTCTTGAAGAATTTTCCACAGTTTGTTGTGATCCACAGAGTCAAAGGCTTTGGCATAGTCAATAAAACAGAAGTAGATGTTTTTCTGGAAGTCTCTTGCTTTTTTGATGATCCAGTGGATGTTGGCAATTTGATCTCTGGTTCCTCTGCCTTTTCTAAATCCAACTTGAAAATCTGGAAGTTCATGGTTCATGTACTGCTGAAGCATGGCTTGGAGAATTTTAAGCATTACTTGCTAGCATATGAGATGAGTGCAATGGTGCGGTAGTTTGAGAATTCTTTGGCATTGCCTTTCTTTGGGATTGGAATGAAAACTGATCTTTTCCAGTCCTGTGGCTGAGTTTCCCAAATGTGCTGGCATATTGAGTGCAGCACTTTCACAGCATCGTCTTTTAGGATTTGAAATAGCTCAGCTGGAATTCCATCATCTCCTAGCTTTGTTCATAGTGATACGTCCTAAGGCCCACTTAACTTCGCACTCCAGGATGTCTGGCTCTAGGTGAGTGATCACACCATCATGGTTATCTGGGTCATTAAGATCTTTTTTTGTATAATTCTTCTGTGTATTCTTGCCACCTTTCTTAATATCTTCTGCTTCTGTTAGGTCCATATCATTTCTGTCCTTTATTGTGCCCATCTTTACATTAAATGTTTCCTTGGTTGTTGAGAGAAATGAATAATTGCACTTTAAAAATGGGGAAGAAGAGTCAAATCTTTTTTATAGAAGAATTCTAAATAATACATGTAGATACTCCCCACTCCAAGGGGTGAAGCTTGACCCTCCTTTGCACCCAAATGGCCTAGGCTTTATGACTCATTTCAAAATAATAGAATAGGGAAAAGAAAAACATTAACTTTACCCTGGAGAAACCTGGCAAACACAACAGTAACTAAGTGACAAATGTTAATATCACAATGACGGCATGTGGTTATCATGTACTCTCAGTATGATGAGATAAGAGGGGCACTTCTTCTCTCTGATCTTCTTCCTCCAAACAACATGAGTCCAGCCTACTTATGAGAAAGACATCAGACAAACTCAAATTGTAGGACATTCTACAGGATCCCTTACTAATGCTCCAAAGGACTGTCAAGGACATGTTTTTAAAAAAGAAAACACTGAGAAACGGTCACAAATCAGAGGAGACAGAAGAGACATGACAACCAAATGCAATGTGCTTTCCTGGATTGAGTCCTGGAACCAAAAGACGACCTTAATGGAAAAACAGATGAAATTCAAATAAAGTCTGGAGTTTAGTTAATTAAAAAAAAATGATGGTCTGTAAAGTCTCTTCCAGCTGGTAGCTATAAGAATAGCATTTATTATCTAATTGCTTCATAACTGTGCTCATATTGCTTATAAAGTGCCAAGAACACAAGAGGTAAGGGAACCATTAAAGCAGGATGGAAGGCTTTAATCAACTTTTTTTTTTCTCTCTCTCTTCTGACTTCCTGTAGTTGTGTTTCAGTGATGTAGTGTGTGGTCAGGGCAAAGCAATTCTTGAGGCAATAAACTAGTGTTTTGGTGAAAGTCTCTTGTCTGTTACTTTCCTAAACCAGCAGTCACACTCTGCCCAAGTAAGAACAGCCTTGAATGAACCAGCAGGTTTCCATTCCTTTGCAACCACCAGTGTTTGAGTCTTCTAAGCTGCACCATCACGAGGCAGCACACTAGGAAACTGTTGCTATGGTGATGGTCGCGGTGGCAGGGCTACCTTTGGCTCATTTGATTTTCCTGGACAGTTTCTTTGCCTAAAAAAAGTTTATGGAGCCCCAATGTGAAATCATGCCGGCTCTGATTCATGACATTTTCCCGAGACTTTATAATGTTTCTTTTTTCTAAATAAGCAATTTCAGGTCAGGTAAAAATGTGAGTAAATCATGCCTGACTCTTGTTCCAGATGTATCAATTTCTGTTCATTCCTCTCCCCCCTTTCATGTCTTTGAGGCAATAAAAATAAGCAATGCCTCCACTCTGGAACCTTTCTGAGTATGCAATATATAAACGGTATACCGTGCAGGGAGCAATATTTCCCTGCCTTGGTTATTACCAACCTTAGCGTTTTCTCTGGCAATTATCTGAAACAGAGCAAAGACGTGGAGTAATGATCTTGGCGCACTCAAGACCCTGGGAGGATCAAAGAGGCTGATGTGACAGTTCGTGAAACGAGAAGGAAGCAAACCACCCCCCACTGCCAACACTAACACAGCCCTGTGCTGAGAGTCTGGGAGAACCCAGTTGCCAAGTGTCTGCCTGCATTTTCTTTGAGGCGGCCAGGCCCGGAGCAGGTCAGGAAAATTACGGCTTTTATCAAGCAGACAGTATGGCTCTCTTTGAGGATGGCCAAAGTCTCAGTCACTGCTGGTAACCGCAACACATGTGGTCTTTTCAAGAGAGGACAGGAGTATTTTCATTAACTGGGAGAGAAGGTGCCTGCATGAGACTTCATTTGTTTGGAATATGAGGGCAAGACATAAAGAGGTGAGCTCTTTATAAAGAAATGAGTGAGGGCTCTGGAGACAGACTGCCTGGGTTTAATCTTGGCCCTTCCACATATCATTATGTAAAACTTGAGCAAATTCACTGATTTATCTGCCTCAGTTCTCCCAATCAGCAAAATGAAAATAACAATCATAGTATCCAAGTCCAGTGTTCTTGCCTGGAGAATCCCAGGGACGGGGGAGCCTGGTGGGCTGTCGTCTACAGGGTCACACAGAGTCTGACACGACTGAAGTGACTTAGCAGCAGCAGTATCCAAGTCACAGGATTGTCTTGGCAATTAATATATGTGAAATTCTTTAACACTGTCTGGCACATGGTAATGCTTCAGTAAATGTTCATTGCTATCATTGTTTTTATCTTAATCATCATTATTCGGTAATGATAATTATAAATACAATCATAATTCAGGAAATAATCAAGTTTTGTGATGTCCTGTAAGCTGCTTTTTCAGATTGCTTATACTCCAAATATTCACCAAGTGTTTAAAATGTACTAGGCATTGTGCTAAGCACTGTAGATAATTCAGAAACAAACAAGTCCAGCTCTTTGCTGTCAAGAATTTATATTCTGGTGGAAGAGATAAGGAAAGTATGCACAAAAGATTTTTCTACATGATAAAGCATTTTTCTCTCTGGTGTGGCACTGATTATAATGTACTTTGGAATTTTAAGAAAAGAAGTGACTAGTCACTGGCCTGGTAAGTGGGATGGGGTACTTTTCATGGAGGAGGTAGCATTTGATCAGAACTTGAATTACAAGTAGAATTTTTTGTTTTAATGGTGGACGTTGGCATGGCTGTGGGTATCAGGCAGGTGAGGGTCAGAGTGGGAAGGACTCAAGGCAGATGAAATAACAGTGGGAAGATACTGAAGAGGTACTTGAGAGATAGGAGTTGTTATTGTTTAGTTGCTAAGTCATGTCTGACTTTTGGGACACCGTGGACTGTAGCCTACCAGGCTCCACTGTCCTCAGGATTCTCCAGGCAAGAATACTGGAGTGGGTTGCCATTTCCTTCTCCAGGGGATCTTCCCAACCCAGGGATTGAACCCATATCTCCAGTGTCTCCTGTATTGGCAGGCAGATTCATTACCACTGAGTCACCTGGAAATCCCAGAGGGCCATGAATAGACTTGACAAAAGGAGTTTGCATTTTTATTTCATAAATAAAATGGGCTTCTTTTGGAATAAATTGACAGCGCTGATAAAATTTTGGATTAGAGGTGTGCTCTAGAAACTGATTCTGAAAGAATGTCCTGCCATAACACTAACCCTTTCCTACACAACACGGAAAGATACATCCATCATTTATCACCGTTTCCATACATAAGTGTTTTTAATTAAAAATTTAACAACATAGCTTAACAAGACTTGAACTCCTCAAAGATTATGTGTTATAAATTACATAATTACAAAGTACTGTTACCAGAGGTTTTACAGAGCATGTTATAATTAATTTGTCAACTGAGATTCATTTTTAAGAAGTTTCTTTTCCATAACGTCATGTGCTTTATTAATATAGTGTGGCACTTGGATCCATATAATGACATATACAGTATTTCTTTCACAACAGATTTGGTCAAAAGATCAATTTATTTCAATTATGTACTTATACGAGAAGAAACATCAACAAAAATAGGTTTTTCAAATATTCCTTGAAGTTAAATTCAAAACTTCACTCCAAACGTTAAGTCAAATAGAATGTTTTGGAGAGGCATAAATGCATCTGTATTATCTTTTGGAAACTAAGCAACTTGAATTGGGGATCCATTCTTTTTTGTTTTGAAAGCTGTTTTGAAAAGCCCTAACCATATTTCCACTCTCCCTCTTTCCCTTTCTTTTTTTCCATCAATCAACTCCTCTCTGCTAGAGACCATACCAGATGCTTCCTTATCAGTTTCCATCAGTGTAGGTGTTTTTATTTGTTTGTTTGTTTTCCTATTAGGCTCCATGGTCAATAATGATGGAAAAGCCATAAATCAAGCACCATACCATTTGTTTCATGTATTTCTCTTACAAAACTCACTCTTTAATTAGAGAGGTACTACTGCAAAGTTTTTCAGCAAATTCTCCAGGCACTCCTTGAAGAACTTATAATCTGCCTTTTCATTGCACACAGACCCTCCAAGGAGAGGTTCTGAGTAGCTGTGACATTTGAGGTCAATTAGAATTCTTAAGAAATGAATTTTGGTTATGATTCCTGTACAACCTGACAGTAAGCCAGTAACAACCTATCTGATCTTTGGTTTCCTAAACTAGTATTTCATTAGTAATACTGTCTGCATACTGCAGAATAATTAAGGCAAAATGTGGTCCACTGGACCTGACAAAACGCGGCCCACTAAAGAAGGGAATGGCAAACCACTCCAATATTCTTGCCTTGAGAACCCTATCTGTTCAGTTCAGTCGTTCAGTCATGTCCAACTCTTTGTGACCCCATGAATCGCAGCATGCCAGGCCTCCCTGTCCATCACCAACTCCCGGAATTCACCCAAACCCATGTCCATCGAGTCTGTGATGCCATTCAGCCATCTTATCCTCTGTCATCCTCTTCTCCTCCTGCCCCCAGTCCCTCTCAGCATCAGAGTCTTTTCCAATGAGTCAACTCTTTGCATGAGGTGGCCAAAGTATTGGAGTTTCAGCTTTAGCATCAGTCCTTCCAATGAACACCCAGGACTGATCTCCTTTAGAATGGACTGGTTGGATCTCTTTGAAGTCCAAGACACTCTCAAGAGTCTTCTCCAACACCACAGTTCAAAAGCATCAATTCTTTGGTGTTCAGCCTTCTTCACAGTCCAACTCTCACATCCATACATGACCACTGGAAAAACCGTAGCCTTGACTAGATGGACCTTTGTTGGCAAAGTAATGTCTCTGCTTTTGAATATGCTATCTAGGTTGGTCATAACTTTCCTTCCAAGGAGTAAGTGTCTTTTAATTTCATGGCCGCAATCACCATCTGCAGTGATTTTGGAGCCCAAAAAAATTAAGTCTGACACTGTTTCCATGGTTTCCCCATCTATTTCCCATGAAGTGATGGGACCAGATGCCATGATCTTAGTGAACAGTATGAAAAAGCAAAACAATATGAGACCAGAAGATGAGCCCTCCCAGTTGGTAGGTGTCCAATATGCTACTGGGGAAGAGTGGAGAAATATCTCCAGAAAGAATGAAGAGACTGGGCCAAAGTGGAAATGACGCTTAGTTGTGGATGTGTCTGGTCATAAAAGTAAAGTCTAATGCTATAAAGACTGATATTGCATAGGAATCTGGAATGTTAGGTCCATGAGTCAAGAGAAATTTGACATGGTCAAGCAGGAGATGACAAGAGTGAACATCAACATTTTAGGAATCAGTGAACTAAAATGGATGAGATTGGGTCATCTGAATTAAATTCACATGACCATTATACTTACTATTGTGGGCAAGAATCCCTTAGAAGAAATGGAGTAGCTCTCTTAGTCAACAAAAGAGTCTGTCATGCAGTACTTGAGTGCAATTTCAACAATGACAGAATGATCTCAGTTAATTTCCAAGGCAAACCACTCAATATCACAGTAATCCAAGTCTATGCCCAACCACTAACGCCAAAGAACATGAAGTAAAAACAGTTCTATGAAGACCTACAAGACCTTCTAGAACCAATACCTAAAAAAAGATGTCCTTTGTATCATAAGGATTTCGCATGCAAAGGTGGGAAGTCAAGAGATACCTGGAGAAACAGGTAAACTTGGCCTTGGAGTACAAAATGAAGCAGGGTAAAGCCTAACAGTTTTATCAAGAGAACTCTCTCTTCCAACAACACAAGAGATGACTGAGGTGACATGGACAACAACAGATAGTCAATAGCAAAATCAGATTGATTATATACTTTGCAGTCAATAATGGAGAAGCTTTCAACAGACAGCAAGAACAAGACAGCTTACTGAGGCTCAGATCATGAACTCGTTATTGCAAAATTCAGACTTAAATTGAAGACAGTAGGCAAAACCACTAGACCATTCATGTATGACCTAAATCAAATCCCTTATAATTACACAGTGGAGATGATGAATAGATTCAAGGGATTAGATCTGGTAGACAGAGTGCCTGAAGAACTATGGATGGAGGTTCATAATATTGTACTGGAGGTTGTGACCAAAAGCATCCCAAAGAAAAAGAAATGCAAGAAGGCAAAGTGGTTGTCTGAGGAGGCCTTATGAATAGCTGAGAAAAGAAGAGAAGTAAAAGGCGAAAGAGAAAGGAAAAGATATACCCAACTGAATACAGAGTTCCAGAGAATAGCAAAGAGAGATGAGAATGCTGTCTTAAGTGAACAATGCAAAGAAATACAGCAAAACAACAGAAAGGGAAAGACTAGAGATCTCTTTAAGAAATTTGGAGATACCAAGGGACCATTTCTTGCAAGGATGGCCACAATAAAGAAGAAATGGCAAGGACCTAACAGAAGCAGAAGAGATAAGAAGAGGTGGCAAGAATACATAGAAGAACTATACAAAAAAGATCTTAATGACCTAGATAACCATGATGGTGTGGTCACTCACCTAGAATCAGACGTCCTGGAGTGTGAAGTGGGCCTTAGGAAGCACTACTATGAACAAAGCTACTGGAGGTGATGGAATTCCAGCTGGGCTATTTAAAATCCTAAAAGATGTTGCTGTGAAAGTGCTGCACTCAATATGCCAGCAAATCTGGAAAGCTCAGCAGAGGCCACAGGACTGGAAAAGGTCAGTTTACATTCCAATCCCAAAGAAAGGCAATGCCAAAGAATGTTCAAACTACCCTACAATTGCACTCATTTCACAAGCTAGCAAGGTCAGGCCCTCAAGCTAGGTTTCAGTAATATGTGAACCTAGAACTTCCAGATGTAACAGCTGGATTTAGAAAAGGCAGAGGAACCAGAGATCAAATTATCAGCATCCATTGGATCATAGGGAAAGCAAGAAAATTCCAGATAAAACTTCTGCTTCTTCTTCATTGACTATGCTAAAACCTCTGACTGTGTGGATCACAACAAACTGTGGGAAATTCTTGAAGAGATGGGAATACCAGACCACCTTACCTATCTCATGAAAAACCTGTGTCCAGGCCTAGAAGCAACCGTTAGAACCAGACATGGAACAATGGACTGGTTCAAAATTGGGAAAGGAATATAACATGGCAGCATATTTTCACCCTTCTTATCTAACTTCTCTGCAGAGTATATCATGCAAAATGGTAGACTGGATGAATCACAAGTTGGAATCAAGATTACCAGGAGAAATATCAATAACCTTAGATATGCAGATGGTACCACCCTAATGACAGAAAGCAAAGAGAAACTAAGGAACCTCTTGATGAGGGTGAAAGAGAAGAGTGAAAAGCTGGCAAAAAACAACATTCAAAAAATGAAGATCATGACATCCAGTCCCATCACTTCATGGCAAATAGATAGTGGGGGGTGGGGAGTGGAAACAGTGAGAGATTTTATTTTCTTGGGCTCCAAAATCACTGCAGACAGTGACTGCAGCCATGAAATGAAGATGCTTACTCTTTGAAAGAAAAGCTATAATAAACCCAGACAGAGTATTAAAAAGCAGAGATATCACTTTGCTGACAAAGGTCCATCTAGTCAAAGCTATGGTTTTTCCATTAGTCATATACAGATGTGAAAGTTAGATCATATAGAAGGCTGAGCGCTGAAAAACTGATGCTTTTGAATTGTGGTGAGAGAGAAGACTCAAGAGTCTCTTGGACAACAAGGAGATCAAACCAGTCAATCCTAAAGAAAATCAACTCTGAATACTCATTGGAAGGACTTTGCTGAAGCTGAAGCTCCAGTACTTTGGCTACCTGATGCAAAGAGTCAACTCATTGGAAAAGACCTTGGTACTGGGAAACATTGAAGGCAGGAGGAAAAGGGGGCTGGTGACAGAAGATGAGATGGTTGGATGGCATCATCAACTCAACAGACATGAGTTTGACCAAACTCTAGGAGATCGTGAAGGACAGCAAAGTCTGCTGTGCTGCAGTCCATGGAGTTGCAAAGAGTCAGACACAACCTAGCAGCTGAACAACAATATAAGCAAAGCATTTTGAGCCCCTTCAATAAAAAGAATTAAATGAATTATTAAATAAAAATAATAGAAATGGCAATAAAGCCAAGGTGAAAGAAAATTGTGCTGAATGAATTCAGTTCTTCCTCCACAGAGCTTTTCTACATCCTTAAAGAAGCTAAGACTGAATAATATTTTAAAATGGAAAACTGAATGACTGACATGTAGTCCATTAAACAAGAGTGATACAATTCTGTACATCTAATTAATTAATAACAGCCTTTCATAACAGAAAATAATTTCTAAAACTATCTAAAGTGGTAACAGTTTAGAGAACACTGACCTCCATACACAGCTATGGGACTTTGAACTTCTATGACCTCAGTTTCCACATGTACAAAACAAGGAAGTCAGACTCCAAGATCTATAAAATTCTTTCCAATACAAAGTCTAAGACTCTTGAAACCTCTTAATGATAACCTCCAGCATAAATTTCCAACCACTAATTTGAAAGTTCTTAGCATTTAAAATAGTCATAATTTTGCTGCTCTTCTGCTCTAGCCCACTTCAAAACTCCTACCTTTTGATGAGTTAGCCAGAGAACATAATGTTTTTTCAGAGCTCTTTGTTCTGAGTAGGATTATGCTCCAGTTAGACTTCCTCTGGTTTACTTATTCCACATTTTACAAAAATTTGGCATCCAACTGCTCAGTGAAACACTGCACCACAGATGAAACCTCCAGATCATTTATTACCTAGAGTCCTCTCAAATTTGTTCCCAGAGTATGAGAATCTGAGAGCAGCTAAAAGAACACTTCTAAGCCTGAACCCTTCTCTCCAGAAGCAGCTGAACTCAAGTGTGTGAGTCTGGTCACCTTGTATGTCATTAGAGGAGTATACAGCCAGGGCCAAGTATATTACAGTTCTCAAATATCACCACCACTTGTAGTTAGGTGTATATCAGGTTGAAATGAACAAAGAAGGTTAAATAACTATAGTCTTTTTCATAGGATTGTTGTAAGGTTTTAAGATAATGTATGTAAATCTTCTGATATAGGGAAGGTAAATAGCAGGTGGTGGTTGTTATCAAGGAATACCTAGGTTTACTGGGCTCAACTTTCATCACACCAATTCCTCACTCTAAGGCCTTGCCAAAAAGAAACCTGCAGTTCCTCGCAATTATTTCACTTTCTTGTGTGTGTGTGTGTGTGTGTAATAAAGTTTTATTAAAGTATAGAAGAGATAGAGAAAGCTTCTAACATAGACATCAGAGGGGGCAGAAAGAGTTCCCCTCGCTAGTCTTTAGCCAGATGTTGAAGCTTTCCTGGTGGCTCAGATGGTAAAGCATCTGCTTGCAATGCAGGAGACCTGGGTTTGATCCCTGGGTTAGGAAGATCCCCTGGAGAAGAAAATGACAACCCACTCCAGTACTCTTGCCTGGAAAATCCCATGGATGGAGGAGCCTGGTAGGCTACAGTCCATGGGGTCACAAAGAGTTGGACACGACTGAGCAACTTCTCTCTATATATATAGGTACTAGCAGTCTGCTAATTAGAGTCTGCTAATTTGAGACATTAGCAGAGACTGGCACCAGGCCCCTCACCCACAACATGCATTTTGAGATAACATTGGAACAAGGTGAGTTGTCCTGGGCCATAAAATGATTGACATGAATCTTGAAGAAAGGCAGGTTTCCAAGCAAATATAATCTCATTAACATGGCTTAAGAGAACATCTGCATGAGTAAAACATGCTGGTTTTACAAGTCCATTTCACTTTCTATTGCCACTGGGCCCATTGCATATGCTGCTCCCTTTGCCTGTTCCAACACCCCCCACCATTTCCTTTAACCAATTACCTCTATTCAACATTTTAAATTTCAAAATGTATTCGTGAATGAACAAATACTTATTGAGCACCCGCTATGTCTGAGGCACTAACCTTGGTGCTGTACCTATACAAGGGAACAAACCAGATCAAAACCCAGCATGTGTTTCCCTAATATGTCTTGTAATTACCAACATACTCTTCTTTATCCCTGCTGGACTGTTCCCTAGGGGTGAGGACCATGCCTTTCATAAAACATAGTATCTTTTGCTATTTTCAACAATATGGATGGAGTTGGAGTGTATTATGCTAAGTGCAATAACTCAGACAAAGGCAAACACTGTATAATATCACTTATGTGTGGAATCTAAAAAATACAACCAAATAGTGAATATAGCAAAAAGAAATGGACTCACAGACATGGAGAACAAACTAGTGGTTACCAGTGGGGTGAAGGAAGGGGAGGGGCAAGACAGGGATAGGGGATTAAGAGGTACATAGTGTTGTGTACAAAATAAGCTACAAGTAAATATCATGCAACATGGGGAATATTACCAATATTATATAATAACTACAAGTGGAGTATAACCTTCAAACATTGTGAGTCACTAGATTTTACATCCGTAACTTACATAATATTGTACCTCAACTATACTTCCTTAAGGAGAAAAATAACACAACACTAAACAAATGTCTTATGTAAAGTAGGTGCTCAATATTGAACAAAGAAATTAATGAGCAAATAAAAATTAAGAAGGACTGAGAATAACTGGAAATAAGAAAAGGACCAAATTTTAGTCACACTGTCAGCAGTACGAGGAGAAGAGATTTTTCAGTCCCTGCTCAACTGAACCCTAAAAACTTTCTGCTAGTTGCTAAGGACCTTATTCTCAAAAATCACAGGTCTCTCAAAGGAGGATTGTACATCTGTTTGAGTCTAAGCAGACATTTAAGTTTCCCCTGAATTTTCATGTTTTTCCCAAAGGACAAAAACATTAGGATGTTTGTAATGAAGCTAATAGGACAGCAGAAAAAAAAGAATGGAACTTTCCAAAGGAGCTGAGGTGTACACTGACTTACAAAAATGACTTTGAAGAGATCAGTGAAAAGGGTGACAACTTGTGAAAGAAGAGCATGAAAAGTATCTAATGGATAGAGAAGAAAAGTTAAAAAGCAGGAAGAAAAAAGTTGTTAAGAAAAAAGCACTATGGAGGAAAGAAGACCATGAAAACAGCAGAAACAATATAAGTATACAGTAAATATGAGATGGTTGGATGGCATCATTGACTCGATTGACATGAGTTTGAGCAAGCTCCAGGAGTTGGTGATGGACAAGGAAGCCTGGCATGCTACAGTCCATGGGGTCACAAAGAGCTGGACATAACTGAGTGACTGAACTGAACTGAACTGATACAGTAAATATAATTATTCTAAGTTACTCATGAAATTGCTATATTTGATTTACTCAACAGCTCTGTAAGTTCTGTAGCGTGTGTGTACGCTAAGTTACTTCAGTCTTATCTGACTCTTTGTGACCCCATGGGCTGTAGCCCACCAGGCTTCTCTGTCCATGGGATTCTCCAAGTAAGAATACTGGAGTGCGTAGCTATTCCCTTCTCCAGGGGTAAGTTCTGTTAGGGAGATTGTTATTCTTCTCATTTCATAAATAAGGAAACTAGGACTCAGAGACTTGCCTGAAAATTACATAGGCAGTAATCAAAGTTCTCAGATTTATGGCCTAAGAATTTTCCCACAAAAAGGGGAAAGATAAGATCAAAAATCAAAGAATAAAGAGACAAGTAGTGCCCCATAAATGCTTGTTGACTGAATGGGAAACAGACATAGAGTAGAAAACAGAAACACAAATTTTAACTTCAGTGGAGACTGTTGCCCAGGAATCACAAAACATTTGCAAGACTTTGGCTCCTGACACCCACAGTTATCAGTGTGATGTAACTAAGTGGAAGAAATTACTAATTTGAATTTATAAATTAAGAGATTAATGAACAGTAAATCAAGACCTTAAGAAGAGTATCCATCAGGGTCCCAGCGGGAAACAGATGACATACCCAAAGGGTGAAAAGCATTTAATGAAGGGACTATTTAAGGAGATGGAGGCTGGAAGAATAACCCATGGACTGATCATAGAGGGAAGTGATTTACAGCCTAGGCCTGAAGGGCAAGGAGGGGGAGCATGGACCCCATTGAGGACTGTGGCCACGAGAGAGGGCTGCTTGATGGGACCTGAGTTCTTTGGGTCTCTGACAGGACAATGCAGCCATTGTAGTGATGGCAGGGAGAGGGAGGTGGAGCCAAACACCTTCTTCTCCAAAAATAGAAAACCAAAAAATAAGAACAAGACTAAGGGGAAGAAAAGAAGAACTGTACTACTTCCACAGGATGTGAAAGAGAGAGAGAAAAAGGTGTGTGTAAGTTTAGGAAATGAAATATATATATATATATATTTGCATATATGTAATATAAATGCATGCTACATTACTTCAGTGTCCAACTCTTTGTGACCCTATGGACCATAGCCCACCAGACTGCTGCCCATGAGATTCTCCTGGAAAGAATACTGGAGTGGATTGCCATGGCCTCCTCAAGGGGACTTTCCCAACCCAAGGATCGAACCCATATCTCTTATGTCTCCTGCTTTGGCAGGTGGGTCCTTTAACACCTGGGAAGCCTATTATATATTAAATTACATATAAATGTTATATATGTATACATACATACATGTGTACATATATGGTTTATTTTTTAAATTTTTATCCATTCATTCTCTAACAATATAATGAGCCTATTATGGCAGGTGTTTAAAACTCCTGAAGTTAATATGACAATAGTACAAAACTCCCGCTCCAGAGGAAATCACATTCTGCTGGGGAAGAGGACATGCAAGTGGACAACATGAGCATAGATAATAATAACACCAGCAAAACAATATGATATGTTATAAAAGACATACACACATAATTTCATGGTGGAAAGAGCAAGCGCAACTCTGCCAAGGGAAGGGGGAAATGATGGTTGGAGAGCTGCTTGTGAATGGGGTGACTTCCAGGCTGCAATTTTTTTTTTTAACTTACACATATACAGTTTTTATTTAAAACAGAAAAGAAGGGAGCCATGGCCAGACTGAGCCCAGACTGGGCCATCCAATTTCATAAGCTGGAGAACTGAGCAGCATTTTTGAAAGCAGGTGAATGAAATGAAGGCATTCCAAGAGGGTAGTCTGTGCACAGGGTCAGAACCAAAATGGGCCTGATGACTTGGGGAGCTGAAATAACTCGGCAAGGCTTGAGTTAAAATGTGTGGTTTCATGCTAGGTATTCAACAGATGGTGGCAAGTCATTGGAGGTTTTAAAGCAAGAAAGTGCTATGGTTAGACATATAGACTAGAAAGACCATTATTGAACAATTGCTTCCAGTTTAGAGAATGGAAAGGAAGTAATGAAATGAGAAAAAAGAACAATCGGGCATAAGTTTATTTTCACTCAATTTCTGTTTTTCATTGGTCATGATTTCATTATATGTGCTTGAAAGGCCATTTTGATGTAAGGAGAAGAGAAAGACTTCCCAGATGGTGCTAGTGGTCAAGAACTTGCCTGCCAATGCAGGAGACAAAAGAGAGGGGGGTTCGATCCCTGGGTGGGGAAGATCCCCTGGAGAAGAGCATGGAAACCCTCTCTGGTATACTGGCCTGAAGAATCCCATGGACAGAGGAGTCTGGAGGGCTAGAGTCCATAGGTTCACACAGTGTCAGACACGACTGAAATGACTTAGTATGCACACGCCGAAGGAGAAGAGAAAGTGAAAGATGGAATTTATTTTCACGATCGTGTCCTTGGCTTGCTGACATCTTGGAGCAGTACTGTAGGTAAAGGAGATCTCCGTCTCATGCACTGACCTGGGTAGGCCATAACACTTAAGAATTTCCCTTCTGTTTCCCTTCTGAATGTGACCAGCTCACCACCAGCCAGCCACTGAAAGAGAAACGGGAAGGAAGCTTCATCCTCTAGCCAATACACCATTGGCCACAGTGAGAAATGGAGCTGAGAACTGGAGAAGCAAACCAGAGCCCTCTGCTTCTCTCCATTATTCCCAAAAACAGATGGAAAAAAAGGCAAACTTCACCTCCTGTGGTCGGTGCTCATGTTCAACTAGGAACTTCATTCTCAGTAGCTACAGATTTTCCTAATCTTTCATCTTAACTTAACTTGACACTGGGTTCTATTGCCTTTCACGAGAAAGGTCTTGGGAGGCTGTAAACCTATGCAGTTGGGAAAAGAATGTTCTGCACTAAATGGGGAAGGAGAGGAGCTGCAGATTTCCAACTTTCACAGCTTGTCTGCTTGTGGAAACTGTGCTGCAACATACTCTTGAAATCGTTTGGGTGGGCCTTGTTTCTGAGGAAATAAAGAGGCCCCAGAACCTCCCAAGTGAGTGAAAGAATGATTTCCAGATAGTCAAGTGGAGCCGCCTCTGGCTACATGAGCTGGATATGGTTGGCAGTCTTTCCCCGTGGCTGGCCAGTATCCTGAGGTTAGCAAAGCAGAAGGCAAATCTTTAGGGAGCTGAAAGACATGTGCACGTGCCAGCATTTTTGACAAATGCTCAGTTAATTGTTTTCTATGATTCTTCTCCTGGGACACAGACTATGTATACCAGGCACTAAGCACAACCCCCTCCCACCCTCCTACACCCCAGGGGAAGCTTCATAATTACACACATTTGGGCCAAGTGTCTACCCCACAGGAAATGGACAGATTGCCCCTGCAAATGAAAGCATGACGCAGGGCATGGGAAAGCAGAGAAATTAAAGAAGATCAACTCATGTAAGGAAAGCCAGAGAGTTTCTATACCAACATGAGAAACTCAGGGTTTCTTATATGGATTCCTAGGAAATACTGGTCAGAAGAGGCTTGGGTAAATTGAGGAGAAATTTGGATTGGGAGAAGGAAATGGCAACCCACTCCAGTACTCTTGCCTGGAAAATTCCATGGATGGAGGAGCCTGGTAGGCTACAGTCCACAGAGTCACAAAGGGTCGGACACGACTGAGCGACTTCACTTATTCACTTATAACTGATAAATCATTCTATACTTGGAAACCTCAGCATTCAAGAATGGAATTCAATTTGGGATTCGTTCCTGGAAATTGTGGCATGTACAGTGGGTTCAAAAACAAATTATGCATATGTAGAGGCGAAATGGGATTTAAACTGTAAAAGCCATGAATTTCATGACTGCTTTCTTCCAGATCTAGCCATTTTGCAATTTTGCCTCTTTTTTCACCTAGCGGGTTCTCTAGTTATGTGTTCATCTCTTGCCATTTGTTCATCAAATATTTATAATATGCACTGAGTAAGATGCCTACCACTCTGCTCATGTTAAATTAGAAAGTTGAATCCCCTCTGAACAATGTTCTGATCCATGCTAATTGGATCAGAACCTTGCCTATCACATAGCAGTGCTGCTTACTCAAGCAATAGACTTGAATGGTTAAAGATCTCCAATTCTACTCCTGACACTCATCTAGGGATTGGCTTCAGGGAAAGATAACTCAATTTTGATTTATTTTTGCCAAAGGTTTTGAATCAAAAAATTTATGCATTGGACTTCTCTGGTGGCTCAGATGGTAAACACTCCACCAGTAATGCTAGGAGACCCAGGTTCGATCTCTGGGTCAGGATGATCCCCTGGAAAAGGAAATGGCCACCCACTCCAGTATTTTTGCCTGAAGAATTTCATGGACAGAGGAGCATGGCAGGCTACAGTCCATGGGGTTACAAAGAAAATTCAACCTTTCTCTATGATATCAGTAAGATACTTTTTGTTGTTTCCATTAAAGGCCGAGTCTATGAACCATAACCACAGTAACATGCTAAACCAATTTCACAACAAAATCTTGAATCTAAGTTTCAATAAGAAAAGTAAATTTCTGAGTTGCTGATTTAAAGATTAGTTATTTGTTGTCTTTGAATACAAAACTCTCAAAGAAAATGGAAACTTCCTTGAAAAGAAGTTGAGTGTAAGAGGTGTTGAAATCACAAAGGTGAGAGAGAAAAAAAGTTGGGTAATGACTGTGAACATCTAGTTAACATTGAACCCAATGTTAACCGAGCAAACTAGGATGCAAGAGAAAGCATCGACAATTAAAAAATTAATCAAAACTTTTGTCATCAAGAAATAAATGTTAGACAAGAATTAATATTGGTGAATTCAGATTTTAAAATTTGACCAAGACACTCAGTATAAGAGGCAGAATAAAATGAAATAAGGACAAAGAAAAGAGTCAGTGTTTCAGGTTTAAAAATAAAATAAAATTAAAAAAAAAAAAAGAAAAGAAAAGAGTCTGTAAACAAGGGGAAAAGAGGAGACAAGTTGGACTGACTTTTCCTTTACAAAAAATAAAAGAAAATAAAAGATAAAAAATTCATCTTGAGCAATCATATTGACTTCCACTAGGGGAAAAAAAAGTGTATTGTTTTAGTTTGTTTTATTAACCAGGAGACAGTTGGGTCTGTCTGAGACAGAAATAATAACCATTAAGTTTTACCGAGTTAAAAATCCCGCTGCAGTTCTGAAATGAGTACAAGACTTTGCATACAGAGTGTACTTTAAGAAGCAGTAGTAAAACATTCTGGTATGATTTGTTTGGGGACAAGAAAGGAAGGGAAAAAAAAAAAAAAAACCCTCAATGAAGCCTCTTTCAGACATGTGTCATGGGCTTTTTGTCACTGAACTCTTTCATATTAACAAACTAAATTGTTCTTCCTTTCATTCCTTTGGCCACAGGCAGACGAAATTCACCAAAGTCTCTACCACAGACATTCTCAGATGGTGCTAATAAAAAGAAGAAACCCACACTAGAATTGGTGGTCCACATTGTGAGAGTCACTAAATATCGTCACAAAGCAATAATTATCCTAGAGCTTGCTTGGTGGCTCAGCATTCTGAGCAAGTGTCAAGAGCATACAGTTTCAATGATGTTGCTAATGGGAGCTCATGTTTTATGTTGGGTGGTCTTCTGTGCTGCCTGGTGGTCTTGCTTCTGCCTGCTATGGCAACACGAATGGTTTCATATAGTCCCCAGTCCCACACGGTATTCACTTGTCTCTCTTTAGTAATGCATGACAAGTCATAAAATACAGACTACCCAGAAATAACACTGCGATTATTCCAGACATTTTCTCTCCTGGTGGTGACAGTTCCAAATCAAGTCGGCTCAGTATTTAAGTCAAAGCATTTTTCTAACTGGCAGTTCAAAATGCAGCCTTAGATCTGGAAAATCAAACTGGAATCTTCTTGCCTCTTCCATCATTGCTTGTAATAAATATTCAACTGTTGGACCACAGCTAGAAGCTTATGATAGATGATATAGAATAGATTCCAACTCTCTTTTTTCCAGATGCAAAGAACTCATCATTTTGTTAGAGAGACTTCACTACCTTTTAATAAGCATAAGCAGATCGTTTTACAGACTTTCTTGCCACAGTCATTTAGGGTTTATTTCCCAAGGTCTCACAAAGAGAAGAAAGAGAAGGTTCATAGCTGCAAAGGATATCAATATAACCTCTGTTCAGACGGTTAGAGAGTCACATACCCCAGAATTAATCCAGGCATCTATCCCACTTTAGGGGCTTCCAAGGTGGCGCCAGTGGTAAAGAACCCGCCTGCCAAAGCAGGAGACATAAGAGATGTGGGTTCAATGCATGGGTCGGGAAGATCCCCTGGAGGATGACATGGCAACCCACTCTAGTATTCCTGCCTGGAGGAGGATCCCATGGACAGAGGAGTCTGGTGGGATATAGTCTGTGGAGTCGTGAAGAGTCAGACATGACTGAAGCAACTTGGAGTCGTAAATTGGGCTGGGTTTGGGGATTCAGTTCTAGTCCCCATAAACCACCCATCCTAAAGTAATTTCCTTGCAAACTCCTTCAGTATTCACTGCCTCTACCATTCACTGGCTATTTTACATTTGACCTTGTGGTTAAATTTTCACAGTCATTCCTCTTTGTCTATTTCTTATCCTATACTGTGTGTGTGCTAAGTCACTTCAGTTGTGTCTGACTCTTTGAGACCCCATGAACTATAGCCCACCAGACTCCTCTGTCCATAGGATTCTCCAGGCAAGAATAACTGGAGTGGGTAATCATTCCTTTCTCAAGGGGTCTTCCCAACCCAGAGATTGAACCCGTGTCTCTTACATTTCCTACATTGGCAAGTGAGTTCTTTACCACTAGAACCACCTGGGAAGACCCATCCTACATTAGACTGCTGTTCAGTTGCTCAGTCATGTCCAATTCTTTGCGACACCATGAACTGCAGCATGCCTTGCCTCCCTGTCCTTCACTATCTCCCAGAGTTTGCTCAAACCCATGTCCATTGAGTTGATAATGCCATCCAACCATCTCAACCTCTGTTGCCCACATCTCCTCCCACTCTCAATCCTACCTACACTGTAAGTTTCTTGAAATCAGATACCAGAAATATTTATCTTCATATACCACAGGACTGAAAAAGGTCAGTTTTCATTCCAATCCCAAAGAAGGGCAATGCCAAAGAACGTTCAAGCTACCACACAATTGCACTCATCTCACACACTAGCAAAGTAATGCTCAAAATTCTCCAAGCCAGGCTTCAACAGTACATGAACTGTGAACTTCCAGATGTTCAAGCTGGATTTTAAAAAGGCAGCATAACCAGAGATCAAATTGCCAACATCCGTTGGATCATAGAAAAAGCAAGAGAATTCCAGAAAAATATCTACTTCTGCTTTATTAATTACACCAAAGCCTTTGACTGGGTATATCAGAACAAACTGTGGAAAACTCTCCATGAGATGGGAATATCCGACCACCTTATCTGCCTCCTGAGAAATTTGTCTGCAGTCAAGAAGCAATAGTTAGAACTGGACATGAAACAATAGACTGGTTCCAAATTGGGACATGAGTAAGTCAAGGCTGTATATTGTCACCCTGCTTATTTAACTCATATGCAGAGTACATCATGCAAAATGCTGGGCTGGATGAAGCACAAGCTGGAATCAAGATTGCCAGGAGAAATAAAAATTACCTCAGATACACAGATGACACCACCCTTATGGCAGAAAGTGAAGACAAACTAAAGAGCTTCTTGATGAAAGTGAAAGAGGAGAGTGAAAAAGCTGGCTTAAAACTCAACATTCAGAAAACTAACATCGTGGCATCCAGTCCCATCACTTCATGACAAATAGAAGGGGAAACAATGGAAACAGTGACAGACTTAATTTGGGGGGCTCCAAGATCACTGCAGATGGTGACTATAGCCATGAAATTAAAAGATGCTTGCTCCTTGGAAGGGAAGTTATGACCAACCTAGACAGCATATTAAAAAGCAGAGACATTACTTTGCCAACAAAGGTCCATCTAGTCAAAGCTATGGTTTTTCCAGCAGTCACATATGGATGTGAGAGTTGAACTATAAGAAAGCTGAGCACCAAAGAATTGATGCTTTTGAACTATGATGTTGGAGAAGACTCTTGAGAATCTCTTGGACTGCAAGGAAATCAAACCAGTCAATCATAAAGGAAATCAGTCCTTAATATTCATTGGAAGGACTGATGTTGAAGCTGAAACTCCAATACTTTGGCCACCTGATCAAAGAACTGACTCACTGGAAAAGACCCTGATGCTGGGCAAGATTGAAGGCAGAAGGAGAAGGGGATGACAGAGTTGAGATGGTTGGATGGCATCACCAACTCAATGGACATGAGTTTGAGGAAGCTCCAGGAGTTGGTGATGGACAGGGAGACCTGGTGTGCTGCAGTCCATGGGGTCACAAAGAGTCAGACACGACTGAGTGACTGAACTGAACTGACCCAGTGCCTAGCTCTGTGCCTTGTACATAATAAAGGATCCATACATTTTTTTAGTGAGTAGATTAAATTTGGCCCTGTTGGATTGAAGAAAGTGAATACAAGGATGAATTATTCTTAGTCCCTTTCCTCGGGGTCTTTCTATTTTATTACATGGTTGGATACAGAGTGAATGCTCAATAAATGCTAGCTGGTTAGTCAATTCTCAGTTACTTTTCTCTAAGTGGAAAGATAGCTTACCAAAACAAATGTATGCCAGCAAAGCCAAGTACTGTTTTATTTTACTCTTTCTGGTGTTATGAAACCTTTCCTCTTCTCACTCAGGACCCCAAGTAACTAAGAACAAGACTGCATCTAAGCATAGGAACAGGTTACCACACCAACTGTAATATCTGAAGCCAAAACTTGGACGTACATTCTTACCAGGAGAAGATACTTGAAAATACAACCAGCATACAATCATCCAAAATGTTTGGTTTTTAGTACTTCTTAAGCAGGATGTAGATGGGCCCCAGGCTAGGCAGCTGGGGTTTGACCCCTATAGACAGGTACTCCAAAACAGGAGGAGCAAGAGAGGAGCTGAGCCCTGTGCAGATAAAGCATAGAGACTACATATTCCTCATTCTTGAGATCAAGGAGACCTTCCCAACCATGTATGCACAGAGAGGCTCCTTCTAGATCAAAAAGGGAGTAATGTCAGCCTACCTACAAGCATCTTTGCTAGAATCCGTCTTGGCGACAAGATGCATGCACACACGGGAGGGTCTTTAGATAAACCAAATATGGACTCAGAACCAAGCAAAGCAAGATGACTGCCCAAAGGAACCCCAGAAGAAATGCCCCATATAAGTGATTCAAAGTATCATGAAGGTGCAACTCCCTCTCTGAGGCCTCCCTTGTGTTTATCCACATGTCTATCTACATGTATCCGTTTCCTCTTAATAATACTTTATTTTTTGTACTACCTTCTTCTTCTTTGTGGAAATTCCCGCAAAGCCAAAGGGCCTGGGACTTGTCACTGGCCATTAGTCTAGTGGCTAGGATTCAGCTCTCTCACTGCCGTGACCTGATTTCAATCTCTGGCTGGGAAACAAAATCCTGCTTCAAGTAACTGCAGGCAGAGCCCACCTGAGATCATTTATGATTACCAAAAAAAAAAACCAAAAAACAGGATACTTATTATTCATTAAGAATTTCCAGTTGGACCTTCACAACTGTATGAGAAAATAAATATGAGCCTATTTTGAAACTGTATAAACACACAATGCAAAAATTAGGGCTATAAACAGAATATGTATTTCTGCATTAAAAATACTTTAATTTGTGAGTGTACACATGAGGAAATGATTTGAGGCCTTTACTAATTTACATACATTCTTCATTGTGTAGCTTAAGACATGAGCTCTAATGTGAAGCCAAAGCCAAAAAGTACCAGAGAGGGAAATAAAGCAGATGGCAGAAGACTAAGGTGCTGTAAGAGTGAAGGGATGAAGGAGGATGAAGGAGGCAATACACATGTATACAACCTGAGAGAGAAAATTGGAAACTTCACATCTATTCAACAGATTCATAACTGTGACTGAGTGCCAGGCACAGAGCTAAGAACTGTAGAAGACACCAGGATAACAGAATCCAGCTTGATGTGGGAGAACTCACAGTCTAGGGGCACTGTTGGTAGGGAGTGGGCAGAGAAATAAAGGACAGCTACTCATATAAATATAATAGAAAGCAGAAGTGATCATTGCCAGAGGAGAGGTTCACATAAAGCACTGTGGGAGTTTAGTGAAAGGAAATATCTCTTCACTGAAGGATGCTTTAGGGTAATTTTATAAAGGAGAGGATATTTAAGCTCAGCCTGAGATAGAAGAAATTCAGGAAGTATAAAAGGAAGCAATGGCACTCTATATGGAAATAACAATATGAAAAATACATAAAAGCAGGCAGTCTATTAGATCCATTTAATTAGTATCAAGTGTTCCATTTTGTCTAAGGTTTAAGGTAAGCATAGGGACATTGTGAGAAATGGGGTTGATAAGGTGGATTGTGGCTGGATTAAAGATAGCATTGAACAGCAAGCAAAGGGATTTGGAATTTTTTCAAGTTTCTGGGAGCCACTCAAGGTCTAATGAAATCCAACCGGTATTTTCAAAAGCTCATCAGAAGGATATTATATTTCTATGATCTGTGTCACTAACTCGGTAGATCAACAAAGACCCTCATGGGCTCTTTAAAACACAGGGAAATTTTTAAAAATAATTTTAATATATATGTATATGTATAACTGGATCACTTTACCATATAGCCATTAAGACAGCTTTGGCTGTTCCAGTGAGTGACATGTGAAGCCATTGAGGGTTCAAGGTCTAGGATTGACAGGATCTGACTTGCATTTTAAAACCATCAGCTGGCTGCTATACTGAGAACAGACTTTAGGGAGTCAAGTATTTTCAGAGGTAATTACAGTAATCCAAGTGAGGTAAGACCATGTCTGGGCACAGATTAGTAGTAATAGGAGCAGTGAGAAGTGGTCTGATTCTAGATACATTTGTTAGCAGGGCCAACAGAATTTTATGGTGAATAAAATATGGAACAAGAGAAGAGAGGACTCAAGGAGGACTCAATATTGTTGACCCGAGTAACCAGAAAGACAGAGCTACCAAAACTCAGGTGAAGAAGGTAACATATGGATTAGGTTTTGGAGTTCAATTTTGTACATATTATGTACATATGGAAATGATACATAGGCATTTAAAATTCAAGACAGAGGGCTAGAGATATAACTTTGGGAATCTAATATAATGATGGTATTTAAAAATACAAAACTGGGTAAGTTCACCAAGGGGATGAATGTTGATAGAAAGGAGAATCTGGGCTTTTCCAACATTAATAATTCTAGTAAAAGAGGAGGAACCACCAAGAGAGATTGAGAGAGCATAACCAGGAAGGCAGGAGGAAAAACTAGAGAGTGTGTGTCTGGAAGCCACAAGAGCAGAGGGTACCAAGGAAGAGGATCCATCAACGGCATCAGATGTTGTGCTCTGAGCACTGAGAATGACCATTGGATTTATCATCAAGGTTGTGAGTCACCCTGACCAGAATAATTTCAGTGGACTGGCAAAAGCAAAAACCTGAATGTTCAGTTGCTCAGCCATGTCTGGCTCTTTGCAGCCCCATGGATTGTAGCCTGCCAGACTCCTCTGTCCTTGAAATTTTCCAGCAAGAATACTGGAGTTAATTGTCATTTCCTTCTCCAGGGGATCATCCTGACCCAGGGATCAAACCCGTATCTCCTGTGTCTCCTGCATTGGCAGGCAGATTCTTTACCAATAGCACCTCCTGGGAAGCCTCCCAAACCTGAATGGAGTGGAGTTAAGAGAATGGGAGGGGGAAAGCTGGAGGCTACAAGTATACACAATTCTTTTGAGAAGATTTTCTGCAAAGGGGAGCAAGAAATGAGGCACTAACAGTAGAAAGAAGTACAAGCGGGAGCTACTCTTCCTTGTGGTGCGCAGGCTTCTCACTGAAGTGGCTTCTCTTGCTGTGGAGCATAGGCTCTAGGTGCACAGGCTTCAGTAACTGCAGCGTGCAGGCTCAGTTGCTTCTAGGAATGAGGGCTTTTCCTGGACCAGGGATCAAACCTGAGTCCCCTACGTTGACAGAAGAATTCTTAAACACTATGGAAGTCTCTTATGGCCATTAAAGAGGTAATCAAGTTAAACGAGGCAGTTAGGTGGGCCCTAATCCGACATAACTAGTGTCCTTATGGGCTTCCCTGGTGCCTCAGTGCCTTATGGGCTGCCCTGGTAAGGATTCCACCTGCAGTAGAAGGGACGCATTCAGTCCCTGGGTCCAGAAGATCCCCTGGAGGAGGGCACAGCAACCCACTGCAGTACTCTTGCCTGGAGAATCCCATGGACAGAGGAGCCTGGTGGGCTACAGTCCACAGGGTCACAAAGAGACACAACTGAAGTGAATGAGCTTGCACCGAGTGTTATAAGAAGGGGAGATTAGGACACCCAGAAATGGACATCAAAGATGCACAAACACCAAGGGAAGACCATGTGAAGACCACAGTGAGCAGGTAGCCATCTGCCAGCCAAGAAGACAGACCTAAGGAAAAGGCAAATCTAACTCCTTGATCTTGGACTTCTGGACTCCAAAATTGTGAGAAAATATATTTCTGATGTGTCAGCCACCTAGTCTGTGGCATTTTGTTATAACAGCCCTAGGAAACTTACATAGTAGTTGTTTTTATTCTGAGGTGTGTTTTTTTTTATTGAAGAATAATTGCTTTATAGTACTACATTGGATTCTACCAAGCATCAACATGAATCAGCCATAGGTTTACCCATGTCCCCTCCCACTTAAATAACCCTCCCACCTCCCTCTCCATCCCACCACTCTAGGCTGTTACAGAGCCCCTGTTTGAGTTCCCTGAGTCACACAGTAAATTTTCATTGAATATATATTTTACATATGGTAATGTATGTTTCCATGTTACTTTCTTCATACCTCCCACCCTCTCCTTCTAACCCATCCCCAGCCATGTCCATAAGTCTGTTCTCAATGTCTGTGTCTCCATTGCTGCAAATAGGTTCATCAGTACCATCTTTCTAGATTCCATATATATGTGTTAGTATATGATATTTGTTTTTCTCTTTCTGACATACCTCACTCTGTATAATAGGCTCTAGGTTCATCCACCTCTTTAGAACTGACTCAATGCATTCCTTTTTATGGCTGCATAATATTCTATTGTATACACATCACAGTTTCTTTATCCATTCATCTATCAGTGGACATCTAGGTTGCTTCCATGTCCTAGCTATTGTAAACAGAACTGTAAAGAAAATTGGGTTACTTGTGTGTTTTTTAATTTTGGTTTTCTCTGGGCATATGCCTAGTAGTGGGATTGCTGGGTCATATGGTGGTTTTATTCCTAATTCTTTAAGGAATCTCCATACTGTTCTCCATAGTGGCTGTATCAGTTTGTAATCCTACCAACAGTGCAAGAGTTTCCCTTTTCTCCACACCCTCTCCAGCACTAATAGATTTATTTGTAGATTTTTTTTTATATATATAATGGCCATTCTGACCTGTGTGAGGTGATTTCATTGTAGTTTTGACTTGCTTTATTCTGATTTTTTAATTTTTGCTTCTGTTGGTGGGGGGATAGTTCTAAAATGGAAGAAACAGTAATGGCATGTTTGCATGTTTTTTTAGGAAATATCCAGGGAGAAAAGATAATCTGGAAGGCAGAAGAGGAAAACTGATAAGAGAGATGCTTGTTGAGAAGGTGAAAGTGGATCAGATCTGGTCTTGTTATTTATTTCTCAGAGCTCCTCTTATCTTCAGGCCTCAGTCAAGGACCTTAAACTGTCTCTGATTTCTTGATAGTGATTGTATCAGAATCAGTAAACTTAAAAAGGGAGAGGAGGAGACTCTACAAACCTAGATTTCTAGAAAAACCATGGATCTATTAAAACAAATAGATCAGAAAAGGAGAAATTATTTTTTAGAGGAAAAGAGAGTGACAGAATTGAGGAAAATCAAGAAAAAAAAAAAGAAATAAGATGAATTTAACTTTGCAGTTGTAAGATGTGTAGGTGAAAATGTTCTTGTGAGTGTTGAAATTGTTGAGAAAAATTTAGCAAAATCCAATGAAAGAGATAAGGTGAGCCCACAGTGAATCTTTCCTAAATGGTTACATATCCCGTGAATGGTTTTCTTACTATGAAGTGTTGGTGCCACCACACCACCACAACCTCCTTTTTCTTTTTTTAAAGAAAAAAAAACAACCTAATAGTTATTAAGATAAAGTCATTGTGATGAAAATGTGATTTGGTAAAGGAAAGTTGGTTAGGAACAAGTTCCATTTGGGGAAAGAATAATAACTATTCAGCCTTGGCATCTTCAAGATGTTGAACTATGGGCCTAGGATAGCACACAAGCCCATATAGAGATAAAGGCAACAACGCTGGGATTGTAGAACGAGCATGAAGAAATGCAACTATCAAATCTTATAGCATTCCTGGAAATTAGGAAATCTATAAATATCAGCCCCATTTTGTAATGGTGGGAGAGTCTTGGTATATCAAGGCTATGAGATTAGATTCATAATAAATGTAATTTAAAGTGGTCCAACATGTCACAATGAATCAGTGCCAAAAGAAGGACTGGAACCCAGGACTCCTGGCCCCTATCCAGGACTCTACCCACAAAACTGTATTTCCTGTGTTTTTATTTTTAATCTTGAACTAATTCTCAATCCCTCGCGGTCGCGCTCTCCAGCCCCTCTCTCCCTCCCTTTCTCACATACCATAGATGACCCTTGTACACATCCTCCATAAATCACTCTATAATGGAGTGCCTTTGTTGTTCTCTTCACTAGGTACCCAAAGGAAGATTATGGCAGAGAATCGGGACTAAGCATTAAGGGAGATAATTGAAGGTCATTCAGCTGAAAATAATTCATATTTATCCATGGCCTGCTTTACCAGAGCATCTGGTTTCTGTTAGCCAGCATGGTGTCCTCTGGTTCTGACTGTGGTGGCCCATGGTAACCACATTTTTGCTAAAAAAGAAGAGTGCTTTCTTACATCTGTTCCTGAGATGTTTTTCCATCCTTCTTTGTACAATGCAATGTTCTGCATTTAGATGAACAAAGACTAAAGGTTCATGCTGTTAGGTACTGATGACTGGCCTGCCCCTAGGCGGCTTCTCTGTGACTTTCTCTTTCTGTCAAGTTCAATCATAGAATGAAAGATTAGGAAAGCTAAGGCCAACCAGTTCATCTTACTAACTCCTGCCAGAATGTCGGTTCTAAGGAAATTTAGATTTATATTATTTGTAAAGAGATTTTCTGTTCTTATCTCTATATACAAAGAATATATTAATTCACTTATTAAACTCTTAGCTGAAACCTGTGGGCAGGTTTCAGTTTACCTGCCCACAATAGACACTCATCTTTGGTTCCATTTATCTATGACTGCTGTCTTAGCAACAGAAACTCATACCTATATCTAAACCAGAATCTCTTTCAGCCTGTTTATTAATAAATGATTTTTTTTAACCATTAACCTACTAGTGATCTCTTAAGAAACATATTAGTTAGTTGAAGGGACAAAGCATGAGAGAGAAAAATAAGTGAGAAAAACCCAGTATGCATAAATATTAGAAACACAAAGCTTGAAAGTATAATCAGTAGTAGGTGGATTTTGACCTTATCCTAAAATAAATGACATCACTACAATTAATAGTAGTAGTTAAAACTTACAAAGCACTTTCTGTATATTATGCTTAATGCTTTAGGTTCACTACCTCATTTAATTCTCACAACAAAAGCATAAAGTAAATGATAGTCCTTTTTATTGGAGTATAATTGCTTTACAATGTTGTGTTAGCTTCTGCTGTACAATGAAGTGAATCAGCTATATGTACATATACATCTCCTCCCTCTTGGATCTCCTCCCCACCCAGTGCCCCATCCCACTCATCTAGGTCATCTCAGAGCACTCATTTTACATAAAAATTTGAGTGCCATCAATATATTTGTGGAGTCCTGGCAGAAAACAGATGGAGCACTCAAAAATAGTTAATTGGAGGAGGTTTTAATAAAAGCCCTGTTTGCCAAAGTGTAGGCAGAGTGTAGGGCTTCCCTGATGGCTCAGCAGTAAAGAGTCCACTTGAAATGCAAGAGATGCAGGAGATATGAGAATGATCCCTGGGTCAGGAAGGTCCCTTGGAGGAGGAAATGACAGCCCACTCTAGTATTCTTGCTGGGAAGTCCCATGGACAGAGGAGCCTGGCGGGCTATAGTCCATGGAGTCACAAAGAGTCGGACATGACTGAGTGACTGAACACACATGTCTGGCATGGTGTAAGACAATTTATAAGGGACAATGCAGTGCTCTGATGCTAGTAATGTTGGGGGTATTCCTATCCCTGACCCTGGGGAGGGAGAGAATGATTTCCTGAATCCAGAAGGAGAGCCAAGTGGGGAGGACTATATGACAGGGGGATGCAGCCAGCCTGTGGGAAATCCAAGGGAGGATGTAGGGGAATAAATACTCCATCTTCATTCTCTTCCAATGCTCTAACTTAGCTAAAACCCACCAAGGGTCCCAGGTCAAAGGAACCTGTGAATAAATGTGCTGATGTCAGACTACTGGGGAAGAGAGAATGGTGAAGAGAGTAGAAAGTGGATCTAGATGGGCACAGTCACTTTCTAGTGTCCCAGGAATCAAGGTCACTAAGTGATGCAGCAGGATTTTGAATCCATAACTGTCTGACTTTAGAGCTCACACTCTTAACCATCTTGCTTTACTGCTAATGGCTTTGAAATAGCAAAGAGAAGGGAGGTTAACTGAGACGGGAGAGAGTATCAGGAGATATCGAGAAGAAAGGAGGCTTCCTAGGTGGTGCTGGGATAAAGCATCCACCTGGCAGTGCAGGAAACATAAAAGACTCGGGTTCGATCCCTGGGTCAGAAAGATCCCCTGGAGGAGGGCGCGGCAACCCACTCCCGTACTCTTGCCTGGAGAATCCCATGGAAAGAGGAGCCTGGTGGGCTACAGTCCATGGAGTCGCAAAAAACTGGACATGACTGAAGCGACTTAGCACACACACAGAGAGTAAAGGGACATCCACAGCTATGACATTTACTAGATACAAACCTCTGGCAAGACTTTCCTGAATTCTGTTTTCTCATCTACGAAATACATCTATAACACAAAATGCAATTCTTCTTTCTTGGTGCAGTTAATATCATCAATTTCATTATCAGTGTTCTGACTCACCCTGGAAAAGAGATGAATCACCCAAACTTACGCTCAGAGACCGTAGTCTTGCTGTGACAGAGTTTATGGCATTGTGAAAAACTGCCTGCTTTGTAGGCACACATCATTGACCGGAGGTCTGAAAGAAAGTGGCCATGAAATCTTCTGTTATTTTTCTTGCTGTCTTTATCTCACATAATGAAGGTACCCTGGAGAAGGAAATGTCAATGCACTCCAGTATTCTTGCCTGGGAAATCCCACGGAGAGAGGAGCCTGGCAGGCTATAGTCCATGGGGTCCAAAGAGTTGGACATGACTTGGCGACTAAACAACAAGAGAAGTACCCACTCATTTTACCAAACCTGATTGAAGGAATTTTGTATCTACTGCACAAGAAATGGTAGGAGAGGTGATTTGATTTATAAACTGCTCTCTGCTCTCTTTTGGAGTCACTTTGACAGAAGTGATCAGTTGACAATGAATGGGTCTGAGAGTAGCAGTGCTCTTAGAAGTACATATGGTGCCAAGACCCTATGGAGTCTAAAAAGATATCTCATAGCAGCTTACAAAAGACTGTTCAGGAATTTCCTGTGCCAAAAACAAAGATGAAAAATAGGACTGCAAATCAGAGGAATCCAAGCAAGCAGAAGACAAATAGAAAATGTATGACAGGAACAGTTTAGAAAGAAGTCCAAGGTAGTAACAGAGCCTTCATTCACATGTCACATGAGAGAGTATCAGATCGAGTTAAAAATCAAGTTTCCAGAATAGAACATAAATACAAGGATAGGAAAATATCTAGTTTATTTCCTAAAACTTGGAAGAAAAAAAGAAATGGAAAACATGGGAAAAGATAAGAGACCTAAGAGATGAATACAGAAGACCCCAAATCCAAAGAATTAAGAGTCTTGAGAAGAGAAGAGAAGAGAAATAATCAAAACAATAAAACAAGTATTTAAAAAAAAAAAAAAAACTAGAGAGTGAATTCAAAAGCATAATTCTACCAAATGCCGAGTCATATAAGTGAGAAAAGAATCATACTTAGGAAAATCATTGTAAAAAAATTAAAACATAAAAAATAAAATGAGCAGATTATAGAGGCCTCCAGGGAAATTTGTACAGGAAGGCTCTATTAGCCAACACTATGGTGGTTATCCAGAGAAGGCAATGGCACCCCTCTCCAGTACTCTTGCCTGGAAAATCCCATGGACGGAGGAGCCTGGTAGGCTGCAGTCCATGGGGTTGCTAAGAGTCAGACACAACTGAGTGACTTCACTTTCTCTTTTCACCTTCATGCATTGGAGAAGGAAATGGCAACACCACTCCAGTGTTCTTGCCTGGAGAATCCCAGGGAAGGGGGAGCCTGGTGGGCTGCCATCTATGGGGTCGCACAGAGTCGGACACGACTGAAGTGACTTAGCAGCAGCAGCAGCATGGTGGTCATCATTTTGAAATATATACCTGGAATCAACACTGTGTATACCTTAAACTTACACAATGTTCTGTATCAATTCTCAATAAAGCTGTGGGAAACAGCTTCCAGGGAGAAAAACAGACTTCTTGTCAGTAAAAGCAAATGCTATATTTTCAAGTTCAAGGGTCATTTTTCAAACCCTAATTTTATTTTTTCATTTCTTCATGACTTCATACACATGAAAAGAAAGGGAAAGTGTTAACGGCTCAATTGTGTCTGACTCTGCAATCCCATGGACTATAGCCCACCAGGCTCCTCTGTCCATGGAATTCTCCAGGCAAGAATCCTGGAGTGGGTTGCCATTCCCTTCTCCAAGGGATCTTCCCAATCCAGGGGCTGAACCTGGGTCTCCTGTATTGCAGGTGGACTCTTTACCATCTGAGCCATCAGGGATAAACATATATGTAGCAAAGTGGTTGCACAATTAGACTAATAATCTCCTTACATGATTACCTGTGTGTGTGTGTGTGTGTGTGTGTGCATGTGTGTGTGGTAATAACATTTAAGATCTATTCTCAGGCTTCCCTGGAGCCACAGTGGTCAAGAATCTGCCTGCCAATACAGGGGACATGGGTTCAATTCCTGGTCCGGGAAGATACCACAAGCTGCAGAGCAACTAAGCCCAACACCACAGCTATTGAGTATGCTCTAGAGTCTAGCGACCCCATGGACTGCAGCCCACCAGGCCCCTCCATCCATGGGATTTGTCTTGCCTGGCAAATCCCATGGATGGAGGGGCCTGGTGGGCTGCAGTCCATGGGGTCGCTAGGAGTCGGACACGACTGAGCGACTTCACTTTATTTTATCACTTTCATGCATTGGAGAAGGAAATGGCAACCCACTCCAGTGTTCTTGCCTGGAGAATCCCAGGGATGGGGGAGCCTGGTGGGCTGCTGTCTATGGGGTCGCACAGAGTCGGACACGACTAAAGCGACTTAGCATCAGCAGCAGAGTCTGGGAACCACAACTACTGAGCCCATGCACTGCAACTGCTGAAGCCCAGATGCCTTAGAGCCTGTACTCCACAATAGGAGAAGCCACAGCACTGAGAAGCCACATACAAAGCAAATAAAAAGCCTTAAAATTAATAATTAAAAATAACTATATGGAAAGTGAAAGTCACTCAGTTGTGTCCAACTCTTTGCAACCCCCATGGACTATACAGTTCATGGAATTCTTCATACCAGAATCCTGGAGTGGGTAGCCTTTCCCTTCTCCAGGGGATCATCCCAACCCAGGGATCAAACCCAAGTCTCCCTCATTTCAGGCAGATTCTTTACCAGCTGAACCACAAGGAAAGGCATCATCCAAATAGTAACAAATAGGTCAATAGCAGCATGGTAGCATGATTTTCATCTGGAGATTTGGGTCAGGGAAGGCCTAAAGAAAGAGAAAATAGCTAGGGAGTTATTTCAGTTATCCACATGAGAGACAATGGGTATCTGACCCATGCTTGTGGCCATGGAGTAGAGATTAGTGGACAAATTTAAGAAATATTAAGGAATTATAATAGACAAATGGGGTGGTTGATAACACAGAGGTAAGAGTCAAGACAGACTGCATGAAATCAAGTCATAAAACATTACCATTCACTGAGGAAAGAAATGCCGAAGGAGAAGAAGGTTTGGGGGGTACAGTGGAAAGCTCATTTGAACCTAAGATACTGAAGGGATATCCAAGCCAAATGACCAACTGGTAGCTAGATATATGGTCTGGAGCTCTGGAGAACAGAATCCTTTAACATGTGGTATCATAAGCTGTGAGAGAGGGTGAGTTAACAACTCATGACTAATGGTTCTCTGCGTTTGAAAATCAAAATATTAATTTAAAAATTTCTGGGGAAAAAAAATTTCTGGGGAAAATAGTTTAGAATAGAAAGAAATAAAACTTATGTGAAATCCTTCTAAAGCTATATTTCAGCTATTTTGATGCTCAGAGATGTTGAATTTAAAAGAATGCATTCCAACATGAAAAGATGCTCAACATCTCTAATCCTCAGAGAAATGCAAATCAGAACCACAATGAGATATCATCTCACACTGGTTAGAATGGCTATCATCAAAAAGACCACAAATAATAAATGCTGGCAAGAAAGTGGAGAAAAGGGAATCCTCATACACAGTGGTTGGGAGTGTAAATTGGTACAACCATTATGGAGAACAGTGTGGAGTTTCCTCAAAAAAAACTAGAAATAGAACTACCATATGATCTAGCAATCCCACTCATAGCCATATATCCGAAAAAAAAAAATGAGTACACTAGTTCAAAAAGATATATGCACCCCAATGTTCTTAGCAGCATTATTCATAATTACCAAGATATGGAAGCAACTTAGTGTCCTTCAACAGATAAATGGATAAGAAAATGTGGAGTACTACTCAGTCATAAAGAAAGAATGAAATTTTGCCATTTGCAACAACATGGATGGACCCAGAGGGTATTACGCCAAGTGAAATATGTTATCACTTGAATATTGAATCTAAAAAATAAAGCAAACTAGTTAACGTAACGAGATAGAAGCAGACTCACACAGATGGAACGAACTAGTGGATACCAGCAGGGAGAGGGAGCTGGGAGGGGTAAGATAGGGATAGGAGACTAAAGAGATACAAACTAGTATGTAAGAAATAGATAAGTAACAAGAATATATGGTGCAGGGAATATAGCCAGTATTTTATAAATTTATAATTATAAGTGGAGTATAATCTATAAAAAAATTTATCACTATGTTACATACTTAAAACTAATATTGTAAATCAACTATACCTCAATTTTAAAAAGAATTTAACAAGAAAGAAAAGAAATAAGGGAGAAAGGAAGGAAGAAAAAAACATGTGGGTTAGAAAAAAAAGAATACATCCCATTTCATCCAACCAAAATAATTTCAGAATAACAAGCTTTTTACTTGTGTCCCCTCAAACTCCATGAAGTTGACACATAGTCCTTCAAGATTATTCTTATTTCTCTCTTCAATTCACTTCTCTCACAGACCACAGTGAATCTCCTTGAAATCCTGACACAATCGTATCTTGTCTTCTGTTCCCCCAGCCCCCACGTTTACTTCTCAACCCTCCATTACGAATTTTCAAAAACCATTCAAGTAAATCAGGACTATGGTTTTCACAGTGGGGGAAAAGAAAAAGCACTAAGTAGGTCAAGCTAGAGTCCTTTTTAGGGCCATGGAAGGAGAAATGTTGGAAATATGCATACGTTGATAAGCCTGGTCCCATTCTGTGTGTGTTGTTCCTAAATAATGACCCAGCAGTGGTAAGTGCTCGGTGTTGTTAACAGCACAGTGCTTTCTGAAGGAACGCCAGCCTTCCATCCACCAACAGTTCTCACAGTGCTACAGTTTGGGATCTGATCCTTACCTTTTCAGTGTCTCTCTCTATCATCACTCCTGGGAAGGCTAATCAAACTCATCAAACTCACAGGAGATTGAAGTTTATCAATCCAATTAGACTGGCCCTTTCTCCACTTATCCTGGGAAAGCTACTCCTTCCAGTTCTAGAATAGTGATCCTTTTCCCTCCCAGGGTACTACCTTCTCATTAGCAGAACAGTTGATAATGAAAATACTTCTGGGTGAACAGAAAAGAAAAACAAATAGAAATATGAATGATCTTAAGCAAAACCTCCTCCTCATGCTAAAAGTGAGGCTGCAAAACGAAAAGTCATTGCCCCACAACATCCTGCAGCAATTGAGCATTTCCTGATTCTGGACTGGCCAGTTGTATCTTCCTCCAGACTGAGCAGTCTTCTGTGCATTCAACTCTTTCTCCATATGAAATACAATACAAGTGGGTTGCAATTACTAAATTAAAATCACATTCTAGAACTGCCTGCTTGAAATTACACCCAGGCGACCTTTACTAGAGTTTTGTGTGTTCCCAAACGCTTGAGACACTTATTTACAGACAGTCTCCAGGCCTACTCCCACACATGGCAAACCTTATTTCTCCTGTTTCCAATCTATCAATATCTCTCATCCATGCTATATCCCTCCCTCTCTTCTCCTCTCTCTTCTGCCTCTCCCATCTCTCAAATGTAACTTCTGTGATTATCCAAAAGCCACAGAAACATAAAAATAATTTTTTTTTCATCTTTACAAATCAGAGTCCCTACCAAGTTTGAAAAACAGTCAAGTCTGAGTCAAGCATTATTCTGTGTTAGACAGTTTTCATAGATTTTTTCCTCTTGGTCATATTTTTTTTGCAATTTTTACTTTGATTTGGTACAAAGAGAACTTATATTCCATAATTCACACAACTGCTTTCATCGATTGATCTGTTTCATGTTCCCCCATAATTCCAATCGTTATTTTATCTTTTATCTCCTCTTGATTGTTAGCCTGTTGCTTGCAGACATTGGGACAGAGATGTGACTATATCATAACACAGTGCTTGGCACGCAGGCAACATGATAATTCAACACAGCAGGGCAGGCATTGACGCCCTGTGCCCTCTGTCTAGACATTTCTCGTGCCAGTTCTCTCTGAATCTCACAGCTCCCCTCTTCCTTTTTAGAGGTAAACACACAGGAAGTATTTAGAGGCAGAAACACAGAAACAATCATTCAGTTTGATGACTGCAAACAGAGTGAAAAATAATTCACCTGGACAAATAAAGGATGAGGTGGAGATGGGGAAGGAGACTCTTTAAAGACTGGAAAGAGAAGAGGAGTGGGGAATGTAATGGATTGTTAATTCTATTTTCTGGCTCTTTCACGCCTCCTACCTATATCGGCAGCAATTTTCTTTTAAGCGTTTGACAGCATTTTCACTTTGAGTCTTGAGCTCTGGATGGGAGTCTGGAAAATCTATTGAGAACTTAGTTCTTCCTTCCGTACCCCCACATGCACACAGAGAAACCCATACACAGACACAACTGGCACACCCATGGAGAAGCCACATGTGCACCTAAGAACACATGGACCAGCAGACAATAAAAACGCCCAGTGGTAGCCAGAACTACTCCAACCACAGATGCCTTCTGCTGCAGACAGCACATGTGCTTACATTCTCACACCCACACAGACACAAAGACCCACACACAGATGCCACAGCCACACCCATAGTCTGTCCTTACTCAGCTATGACTTTCCTCCCACATCCCCTGTTTGAACACAGGACTGTCTCTGATTAGAATTTCTCAAGTCCGTCTTTGCCTGACTAATCAAACTTCTCACTGTACAGCCTCATGAAAACTCATCTTCTAAAATGCTCAAAATAACTAAGAATGGAAGAGAAGCAGAACACAAGTTACTAGACACGTGGGGGAACTGAAATTTGGAAAGTTAGGTGGAAAGGCTGTCAAGGCTAATAGTGTCCCACCTCCGCACCAGGTATTTCAGTAGATGGACACATAAGTGATCTGGAAATGGTGACAATGGAGTAATTACAAAAGAGATGACCACTGGTCCTACAAAGAAAAGAGAATATGACCTATGAGGAAAAGAAAATGAACTTGAGAACCAAACAGATCCAAAAATAGCAATGTCATTTACTAACTGGTAACTTGGACAAGTGATTTAATCTCTGAGTAACAGTTTACTCAACAATAAAATTTACATTCCAGTATCTTTATGAGGATTAAGTGTAATGATATATGTAAAGTGATTATTATAGTGTTTGGTTTCATAGAATCTGTTTTATTTTTGTTATTGAAGTTATTCCCAAAACATCCCGTGAGTTCTCCTGGCAAAAGACTCTTAATTTTCAGATACTCTAAAAACAAATAAGAAAAGTTACCTACTCACTCTTTCCTCAGGTACAGAGTGCCATTGGTAAACAATATTTGATAAAGGAAAAAAATGAATGAGCAAATAGATGAATGATTGAATGAATGGTGTAACTGTGTTATATACCTTGCTGTTCTTGGAATCATCAGTTACTAATATTAAATCTATCATGTCGTTCTAGTGCTAGAGGTCTCTCAGTATAATAGGAGAGACAACTTAAACCTAATTTTAATAAAATGAGAGAGATATTGCAAGGTTTTATTAAAGCAGCAGAAAAAAAGTATTATAACTCTGAAAGAGGGCAAGAGGATGTCCCAAGAAAGTCTTTCCAACCAGTGATAATGTAATCTAGGTCTTGAAAAGTTTTACTGGGCAGAAAAAACTGAATAAGACATTTTAGGAAGAAGATGGATCATGAGCAAAAGTACAAAGCATAAACGATGTTTACTTGGGGAAAAATGAATAAGCCAAAGTAGCTAAAATGTTGAGACATGAGGTGCCAGTTCAGTTCAGTCACTCAGTTGTGTCCAACTCTTTGAGACCCAATGAACTGCAACATGCCAGTCCTCCCAGTCCATCACCAACTCCCGGAGTTTACTCAAAATCATGTACATTGAGTGCATGATGCCATCCAATCATGGCATCCTCTGTTGTCCTGTTCTCCTCCTGCCTTCAATCTTTCCCAACATCAGGGTTTTTTCCAATGAGTCAGTTCTTCACATCAGGTAGCCAAAGTACTGGAGTTTCAGCTTCAACATCAGTCCTTTCAATGAACACCTAAGAGTGATTTCCTTTAGGATGGACTGGTTGGATCTCCATGCTGTCCAAGTGATGTTCAAGAGTCTTCTTCAACACCACAGTTCAAAAGCATCAATTCTTTGGTGCTCAGCTTTCTTTGTAGTCCAACTCTCACATCCATACATGACTACTGGAAAAACCATAGCCTTGACTAGACGGACCTTTGTTGACAAGGTAATGTCTCTGCTCTTTAATATGCTGTCTAGATTGGTCATAACTTTCCTTTCAAGGAGTAAGCATCTTTTAATTTCATGGCTGCAGTCACCATCTGCCATCTGCAGTGATTTTGGAGCCCAAAAACTAAAGTCTGTCATTGTTTCCATTGTTTCCCCCACTATTTGCCATGAAGTGATGGGACTGGATGCCATGATCTTAGTTTTTTGAATGTTGAGTTTCAAGCCAGCTTTTTCACTCTCCTCTTTCACTTTCATCAAGAGGCTTTTTAGTTTATCTTCGCTTTCTGCCATAAGTGTGGTGTCATCTGCATATCTGAAGTTATTGATATTTCTTCTGACAATCTTGATTCCAGCTTGTGCTTCATCCAGTCCCGCATTTCCCATGATATACTCTGCATATAAGTTAAATAAGCAGGGTGACAATATACAGCCTTGACATATTTCTTTCCCTATTTGAAACCAATCTATTGTTCCATGTCCAGTTCTAACTGTTGCTTCCTGACCTGCATACAGATTTCTCAGGAGGCAGGTCAGGTGCTTTGATATTCCCATCTCTTGAAGAATTTTCCAAAGTTTGTTGTGATCCAGAGTCAAAGGCTTTGGCATAGTCAATAAAGCAGAAATAGATGTTTTTCGGGAACTCTCTTGCTTTTTCGTTGATCCAGCAGATGTTGGCAATTTGACCTCTGGTTTCTCTGCTTTTTCTAAATCCTTTGAACATCTGGAAGTTCACAGTTCATGTACTGTTGAAGCCTGGCTTAGAGAGTATTGACCATTACTTTGCTAGCATGTGAGATGAATGCAATTGTGTGATAGTTTGAGCATTTTTGGCATTGCCTTTCTTTGGGATTGGAATGAGAACTGACCTTTTCCAGGCCTGTGGCCACTGTTGAGTTTTCCAAATTTGCTGGCATATTGAGTGCAGCACTTTCACAGCATCATCTTTCAGGATTTGAAATAGCTCAACTGGAATTCCATCACCTCTGCTAGTTTTGTTCATGGTGATGCTTCCTAAGGCCCATTTGACTTCGCATTCCAGGATGTCTAGCTCTAGGTCAGTGATCACACCATCATGATTATCTGGGTCGTGAAGACCTTTTTTGTGTAGTTCTTCTGTGTATTCTTGCCACCTCTTCTTAATATCTTCTGCTTCTGTTAGGTCCATACCATTTCTGTCCTTTATCGAGCCCATCTTTGCATGAAAAGTTCCCTTGGTATCTCTAATTTTCTTGAAGAGATCTCTAGTCTTTCCCATTCTGTTGTTTTCCTCTATTTCTTTGCACTGATCACTGAGGAAGGCTTTCTTATCTCTCCTTGCTATTCTTTGGAGCTCTGCATTCAAATGGGTATATCTTTCCTTTTCTCCTTTGCCTTTTGCTTCTCTTCTTTTCATAGCTATTTGTAAGGCCTCCTCAGACAACTGTTATGCCTTTTTGCATTTGTTTTTTTGGAGGATGGTCTTAATCACTGCCTCCTGTACAATGTCACAAACCTCCATCCATAGATCTTCAGGCACTCTGTATATCAGATCTAAACCCTTGAATCTATTTGTCACTTCCACTGTATAACCATAAGAGATTTTAAGTCATACCTAAATGAATGGTCTGGTGGTTTTCCCCACTTTCTTCAATTTAAGTCTGAATTTGGCAATAAGGAGCTCATGATCTGAGCCACAGTCAGCTCCCGGTCTTGTTTTTCCTGGGCCAAATGGTAACTCTGGAAAAATAGTTGTGGGAGCTAGCTTATGGAGGACCTTGCATAATGAGAGTCTTTGCACACAAAGATGTCATCTTTAACTCAGAGGGTGACAAACAAGAAAATGACCTGATCAGATTTGCACTTTTAAAGAGATCAGGCTAACATGAGCACGAGGATCAATTCAATCAGGACAAGATAGAAGCTGAGACGTCAGTTTAAGTCCTCAACCTTTTTCATATGCGTTATTACAGTGGTATCCCTAAGGCAAGGACACAGAGTATATAAAGAGGATTTTCTCAGCAAAACCTATTAGAACGCTCGCAAGAATTAGGAAATGTTTGAAATCTGTGGAGTGAGTAAGAAGGAAGAATTACAGATGACTGAGAATACAAGATTACGTGATTGGCTAAATGCTGTTTTGTTAATCAAGATAGAGAACTAGTTATCTATTGTTGCATAATGATTTAATCCCCAAAACCTAGTGGCTTAAAATAACACAATCATTCTATGATCATCTCTTACAGTTTTGGAGGCCAATTGCCTTAGCGCTACGGTTCTTGTTTAGGATCCCTCATCCCCAAAACCTAGTGGCTTAAAATAACACAATCATTCTATGATCATCTCTTACAGTTTTGGAGGCCAATTGCCTTAGCTCTGCGGTTCTTGTTTAGGATCCCTCATCCTGAACAGTCAGATGTTGGCTGTCAGATGTGTTGCAGTCAGATGGTGGCTGTGGTTGGAGTCATCTCAAAGGGTTCTTTCTTGTGCCTGGATATTCATACCAGCTGTCCACTGGAACCTCATTTGGAGCTGTTGACCAGAGCGCCTACACCTGGCCTCACCATGTGGCTTAGGCTTTCTCACGGCTTGGTGGCTAGGTGAGCAAGTGTTCCAAGAGAACCAGGTAGAAGTGAATAGAATTGTTAGGAGCTGTCCTTAGAAATTACGTAGTCTCTTCTGCTGCTAGACACTTCACTAGTCAGAGTCATCACAAAGGTCCACCCAGTTTCAGGAGGGAACAGAGACCCTCAACTCTGGATGAAAGGACTTATAGTGTCACATTCCAATGTTACAGTGAGATATATTGCAACAGTCATCTTAGAAAAATACAATCTGCCACAAGAACATAGAAGAGCAAATCTGAGTCCTGTTTTAAATGTGTTGAATTTCAAATGTCTGCAGAACATCCAGATGAAAAAGATAAATGAGAAATCATAAATTTGGTTTTGGAGTTCAGGAGATCTAAGAGTTAATCAGAATATGTGTAGTAATGGAAGTCATGGAGCAGATTCTATTGTTTCCAGGGAGTAGGGAAAAAGAAAGGAAAGAAGGTAAGAGAGGGGAGAGGGGAGGAGGGCAGGATTATTAGTTTCCTAGGACTTCTAGAACAAAGTACCCGCAAACCAGGGCTAAACACAACAGAAATGTATTGTCTCATAGTTCTGGATACTAGCAGTTTGAAATCAAGGTGCTGGCAGGGCCATGATCCCCCAAGTCTCTCATGGAGGAACTATCCTCACCTCCTCTGGTTTCTTATAGTCTGGTGTTCTTTGGTTTGCGGTAGCAAAATTCCAGTCCCTATCTCCCTCTTCACATGGCTGCCTCCCCTGTGTGTATATGCTCTACCAAATTTCTCTTATCTTTAAAGGACACAAGTCATACTGGATGTAGAAACCACTTTACTCCAGTATAATCACTTGTTAATTTAGTCAATTACATTTGCAATGACTCTATTTCTAAATAAACTCACATTCTAAGGTACTAGGGGTTAGAGCTTTAATATACCTTTTTCCATGCATGCTCAGTCACTGTTGTGTCTGAGTCTTTGTGACGCCATGGACTATAAGCCCTCCAGGTTTCTCTGTCCATGGGATTCTCAAGAAAGAATACTGCAGTGGGTTGTCATTTCCTTCTCCAGGGGATCTCCCCAACACAGAGATCAAACCCATGTCTCCCACACTGACAGGCAGATTCTTCACCACTGAGTCAACTGGAAAGTCCAATATATCTTTTTCAGTTCAGTTCAGTCACTCAGTTGTGTCCGACTCTTTGCGACCCCATGAATCGCAGCACGCCAGGCCTCCCTGTCCATCACCAACTCCCGGAGTTCACTCAAACTCATGTCCATCGAGTCCGTGATGCCATTCAGCCATCTCATCCTCTGTCGTTCCCTTCTCCTCCTGCCTCCAATCCCCCCCCCAGCATCAGAGTCATTTCCAATGAATCAACTCTTCACATGAGGTGGCCAAAGTACTGGAGTTTCAGCTTTAGCATCATTCCTTCCAAAGAAATCCCAGGGCTGATCTCCTTCAGAATGGACTGGGTGGATCTCCTTGCAGTCTAAGGGACTCTCAAGAGTCTTCTCCAACACCACAGTCCAAAAGCATCAGTTCTTTGGTACTCAGCTTTCTTCACAGTCCAATTCTCACATCCATACATGACTACTGGAAAAACCATAGCCTTGACTAGACGGATCTTTGTTAACAAAGTAATGTCTCTGCTTTTGATGATGCTATCTAGGTTGGTCATAACTGTCCTTCCAAAGAGAAAGTGTCTTTTAATTTCATGGCTGCAATCACAATCTGCAGTGATTTTGGAGCCCCCCCCCCCCAAAAAAAAAAGTCTGACACTGTTTCCACAGTTTCCCCATCTATTTCCCATAAAGTGATGGGACCAGATACTGTGATCTTCGTTTTCTGAATGTTGAGCTTTAAGCCAACATTTTCACTCTCCTCTTTCACTTTCATCAAGAGGCTTTTTAGTTCCTCTTCAATTTCTGCCGTAAGGGTGGTGTCATCTGTATATCTGAGGTTATTGAGATTTCTCCTGGCAATCTTGATTCCAGCTTGTGCTTCTTCCAGCCCAGCGTTTCTCATGATGTACTCTGCATATAAGTTAAATAAGCAGGGTGACAATATACAGCCTTGATGTACTCCTTTTCCTATTTGGAACCAGTCTGTTGTTCCATGTCCAGTTCTAACTGTTGCTTCCTGACCTGCACACAGATTTCTCAAGAGGCAGGTCAGGTGGTCTGGTATTCCTATCTCTTTCAGAATTTTCCACAGTTTATTGGGATCCACACAGTCAAAGGCTTTGGCATGGTAAATAAAGCAGAAATAGATGTTTTTCTGGAACTCTCTTGCTTTTTCAATGATCCAGCGGATGTTGGCAATTTGATTTCTGGTTCCTCTGCCTTTTCTAAAACCAGCTTGAACATCTGGAAGTTCACGGTTCATGTATTGCTGAAGCCTGGCTTGGAGAATTTTGAGCATTACTTTACTAGCGTGTGAGATGAGTGCAGTTGTGCAGTAGTTTGAGCATTCTTTGGCATTGCCTTTCTTTGGGATTGGAGTGAAAACTGACCTCTTCAAGTCCTGTGGCCACTGCTGAGTTTTCCAAATTTGCTGGCATATTGAGTGCAGCACTTTCACAGCATCATCTTTCAGGATTTGAAATAACTCAACTGGAATTCCATCACCTCCACTAGCTTTGTTCGTAGTGATGCTTTCTAAGGCCCACTTGACTTCACATTCCAGGATGTCTGGCTCTAGGTCAGTGACCACACCATCGTGATTATCTGGGTCGTGAAGATCTTTTTTGTACAATTCTTCTGTGTTTTCTTGCTACCTCTTCTTAATATCTTCTGCTTCTGTTAGGTCCATACGATTTCTGTCCTTTATCAAGCCCATCTTTCCATGAAATATTCCCTTGGTATCTCTAATTTTCTTGAAGAGATCTCTAGTCTTTCCCATTCTGTTGTTTTCCTCTGTTTCTTTGCAGTGATCACTGAAGAAGGCTTCCTTATCTCTTCTTGCTATTCTTTGGAACTCTGCATTCAGGTGCTTATATCTTTCCTTTTCTCCTTTGCTTTTCACTTCTCTTCTTTTCACAGCTATTTGTAAGGCCTCCCAGACAGCCATTTTGCTTTTTTGCATTTCTCTTCCATGGGGATGGTCTTGATCCCTGTCTCCTGTACAATGTCACAAACCTCATTCCATAGTTCATCAGGCACTCTATCTATCAGATCTAGGCCCTTAAATCTATTTCTCACTTCCACTGTATAATCATAAGGGATTTGATTTAGGTCATACCTGAATAGTCTAGTGGTTTTCCCTACTTTCTTCAATTTAAGTCTGAATTTGGCAATACAGAGTTCATGATCTGAGCCACAGTCAGATCCTGGTCTTGTTTTTGCTAACTGTATAAAGCTTCTCCATCTTTGGCTGCAAAGAGTATAATCAATCTTAGAGGGGACATAATTCAGCCCATAATAGGGAAGAAGGGGAAACTATGACAGAATCCAAAGCCCAGAGAAACCACAATGAAAGGAGGTAACAGAGGAAGAGAACCAGTGGGGGAAAAATCAGGAGAAACAGCCTGGGAGTTCCACATGGCACAAGGATTTGGTAACAGAAGAAAGAAAGACATGGTCAAAATTACTCCGTTAACAAAAGGACAGAACAGTTTCTGTTTGAGTCTATTGAGTCTACCTCACAATAGAACAGTTTCCTTTGGGAGTTTCCATTGGGAGATTCTTAGAAACTTTTGTGGGACTAGACTTAGTAGAGGAACAGAAGCTAATGTGTGAGACGCTAACGAATGAAAGTAAAATTAAGAGGCAGCCGGCCATCGGTCTACATCACTGGGCTATACAAATTCAAGAGTTACTCCTTTAAGCAGTTTGCTCCAAAGTTAACGCTAACAATCTCTTCTTCCTATTAGCTAAGTTCCACATACAAAGCTCAAAAGAAAACTTGAAAGTGAGAGGGAGAGGAAAAAGAAATGTAACTGTGAGGAGCTAGCTAGAACTCCCATTTTAGGAACTTTCTTGTGGTTTTCCCAGAACTGGAAAAGCAGTCTTCTGGCATGATCTGGTCCAGGGTGGCTACTTAATGCAGAGTATCCAGAAATCATTCACAAAAGTGAGAACTGCGAATGTCAGGACAGGATGCTGCAAAGAGAAAATGTGTGATTAACTTAAGGAATAATAGCAAAGGTTTGGAGAATGGAGAGAGAATACAAATGCCATGAGAAAAAGGACATGGCCTGGGCTAGGTTTAATTATTTATTTCCTTGATCCCTAGGGAGCATCCAAGTAGAGGGGCCACTCCAGATAGCTTTCTTTAAAACTGTGGTTTCCACAAGTGAACCACGGAGGAAGAAGCCTTTTTTCTTCACCAACACTCTTCATATACCTGTTCCACACCCCCAAGACCCAGACCTGCTGAATTTCTCACTCTTCCCTGAATCTCCTGCTCCTCTTCCATGTTTTATTCTCATATTCTCTGCTCTCTTCCATTAAATAGTTCTGACTTTTGCTTTTGTCTTATCCCTTTCTCGTAGTCCATCTAATCTTGGAAAAGACAATGGAAAGTGCTCTGCCCCACCCCCTTTCCTAAAACGTTTGTGTCATCCATAAAATCCGTAGTTGTCATCTTTTTTGTGACTATTTCCCAAGTCACAATGACAGAAAAAAGAAAAGACAACACTTGCGCGGTTCCCCCAGAAGATGGAATAAGATGTTCACATGCCCTGAACTGCAGGCCATCAACTGAATAGAAATGGCAGAATTCAAGCTGGAGTTTTACAGGCTGAATGTGGTCAGTGCAATGGCTCCTAATGTGTCCCCAAAGGGCAACTGAGTCTTTATTCTTAGCAATCTTTATTCCTAAGGAGAATGAGAATTTTGGCTTAGGATTCCCATCAGAGGGAGTTTTGTTCTAACTGTTGGAGTGCACAGAAGTGCTAGTGATCTATCTCAACCTGTTATTAATAGTTTATTGGGAGGAATGGGGTAAGGGGGGATGGCCATACACTTTGTATTCCAAAGTGTATGGGACAATAAATAAAAAAAAACTTTAAATACAGAGATCAAAGAGTGGATAAGAAATGTGTTAAGTGATGTAGCTTAGCACAAGTTAACAAGTAATATAACTATTCTCATGTGAAGTATAATGAGTAATATAACTTGGGAGGCAACAAATTTTAGCAGACAAGAGAGTAGACTCTAGAGCCAGGCTCCCTTGGTTCGTATCTTAGTGCTACTGGGACAAACTATTCAGCATCTGTGTGCCTCAGTATCCCCAGCCATAAAATGGGAATGACAATAATACTGATACCAACTTCCTAGAGAAAGCTAGTGAGATGACTAAACGAGTTCACATAGATAAATATTTTAGTCGTAACACCGCATAAATTTTACTTTTATTATGAAAATTAACAGTTAAAGAAGTACCTAAAGCTATATTGTATTATTTTTAAATTTTGGCCTCTAATAATATATTTCATGATTCCCTGGTGGCTCAGATGGTAAAGAATTCATATAGCATGATGCATTTTTATAGAGTTCATAGTACAATAGAACATTTTTAGTTTAAATATCAGTTTTATTTTAAGCCATTTTTCTCATAAACACTTTAAATTTTTAAGCTCTAAAATGTTTTTTTAAGTTTAGCATTTTGTAAGTGCTGTTTGTTCTTTACTCAAATATCCAAAAATATAAACAGAATATATTTGGTTTTTATAAAAGGAAATAAAATGAGGTTAACGTTGAAAATGAAAAGCAGATTTCTTTTAAAACTTGGCTTTAGATAAATACACATGCTATTGTTTTCCACAATAAAATGTAGCCAGTATTTTGGAAGGACTGGTATCCTGAGTATCAGTTTTAAATAATGAAATTTAAAATCCAGATTCTTAACCTCTATCATGTTTAAGGTGTGACCTTCAATAAATTGGCAATCCATCCCTGCTTTTGCTTGGTAAATATCCAGCTGACACTGAACCAGCTAACTCTGGGTACCAGTAACATACATGTCACTGCCATCGCCTTTGGGCTTCGCTGGTGGCTCAGTGGTAAAGAATCTGCCTGCCAAAGCAGAAGACGTGGCTTCAATCCCTGGGTGAAGAAGATCTCCCAGAGAAGGAAAGGGCAACCCACATCAGCATTCTGCCTGGCAAATCCCATGAACAGAAGAACCTGCAAGCTACAGTTCATGGCATCACAAAAGAGTTGGACATGACTTAAAGACTAAACAACAACAGCCATAACTTTTAAATGTGTTGCCTACGCACACACATGCATACACACAGACACAGATACATCTGCATCGAAATACTTTGAGTAGCAGGTAACCTAACAGTATATGTGGGATTGTTGTTTTCATACAACAGAAATGTGTGCAGGTAAATGGCTTCTGGCATTGGCTTACTGGTGCAAAATTGGCAAGGCTTTCTTTTCAGATTGTAGAATAGTTGTTTCGTAAGCTATCAATTTAACTAACATTCATGGCAAGAAGAAAGCGGGGAGGCAGTAATATACTACATCGCTGATGTCTGTCCTTGCATCAGAAAAGCAGAAACATCCCTAGAAACTCCCTTCCCCTCTTCACACACACACACAGCCAACTTCTCCTTAGTTTTGTCATCCAGAATTGGGTCACATGACCATCTGTTGTTGCAAAGGAGTTTGGAAAAGTGCAGGACAAATTGCTAATGACTGCCTCAGGTTAAACATGATTCATCATCCAGGCCTAGGCGTTACCACCCTAAACAAAATTGGGGCTCTACTATCAAAGAAGGGACTATAGGGCAGGTAACAAGTAATGTCTGTCACAATAACTGACCACTTAGTGGGAACCTGTATGTAGAAAGCACAGGCCTAATCACTTTACGTACATCTTATCATTTAATCTTCACAACACTGTGAAACAGTTATTTATAAATGCTCTTTGTTCTCCATTCTTCATAAATAGGAAAGCAAACCTCACTAAATTTGTAAGTACCTTGTCCAAAGTCACACAACTAGTAAGATGCAGACTGAGATTTGAACTCAGGTCTGATTCTAAGCTCACATATTTTCTATAACATAATACTGCCCATCATCTTGACCATCAGTCCCTTGACCATCCCTAGTTCTTTCTGGCTACAACACATACCTCTGACTTTACACAGTCTTGATCATAAGCCCAGCCCCCCACCTAAAGTGTAAGACTTTCAAAATCTTAATTTAGAAGATGGCATACTGCCTTCGTGCCCTCTTGGGGCTTCCCAGGTGGTGCTAGTGGTAAAGAAGCAGCCTGCCAATGCAGGAGACATGAGAGATATGGGTTTGATCCCTGGGTCTGGAAGATCCCCTGGAGGAGGGCATAGCAATCCACTCTAGTATTCTTGCCTGGAGAATCCCATGGACAGAGGAATCTGGCAGACTCCAGTGCATAGGGTTACAAAGAACTGGCCACAACTGAAGCGATTCAGCATGTACACATGTGCCTTTCATACTGTCTTCAAATATGTCAAAATGCTGGCAGTTCAACAGTGAATAGGACGAACAGGCTCCTAATCTTTCAGTTTCTGTTCTATAGGGGAAGAAAGGCATTAACCATGTAAACAAGGATAATTTCAGATAATGACAACCATCTGAAGAAGATGTAACAAGGTAATGTGATAATGAATAATCTACAGGCTACTTGTGATGAGACGCCTAGAAAACACTGAATCCTGATTGATAGAAGGAAATAGCCTGGTCAAATTTGGGGGAAAGTGAACTCCAGGCAGAGGGGCTAAGAAGTACAAAGGTCCTGAAGCAAGGATTTTTATAGGTATAGAAAGTTGGTCAGGGACATTGGAAAATAAGGATTGAGAAAGACATGACAAGAAATGAGATCTGAGTGGGATCTGTATTTTATTCAAAATGCAATGGGAATTTGTATAGGTTTTACATAAGCAGGGGTAACATGATCCAATTTTTTTTAAAAATCACCATGGTATCTGTGAAAAGAGTCTTGACAAGGCATATGAGAGAAAGTAAAGATTTCAGTGAGGTGGCTTGGCCAGAGTAGCACTAGTAGAAATGGAGCAGACAGATGGTTCGAGATATGTAAACATAATGACACAACTTACCTTTGGGGAAACTTGTTTTTTCATTCATTCCATTTTTATCTGGGCTTTGCAAACCACCGTATTTTATCACATTCATATGCATGTGCTCCAATGAATTGTGTCCACTATTTTTTTCTGAAACCCTTTTATAAAAAAATAAATAAATGCTTTAACACACTGACAAAATTCAGCCAGATGTTTAGCATTTTTTCCTCAAAGGCAGTTCTGAAGCAGTCAGTTCATTCAGCATCTGAATTCAGAGCACCCATATCTTCCTAGAAGAATAAATAAATAATAGTTAGTCTCATATCTTTTTCTAAATGCAGGCTGTCAGAGGTTTAGATTTGCATAATTTGCCATAATGAATTATAAACATCTCTCTTTTTCTCTGAGCTCATGAAATTAGTCAGGATGATAGAAGTAAGATTCTCCCAGAAATTGTGTGCTGGGGTTAATCACTGTGTTCCTAATTGGAATTATGAGTGGAGTAAGTGAGGAGAAACACATGTCACTTTTGGAAGCTTCCACTGTAAATTTACTATGGCTGGATGCAAACTCCTGGAAAAACCATCTTCATTTAATTGCAGTGGGAGCTGATAATAGTACTGGTGTTTTTTAGAGTGCAATTTAGATGAATATTACCCAACCCGTCCTGTTTTGCTTTTCTGTTATTTAAGCCCTTCAACAATGCCTGGCCAGTCATCCTCAGAGTGTGCCTTGTATATCAAGCTTAAGCTTCTTAAATTATGGTGGAAAGGAGATATGTAGCAACAGAATGAATTCTGTGTAAATAATTTGAATTTTCCTTTTCATAAATGAGGATAAAGATGGCTTTATCCAAATGCACAGGAGGAAAACAGGGCCTGGCTTTTATCCGAGTAATTGAACAATGGAGAGAGCGAAACTGGATGACTGAGGCTCAAAGCACTCCAAGCAGGAAATCTTGGGCTCATGGATCTTTATAGACTTAAAAACCCAGCTTTAAGGACTTTTAAAGAGAAGCCCTGCATTTGGGAATCTTCAGAGAGTTGAAAACAGATCTCCAGGTGATCAATGCAAAGTGAACGTTTTCAGTTACAATATCCAATTAAAACATTCTTGTACAATTGAAGGAAAGGAAAGAAATCAGAAGACATTTAATGCTTTTTAAATCCAGATAAGTTTTACTATAATAAAAACACATGCCAACTCCTTGACTTCCTGGCCTAATAAGTCCCAGGTATGGTTGTGAAGCCAGATCCAAACTGTAAGAACAATGAACCAGAAAGTCTTGGTGGAATTATGAAGTTTCTATGGTCCCATATTCTGAGTTAGTCTCAGCAGCCAAAAGAGTGATTTATAAAACATTGGGGAAAATGGGTTTTTACTTCTAGGCTCTAACTTTCAAGTAAATATTAAGTATCTCCTGGTCATTAGAGATTGCAGCCAGTATTCAGATTATCTATATCACCTCTTGGTAATTAAACAAACATTAAAAATAAAAGAGTGAGAGTTGTTATTATTTACCATGTGTATTTTCAATCACAGCACACTATGAGCTTCTGTTTAGCACTTCCCTAATCTAGGGGAATCTCTCTGTATGGCTTTTAGATCTTCTTATTGGTTTGATAAATAGATCTGGTGGATTCAGAATCTCAAATAACTGTTAAGATATCATTCCCCACCCCAACTGATGGTTGCTCATCTCACTGTTAATCATGCAATTCCTCCTTCCTCCCCACCCACTCACAGTAACGCTGCTTATGTGCTTCGTTGATCTGAAGGCAGTAACATTTGTAATCCAATCATGCAACTTTCTCTTTTCAGCAAGCCAAACAAATCACTGCATATTTCTGTGCTTCTCCTTTTATCAGCGATTTGGGTGTCATCATCCTTGTCACCCACTTTGTTTTCATGGATTTGGAGAGGACTGATGTTCGTGCAACATTGTGAACAAAGAAGAAAGCTGCTTCTAAGCACCTCCAATGACTATTTTCACATTTTAACTGTCATAACAAGGAGGAAAATCTTCACAATTTGGAAGGCTTTCTGAAAATTAGCCCCACTGCACTAAACCTTTGATCTTTTGGTCAAACTGTCAATCTCTGGAGAACTCAGCTCTCTTGTGAAATTTTCAGGCTGTTCCCAAAACAATTGGTTGCATAAGTTCTGAGAGCCAGACCCGCAAAACTCCTCTGTGTTTTGGAAAGTTCCCTAAATAGACTTAGGTAACGATGGCACTGGCACGGACACAGATGGATGGTGCTGCCCTAGCTCTTCCAAACACACACAACTCACTCTTTTCCTATCTCTCGACAGCTCTTCTCCTTCCTCCTATTCCCATATTTTTTAATTTCCCACTCCTCTCCTCTCCTTTGTCTCATTCTCCCTTCCCTTTCCCCCCACACACTTCCAAGCCTAAGATCAGGCTCTGACTTCACCAGCTCTACTTAGGCAAGTCTGCTGCTTGACCGAAGGATGAAAGATGTTTCTAGGTTGAACTAAAACCCAAGTGGGACATCACATAACACATGGAGAGAGGTTCTGGCTGCCAAGTGCTCCAAGGGCAATTTTTCTCACATTGTTTCAGAACTTTTGCTCCAGGGTGCTCCAAGAGGAAGTTAGAAATTGGGTTTAAAATATGTATGATCTTGTGCCAAACAATTGAAAACAAATAGTCGGTTTACAGTTAAGACCTTGCTAGTTTTCACTTTTCTGGCATATAAAGTAAAACAAAGATTCCCTTGTTTTAATAGCAGGGTTTTTGTTTTTTGTTTTTTGTTTTTGCTAAACTGAAATAAAAGTAAATTGAAAATAAACTGAATAAACTGAGAAATGTACAAGATATAAATTTATATTTTAGTGCAGACTTCTCAATTAGTGTTAAAAAGCCTTGCATAAAATTATGCATGCTATTCTATGTCTTTTATATCAGTAAATAAGTTTATGCTTGCCAGTTTAATACACAATTATGAGGTGTATTTTTTGCACATTTTGTTTTCTGTCTGTGTTTATAATGTCTTATTTAGATATTGGTCCTAATTGTATATTGTTTATATTCTCACTGGCCTTTGTCATTGCTATAGTTCCATATGTGCATTTACAAACCTGATATCTTCATTCCAACCTTTTTGTAAAAGATATCTTTTAATTTCCTTATGCAATATACTTTTTTTTTCAGATAAAAAATAATAAGTGTAAATTGATAATAGCTTATTTATATCTATTCATACATTTATCTATTATTAAATATAAAATTAATACTAAATATAAATAAATAAATTTACAACTTGAAAAAATACATTGAAATATGTAAAATGAAATAAATAGGGTTACTGAAAATTTTTATCTATTTAAGGTTTTGGGACTTCCCTGGAGGCTCAGCGGTAAAGAATCTGCCTGCCAATGCAGGAGACATGGGTTTGACCCCTGGGTCAGGAAGATTCCCTAGAGATGGAATTAGTAACCCACTCCAGTATTCTTGCCTGGGAAATCCCGTGGACAGAGGAGCCTGGCAGGCTACAGTCCAAGAGTTGGCCACAACTTAGCAACTAAACAACATCAAGGTTTTTGGAGTAAATCATGAACTGATTCTAGAAACAATTTTAAGTGGGGGACATTTGTTAGTGTGAGTTAACCTGGTGCATTTTCTCTGGGAGCTTCCTCCATATTTTCTTCTTGTGATAACCTGTTTCATTTCATAGTTAGTAGGGTCTCCCCTGTGAGCATATGTTAGGAGAAGTCATTGGAGCTGAGATTAATAGCTTCAGTTATCACACTAAATTTAAACAGATTAACTTAAAGGCAATTTACTTTTCAAAAAGCAGGGAATTATTGGCAATAGAAATCAAATGAAGTCTTTATTCTAATCAAAATATAATTGGATCAGAATTCCTAACCATTCAAACTTACCTAAAAAGAGGCTCTCCAACTGTGTTCCTTCCCACTACAAAGGTTTCAAAGTAGTGTCCGTAATCGTCCTCACTTGCACTTCGTACTGCTTTAACTCTTACTTTAACTCTTTACTTTACCTCTTACTCCTGTGAGGGAAAAGAGTCATGGACTATTTTAAGAACTATAGAGTAGCTTTTACAATCTGATGTTTTTTGTAAAAGATACTCCATAGTTCTACAGTCCATAGGGTTGCACAGAGTCAGACATGACTGAAATGGTTTAGCACCTAGCACATTTTAAGAATTATAGAGTAGCTTTTACAAATATGTATACTTACCCTCTGAAGTATATGTAACTTTTCAGAAGGTATGCCAGCACAGTTTTAAGGAAATCAATTTCCAGACACTCGACTTCCATATCTACTCCTTCCTAAAACAAATTTGCCAAGGTCGATATCTTCAGTGAAATATCTGTAGCCCTTCTCTGTCCCACTTCCTTTGACCATAGCCTGTTTCTCACTTGACAAAAGAAAGGTACACCTGTCTCCCATGCCTTGGGTGCCCTGCATGGTTCTAAGATCCAACAATCTCTGGGATGGCAAAAGAGCAATTTTAAATATTCATGTCACTTCATTTGATCAAAACAGCATAAACTTCCACCACCTACCACACTATGAAATGCAGTTCTAATACAATTTTATTTTTGACTTGCAATAATTTGAAAAGTTATAATTAATGTAAGTTGTTTTCCATCAGTTGCATATGAAAAATGACTGTAACGATAATACAGAGAAAAGTCTAACTCTTAGAACTCTAAGGTTACAGAAAATTTATCTTTCTTTTTTGCAACATCTTGGCTGATCTAAAATTGTAACAAAAGGAATTTAAATTTAGACATGAAGTCCTTGACTAAAGATTATTTTAAAAAACAGAATAGGAATTGTTTCTTTTTGTTGCACAAGCATATGAAAGAGTAATTAATAAAATATATTTAAACAAAAAATAGATTAAATTGGTGTAACATTTTGAGGAGAAGGTGGAACGGGATACAATTTACAGGAGAAAAGAGAATGATGCAAAATGTCTAATTGTTAAGAAATAGTCATGCCTTTAAAATACATGACTGTTGGTGTAATGCTGTTGTTCAGTAGCTAAGTCGTGTCTGACTCTTTGTGATCCCATGGACTACGTTTAAAAGTGAAATAACAGTTTCACCTTAAGATTTCAATGTAAATGTGCCAGAAATTTTATCCTTTGAAACTGTATATATTTACAATTAAACATTTAGTTATGAAATTTAAAATGTGCAAGGGAGAATCATAATCTATCAAAATTATCTTCAGGGACATGAGAAAAAAACAAAGAAGTTCCCCGATAAAAAGAACATGCTTTCCCTTATGAAACATATTCCTAACGGAAAGAAATCAGACAGATAGGGGAAACACCACATGGCATTTTTTTGTTCTTATAGGAAATATGTCCTGTCGTTCCTCCTTCCACCTGAAGACTCTCAGTTAAAAAAAAAAAAATTCAAAGTAGCTTCTTTTCCTTCGATCTAAGTGGAGCTTAATTTCTGAAATGGCAAGAAAATATAAATGGATTCCATAGGTTACATTACACTGAGAAGAGCTTCCAGTAATTCCAAGTGACTGGGTTAACCTTGTGCTTCCCATATGTTCAACCAAATGCCAGTAGCCAACTAAATGCTGTGCCTGGCAACAGGGTACTGACATCCTACCTAAATGAAATCAGGTTAAAAACATACATTACAGACAGACTTGAGTAAGAAAGAGAAAAATACAGAAAGTGGTCAAAAGGGTACTGATAGAGGGAAGAGGTTTGGGCCTCGCTATGACAGTACAAAGATCTGGGAGCTGATGGATTGTATGTGTTATCAGTGTGTGTGTGTGTGTGTGTGTGTGTGTGTGTGTGTTACCCCCTTCATTCCCTACCTATCTGCTATGGACTGAATGTGTTCCTGTGGTTCATATGTGAAATCTGATTATTCAATGTAACTTTATTTGGAGTGGGGTCTTTGGGAGGTAATTAGGTCAGGAGGGTAGAGCCCTTATGATTGGATTGGTGTCTTTATAAGAGGCACAAGAAAAATGATTTCTCTCTATCTCTTTCTCTCTCTGCTTAGCAAGGATACAACAAAATGGCAACAATTTGCAAGCCAGGAAGAGACTCCTCACCAGAACCCCATCATACTGGCCCCTAGATCTTGGACTTTCTAGCCTCTAGAACTGTGACAAATACATGTTTGTTTAAGCCACCCAGTTATGGCATTGTGTTATAGCAGCCAGGACTGACTAAAACATGGCCTTAATCTCTGCAGTGAAGCATGGCCCAAATCTCAGTACCCTAATTATTTGATTTGCTTTTCCCTACCCCAGGCTTACTCCTTGGAAGAAAAGTTTTGACCAACCTAGATAGCATATTGAAAAGCAGAGACATTATTACTTTGCCAACAGAGGTCCGTCTAGTCAAGGCCATGGTTTTTCCAGTGGTCATGTATGGATGTAAGAGTTGGACTGTGAAGAAAGCTGAGTGCCGAAGAATTGATGCTTTTGAACTGTGGTGTTGGAGAAGACTCTTGAGAGTCCCTTGGGCTGCAAGGAGATCCAACCAGTCCATTCTGAAGGAGATCAGCCCTGGGTGTTCTTTGGAAGGAATGATGCTAAAGCTGAAACTCCAGTACTTTGGCCACCTTATGCGAAGAGTTGACTCATTGGAAAAGACTCTGATGCTGGGAGGGATTGGGGTCAGGAGGAGAAGGGGACAACAGAGGATGAGATGGCCGAATGGCATCACTGACTCAATGGATGTGAGTCTGGGTGAACTCCGGGAGTTGGTGATGGACAGGGAGGCCTGGCATGCTGCAATTCATGGGGTCACAAAAAGTTGGACACGACTGAGCTACTGAACTAAACTGAACTAAACCCCAGGTTTGGGGCTTCCCTGGTGGCTCAGAGGGTAAAGCGTCTGCCTGCAATGCAGGAGACTTGGGTTCAATCCCTGGGTCAGGAAGATCCCCTGGAGAACAAAATGGCAATCCACTCAAGTACTCTTGCCTGGGAAATCCCATGGACAGAGAAGTCTGGTAGACTACAGTCCATAGGATCACAAAGAGTCGGACATGACTGAGCAACTTCACTTTCTTTCACCCCAGGTTTTACCTCACCTATCAGTAACATAAAACCCAGACCTCTATCTCAGAATGTGTTTCTGAGCCAAAACCATTGCTAAGAAAACTTAATGCCTGAGAAGGGAACAGGGAACCATAAAGATGAAAGAACAAATGGTGAAAAAATGCAAAGAAAAAAAGATGAAACCTGGATACAAGTAGGAAACATACAAATTAAAATCATGAAAGCCTATTATACAATCTCCATGGAAAGGGATTCTATCACTAGTTGAATAGATATAAAGCAAATTAATTTTACCCTTCTTATCAATATTTTAACTCTATCATTCAATACTCCATAAAAATCACTTTGGAAATGCCACCTATTGTATATTATGAAAAAACCTAGGAACAAAGTCATAGATAATATCTAACAGAAGGAAATGGCAACCCACTCCAGTACTCTTGCCTGGAGAATCCCATGGAGGGAGGAGCCTAGTAGGCTACAGTCCATGGGGTCGCAAAGAGTCAACTTCACTTTCACTTTCACCAACTAAATTTTAGTGAACTAGTTTTGAGTAGATTTAGTTTTTCCTAGTGCTCTGGTAAAGATAACAAGAGAGAGTAAAACTGATTCTTATATTTCACCCCCGGAAGATTTGCACTGAATTTACTGACATTTAAGCTTCTAGGAGGTTGTTCAGCTACATGGGCTCTCTCCAAAGGCTAGGAGGCCATATAAGTTTCTGTAAAATGTGAAAAAGTTCAGATATTTTAACCACAATTGGCTAATACTACTACCTCTTTCCACTCTGACTTTCCTTCCCATATACTTCTTTTTTTTTTCTTTTTTTTTAAATTATTATTATTATTTTTTTATTTACAATATTGTATTGGTTTTGCCATACATCAAAATGCATCCACCATGTGTGTACACATGTTCCCCATCTTGAACCCCCTTCCCACCTCCCTCCCCATACCATCCCTCTGGGTCATCCCAGTGCACCAGCCCCAAGCTTCCTATATCCTGCATCGAACCTGGACTGGTGATTCGTTTCTTATATGATATTATATATGTTTTAATGCCATTCTCCCAAATCATCCCCCCTACCTCTCCCACAGAGTCCAAAAGACTATTCTATACATCTGTGTCTCTTTTGCTGTCTTGCATACAGCAGATGAATGGATAAGAAAGCTGTGGTACATATACACAATGGAGTATTACTCAGCCATTAAAAAGAATACATTTGAATCAGTTCTAATGAGGTGGATGAAACTGGAACCTATTATACAGAGTGAAGTAAGCCAGAAAGAAAAACACCTATACAGTATACTAACGCATATATATGGAATTTAGAAAAATGATAACGACAACCCGTATACTTCTGCTCCGGTGAACTGGTGTTACTGGGACAATGCGCTATTAGAGGCGACTGCCAAGGGGAAGTTGTGTTAGTAATAGATCTAGTTGGGTTTAGTGGGTTATCGTCATGGGGTTTGCAGTCACTTCCACGTACCCAAAGTTACTTCTAGCCATGCTAGTGTAGAAATGGTATCACCAGGCTGCCTCCCACCGCTGCTTGAGCTTTCCTCCCAGTGTCACTAAACCAGGGTGCAGGGCTGGAGGTCTTACTGAAATGTGAACATGCCCTGTGCTCCCTGTGTTGGGAGTATGTGAAGAATGGGGAAAAAAAAGGAAACATGAAATGCATGAAGCAGAAGCCAGTCTGAAGAACACTGTTCCAATCCCCAGTTTATAAACTCTTAGCTTGTCCTCAATGATATACTTTTTCATAGTTGCCTGGTCAAGATGAACTTTTTCTCCTGGCAAGAATATAATGCAGCCTGTAGTTAACTTCTTTCACTTTGATAGGGACTGTGAGAAATAAGCTACTGGACTGATCAGAATTCCTGTGACTGTAGAGCACAAACTGGAAACTGTAGTAAAAACAGTGAGTATGTCTGTGTATTAAGCCACAATTGTATTCTTCTAAACTAGGAATAATAAGAAACAAATTACAGTCAGCTAAGCTAAAAGAGAGACTGAGATATTTTTCTCTTCCTTTTGTGGAAAATACGACAAAATCATTTTATTATTAAAAGGCAATCAAAGAGTATGCACACAAAAATGTAGGAAGAAATATTAGGATGTGTCAAACTGAAAGTGAAAGTCTCTTAGCCATGTCCAACTTTTGGCAATCCCATGGACCTTACAGTCCATGAAATTCTTCAGGCCAGAATACTGGAAGTGGGTAGCTTTTCCCTTCTCCAGGGCATCTTCTCAACCCAGAGATCGAACCCAGGTCTCCCTCATTGCAGGCAGATTTTTTACCAGTTGAGCCACAATCAGGCAGTCAATTATTAAAAAAACACTATTTTTTTTTACTTGATTTTGTGATGATTGTAATATTAAATATCTCTAAGACTTATTTTGGGGATTTCTTTTCTCTTTCTAAATAAATCTCAGTTTTTGCTTAATTCCTAATATTGTAGAAGCTCCATGCTTTACCAAACCTCATTTTTGGTGCCCCTAAGTCCATGCCTCATCAACAGAACACAGGTGAGTCTGCTACCTCTTGTCTCCCGCTCAAAGTGACATCATGAGCTTTGCCTCCTGATTATGAGGAGCAATCATAGAATTGCTCTAATAATAGGTAAACATTATGAACATGTATTTCTTTTTCTTCTACAGAGCTAAACAAAGGCTCAGTCTCTGAATTTCCAGATGCACTTAAAATGAAATAATGATGTGGGTCCAGTCTTGCCCTACTTTAAATTAATTACTCCAGGAAGAGACATTAAACCTTTCAGACCACCAGTGTGCATAAATCCTTTAGTACCCCAGACCATACATCCTCTCTTGATTATCTGGGGCACAAAGAAAGGTAAGCTCAGTAAATTAGGCTATTTTATGATCCATTTAAATAATCTGAAAAGGAAATTAATACTTTTATTACTTTCTGTAAGTGAAAAACTTCCTTAAAAATCTATAAGAATTCTTTATGTTATAGTAGTTGGGACTGCCAGAGCCAAAACATGGATCCAGATAAATAATGGAAGGTTGGCAAAAGGACACATGGCCAACACAAATCAAAATAGGATAAACAAGAAGATCTAGAAACTAATTTGAAATTGAAGAAAATAGTCTAACAGAGTCAAGAAAATTCACTTGATTAAAAATTAGGCTGTTCATTTAAAAATAAAATATTTTTAGTCTTTTTGGATATACTGAGTTTTTGTTGGAGTTGTTGAAAGGATGGAAAAGGAGTATGGAGAAAAAGTGGCAATTGTGACTTCCACCCCACATTGCTACCATCAATACTTATTATGTGGGAAAAGTTCCATTCATCCCTTTGCAAATACTGTGCTCAAACTTTGTGTCCACAACTGAGTAGAAAAAGTAAAAAATATTTTAATTGGATAGGAAAGAAAACTAGGGTTATTTTTCTTATCTTTTACCCATTTCTGCCTTAGTCTACTCCAGCCATGTTTGCTTCCACTCTTTCTGACACACCAAACACAGTCTAATCTCAGAGCCTTTGAATGGGCTGTTCACTCTGCCCAGGACACTGCCATTCCCCACCCATATTTCCATGTAGCTCACTCCTTTACTATATTTGAAGATCTTGGTTCAGGGACTTCCCTGGTGGTCCAGTGGCTAAGACTCTTCACTCCCAATGCAGGGGGCACAGGTTTGATCCCGGGTTGGGGAACTAGATCTCAGATGCTGCAACTAAGAGTTTGCATGGAACTCAACTAAGAAATTCCACATGCTGCAACTAAGAAAGACCCAGTGTATCCAAATAAATGCAAATAAATGTTTTTTAAATAAATAAAAATAAAGATCTCTGTTCAAATATCACCGTATCTGAGAACTCCTACTCCATAACTCTTCGTTCCCTTACCCTGTATTATACTTCTTCTTAGCATGTCACAGATATTATGTTCCCACTCAATGTCTTCAAGAACTAATGGACATTTGGAGATGCGACTTCACCATTGGATAGCTAAAAAGAAATACAGCAATCAGCAAACTACAAATGTGTCATACAAATGTTGGCTTCCAATCTGATGCATCATACTATCTTACATGTGAGCTTCTCAAACAAAGCTCATAACTAGCTCTTAACTGGCGATAACTATAAGCTAAACTTATTCCAATGATTTGTTTCCTTATATAATAGCCTTTATATCAGTCAGGGTTCCCATAAGTATCAGTTGGATAATCAAATTAAGAAAATTCTGGGCAATTCCCTGGAAGCCCAGTAGTTAGGGCTCAGTGCTTGCATTGCTGGGGCCTAGGAACTAAGGAGGGAAACTTCCTGATCAGGAAACTGAGGTCCTGTACGCCCCACAGCACAGTCAACAAGAAAAAAAAATGAAGAAGAAAACTCCAGGAATTTTTAGGGACCTATTCAAATGATTTAATAGTTTCAGGGGTCTCCTGTACCACAAGCTAGGTAGCTAAAACTGAAAAAAAAAATTCATTACGGGATGGTTTAGGAGGCCAGAAGCCCAAGATCAAGCCTCGATGGCAGAGTTGGTTTCTTCTGAGGCCAGTGAGGAAGAATCTTTTCCACGCCTAGCTCCTAGCTTCTGGGGCTTTGCTGGAGCTCTTTAGCATCCTTTGGTTTGTAGATGCATCACCCTCATCTCTACCTTCATTTCACATGCTGTTCTCCCTGTGTGCATGTCTCTGTGTCCAAATTTCTCCTTATTCTAAGAACACGGTCACGTGGAACTAGAAAGTGAAAGTGTTCATCGCTCAGTCATGTCTGACTCTTTGCGATCCCATGGACTGTAGCCCGCCAGACTTCTCTGTCCGTGAATTCTTCGGGCAAGAATCCTGGAGTAGATAGCCATTCCCTTCTCCAAGGGATCTTCCCAACCCAGGGATCAAACCCAGGTCTTCTGCATCACAGGCAGATTCTTTACTGTCTGAACCACCAGGGGAAGCCACATTAATGACCTCATATTAACGTGACCATTTTCAAATAATCTATTATATTTCCAAATAAGATCATATTCCTAGACACTGAAAGTTAGGACTTAAACATCTTTTGAGTGGACATGATTCAACCTGTGACACATGGTATAGATATTCATAGAGAATTGCACTGTATACTCCAGCAAATAGAACAGCAGAGCTGTGACTACCTCTAGGCCTCAAAGGATGAGAAGAAGGTTTGGATACTAGCAAGCTGCCACAGAAAAGCAGTGATCTTGGTTGAGCAACAGAGCCAGCTTCAGATGTCACAAGAGGAAGAGAGCTGAGATAATAAATACTCTGATCTCATTTTCCTCCCTTTTCCAGTATTCTGCCAGGGCTTCCCTTTGGCCCAACCCAACCTGAATTCAGATAGCAAAGGATCCTTTTGCTATAACATTTTAGAAACATTGCTAATTTTTAATGTAATCTTACTGTTTTTAACTTTTGGCCTTTAGCATTTTAAAGAAGAATTTACCTGAAAGATTGGTTTACTTTAGAATTTATTCTTCAATTTTTATTGAGATGTAATGGACATATATCACTGTATAAGTTTAAAGTATACAGCATAATAATTTGGCTTATATACATTATGAAATTATTATCATAATAAGCTAGTGACTATCCATCATATCATATAGATACAAAATTAACAAAAGCTTTTAAATTACATAATGATTAAGGAATCAAATCCAAGAAGAAGATATACAAATGTTAATATATGTTTTATATATATATATGTGTGTGTGTATATATATATACACACACACCCCCATCATCAAAGCACTAAAATATATAAAGCAAATGGTAACAGACATAAAGGGAGAAGCTGACAGTAACACAATAATGTAGGGGACTTTATAACACCCCATTTATGTCAATGCCCAGATCATCTAGACAGAACAGTAAGAAAACACTGGCCTTAAATGACACATTAAATCAAATATTATATATATATCAATCTGTGGTGCTGAAGAAGACTCTTGAGAGTCCCTTGGACAACAAGGAGATCAAACCAGTCAATCTTAAAGGAAGTCAGCCCTGAATATTCATTGGAGGGACTAATGCTGAAGCTCCAATACTTTGGCCAGCTGATGTGAAGAACTGACTCATTTGAAAAGACCCTGATGCTGGGAAAGATTGAGGGCAAGAGAAGAAAGGGGCAACAGAGGATGAGATGATTGCATGGCATCACTAACTCAATGGATGTGAGTTTAAGCAAACTCTAGGAGACAGAGAAGGACAGGGAAGCCTGGCATGCTGCAGTCTAAGGGGTTGCAAACAGTCAGACACAGACTGAGCAACTAAAGAACAACAAAAACAACATATATACATGACATTCTATCAAATAAAAAAACCAACAGAATACACATTTTTCAAGTGAACATGGAACATTCTCCAGGATAGAGCACGTGTTAGGCCAAAATATGAATTTCAGTATATTTAAGAAAATCAAAATCATATCAAGTATCTTTTCTGATCACAACATTAGCAAATTAAAAATCAACTACAAGAAAAAAAAAAGCAAAAACACAAACATGTAGAGGCTAGCCAATATGCTACTAAACAATCAATAGATCACTGAAGAAATCAAAGAAAGAAACAAACAAAAACCTAGAGACATATGATAATGAGAATACAATGGTCCAAAATCTATGGGATGCAGCAAAAGCAGTTCTAACAGGGAAAATTATAGCAATACAAGCCTACCTCAAAAATCAAGGAAAACAATCTCAAACAACCTAACTTTACACCTAAAGGAATTAGAAAAAGAACAACAACAAAAACACACCATAGAGTGTTAATAGAGTGAAAGAAATTATAAAGATCAGAGTAGAACTAAATGAAATACAGATCAAAAAACAATAGAAAAGATTAACTAAACTAAGATCTGGCTCTTTGAAAAGATAAGCAAAATTGATAAATCTTTAGCAAGATTCATCAACAACAAAAAAGAGAAGACTCTGATCAATAAAATCAGAAATGTTAGCTTCAGTGATCTCTATTTTATTTTTCTCTTATTGGTAGAAAGAAAATGCAGGGCTTAAGAGGAATGAAAGTGAAAATCACTCAGTTGTGTCCCACTCTTTGGGATCTCATGGACTATACAGTCCATGGAATTCTCCAGGCCAAAATACTGGAATGGGTAGCTGTTTCCTTCTCCAGGGAATCTTCCCAACCCAGGGATCGAACCCAGGTCTCCTGCATTGCAAGCAAATTCTTTACCAGCTAAGCCATAAGGGAAGCCCAAGAATACTGGAGTGGGTAGCCTATCTCTTCTCCAGTGGATCTTCCTGACCCAGGAATCAAACTGAGGTCTCCTGTATTGCAGGCGGATACTTTACAAACTGAGTTCTCAGGGAAGTTTAAGAGGAATAGCTTGGTGAATTAAGAAGTTTCTCTTCTCACTTGCATTGACTTGATCAGACTATCTGCTAATAGGATACTCTCTGCAATCCTCACTCCACCATATACAAGATGGTTGGAAATGACTTGTTTGTCAAGCATGTTTGTTCTTGTGTGAAATGAGGACTGGAAGAGAAGCCAGGAAGTTAATAATATTGTGTGTGATGTGACTTCTCCCATAACCTCTCAGATCTTCAGAAAAACCATAAAACTAATCACATATTTTGGGAAAGTGGAGTCTATGTTTGGATGATGCAGAATGAGTCCAAAGCAAAGCAGAGAAAACCATGAGGAAGAAAGCCATTAAGAATTCACAAAAATTGTAGAGATGGCTCTGAACTTGCATAGGTACCAAACTGGAATTTTAAACCAAGCTGATCTAAGTCTCCACAGGATAGTAGAACCACAGCTGACAGCTGGGATATGTTTAAGAATCCCTAGGGATTTTTATACTTCAAAATTTTCCAATCCACTTTTCATAATCTTTACAGTCAAGAACTTCATGTCTATATTTAAATTCGTATTGCTGCAATTTCAGCTCAGCCTAGTAGTTGTAGTAATAACCATAATAGTTGCCAGGTATGAGCAGTAAAGTCAGATTGTCTGGGTCTGAATCTCAGCTATACTGCTTATAAGATCGGGAAAGTTAGTTAAACTCTCTAAACTATTGTACAGTGTCTTCTTCCACAAAATGGGTTTACAATGTCTATATCCACCATAATATTGCTGTGAATGCCAAATGAGTTAACAAATACAAAAACTTGAAGTATCTGGTACAGAGTAAGTGCTTGATATTTGTTATTGGTATCATTACCATATGCCAAGCATTCTGCTGTTTTACACAAATCATTGTGTTTAATGCTCACAGTGACCCTCAGAATTATCTGCTATAATCTCCATTTTATAGATAAGGAAATCAATGTGCAGAAAACTTAAATTTGAATGAAGAATGGCAATTTTATATGTGTCCTTTCTGTATTTATTATGGAATCAATGTGATCATGGAGAAATATATATCCAATAAACAGCATAAATATTAATATTTTATAAAATATAAATAAATTTGTCTCAATTATGTCACTTTTTAATGTTCAGTAAGACTCTCAAACTAAGAGTTTAAATTTCAGGGAAGCAATAAAAATAATGTATAAGAAAGAGATGTAAACCATATTGCTTTCCAAAATCTAGCACCTTGACTTTTTGTTTTCTTGGCTCTTTCACAAGAAGCCTTTGAAAAATAATATATCCCAACTGAAAGTAGCTTTCAAAATAAATATGTAATTTTGCAATTTCTAACTAGTCTATAAAAACTCTAATAGATAACATCCACTTTTCCTTTCTCACTAATATTATACATTTTTTCTCAAAAAAATAATATAATATCCTTGGTATAATTTTCCTGCAAAAATCCATGATCTTTCTAGCTTCTGATTTCCTAACTCTTTGGGCATTTCCAATTTTTTTTCTCAGAGAGCATTTTAATATTCCTTAGAAATAACATTAAGTTAAACAGTTCATCTCTGACCATAGTCTGTCTATTTTGGAGCTGGATCTATAATTTGAAGTTAGCATTAAAACCTAGGTCTTCCCAAGTGGCTCAGCGGTAAAGAATCTGCCTGCCAATGCAGGCACCTCTTTTGATCCCTGGGTTGAGAAGATCCCCTGGAGGAGGAAATGGCAACCCACTCCAGTATTCTTGCCAGGTTAATCCCATGGATGGAAAAGTCTAGTGGACTATAGTCCAGAGGGTCACAAAGAGTCTGTCTAGACTTAGCACCTGAGCAGCAGGCATGCCTTAAATCCTATTGTCATAGTTTTGCATAAGCCAATCCTTCTTGCAGATACAGAATGCTCTGCTAAGATGGTCATTGGAACCTAAACATCATCAAATGTTTACATTTCTCCTCTCTTGCCTGCTACTGATTCTTCTGCTATTTTTGCAAGTAATTCTTTACTATAAAGTAGTTCAAATTCTTCCTTTCATTTGATTCAAGGATGTAGTGAGAAGTAAGCCTGTGGTGCAAGTACAATGATCTTCTGGGCCTCAAAGTACACTCTGCCAGCTTCTAGGACATTCTTCCACTTACCACTAACTAGTCCATGACATGATACTTAAAAATAAAGGGACTTCTCTTGTGGTCCAGTGTTCAAGAGTCTGCCTTCCAGTGTAGGGGTCACGGGTTCAATCCCTGGTTGGGAAACTAAGATCCCACATGCCAGGGTGGTGGGATAGGGGGCAATTAAGCCCATGCTGCAACTTCTGAGCAAGCCTGCATGCCCCAACTAGAGAGAAGCCCGAACACTGCAATAAAGATTCCACACGCCACAACAAAGATCCCCCGTGCCACAACTAAGACTTGACACACAAATAAATTTTTTTTTTAAAAGAAGTATACAATACAGTCTAGAGGGCATGGGATCTAAAAGGTCAGGGGTATAGACTTGGCACTTATCTTCTATTGCTGTGTAGCACTTAGTGAAAGATTAATTTCTTCAAAATTCAGTTTATTCAACTTTAAATGACAATGCTGTTTTCCTACTTTCCCAAGATCATAAGCAAGTTTAATATCCTTGGATGAAAGTTGCCAGGTGAAATCACAGTATAGCAGTTCTTCTCTGCAGAGACTGACCATGGATACTTCTCAGTTGAAGGGCTGTTCTCTTTGCCTACCTGTGATGTTCATCACTGGGTCACCATTTGCTGTTCCTCAGACGCTTCTCTGCCTTCATTTCTGTGAGAGTGGCTCTGTTTTCTACCTATCTTTTGGACTTCTTTTCCTTCGCTTTCCTCACCGTGAGCACTACCTAACTTCTACATCTTTGTCCCCACACTCAAGAAACAGGCACAGAGGTGAGGATCCGGGGATGGGTGGCATCATCCTTGTCCTCAGGTGGCTTTTAGGCTGGTAGACAGAGATGAGCATGAGGGTAAATAAGTGAACTGATGTGTGATCAGTGACTTTGAGTTCCCTCAAGTATGGAATTATTTATCCTTCTCTCACTACTAATTTTTTTTGGAGAAAAAAAAGAACTACAGTGGCTACTGTGTATCGTTGGTTAAAATTTCTCAAAGCCATCCTATCTCCCTGTCTAACTCCTGGTGAGTTGGTTTCCTAGAATGAGAGCTTTTCAGAAGCAGCCCTTTTTTTTCTAGATAAGTGAACTGAGCCCAGAGAGACAACCACTTGCTGATGACCACACAGCGTGTAAGTGGCAAAACGGGACCACAACCAGACCTCCTGGCTCTTGCGAGCTCCTATTGTTAGACCCTATAGCGACTCTTGGCTGAATTTTCCATATTATTCCATAAGTAACTCAATACTCAATGGAGTAATCATTTGGTATTTCCCTCCTGTTCCACAGAGGGCAACGGCAAGGCCTTCAGATCTGAAGAAGGATAAAAATCCTCACCTCTCCTGACAGTTTATGGAAGATTTACCTGGAAAGCCAGTGACCTCTGACTCCCAGGCTGGAGAAGTGGTTCTGAGTCCATTAAAATTCATGCTCAGAGTCTGATGGTTCATAAGGGAGCTGCTGTAACAGAAATCATTCCTTGAGGTCACACGGTGCGTTAACCCCCTTGCTCCTCGTCACAGTGATGACGGCTCAGATAAACATTCATGGATGGAATGAATCCTCAGCTAGAGGAGAAAGTCTATCTGGGAAAAGGATAAACGACCTTCCCCCTCAATGCTGCCTGATGTGGGAGACAGTAAAGAAGAGCAAATACTGACAGAAACCTAATAATATTTGCCTTTCTAGTAGTCAAGACAACATCCAGATATTCTATGGCCAAGTTGAGAACTGGAAGAAATAAAAAAGGAAGAGGAGGGGAAGGAGGGGAAAGAGAGAGAAAGAAAGAAAGAAAAGGAAAGGAAGAAAGAAGCAGGGGAAGGTAAAGAGGGATAGAGGGAAGGGGAAGGAAGGAAAGAAGAGAAATAGGAAAGAAAGGAAAAAAGAAAAGAAAATGTCAAGGAGGAAAACTGTCTCACCAAACTGACGCCTGTCAGATAAAAGAGATTGGGGCCATAAATTCCTCCCAGCGTTTCTAATAGGATTTTAATACAGCATTTGGCCATCATCTTTTTTTCATTCCTCTAATGACATACATGCCCGAAGTGTAGCCACGGAGCCTCTGAACTCTGTATATTTCTGTAATACACAAAGAAAACAGCCGTCACATCCATTTTAAGAAACTTTTAAATACATTGCAGTGAGGTCTATAGGCCCCGGATCCAAAGGGACCTGCACAAAGCCTGTCTGTACATCATCTGTGACGGGCCTGAATTCTAGCCAAGGCAGGTTTTTTTTCTTTTAAATAATAAAATAAAATACTGTGTGTTTTTTTTTTTAAAGGAACATTATATTTTTAAACTGGAAATAATTGTATTTTGTATCTTATGTGGCATCTGAAAGTGATTTAGTTGAACAATGTGGTTTCTGATTGGTATTTGAATTGGTTCCAGAACATTTTTCATAATAACCATCTTAAAGATCCCAATTATCTGATCCTTTTTTCCCCCTTCACATGGTTTCATAGGAGGTTTCCAGAGAAAGAGAAACCTTCAGGGGCAGGCAAGCCAACTCCCATCTAGCTAAGCAGTGTTTGCCTGCTAGGCTCAAAGGGAAGGGACTGCTGGTTGTTCTGAGTGGTCCAGGATGCATTTATGACTCAATAAAGGAGGCCTTGGCATTACCAGAATAATTACTTACTCAAACAAGCCTATAAAACCAAAGGGTCGCCCCAACAAAAGGCAAACAGGGAACTTTTTTCTTTTAGTGTTAACATGTAAATCTAGTAAACTGTATTTAGATTTCTATAAAGTCAGCTCTTGGTGCAAAATGAATGGTGGATTTACCAGGTAGGCAGCAAAATCAACTCCCCAGGGCTACAGAGGAGCTAAGGGAAGGCAGTCCTGTGAAATATGAAAGAATGCTTGCTCATCCATAGATGGACTCGGCCTCATTTGTAGCAGGCAGGAATTGCAGTGTATTGGAGAAAGAAGGTCCTGAAATCAGCTGGATCTGATGCAGTCTTCATGACTTGAATGTTATTACCAGGGCAGTGATCCAAACTCTGCATCTTGTTTGTGTAAAGTGAAGATAATGTAATACTTTTTCAAGGCTCATTGGAAGAAATGAAAGGAATAATATATGCAAAGGGTTTAGAACGATACCTTATATATAGTAGGACACACAAGAAATTGTAGTTCATTGTTATAAGTAATGGGCTTCCCTGGTGGCTCAGTAATAAAAAATCTGCCTGCTAGTACAGGAGACGTAGGTTCAATCCCTGGGTAGGGAAGATCCCCTGGAGAAGGAAATGGCATCCCACTCCAGTATTCTTGCCTGGGAAATCCCGTGGACAGAAGAGACTGGTGGGCTATAATCCACGAGGTTGCAAAGAGTCAGACATGGCTTAGCAACTAAACAATAACAAAAATTATAGTAATGGAATCATTTCAATAAATAGTACTTTTTATTATGACATATATTAATGAGAATATAAGTAATAAAAATAAATTTTAGAAAACAAAAGAATTAATAATGAGAATAAATATTTTTGAGTGCTGTATCAGCACATAGTACCTGAGATTATACTAAGCACTTTAAATCTTATATCTCCTTTAATTCTCTCAATGCAAAATTCCTATCTAAGTTGTGAAATCTAGTAAGTGGCAGAACTAGAAATAGGCTGCCACATGAAGCAAATAAAAATAGGATACCCAATTAAATTTTAAATTCAGATAAATGAGAAATAATTGTCTTAAAAAAAAGTATCTCCCAAGTATTACATGGGACATATTTATACATCTGGCAAACATAAACTAGATTACTTGAAGCCCATGCTCTTTTTTTCTTCACTATACAAAGTTACATCTAGAATGTAACTGATTCCTTGTATATTTAATTCTCTAGGTTCCCCAACCAAGAGGTTTTTTGGTTTAAAAAAAAAAAAAAATCCAGAAATTGTATGTGGTTACCAACCATCAGAGAAAGTCAAAATACTTAAGGCAAATAAGATAAATGAGGGCAGCTGGCTGGATGGCTGGTAAAAGAGCTGTAAATCAAGTCCTGTGTCCCATTGAGATGATGATCTTAAAGTATGTCAGCAATTATTAAAACACTTAAAAACAAAGAGGCAAAATAACATTTAATGTTTAGAAAAACATTTTTGCACCATAACATGCAGCTATAAATTATACTTTAAAATGTTTTCTTAATGATGTGAGTTAACAATCTAATTCATTCATTCAACAGAAATTATTGATTGTCCTATATCAAGCCACTATGTAGAGGTTGAATGAACAAAAACAGACATTGTGCCCCCCCTTACAGAATTTATAGTCTAGGAAAAAGACATAATGTAATTAAATGAGCATACAAAATATAAAGTTACAGTCATCACAAGATCTATGAAGGAAAATTACACAGAGAGATGCACGGAGAGAGCTTGAGTTCAGAAAGGACATTCATGAAATAGTATAACCTGAGATAAGGTCAGGTTTCCCAGGTGTCTCAGCGGTAAAGAATCCACTTGCCAATGCAGGAGACAGAGGTTTGATCCCTGGGTTGGAAAGTTTCCCTGGAGGAGGAAATGGCAACTCACTCCAGTATTTTTGCCTGGGGAATCCCATGGAGAGAGGAGACCAACAGGCTACAGTCCACGTGTTGCAAAGAGTTGGACACAACTGAGCAACTTAGCACTGCATGCACAAGGAAATATCTGAAGGATGAACAGAATTTAATGAGTTTTTAATGACAGGTACCCATCTACATTATTCATGATCCTACCCTGGAATTGTCTTCAAATGTTCGGGAAGAAAATAAACAATTATTGTTTTGAGTCTTTGTATGTTTGGGTCTAATGATGTAATTGTTGCTGCAGACTAGTCGAGTCGGACATGACTGAAGTGACTTAGCAGCAGCAGCAGCAGCAGTCTACCATAGGGATTCCCTGGTGGTTCAGTGATTTGAGAATCTGCCTGCCAATGCAGGGGACACTGGTTTCATTCTGGTCCAGGAGGATCCTGAGTGCCATGGGGCTACTAAGCCGGTGTACCACATCTACTGAGCCCACGTGCCTAGAGCCCGTGCTCTGCAGCAAGAGAAGCCACCACAATGAGAAGCCCGTACACCACAAGGAAGAGCAGCCCCTGCTCGCCGTAACTAGAGAAAGTCCATGCACAGCAATGAAGATAAATTGCAGCCAAAAACAAATTTAAAAATTTACAGCCAAAAATAAATTTAAAAATTTACAAGGACTAGTCTAGTATAACCAGTACATTATCTTCTGCCCCCACCCCCCCACCTACCCACAATGCTGCCTATTGTGTACTGTCTCCACATCAGCTGAATAGATCTTTCAGCTCTTCATGCTCGCCATGCTCCCTTCTTCCACTGTATCCTTGCAATTCCAAGTTAGAGGTGGTGTTGACTGATCCTGGGGAACCCATTGTCAGAGATGCATGCTATGCTGAAATTATTCTATCATCTTAAACACATGGCTTTCAAAGTCATCATAAGTTTCACCATCTCTGTCATCTGGTAGTATGATGGGAGGTTTTTATGGGCCAAGCCTGAAAATAACAGTTATCATTTTTGCTCTCATTCCATTAGTTAAGCTCAGTTACATGATCATCACTAACAGTCAGGGAGACTGGGAAATGTAAACCATCTATGTCACAAGAAAAGAGAAATGGGTGTTATTAACAGCCTGCAAACTCTAAAATGAGCAGTTGGAGCTTCACGATACAGGATCTTAAAAGCCTTGTTAAAGGATTTGGGTTTTATCTTAAGACCAGTGGAAATCCAATAAAGGAATTTAAGCATTAAAGAAGTGATACAATAAGATTCATATTTTAAAAATGTGACTCTGTCAACAAACTGGAGAACAGATTTGGAGAGTACTGAGTAGTTGTGGGGAGATCAGTTAGGAGAATATCATAGCAATCCAGGCAAGAATTCTTGGTAGCATGGAACGGAGTGGTAGCTGACAGTGCTAGAAATGGAGAGAAATAGATGGATGCAATAATATCATGAAACGCAGCATTGATTACAGAGCAGTAGACAAATATGTGATGTCCATTTTCTTTGTTAAACTATTTTATACTTTTTGTCATCCCCCTGACTCCTTAGTTTCTTTTGTACCAGTAGATTTCCTGATTACCATCAATAACTATGAAAATACAAGTAAGAATCTTCATAAGGAGCTCCTTGAATTTGAAAAACTTATCAAAAGGGCTTTGAGAGATTCTATTCAGATTCTCTGGTGTGTAAAGTGGTGCAAAACAGCCTGATTTTTTTTTTTAATACTGTGCATCCTGGGATCGAACCCCGGTCTCCTGCATTGCAGGCAGATTCTTTACGGTCTGAGTTACCAGGAAAGCCTCATATAAAATAAAGTTTAAAAATAAGGAAAAAAAAAAGAATATTATAATGTGCATTTTGACAAGAAATCAGAAAACACAAGACTTGTGTTACTTTCTGATTTTCTTTTTCATAAAAGGAGAACAGTAATACCTGTGCATCCTACATCTTAAAATTTGGTTGTTGCGTGAATCAAATGTCATAGAGATCACATCTACTGAAATGCACAGTGGTTCGTATTAACAGGGCTCCCTGGTGTTTGAAGTTTCTATAATTGCTTGCTGTAACTATTTATGGAGATATTCATTAAAGTATTTGCACATAAAATAAAAAACTGTACGTTCAAAAGCCTGTTCATTCTTTTCTTGTTTTTACTGCTACCTAATATAAGAGTAAGCGAAAGTTGCTTGCCTGGTATAATAGGCTAAAAAAAGCAAGATATACAAGCTTGTTATTCAGTGTTCAGTTTAATTGGAGAGTTGAGAGTTTGGTGGTTTTTACTGGTATAAAAGAGAAAGGCTGCTCAACCCTCTAGATAAAAATGTCCTTTTTCATGGCTACTGGACCTTGATTTTTACCCCTTAGTCATCTAACAAGCTAAAAATAGTAAAAAGCAACATATTAAATACCAAACACCATTCCCAGTAATACATGTAAGTACACACATGTATATCCATCCATATATATATAAATATAACCCTCACCTCCATACAGTGTGGAGGATACTATTATTACCATCTCCATTTTTCAGTTGAAGAAACTGAGGCACTGAGAGTTGATGAAACTTGTCCAGAGTCATAAAGATAGTTAATAGCTGAGCCAAACTTCAAACTCAGGCTGTATCCCACTGCATTGTCTCTTTATAATGTATTAAGTGCTATAGTCTGCCCCTAACAAGATTATCCTAACTGTAGCTATTGCATTATTTTCTCTAGAAGAATTTTCACCAACAGTATTCTAAATAAATTACTCCAAGAATTACCACTCACTTGACTCCATTGCTATTAAAGTGAAGCCAGTAAGATTATCCCAGATGGGTGGAGAAGTGGGAAAATTCCACAACCAACTGTAGCCAGTTAAAGTCTTGCCCAGCAAGGGGCAGGTTGCCACCACAGTTATTCAATCAGGGTGATGAATTCCAGGATCCACAGAAGTACAGAGATAAGGAAGTAAGGATTCTGGTCTTCCTTTTCTAAGGTCTAGTGTCTTATTAGATGATGGTAGAAAGTTCAGTTCAGTTCAGTTGCTCAGTCCTGTCTGACTATTTGGGACCCCATGAACCGCAGCACACCAGGCCTCCCTGTCCATTACCAACTCCCGGAGTTAACCCAAACTCACGTCCACTGAGTCAGTGATGCCATCCAACGATCTCATCCTGTTGTCCCCTTCTCTTCCTGCCCTCAATCTTTCCCAGCATCAGGGTCTTTTCAAATGAGTCAGCTCTTCACATCAGGTGGCCAAGTATTGGAGTTTCAGCTTCAACATAAGTCCTTCCAATGAACACCCAGGACTGATCTCCTTTAGGATGGACTGGTTGGACCTCCTTGCAGTCCAAGGGACTCTCAAGAGTCTTCTCCAATATCACAGTTCAAAAGCATCAATTCTTCAGTGCTCAGCTTTCTTCACAGTCCAACTCTCACATCCATACATGACCACTGGAAAAACCATTTAGCCTTGACTAGACGGACCTTTGTTGACAAAGTAATGTCTCTGCTTTTGAATATGCTGTCTAGGCTGGTCATAACTTTCCTTACAAGGAGTAAGCGTCTTTTAATTTCATGGCTGCAATCACAATCTGCAGTGATTTTGGAGCCCCCAAAAATAAAGTCTGCCACTGTTTCCACTGTTTCCCCATCTATTTCCCATGAAGTGATGGGACCAGATGCCATGATCTTAGTTTTCTGAATGTTGAGCTTTAAGCCAACTTTTTCACTCTCCTCTTTCAATTTCATCAAGATGCTCTTTAGTACTTCTTCACTTTCTGCCATAATGGTGGTGTCTTCTGCATATCTGAGGCTATTGATATTTCTCCCAGCAATCTTGATTCCAGCTTGTGCTTCTTCCAGCCCAGCATTTCTCATGATGTACTCTACATATAAGTTAAATAAGCAAGGTGACAATATACAGCCTTGACGTACTCCTTTTCCTATTTGGAACCAGTCTGTTGTTCCATGTCCAGTTCTAACTGTTGCTTCCTGACCTGCATATAGATTTCTCAAGAGACAGGTCAGGTGGTCTGGTATTCCCATCTCTTTCAGAATTTTCCACAGTTTATTGTGATCCACACAGTCAAAGGCTTTGGCATAGTCAACAAAGCAGAAATAGATGTTTTCTGGAACTCTCTTGCTTTTCCCATGATCCAGCAGATGTTGGCAATTTGATCTCTGGTTCCTCTGCCTTTTCTAAAACCAGCTTGAAAAATCTGGAAGTTCACGGTTCATGCATTGCTGAAGCCTGGCTTGGAGAATTTTGAGCATTACTTTACTAGCGTGTGAGATGAGTGCAATTGTGCAGTAGTTTGAGCATTCTTTGGCATTGCCTTTCTTTGGGATTGGAATGAAAACTGACCTTTTCCAGTCTTGTGGCCACTGCTGAGTTTTCCAAATTTGCTGACATATTGAGTGCAGCACTTTCACAGCATCATCTTTTAGGGTTTGAAATAGCTCAACTGGAATTCCATCACCTCCACTAGCTTTGTTCATAGTGATACTTCCTAAGACCCACTTGACTTCACATTCCAGGATGTTTGATTCTAGGTGAGTGATCACAGCATCATGATTATCTGGGTTGTGAAGCTCTTTTTTGTACAGTTCTTCTGTGTGTTCTTGCCACCTCTTCTTAATATCTTCTGCTTCTGTTAGGTCCATACCATTTCTGTCCTTTATTGAGCCCATCTTTCCATGATGGAAGAAAGGGCAATATTTAAACTGAATCTTAGAAGTTGAGTATATGCTCACTGATTTGACAAAGAGAAAGTGATTCCAGATAGAGCAAAGGAAAAAAAAAAAAAAAGAAAACACAGGAAGAAGAAAGCAAAGAGTAGCAAGAGTGGAGAGAGCAGAAATTAAGAGGGAAGGCTGGCAGGTGGTCATGGAGGACTTTAGGGAATTTAGGAACTTTATTCCATATAGCTCCAGGAAGCCTCTGAAGGCTTTTAAGCAGCTGAGTGTGGCTCAGATCATGAACTCCTTATTGCCAAATTCAGACTTATATTGAAGAAAGTAGAGAAAACCACTAGACCATTCAGGTATGACCTAAATCAAATCCCTTATGATTATACAGTGGAAGTGAGAAATACAGTTAAGGGACTAGATCTGATAGAGTGCCTGATGAACTATGGAATGAGGTTTGTGACATTGTACAGGAGACAGGGATCAAGACCATCCCCGTGGAAAAGAAATGCAAAAAAGCAAAATGGCTGTGTGAGGAGGCCTTACAAATAGCTGTGAAAATAAGAGAAGTGAAAAGCAAAGGAGAAAAGGAAAGATATGCCCATTTGAATGCAGAGTTCCAAAGAATAGCAAGGAGAGATAAGAAAGCCTTTCTCAGTGATCAATGCAAAGAAATAGAGGAAAACAATAGAATTGGAAAGACTAGAGATCTCTTCAAGAAAATTAGAGATACAAAGGGAATATTTCATGCAAAGATGGGCTCGATAAAGGTCAGAAATGGTATGGACCTAACAGAAGCAGAAGATATTAAGAAGAGGTGGCAAGAACACACAGAAGAACTGTACAAAAAAGAGCTTCACGACCCAGATAATCATGATGCTGTGATCACTCACCTAGAGCCAAACATCCTGGAATGTGAAGTAAAGTGGGCCTTAGAAAGCATCACTACGAACAAAGCTAGTGGAGGTGATGGAATTCCAGTTGAGCTATTTCAAATCCTGAAAAATGATGCTGTGAAAGTGCTGCACTCAATATGTCAGCAAATTTGGAAAACTCAGCAGTGACCACAGGACTGGAAAAGGTCAGTGTTCATTCCAATCCCAAAGAAAGGCAATACCAAAGAATTTTCAAACTACCGTACAATCGCACTCGTCTCACACGCTAGTAAAGTAATGCTCAAAATTCTCCAAGCCAGACGTCAGCAGTACGTGAACCGTGAACTTCCAGATTTTTCAAGCAGGTTTTAGAAAAGGCAGAGGAACCAGAGATCAAATTGCCAACATCTGCTGGATCATGGAAAAAGCAAGAGAGTTCCAGAAAAACATCTATTTCTGCTTTATTGACTATGCCAAAGCCTTTGACTGTGTGGATCACAATAAACTGTGGAAAATTCTGAAAGAGATGGGAATACCAGACCACCTGACCTGCCTCTTGAGAAACCTATATGCAGGTCAGGAAGCAACAGTTAGAACTGGACATGGAACAACAGACTGGTTCCAAATAGGAAAAGGAGTACGTCAAGGCTGTATATTGTCACCTTGCTTATTTAACTTATATACAGAGTACATCATGAGAAATGCTGGGCTGGAAGAAGCACAAGCTGGAATCAAGATTGCTGGGAGAAATCTCAGTAACCTCAGATACGCCGATGCCACCACCCTTATGGCAGAAAGTGAAGAGGAACTAAAAAGCCTCTTGATGAAAGTGAAAGTGGAGAGTGAAAAAGTTACCTTAAAGCTCAACATTCAGAAAACTAAGATCATGGCATCTGGTCCCATCACTTCATGGGAAATAGATGGGGAAACAGTGGAAACAGTGTCAGACTTTATTTTTGGGGGCTCCAAAATCACTGCAGATGGTGATTGCAGCCATGAAATTAAAAGACGCTTACTCCTTGGAAGGAAAGTTATGACCAGCCTAGACAGCATATTCAAAAGCAGAGACATTACTTTGCCAACAAAGGTCCGTCTAGTCAAGGCTATGGTTTTTCTAGTGGTCATGTATGGATGTGAGAGTTGGACTGTGAAGAAAGCTGAGCACTGAAGAATTGATGCTTTTGAACTGTGATGTTGGAGAAGACTCTTGAGAGTCCCTTGGACTGCAAGGAGGTCCAACCAGTCCATCCTAAAGGAGATCAGTCCTGGGTGTTCATTGGAAGGACTGATTCTAAAGCTGAAACTCCAATACTTTGGCTACCTCATGTGAAAAGTTGACTCTTTGGAAAAGACTCTGATGCTGGGAGTGATTGGGGGAAGGAGGAGAAGGGGACGACAGAGGATAAGATGGCTGGATGGCATCACCAAGTCGATGGACATGGGTTTGAGTAGACTCCAGGAGTTAGTGATGGACAGGGAGGCCTGGTGTGCTGCGATTCATGGGGTCACAAAAAGTCGGACACGACTGAGCGACTGAAATGAACTGAACTGAACTGATCAGGTTTAGGGGAATGATTGTGGTTTCAGCTTTAGACTTTCTAAGCCTGAGAAAGTCAAACTGAGGGAAATCCAGAAGAAATATTCAGTGAACAAACAGACATACTTTCCAGTTGAGGAGAGAGATGTAGGCTGGAATCAGATTGGGGAAACAACTCCAGTCACCTAGCTATGGAAGCCTTGACTGTGCAAGAGATTTCCCAGGTGAGTATATACTAGGAGATTTTTAAAAGGAGAGATTAGGACCTTGAGGTCTACATTTGAGGGTGGGGACAGATGAAGGATGAGCCTGAAGAGAAGCAAACGTCAAGAGAATTACTTGAACAGGACATAAGCCAAGGGAGGAGAAAGCGTTCTTTAAAAGGGTGTGGGTAAAGATGTCAGATGTCTCAGGGGGTCAAATGAGGTAAAGACTGAAAAACCCTTGTTCTTTTAATGGAGTGGCAGGACCAGCTCTAAAGAGCAGGAGGTAAGACGTGAACACGAGGTTCAGAGATGAAATGCAAGAGCAGGTAGAGAGGACTCTTCTGAGGAAGGGGAGACAGAGGCAGCAACTTGGCTCCATTCTATTTTGTGTACCTCCTTGGCCCAGTTTCTTTAAGAGACAGGGAGGCGGCACTAAGTTACGTAGCCCTTGTTTCTCTGACAGTCTCTTACAATAGATCAGAGTTAGAGACACCCCTCCCAGATGGGATCTCATCTGGAACCAGCAACCTGTATTTAAGATTGTCTTCCAAATTCCTAAGCTGCGCAACATGACACATTGGACCCTCCTTTGGAATTCACTTATCTAATATATGATGATAACATACATATGTCCCAAAATGAAGGTCTTAGGTATGTCAGGGGCACGTTGACTGAACTGAGTTTTCTCTTGTTATAAAACCCTGGTGATTATTTTTATTTTCTTCAGATTTATTAATCATTTTAGTTTCTAATAATCATGCAATCACAGGAGTATCAGCTAAAGACAAAACTCATCAAAGAAACCCAAATACATTAAGATTTCCCCACTAGCCTTTTACCATATTTAAAATTTCATGGTTTGTTATATTGACCGCTCTCCTTCTTTTTGATGTGATCTTGGACACGTCACTTAAGCTCTCGGGATCTCAGTGACCTCATCTATCTAAAAAGGGGACCAGACAAGTTGTTTGATAAAATAATATTATTCTACACCAAGCGTTAGCAAACTTTTTCATAAACATTTTTGGCTTTGCAGGCCATATAGATTCTGTTGCTACTACTCAACTCTGTTGTCATACTGAAAAAGAAGCTAGAGACAAATGTGTAAACAATGAGCATGGCTGTGCCCCAATAAAACTTTATTTACAAAAACAAACCAGACTGTATTGGGTCTTCTGGCTGTAGTTTGCCAACTCCTGTTCTAAACATTAAAATTAAGTCCTTCCATTTACAAAGTTGGACCTCTTAGAATCACCTGCTAAAACACCTATATCCCAGAAAAGGTAAATTATGCAATTATTGCCAGTCATGATGTGAAGGGAGCCACAGTCTTTAGCCTACACACTGCAAATGAGAAAAGCAGAGAAGTACTAAGGGTTAGTATTTTATGGGTAAACACTCTGGTTTTCTTCAAATGGTAGGTGCAAAAAAATACACAAAGAATCCAGTCAAACTTAAAATTCAGTTAGATCCAATAATTTAAACAATCTATTTTAGAAGTAATTAACATCTTTTGGTTACAAATTCCCATTATCTTTTAAAGTCTCCTTCCCTTTTGTAAATATATGAGTGAATGAGAAAGAGGAGGGTGACTTGTGGGATCTCAGGGTCCTTAAGGGAAGAACAGGGTCCTCAGGAGCAGTGCCCCTCCTTCTGCCTCTGGATTATCATCTGGGTCAACATGGGTGCTGCCTGCCCTGCTAGCATGCAGCAGTTGAGGGCTGTGGGCAGTACAACTTTGCATCTAGCCAGTCTTACCTTGGACTTGGTGATCCTTGTCTGTGGAGGTGGTGGTTTAGTCACTAAGTCAAGTCCAGATCTTGTGACCTCATGGACAGTAGCCTGCCAGGCTCCTCTGTCCATGGGATTCTCCACCCAAGAATACTGGAGTGGGTTCCATTTCCTTCACCAGGGGATCTTCCCAACATAGGAATCAAACCCAGGTCTCCTGTATTGCAGGCAGATTCTTTACCAACTAAGCTATGAAGGAAGCCCAATCCTTGGCTGACTCTGTGTCATCTCTGCTCTTACTGGTGTTAGAGAACCCTTTGAGGTCTGGCTGTGACTATCATTAGGCCCTGGGTTAAGAGGTCTTCATTGCAACTCTTACTATAAAACCATTTCACTCTTTTCATTTCTTAGCCAGATTCTCAGCTCTTTTTGAGATCTGTCAACGCACATGAGACCAAGCATGGCTCAGAAAATATCAGCTTCAGAGCCTGTCTGCCTGAGCTCGCTGCATTATCAGGTCTCTGTGACTATGACCAACTTGATTTAAAGCAGCCACAAAGGTGGTTTCCTCTCCAATCCCAACTTGTTTCCTGGAGTTGCCTTCAACTTACCTAATGATAAAGAAAGAGAAAGGTGTCTGACTGCTTTACTCTCTCTCCTCTTCTCTTTCTCACAATCTCTGGAGTCAAAAAAGGAGCTGGTTCTCCCTAGACTATTCTGCCATTTTACCCTTCTGATGCCATTGTTGTTGTTGTTCTTTAGTCACTGAGTCATGTCCAACTCTTTTGCAACTGCCATGGAGCTGCCTAAATATCATTGGTAAAGACCTATCTTTTCTACACAGGAGGAGTAATCACAGAGCATAAGCCCTTTAGGCTAAGTTGTAACTAAAAGGGAGCAATGAAGAGATTTGGAGAAAACTTTCTTAATGCCAGGTTGGCCCTCTGGCCTAATGTTTTGTTCACAATCTATTTCGTATGTTAGAAGCTGACTGATTCCTATCTTTCTCACTGAATTCCTTATGCAAAAAATTAGAATCTCCCCTCAGGTTAATGGATGGATGAATGCATGCAAAGCACTAGGATGAAGATCTTATATTCTAAGAGGTAAAATGAGGAGTGCACATTTCCAAAGTATTTTATTATTGTGCATTTAATTTATTAATTTATTCAATATTTATTCAATAGCTTTCCCTATGGAGACAGCTGAATAAGGGGAGGTTCTTGACAAAGCTAAGTTTAGGATGGGGTTGGTATCAGTGCTGAAGAGTATGGAGAGGTACCTGGCAGTGTGTCAAGGCAGGCAATGCTGAGTGTCCAGGGTACAGTCCATAACCACACAACAGAGGGAAAAGGGGGAAAATTGTAGAAATGTATTTCACAAATGTATCTAGGACCAACATAGACAAATATTACCAAGGGAAGAAAAGGAACTGAAGCATGAATCCATCTGCAATCCAGTAAAACATCCTGGGAAGAAGGTTGAAGTAATAAGCTAGAGCAATGATGTTGCATTAAGACTAGAGTTTTGAGTCAGTGTGTGTGTGTGTGTGTGCATGTGTGAGTACTCAGTCATATCCAACTCTGTGACCCCATGGACTGTAACCCGTCAGGCTCCTCTGCCCATGAAATTTTCCAGGCAAGAATGCTGGTGTGGGTTGTCATTTCCTTCTTCAGAGAATCTTCCTGACCCAGGGCTTGAACCTGCTTCTTTTGCTTTGGAAAGAGGATTCTTTACCATTTTCACCACCTGGGAAGCCCTTAAGAGTCAGTAGCTTCAATAAAATAGTGCCAAAGAACATAGAACCTTGTTCAGAAATGGGGCAGATTTATTTAGTTGATTGTCCTTATGTGTTTCCCTTGACCATGGGACCTGACTCAAAATGGAGGAGGTATTAATGGTGAAGGGTCCATAAGAATGCCCCCCAAGAGAACAGCTCAAGAGAAACATATGTGAAAATATTTAGCAACTGAATAGAACGTTTATATTTCACTACAGTTTGGATAATTGCTTATGGTCAGAAACCTTCACCTACAATTTAAATGCCATCTTGCTACCTAAACAGCCAAGGAAAATGCATAGGCAATTTACTCTTGACTTTGAATTGTTATTATATAGTTTTAGAATCATAGTTTTTCCTAATTTTGTCCTCCCTTGGCTGATATCAGCATTTCTTGACATGCACTAACTAGAAAAGAGATGGAAGAAGAAGTGAGTGAAACAAGTCAATCTAGCATTAGAATGCTCCTCAGAGAGTAGAATGTGTATTTCATTATTGACTCCACATACGATTCACAAAACAATCCCAGGCACTAGGGGATACAAAATAAAGATTACACTGATTCCAGTCCTCAAGGAGATTAAGGCCTAATGGGAGAGAAATAAAATACATAAAATCATCATAAATACATACAGATGTGTACAACAATTACAAGAGTGAGATGGTCATATGGAATCAAGAATTAGGCTGATTAGTAGGGGAATGATTAGGTAAACTCCAAAAAGATACATGAGGGAAATAGAGCTATAGTATTCAAGGTTGTTATCAATGCAGTTTCACAGAAAAAATTTAGTTTCATGATACTCCTGGAAGTCTAAATCTGTAGCATGCTACCTCCAACATCTAAGAAACTTTATTTCTAGGACTTACCATCTGGTACCCAACATAACTGCAGAGTTTAAGGATCTGTTACCAACCCTCATAGATTACTATGTCTCTAGTAAAAACATCTCAGTTAAATATGAGAGTTTGCTATAGTGTGAAAACAGATCTATGTATGAATATGTATGTATATAAGCAACTCGAACTTGTCAGGTACCCACAGGTGTAGGGTATTTGCCCAGTGGGTTATCTCCAGTCAAAAAGCCAAAACTACTTCCTTTGGCCCTGCCTTCCTTCACCATAACACAGCGAACATCCTCATGAGTAAATATTTGTGCACCAGGACAGGTGCAAAAAATAATATACTGTGACCTACTCTGAAGCCTGATATAAACAGGTTTTTAACACTCCACTCCCTGGGGTCTTCCGTTCTTCTTCTCCAAGTCAGAGGAATTAGAATTGTCTGCCTGTCAGTGAAGAATGCTTTAGATATAATTTTCAAGAAGGGAGGTATTAAAAGCAGAGGCCACTGAGAAATCATATTCTTTGCCCAAAGATGGAACCAGAAAAGATATCTCATTAGAGAAAAAAAGGAACCAGAAATAAAAAATACATCAATATTGCAGAGTCCAGAAAGTGCTTAGAAGGCTCTGGAATCCTACAGGCTGTTGCAGTCATTTGCCTTGCCAAAAACCCACCCAGTGGTTCTTTAAAAAAAAAAAATAGCCCATAGGGACTGAAAACGTTGACTAATAATTCTTGAATCCATCTCCACAATATTATTCGTCTCTGCCAAGGTCAGTTTTGGTCACTGCATGGCTGGAGGTCTGGGCTTGCTGTTGCAGTTCTATTTTTACAGTAGTTATGGAGCCCTCTATATTTGCAAGGGCCCTCCTGTCACTCCTTACCCACCCATCCAGACCACCCACCCACACTCCCACACAATACATCCAGACACACCCACAAATACCCAGATTCTTTAAACCTTATGGTGATTCAGGCTACAGGAAAAGTGTTTGCTCCAAATGACTTGTCTCTACATTCTCAGAGTTCCCCAAAATAAATGTTTCCCCTCTCGGGGACCCATTTGTAAGTCTTTCCACTTGGCAAACATTTACAGAACACCTACTGTGTGTCGGTACCGAAGGGTGTAGGAGCTAAAGGAAGCTACCCAGGAGGCAAGGAAATGCAGGAGTTCCCAGCTGCCCTCTGTTTCCGGGTAACCAGATGGCAATGGGGGGAGGGGAGAAGGGGGAGGTAAGGCCACATCTAACTGGAGAGACCATTTCTTTCTTTCATCCACTTTTTCTCCTTCTTTTTTCTTCTTTATTCATTTCCTCTCTTTATCTCTTCAGCTTTCATGTCTCTCTTACTCTCTTCTCACACTCCTTCTTTCTGTTTTTTCTACTAAGATAAAACCACCTCAGAGTTTCCATCAGGCTTGGGTGCTATCACTGTGCTTCTCCTACCTCTAAATAAACTACTCATGACAGTAGCAGACCCTGTGGCTGTACAAACTCTCAAAACATAAAAGTGGGGGGAAATACTTGTCCTAACTCAGAAAACCTGATTTTGGGGAAACCGCATCCCTCCACTCCCTGACGTTGGTGCCTGCCTATCAGAAAGGCTGGGAGCGAGAAGACAGGCCTGAGTGTAGCTGGACGTCCAGCCTTCCGCAGCCTCCCGGGCCCTGAGCCCTTATGATAATTTATGAGGTGTCAGGATATTCTGACCACAAGGTCGGAATAGAATGGTTTTTACACTTCAGCTGCCATGAAAGAGAAACAATTTAATTCTGTTTCACTCTGGCACTGTTTTCACAATGAACAGGGGATTTGGGTCTCCTGGAGATTATTTGTCTAAGCACAGAGCTTGACTGCTGCTGCGACTTGAAATGTCTGATTTTGACTCTCCTTCTCCTTCCTTCTCGGTGAAGGAAGGAGGCACTTGCCTATCCTATTGTCCCTGAGTGAGCCAGGAATCCATTTCACCGTGGCAATAGTTATATGCTAGCGACTAAACCGGACTTCAGAGTCACTCCATCCTCCTCTAACTTTTAGTGGGAAAGAGTGGTTGGGGTAAGTAAGGGGTATGAGATAGCCCTCTCCAAAATTCAGCAAGCCCCAGAGTCTTGGCCAAGTCGTGGTCTTGAGTCTGAAGCAGTGTTTCCCTTGGCCGGCAAGCACAGCCTCCTGGCTCCTCCTGAAGCTGCAGAACCAAAGACATTCCACGGAGCAGCCCGAAGCTCTGCCTGCCAGCAAAACCCAACGTCTCCTCGGAGAAATCACAGAGTAGGATTGCAATACTCCAACGACAGAGCAGCCAAGACACAAACGCAAGGCAAGTTTGCTTCTCAGGACCCCACCAACCCTCTCTTCTAAGCCAGACAGGGAAGGTCATCGAATGTGACAGATAATCACATTACAGAGCAGTCACCCAGGAAGCCTACTTGACAGAGAGGGGCTCCTGGATTCTTGGGCCTAGAAGCAACAGACCTTTCTGGACCAGTTCCTGTGATCTGCTCTGTTAAACTCATCTTCCAGGGTTTGGCCACCTGACAGGCACTAGAGGAGTACCAGAATGAAATAGAGTATATTTCATCAATCTTTTAAAGTTTAACTATAATTAAAATGAAAAAAGTAAAACTCTACATAATAGGCAATAATTTTAAAGAAACATTAGTGAGAAAAAGCAAGGGTACAATACAATGAAAATAATATGCTACAATGTTTTTTAAAAGAGGCTGTTGTACATTAACATATTTTAAAATAGATATTGTTTAGGAAAACAGGAGAAGCTTGTTTCGGGGTTCTTTAGAAAAGGAAACCAGAAGCCCAAGGGTCAGAGTTCAGATGGATATTTTCTTCTCACAATGTATTTTTTTTTAATTTATCTAAGAACTAATTGATATTAATTTTCCAATTAAGAAACAAAGTAAAATTCTTGAGAATAGTAAACAGAGAGAAGCAAGAAGAGAAGCAAATGATTCCAGCTTAAAATGCAACCTACTATTGGGCCAGACAATTCTCAAAAAAACCACTCCCCTAAATTTAAGCAATGAATTCTTAGTGGGAAGAGTAAAGGAGCTGTTTGGTAAATAACCTCTTTGAGTTTCCTTAATAGTAGTACTAAAGTGCATATGGAAGAATTCCTTGCTTTCATGTGGGTGAGAAGATTACTCCCCCCAAAAGGATTTCAATCAATAAGATGGAGCCTCCTGTAATTAGCATCCAATAAGCTTCAGTTTCAAGCAAAGTGCTGAGTCAAACTGGTTTGCCCTTCCCTCTTCCCTAAGCCAAAGTTTCTGACGTCCTTTCTCTATACAACTTGTCCCAATAGTAATCATTCTTTGCATTTCCAGAGAATGTCATTGACCCAGGGAGATGGGTGTGTGGGAAAGAGCATTGGATCCTGGGTCAAACAACATGTGTTCCAGTATTAGCTCTCTCTGGGGAAAATTGATAAATTGTTTAATCTCTCTAGACTTCAGTTTTCTCATCTGTAAAGAGAAAGATTTGAATGAGATACATTGCCTTAAATGTCCTAAATGCTACACATCTCTGGTTCTATAAAAACACAGTCATTAGACTGCATGCAGATGGAGCCTGGTAAGTATTGCAGGCCTGTCATGCGTTTCTATGGTTCCACTTGAACTTTGGGCAGCTGCGTATATGAAAGTGCTTTCTGATTTACTTCTTTGTTAAAAAGGGATAATTGAATTGCTGTCCCAAAATGCTGTTCACCACCAGACCATGAAAACAAGATTCTGAAAGTACCTTCAGCCTTGCCATATGACAAGCAGAAGAATCTGCTACATTATGAACTAAGCCTCAAAGGTATCTTGGTATTGCCTTAGGACCATGGCTAGCTGGCTCACTGTCCCATCCATCATCTGATAGGGAGAGGCTATCACTGGGGGCTACATCCCTGGTTAGACAAGAAATGCTTCCAAAATGAAGACCTGTCTTCCCATTTGTCCTCACACAGAAGGTGTCTGGGCTATCAGAAAGTCCTTTCTCCATGTCAGGACAAAGTACTCTTGTAGAACAGCTTCATAGTGATATCATGGTCATGTGAACCACTGACTCCAGAGAGATAGTGAGAGAGAACGTATAAAAAAGTTGCCAGGACAACAACCCCATTAACCCACTCTACTCTCAGGTGGGAAACTTAAGAACTCAGTTGGTTAGTAGCCAACCTGAAGTACATCTGATTATTTCTCTGTAACTTTCTCCTTCTCCAACATGTTTCCATTCAAAATATAACTGTTCCTCATTTCTTCCCCCAAACCTTCCAGTTCATCATTGCCATGTGTGTCCTATTCTTCTCAATCCCATAACACCATCATTGGTCTTTTCTATTTGGCTGTATTTTTTCATTTATAAACCTGCTACAATTTTAGTATTCTAATTTAGTGGTGAAAAACACAGATTCTGGAGAGAAAATATAGGGTAGGGATTAAGAACATGAACTCTGGAGATAGAATACCTGGTTTAAAAGTCAATCTCTGGCCTTTACAAGGTAGCAGTGGCTAGATGAACTATCAGGGACTAGTAGCTTTGGAGGTACCATTCATGAGGGAACATGAGTTACTGTACTGGGCCCAGCTGTATCACAAGAAGGTTGTTGGTTATTCTAACAACAGAGGATTCTAACAATGAACAGCTCCTTGACAAGACATCCAAAAATGTTTGAACTAGACTGGTGAATGCTCCTGCTGATTGTAATGTAATGAAGTTACAGATTCAAGTGAATGAAAATGTAAAACTTACAACTGCAAGGGTTAAAATATTTGGTTGTGGTTCTGAAATTGATCCAAGCTCATTAGTCTTCAAATCGGTGAAAGGAAAAGGGTTGAAGAAGCCATGACTATCAAAAGCGCAGGTGCTGCCAAGGAACCATGCCTTCCTCTCAAGAAATTGCACTGCTCCATGCTAACTGAAAATGCAATCATGATGTCCCTGGTAGACTCTAAACTGAAAAGTGATCTCAAGAAACAAGAGAGACGAAATAAGCCAGTGGATAAACCTCCAATGAATCAAGTCCTTTGTCTTCCTAGTCTCAGAGTAATCACCGTAAATGTCAAAAGGCCCATTATACTCTCATTAAGGATTATGTGATAATATACAACATTTTGCCATTCAGATTATTGTTCTGATACAAGTGAAATATATAGATTAATTGTTCAGAATAGTTTGATTTATTTCAGTCTGCCTGTATTGCCTTAACCCAACTGATGTTTACTTTGAATTATGTGATTGTGGTTGAAACAGCTCCTTGATGAAATCCGCACTAATGATTTCCAAAGCGTGCTTAAGAGTAATTATTCTTGTTGTTTAGTTGCCCAGTCATGTCCAACTCTTCACAACTCCATGGATTGCAACATGCCAGGCCTCCCTGTCCCTCACCATCTCTCAGAGTTTGCCCAAGTTCATGTCCATTGCATCGGTGATGCCATCCAGCCATCTCATCCTCTGTCGCCCTCTTCTCTTCTTGCCTTCTATCTTTCCCAGCATTGGGATCTTTTCCAATGAGTCTGCTCTTTGCATCAGGTGGCCAAAGTATTGGAGCTTCAGCTTCAGCATCAGTCCTTCCAACGAGTATTCAGGGTTGATTTCCTTTAAGGTTGACTGATTTGATCTCCTTGCTTAAGAGTAAAGTCCATAAATAACCACATTTTCTTGTATCTGTTGTTAAGGAAAGAGATGTTATTAGGCCTCTTGATGTGATTATTTGAAAGAGCCAATCAATGGACATAAAACAGATGCACGTGAATAATACATTAAAAGAATGTAAGAAACCAAAAACAACAAAACACAAACTTGCCTTTTACTGTGTAAGCTTGGGAAATTTCTTACCCTGTCTATGCCACAGTTTCCTCCTTTGAAAAATGAAATGATAATAGATACCTCACAGTGCAATGTCAACAGTTAATTGACAACATAGATAAAGTGCTCAAAACAATGCCTGACACATAGCACTATGTAATAATATTGTTGTTGTTGCTGGTGTTGATTATCTTAGATTATCCTTGAAGCCCTTGGCTCACTGTGTTGGGTTCACCAAAAAAGAATAAGAAGGCTATTACTGAATCTTTCAGGACTTTTTTGAGCCTCTGACTACTTCACCCCTTTGTCCTGACTGTCATTAGCTGTTTCTTCATGTGCTGTGGCAAATGTAAAGCTTCATCCATCTTTAGTGACACATGTTTACTTACTTACATACCTATCTCTCACTTGTCCATATCCTCTCAAAAAAATAAAACTTGTCTTGCTCTTTAATTTTGAATCATTCTCCTCCACCTTCCTGCTCAAAGCCCTCCTAGTATTTAGATTGGAATAAGAACAGAATAGCTGGAAGTTTGAAAGGAAGAGTCAAACTAACTATAATATTTCATGGGATTCTTGTTTCCTCACCATCTTTGTTTCCATTAGGCAAAATATTCCATTCGAGTCTGCTCTCAGTTGAGGGAGATTAAGGAAGGCATTTTTCCATGTGAAATAAATAAGGTAGTATAGCAAACACTGTTAATTATTTACCCAACATCCACCTCCCCACCACTTACCTGTTAAATAAACTCCGAATGTAATTTTGGTAGCAAGCAGACTCCACACTTTTGAAGAAGTTTAGCCCCTTCTCCAGCCCCACTTGCTATTCCATTCCCTTTGCTAGTGATTAGAGGTTGTCATGTGACTCAGCTCTAGCTAACAAAACATAAGAGAAAGCCTGATGGGGGACAGGTAGGGGGAAGTTTCTGGAAACTATTTTCTTTCTTAAAAAAAGAAGACAAAAATCACACAAGGAAGAAAACTTTCCTTCTATTCCTAAATGAGATGAGATGAGATGAAATGAGATGAGAACGTGAAGCTGGGAACTGTGGCAATTATCTTAGCATAATGAGATACAAGTCTAAGGACCAAAAGCCAATATGCTGACAATGGTAGAGTAAAAATAGAGGGAAAAATGGGTCTTGATAACATAACTGAACCATTCCGACTGCCCTGGAAAATCCATCTCCAGACTTCTTTTAGTAAAGTGTAAAACAGCTACAATTCAGTCTTCTTTTTTTTTTTATTTAGCTGCATCGAGTCTTCGTTGCAGCACACAGGTTTTGTGACACTCAAGCTGTTAGTTGCGGCATGTGGGATCTAGTTCCTTGACCGAGCCCCCTGCATTGGAGTGTGGAGTCCTAGCCCCTGGACCATCAGAGAAGTCCCTGGTCTTCTGTTCTTGATAGCTGATCATAATTTATGCAAAGAAATTAGAAGAATTAAGTCCTTTTTAATAGCACATTTATTCATTCTTGAGAATCTACTGTGAGATTCAATAAATAATTATTTATACTTTTTTTTTAATTATTTATACTTTTAAAGACCTTTCTGTATTTCAAGGTATTGTCGCACCTCTATGATTTCTTCTTTACAGTTTTTCTCTCAAAAGATATTTATCCTATAATGTTTTAATTATCTCAGCTCATTTTACTCCAAATTTTCATAAGCAAAAATGTTTTTATTTTCTAAAATTGCAAATTTAAATAATTATAATTTTTTATTTTTTTCTCCCCCCTATACTTATCATCCTTTCTTAGGGAAAATCTTGCTAAAAGCATTGACTTGGAGTCAAAGAGACCCACAGTCACACCCACTAGCCATGTGGGTGGGTAAACTACTTATTTTCTTTGACAATTTCTTCATCTAAATATCATATTTAGGGCTATTACCTAGATGAAATGAGATGACATGGTAAAATGCTTCTCTAAATCTTGGCACAGAATGAAGACTTTACAAATTATAGAGTAAAAAAGGAAGAACTGGGGATGGGGAAGAAAAAGTGAAGGAGGGGGAAGAAAAGGGAAAAGAGGAAAAGAAAAATATAAAGAGAAGAAGAAAAAGAAAAGAAGAAGGAGGAAGGGCAAGAGAAGTAAGGGAAAAAAGAAAAAGTGGAAAAAGAAGCAAGAAAAGACGGAGGAAGAAGATAGGAGAAGAGGCAAAATAAGGGGAAAAGACAAAGAAGAATAAGATGAGAGGGAAAGTGATGATGATGAGGATGGTGATAATGATGATGATTTTAATCCAAAGAAGAACTGAGAGTTTAAGGTAAATTTTACAGCACAGACAAAACTCCCCTCATCCAAGTCTTAATACACTGTGATTTTTTTCCCTCTAAAGCTTTGGTATTATGTATAGCTGACTCTAACTCTCATGCAGCTTGAATCTGGTTACTCCAGTATCACTACAAAGAAAATTATAAAGGATTATAAATTTGGGCAGTAGTCCTCATATTTCAAAGAAGGGGTCAATTCATTAAGATTCCAGTGCAATCAAAGAACTTGAAGAAGTCCCTGGAGTTTGTTTTTGTCAAATGTGAGGTATTGCTAAATTAAATGAGTGAAAAATGAGTGATTCATTAGATTTCTTCTATAATGACCAGGTGTCCTTCTTCTTCAGTGATGATGGAACAAGAGGAAAGAGGCTTTTTTTCTGATACAAGAGAGAGGACTTCTTGACAATGAGGGCTAATAAAAACCTTTTAGTTACCATCCCATTGGTTAGAAGTCATTTCCTACAATGTCTAAAAAACTGGACCGATTTTACATAGTCAGAGTAAAATACAGGGCAAGTGATGATAGGTGGAGGACAAGAAAAAGCTCTCAGGGAACTTCTTTTTGTACTGCAGCCAGTTCCCATTTATTTTCTACTATGGGGGGTTGGGGAGAAGGAAATGGCAACCCACTCCAGTATTCTTGCCTGGAGAATCCCATGGGCAGAGGAGCCTGGTGGGCTACAGTCCATGGGGTTGCACAGAGTTGGATATGACTGAGTGACTAACATGGGGGATTGGTGGAGGGGGTCTTCCTTTCACCTCTTAAGGTTTGTTTGTGAGCATGTGCTCTCTCTCCTCGTCTTCCTGTCTCTCTCAAATGCTGACATGGGTTCCTACATCTGCAGCCCTCTGCTTCCTGCTATGAGAAACACACCCACCCTTCCCCTTTTGTCTGTCCTTCCCACTCTACTCGGTTGTGTTTCAAGCTTTCGCTGGTATGCATTCGAGCCTGTCTGACTTTCCCAAGTAACATATTCCCACCCATATCTTCCTCTGTTTCAGGTTGTGTTGACATTAGCAACTGCTTCTCAGAAATGTCCTTTGATATTATTGCTATCTCTCATTCTCACCTCTGTAAGTTTAGAACTAATGCTATCCTTCATCGCCATTACCCTAACCATCACCCTCTAGCCCTGATGCTCCTACCTTCCACATTTAAGCTTTCACTTTGGAATTTTGCTACCTTGCTTCACAATTCCAGCACAGTGATTTCACCCAAGAATGACAATAGAAGGAAATGCTTGCATTGGCCTGAATTAATAATGAAGAAAAGGGAGAAGTCTAATGTTTTCAGTGCCAAAGATGTGTACACTGTTTATTGTGAGTAGCCTTTGGGGAGAGACAGGTTTCAAGCTCAGCATTTATGGGCACATTTTTCAATTAGACAATATGCTGTATGGCATTTCCCCTCCTGCCCCCACCCCTTCCCTTTTATTACCACATGACTTCATCTCCCCATGTGAGTGACAGAGCCCATTGGGCTCAACATTGATAAAAAACATCTGGGGGAGAAAAATTGCAATTTAGAAAACAATTAAGTACATCAATTTCAATTCATTTAGTCGGCCAGAGAAAGAAAAGTTCTTTCAAAGAGGTAACTTGATCTACAGTGGTCATGGATTAAAGGGCACACAGATCTGTTTTCACCAGGTCATAGTGTGGAGGAATGCATCTTAGCCCAGAGGTTTAAATGCAGACATAAACTCCTATTTGCAATTTTTAACGAAGAATAAACCTCTGAGGATTTCCTTAATTTTCTCATTTCTTCTCATTTCTAAGACATTTTCCCCCTACTCTTCCCAAATTCCCAAAACTTAAAGAGTTTCCTCCATGGATGTGTGTTCCTCTCTCAAATGCTCACCATATGCTCATTTGTTATGGGAGCTCTGCAAGTGAACCTCGGTTTACTGTTAAAGACCCCATTTGAGGCGGGGTGTTTATGACCTCCCCATCCACTTTCCTCCCTAACTCTGTGAACACCCATGGGTCCATTAGGTGTTCAGAACCTTTATGAATCAGGATATACCTTTTTGTTCACAAACCTTAAAGAATTTTTTCCAGTTTTACTAAGAAATAATTTACGTTCATCACTGTATAAGTTTAAGGCATACAACATGATGGTTTGATTTATACCTATTGTGAAATGATTACCACAATAGTTTTAGCTAACATCCATCTTATCATATAGACAGAGTAAAAAGAAAAGAATCGAAAAAAGGAAAAAATTTTCTCTTTATGGGTGAGGTCTCAATATTTACCTTCTTAACAACTATTCTATGTATCATTCAGCAGAGTTAGTTACAGTCTCATGTTGTAATTACACTGGAGGGTTGTGCATTTTGATCACCTTCCTTTAATTTTCCCTTTGTCAAACTCACTCTTGTGGTAATCACAAGAGCTTTTGCTATGAGCTTGGTTTTGTTTGGCTTTTTTTTTTTTCTTTTTTTTTAGATTTCATACATAAGTGAGATCATATAGTATTTGTCTTTTTCTGACTGATTTATTTTGCTTTGCATCATGCCCTCAATGGTAGAATTTCATTTATTGGCTGAATAATATTCTGTTATGTGCACATATACAGTTTCTTTGTCTTTTTATCCATTGATGTACAGTTGGGTTGTTTCCTTATCTTGGCTGTTGTAGGCAGTGCTGCTATGAACATGGGGGTGCAGATATCTTTTCAAGTTCATATTTTTAATTCCTTTAGATATATTCCAGAAGTGGAGTTTCTGAACTATATGGAGTTCTATTTTTAATTTTTTAAGGATCTTTCATACTGTTTTCCATAGTGGTATCTTGTCCTTGAATAGATGTTAGTCAGTTTCTTAAAAGGGGGAGCAAAGTTAGAATTAATCTATGTCATCATCTTGGTGATGTCACCCCCCAAATAAAGAATTTTAGTACCAATAAGTTTTGGCTCTGGGTGCCTCCTCCCTTGCCAGAAACATATCTAGGTAAATATTATAACCGCTGCTCTCATTTATTAAGCACCTACCATAGAACAATCACTATAATTCCCATCTTGATCATAATATCTAATTTACTTGTCACATAAATACCATTAAATACGTATTATCATTCTCAAACTTTACAGATGAGAAATTGATGACCTTATTCTAAGACATTAAGATTTTTGTCCCCATAAAAGAGGAAAAAATTGAGCACAGATTCCTCAACTTCTTAGGTTCGTGCTCTACATATCACATACAGAAAAATAGCTGTGGAGGAAATAAATTCCAGAAGGTAGAATTCATTGATAACTTTGAATTGTAAGTCTCTAGCTACATTTAATTAAAAGAATGTATGTAAAATAACTAGTTAGTGCCTGGCCTGAAGTAGTTCCTCAATAAATGATAGCTTAATTATTACATAAAACCATCTCCACTAGTCCCCTACCTTTACCCCCAAACTCTACAGTACACTTGGGATTAACATGTACACTGCTGAGATTTCCTTACAGTCTCCACTTAAAATCATCACCTATGTAGTCTAAGGACCTAAAAGCAAGATCCAGAAGCAGGTATTTTATGTGATCTGACAGAGAATTATTAACTATCAGGAAATCCCATTCCAAGTAGAGGCCAATGGGTGGAAAAGATCCTAAAGGTGACCTCGCTCATTTTCTATTAAAATCTGCCTCGGGAACCAGCTTAAAATATACCCACTCTTGGGATTTCGCTGGCAGTCCAATGGTTAAGGCTCCACCCTTCTACTGCAGGGGGAGCAGGTTCGATCCCTGGTGGGAGAAGTAAGATCATACATACCAGGCGGCAGGGCCAAATAAAAAGCATCCATTCCTACAGCATGTGTTTCATTTTGCCTACTGTATACAGAGAATGCGACTGTAATAATATCATGAGGCCACATGGAAGTGGGGGGTTAGAACACATTCATTTCGTGATGAGCCAGAGGTGACTGACAGGATCCCTCAACAAATGGCACTAGGAGGGCTGATGGCTAAAAAAACATGAACAAAGAGTGGATTTGATGTTAGTGAATAGATGGTAAAGTAACAATGAAAAGGATGTGTGAATTAGAGGCATTTGAAAGGCAGAGGGAGATGGCCACTGGAGGGGTTGCAGTTGAACCAAGGAAACTACAGGCTACTGAAATTCAAGGGTTTAGTCTCTGTTGTAGGAAATCAAGGGGTGATCTGGCAGCTCAGGAAAGTCAGAAGGTTTCTGTGGAAAGTTTATTTGACTTAATTGTAACAGTAGAGAGATGGAAAAAAATACCTAATTCCAACAGTAGACTGCTTGGGTCCCTGGAAAATCTGCTCTAAGTGAGAAATGGGGACATCATGGTGAATTGGAAGGTTCAAGGCGTATCTGTCAAAAGAGGTCTCTTGGTAGAATTTGATAAAATGAGAAGAAATAAGAATGGCCTGCTTCTTAAAGGTGAACAATTAAACAACAGCAGGAAAGCAAAACTGGGCGTGGTGACAGCAAGGGAAAGATGGAATGAAAAATGTATCTAAAGATTACTGAATCCCTCACCATCCTCCACTCCATCCTCAGTCCAGTAAGTAAGCCATGAAGAAATCTTGTGCTTGGTTTCTTGATGAAAATAGGATGAGAACAGTTATCTCCTACTGGCTCAAATTTGCTTGCAGAGAAAGGAAAAGGTTGTTCATGATATGTTGGTTTCAGTTTCTGTTTTTATTTTTTGTTTATTTTGGCTTGGTTTGGTTTTTAACCTTCCCAGGTCAGCTTGGGACAGTAAGGCAACTCAAATGGAAAGGTACTGCTGAACTTATCAGAACCATTTGTCTTCTTTGACTTTAAAAGCCAGGCAGAAAATGTTGCAAAATAAGATTTCCAGTCTTTCTGGCCCCTGTTCCTGCCAAGAATGCCCCATGACTGCCCTCTGAGAGGTAACAGCCTTTCAGATGGTCAGGATACCCTGAAGCTTGCTAATAAAAAGAAAATGATTTTCCATACAAAGTAAACAGATCCCTACCGCACATCTGAAAGGGCTTGGCTTTAGATGTGAGTGAAGGTTTGGAATGGAGTTTTAATTTTTATATTACAGAAGCTCATTCTGAGCTTGAATATTCATGTTATTCTTCAAAGCACAACAGAACCCCCTGTCAGGAGATATCCAGCAACTGCATTCTTGCGAAACAGCTGTACATTAGAAATAGCTGTCCTTTCCTCTTCAAGAAAGGAACTTGAGTTTCCTTTTGGGGACCCAGTAAAAACCCTCTAGGAAGCAGGAAGTGAAGTTTAGAGGATGCATGCTGTTACCTAGAAGCTCGTTTTGATGGAATTTAGTCTTCTTTAATTTCCCCCCGAAAGCTGAAGCCTACTTTTTAGCAGCAACAAATCATAACAGGCAGATTCTGAACCAGAAGAACCATCTTCCTGGGTCACATTGCTTTGTCAGTGCACAGCTGAGCAGAAGGTTTGTACAATAAAATTTTCCATGTGAATTAAAAAGAAAAAAGAGAGTAATTTTCTCCAACATCATCGTTTTATTTTTTTAAAACACTTCTGAGTTCATTGGCAGAAAATCACAATCTAATATAACATACAGGGTGGTCCATTTAAAATAGTCCCCTTTAACACAGGATAGTTTTAAGTGTGGCCTGTTCTAAGTGGGTCACCAGATGTATTGTTATGTCACTCCTTCCTGGCATTGTAAAAATAGGGAAGCCTTTCAGGGGTTGGGAGTATATGTGGAAATGCAGGGAAGCTGACTGAGCTTTAGAACTGTGAGAAAACAAGGAATTTATAAGGAAGCCTGATACCCAGGATATAAAAATACAAGAAAATAAATTAAAAAATGTGTTCAATCATAGGACCCTTATTGTCACATGCAAGGGTTTTGGTTGTTATTGTGTTTTGTTTAGATGTTTTAGGTTTTTTTTCTAAACTACTCTGATGGTTGCATTTCATTTACTCATTCAGAAAATATTCATTGGTCATCTATGTTGGGACAGCCCTGTACTGAATGTTGCAGATAACAATAAAACAGCTAAGGCAATGCTTTCCCGAGCCTATATTCTATTGTAGAGAGATAAATAGATATATCCATGGTATATTGCTGACATAATGTTAGATACTGATAATGCTTTGGAGAATAATACTGAAAATGAGGAGGAAAGGGAAGAAAGAGGAGAATTAGGGAAATCCCCTTTAGTAAAATAACTTTATAGTAGAAACCTGAAGAAAGTAAAAAGTTAAGTCATGTGCACATACCAAGGAAGGGAAGAGTAAATGCAGAGGCCAATAGGCAAGAGTGTGCTTGGTCTTTTCAGGAATGGCAAAGAAGGAAGAACCTAGAGTATAGGTCTCTGGGAGACTCCAGCTTTATTTAAACCTTCCTAAAGTTAAAGGAGGGAAGTGGAATGGGAGGGAACTTGGGTTACTGTTACTCAACTGAAAGTAGAAATTGAAGGTGGTGCTAGTGGTAAAGAACCCGCCTGCCAATGCAGGAGACTTAAGAGCTGGGGATTCCCTGGATCAGCAAGATCCCCTGGAAGAGGGCATGGCAACCACTCCGGTGTTCTTGCCTGGAGAATCCCATGGAGAGGAGCCTGGCTGGCTGTGGTCCATGGGATCACAATGAGTCAGACATGACTGAAGCAACTTAGCACAGCACAGCACAGAAATTAAAGTAAGGGGACAACAACTAACCTACTTTCCAAGCCCCCCAGGAAAGTAATCAAAGAGGATGGAATATGGTTAGTGGGGATTTAAAGGGTGAGGGAAGAGAAAAGAACTTTGCCCACTAAAGCAAATGGGGGCAATCACAATTGGACTGAAAACGAGGTGACTGTCATTATGCTCTACAAGGCAGGTATCTGTAGAAGGGATCACATTTCAGATTAAAAGCAATGCACCATAATTTCCCAGGGACATTTAGATGTAAATATGCCTATTTGTTGGAGAAGGCAATGGCAACCCACTCCAGTACTTTTGCCTGGAAAATCCCATGGACGGAGGAGTCTGCTAGGCTGCAGTCCATGGGGTCGCTAAGAGTCGGACACGACTGGGCGACTTCACTTTCACTTTTCACTTTCACACATCGGAGAAGGAAATGGCAACCCACTCCAGTGTTCTTGCCTGGAGAATCCCAGGGACGGGGGAGCCTGGTGGGCTGTCTATGGGGTCACACAGAGTCGGACACGACTGAAGCGACTTAGCAGCAGCAGCAGCAGCATGCCTATTTGTACACTGAGTCACCCTTATTCCTGATCACCATGGTTTGAACCCATGAGGGGAAGAGTGACACATGTATCATACACCCAAGCCCCAGATTAGAGTCCGTGTTGAGTGTTCATCTTTCCTTAGTCAAGGAGCTAATCCTCCACTGTGGACAATCTGGGCTCCTGGCTCCTCAAACCATTTCTTCTGAAGCCAAGCTTATGGTCCCAGGACCTGCTCACATTCCACAGAGGGTTAAGGTTTCTCATTTGTCTCTGTCTGGGCCCTGTCCTCAGATTAGCAATCACTAAAACATAATCCTTGTGATGAGGAATGGAAAGCCTGGCATAGAAGATGTGTGTTTGGCATTTGTTTGTTTACTTATTTTTTTAATATTTATTATTTTATTGAAGTATAATTGATTTACAATTTTATGTTAGTCTCAGATGAACATATATATATACACATATATATGTTTTTTTCAGATTCTTTTCCATTATAGGTTTTTACAAGATATTGAATATAGCTCCTTATGCTATACAGTAGGTCCCTATTGTTTATTTTATATATCAGATCAGATCAGATCAGTTGCTTAGTCATGTCCGACTCTTTGCGACCCCATGAATTGCAGCACACCAGGCCTCCCTGTCCATCACCATCTCCCGGAGTTCACTCAAACTCATGTCCATTGAGTCGGTGACGCCATCCAGCCATCTCATCCTCTGTCATCCTCTTTTCCTCCTGCCCCCAATCCCTCCCAGCATCAGAGTCTTTTCCAATGAGTCAACTCTTCGCATGAGGTGGCCAAAGTACTGGAGTTTCAGCTTTAGCATCATTCCTTCCAAAGAACACCCAGAGCTGATCTCCTTTAGAATGGACTGGTTGGATCTCCTTGCAGCCCAAGGGACTCTCAAGAGTCTTCTCCAACACTACAGTTCAAAAGCATCAATTCTTCAGTGCTCAGCTTTCTTCACAGTCCAACTCTCGCATCCATACATGACCACTGGAAAAATCATAGCCTTGATTAGATGGACCTTTGTTGGCAAAGTAATGTCTCTGCTTTTGAATATGCTGTCTAGGTTGGTCATAACTTTCCTTCCAAGGAGTAAGCATCTTTTAATTTCATGGCTGCAGTCACTATCTGCAGTGATTTATATATAGTAGTGAGTATATATAAGCTTCCCTCATAGATCAGTTGGTAAATTATCTGCCTACAATACAGGAGACCCGGATTCGATTTCTGGGTCAGGAAGATCCCCTGGAGAAGGAAATGGCAACCTACTCCAGTATTCTTGCCTGGAGAATCCCATGGACAGAGGAGCCTGGTGGGCTACAGTCCATGGAATCACAAGAGTCAGACATGACTTAGCAACTACACCACCACCAGTATGTATATATTAATTCCAAACTACTAATTTATCCCTTCTCTCCACTTCCCCTTTTGGTAACCATAAGTTTGTTTTCAATGTCTGTGGGTCCATTTCTGTTTTGTAAATAAGTCCATTTGTATCATATTTTAGATGCCACATATATTAGACTGGTGCAAAAATAGTTGCAGTTTTTACATTGTTGAAATTTGCCATTTGATATTGGAATACATTCTTAAATGTGGTTATGTTATATGTCATTCTGATGTGCATTTCTTGCTTTATGGTTTTTTTGCTAACAGCTTATTACTTGCTGTTTATTTTATATGTATTTTAGACTATGGAAATTATGTTAAAAAGCAAATTTGAGTGATTTTCTTACTCAAGTTCAAAATGGGTCATAAAGCAGTGGAGGTAACTCAAAACATCAACAGTCTATTTGACCCTAGACTTCTAATGAATATACACTGCAGTGGTGGTTTAGGAAGTTTTGCAAAGGAGACAAGAGACTTGAAGAGCACAGTGGCCAGACATCAGAAATTGACAATGACCAACTGAGAGCCATTATCAAAGCTGATCCTCTTAACTGCTATATAAGAAGTTGCCCAAGAATTCAATGTCAAGCATTCTATGGTCATTTAGCATTTGAAGCAAATTGGAAAAGTGAAAAAGCTCAACAAGTGGGTGCCTTGTGAGCTGATCACAAATCAAAAAAAAAAAAAAAAATCATCAATTTGAAGCATCATCTTCTCTTATTCTTACAACAACAAACCATTTCTCTATTGGATTGGATTGTGACATGTGATGAAAAGTGGATTTTATATGACAACTGGTGATGACCAACTCAATGAGGGGGTCAAGAAGACACTCCAAAGCACTTCTCAAAGCCAAATTTGTACCAAAAAAATATCATGGTCACTGTTTGGTGGTCTGCTACCTGTCTGATCCACTACAGCTTTCTGAATCCTGGCGAAACCAGTACATCTGAGAAGTACACTCAGCAAATCAATGAGATACACCAAGAACTGTAATGCCTGCAGCCAGCATTGGTCAACAGAAAGGCCCCAATTCTCCACAGCAATGCCTGACACCACATAGCAACGCTTCAAAAGTTGAATGAATTGGGTTACAAAGTTTTGCCTCATCCGCCATATTCACTTGACCTCTCACCAACTGACTGCCACTACCTCAAGCATCTCAACAACTTTTTGCAGGGAAAACACTTCCACAACCAACAGCAGGCAGAAAATGCTTTCCAAGGATGTGTCAAATCCTGAAGCATAGATTTTTATGCTACATGAATAAACCAACTTATTTCTCATTAGTAAAAATGTGTTGATTGTAAAGATTCCTATTTTGATTAATAAAGATGCATTTGAGCTTAGTTATAATGACTTAAAATGCATGGTCCAAAACCGCAAATATTTTTGCACCCACTTAACAAGTGATATCATATAGTATTTCTTTCTCTTTCTGACTTACTTCACTTAGTATGATAATCTCTAGGTCCATCCATGTTGCTGAAGTATATATATATTTATATATTTATCATCTTTTGGTAGACATTTACGTTGCTTCCAGAGCTTGGCTATTGTAAATAGTGCTGCTATGAACATTGAGCGTATGTAACTTTTTGAATTAGAGCTTTCATCTTTTTTAGATATGCAGAGGAATAGGGTAGCTGGATCATATGGTAGCTCTATTTTTAGTTTCTTAAGAAATTTTCATACTGTTCTCCGTAGTGGCTGCACCAATTTTCATTCTCACCAACAGTAAGAATTTATCTCTCCAGCATTTATCATTTGGAGACTTTTTAATGATGGCCGTTCTGACCCATGTGAGGTAATAACTCATTGTAATAGTTTTGATATGCATTTCTTTAATGTTTGCTTATTTTTAAATAAATTAAAAAAGACTGTTTCCTATCTCACAGGACTGTTGAAAGAATTACATGAAATCACAGAAATAAAGAACTTACCATTCACTGAGTGTTTATTACTATTATTATTTTCTGCTTCAAAGGAAATTTCAAAGAGAAGAATTGAGGAAGCGACAAAAGAAAAGTACTTCTCATATACCTTCTGAGCCAGGGAAAGGGCCAAAGGGCTAATATTCCAGAGACAGACTAAAATTTCACATCAAGAAATGGTAGCTTGACCCAGTGCAACACCCAGAGAGGCCTGATGAATGGGAATCAACAGGCCATTGGATATTTCATTGTTTGGTGGGCGGGCTCTCATAATTTAAATTCAGTTTTTAACAATATATATTGTCAGAGAACATCTGGCAGACACAGAGGGCCTGTCTGCTGCATTCCTTTTTCCTTCTTGACAAATATTCCTAGAGGGGGTGAGAACCAGACGTTCTTCCATGACATCCTTTTTATCTTACAATAACCCAAATCCTTTCTGTATACAAATTTAATCCAGTGGTGCAGAAAAATTGCAGCCTTCTTCGTCTGGCAAAAGTCCCAAGTGCAGGTGTTGGCTGCCTTCCCAAGATTCTCATTTTAAGAGTCCCTATCAAGAGACTGCTTCATTTCATCTCTAGTGCATAGCATGAAGATGTTACAAGATTTAAAATTTTCTTATTATTTCCTGATCTCAGTTGCTGAGGACACTCAGACACTGAAGACAATTTGGAGTATCTTCCCAGCTCTGCCCCTCTTTTAACTGTGTTCCACAACTACAGCCCACAGTTTGGTGGAGAGGATTGGATACCCACAGTCACATTGCACAGCTGATGGGATAAGAAGCGAGACTCTGATCTATGTCAGGTCATTGGGGATTCTTTCCAGTGAAATGAGAATTGAGAGCAAGATCAAGGGCTACTGAGATCCAGAACACAGGAGAAGCAAGAAGCAATGGTTGCCCATGTTTTCTGTTATGCAAGGAGGAAGCAGAGAATGCCACCCACAGGGAAAGAGAAAAATGAAACATCGAAGGTGAATCCAGCCTCTGTACCTTGACACTCAATTAAATCTCAGAGACAAAGTTTTGAGTGAAGTAGAAAATAACAGCTTTACTGCTTTGGCAGGCAAAGGGGGACACAGCAAGATAATGCCCTCAAACCTGTATGTCCCAACCTGGAGCGGGAAGCAAGGATTTTTATAGCAATGGTTCAAATAGGGCATGATCAGCTCATGGGCATTCTTCTGATTGACTGTTGGTGAAGTAAGTGGGAGTTAGCATCATCAACCTTCTGGTTTCAACTGGTCGGGGGTCTAGTTCTTATGGGCAATATATACAGTTAACTTCTCCCACCTGGTGGGGGTTTCAGTCTCTGCAAAAGAACTCAAAGATGTTGTTAAGTATATCCCTTGAGGGGGAACCAGGACACTGCCCCAAGACTTCACTATTGTTTCTTTTGACTGTTCCTCTTTTGACTCTGCATCCCCTCCCTTCCTTAATTAGCAACTGTTTGAATTTGCTCATTGGAATTCAGGGAAAGGTCAAGGAGGTGGACTGAAGCTTATTTCCTGTTACCAAGAAATGGCAGACACGGAAAGGTTTTAGTGCCCATAAGCACCATAGGACCCTGGTCGGTTTCAGTGTATGTGTCTAGAGAAGCAGAGGCTAAAGGTGGAGAGGGTCTATTTCCTGGTTCCCAGTGGCTTCCTTACCTCTGGTCCCATCCTGAGGCCCAGTTGTACTCTGCCTTGAGTTTTACAAGGCACCCTTGCATCCATATACTAAACCTTCCCCTTTGTAACCCAGCTAGGAAGTGATCTAGTATATTTCTTGAGTCTTCTGTCTTCCATTTCTCTCAGTGCCCTGACCCTGCATTTTGTATACAGGGAGGGAGAGGCACGTTCTTCTATTTAGTTAGAGCTCACAGATGACTAAGCTACTTAACCTGCATTTATATTTCCATGTTGGGAATGCTTATTACTCCATCCCTCAATTTCCATGGAAAAAAAAAAAAACATGCGTGTGCATGTATACTCAGTCTTCACAACTTTATGGGCTCTAGCCAGCCAGGCTTCTCTGTCCATGGAAATTTCCAGGCAAGAATACTGGAGTGGGTTGCCATTTCATACTCCAGGGGGTCTTCCTTACCTAGGGATTGAACCCAGGTCTCCTGCATTGCTGCATTGCAGGTGGATTCTTTACCAGCTGAACCACGAGGGAATAGGAAGGCACAAATTTCCATTCCATTTTCAGGAGAGATCAGTAGGGGAGGAAGGGAGCATTTCTGTCCATTATCCACTTCTAACTCATGCTTTCACACAGAAAGAGCAGTAACTTCTCTCATTGAGATTGGGAGAAGTGACTGAACTCCCAGTGTAGGCATTATCTTCTCTTTCATGCTCTAGTTTCACTGAGGAAAGAAAGTGTAGAGGCCTGGCAATCCTTTCCCATCAGTCCTGCATCCTCCCTGGGTCAAGGGAGACTGTAGATCTCCTTGCAAATGTTTTGGCAAATATCAACTCTTCAGATCTGATTCTTTACTGCTGAGGTGAAATGCAATGGGCAGACGAGGGCAATCAAGTCCCAAGATCTAGACTTGTGGAGAGGAGACAGGGCTTGTGAGGAGGGCTTATGTGGGCTGCAGATGTATGATACATTCTCTTGCTTTATACACAGTAAAGTAATATTTGGTTCCTGAGTCTATTCCTAAATTGGATAAGCCATTTAGAGGAAAGAATATGATGGGTCCCTCAGAATCCTCACCAGTCTTGAAGATACTTTAAAGAATGTTGAGTTCCATGAAAGAAATAAATACCTAACTACACAATAACTACACAATAGCGCATACTCATTAAGACTTTGTTGTGTGACTGCCTATTTAAAGATGGGTAATCTATCATGGTATCTTAGTTGTTCTCCTTTATTTCCTAAACTGGTTAAAAGTAACATATTTATATATAGTTAATAATTAAAATCTTATTTTAATTAATATAATATATATTTTATATTATAATTAAAAATCTTCTAGTCTTTCTTGACTCCTTTCTTTCTCTCATTGGTCTTGTTGTTTATTTGCCAAGCGGTGTCAAACTTTTTTGCGACCCCATGGACTGTAGACCATCAGGCTCCTCTGTCCATGGGATTCCCCAGGCAAGAAAACTGGAATAGGTTTCCATTTCTTTCTCCAGGGGATCTTCCTGACCCAGGGATCAAAGCCATATCTCCTGCATTGGCAGGCAGATTCTTTACCACTGAGCTACCAGGGAAGCCCCTCTCTCTCATTAACCTCATCAAAATCAACAATTCTTATTTGTTTTTACCTTCCAAGGGTTTCCTCTGTTCTTATTAATGGGCATTATTTAAGTTCAGGTCCTAGTTTTAATTACTGCTGAAGCTTTCTGGTTGTCTTCTTTGCCTCCAATATTTCACACTGTAGCAAGATTTACCTTTATGAACCAAGCCTGATGAGGTCAGTGCCCTGATTAAAAACTTTAGATAGTTCTACAACTGTTTGAAAGAGAAAGTGAAAGTGAAGTCGCTCAGTTGTGTCCCACTCTTTGCGACCTCGTGGACTGTAGCCTACCAGGCTTCTCCGTCCATGGGATTCTCCAGGCAAGAATACTGGAGTGGGTTACCATTTCTTTCCTACAACTGATTACTTCTAGGAAAATCTAAGTGTATTAATATAAGACATCACAATTTGCAAATTTAAGCAATCTACAAATTTCAGCAAGTTCATTTTCTTCCAACATGCCTTATGCTATCTCAGCATCTTTACATCTGCAGCACCATGCCCCATCCTGATACCCCAGCCAAATTTATATAATTACCATTTCTTCATACATGTTATTAAATGCTCCACCACTTCACTATGCCTGTAATATTCTCTTGTTGGCGAGGCCGTAAGAAAAACAACTTACCCTTGAAGTCTTGGCTAAAAGTTTAAATCTTATGTGAATTTGGTTCCATCCATGCTCCTCATTGCTATTTGCAAATCATTCGCATTCTCTTTCCTCCCTAGATATTCTCAGGATAGAGTTGCATATAAATAAATTATATTACTCGTTATCTGTCATTGTTGATATCACTAATGAACCCTTAGAAAATATCCCTTTATTTTCCACAGATTTATGTTCTTTGTTCACTTTCCCTAATGTCTTAATTCTTTGATGATTGCAATATACACAGTAGATGACTTAATTCAGCACTTCAGCCTCTCAGTTTCTTAAACTCCTCTCTTCAAGGAATCTAGTCCTCCACATCTTAAGGCCTTTCATTCATATATTCAATAACCCTAGACCTTCTCATTATCAATAATCCCTCCATGATCTTAATTTATTTTATTTTCTGATCATAACCTCCATTCATCCTTCTATTGCCCCAATTCCAACTTCACCAGTATCTCCAATCCATTGATTTTTCTATTTTTTCACTGTCTCTAACCTTCTTAATAGTCTCTCTTTCTCCCCTACTTACTCATCTTAAATTCCACAATCAATCAATATACTCACCTCTTTGTATATACCCTCAATTCCTTGTTGTATTCACTTGACAAAACCACAACCCTGGTTAAATTCATCTTTTTACCTAATTTGTGCTTTCATTCATGCAAAAAAATGCACTGAAGACAAATGCTCTTGATTATGAAACTCAAGTGAACCCATATGCTGCTTGATGATCATATAATACTATTTTTCTCCCATTTAAAGTCAATTCCTTCAGTTGAAAACTAGATCCCATCTTGTCTTACTTACTCAATAACATTGCTCTAGCAATTCTCCCATTTCCTCTCCTGAATCACAAATGTCTCCCTCTCTACCAAATTTTTCCCATCAGTCTACAAACTCAATCAAACTATTTATCCCACCTTAAAAACAAAAACAAAATACCCTCCTCTTAGCCCTACATCCCTTGCTTGATGTTGCCTTATTTGTTCACAAGTGTTTCCCTTTCTAGCAAAACTCCTTGAACGAGTTGTTTATATTCATTCTCTACAATTCTTTTCCTCCCATATTCATTAATAAATGTTCCAACCCAGCTTTTGTTCCTACTTACTTATCAAACCTGCATGGTCAATTCTCAGTTCTCCTCTTACTTAAATTACTAGAAAGAGTTGATAGCCAATTCCTTTGTCTTCCTTCATATACTTCCTTTGCTTGGCTTCCAGAATGCTCCACTCTAGCTTTACAACATTGTTCACACTTTAGTCTCCTTTGAAGTTTTTCCTCTTCTTCCCACTCTCTTAATGTTTAACTGCTCCTTTGTCATTCTCTCTATTTTCACTCATTCTTTTATACTCTCATCCAAGATCACGGCTCTGAATACCATCTCTATGCTAATTTTCCACTTCTCCTCAAACTTCTCTCCTGAACTTCAGACCTGCATATTCATTGGGCTTCTCAATATCTTCACTGGGTGTCATTGTCATCTAAAAACACAAATGTTGAGCTTAAACTGTTCTAATTCCTGATCTCTCCATGAAAACTGTTTCACTATCAACTTTCCTTATCTCAAATGATAGAAACTATGTTCTGGTTCAGGCCAAAAAAATGTATACTCATCTTTGACTTCTCTCTATTACATTCCCACACACAATCGTTTAGCAAATAGAGTTGGCTGTAATTTCAAACATAGCCGGAATCAAACACTTCTCAGTATCATCAGTACTGCCACCCTGATCTGAGCCACCATGACTTTTCTCCTGAATTTCTGCAATATGATAATTTAGGGATTCAGTTCAGTTCAGTCACTCAGTCATGTCCGACTCTTTGCGACCCCATGAATTGCAGCATGCCAGGCCTCCCTGTCCATCACCAACACAGGTTTTTTGTTTGGTTCGTGTGCGTGTGTGTGTGTGTAAAGGCCATTTAGTAAATTTTTCTGCTCTGCAGGCCATGTTGTCATTGTGGCAACTATAGTGCAATTAGGTATAGCTGTACTCTGATATACATTTATTTACAAAAAAGCAACAAGTAGATTTGGACCATTAGCCATAACTTACCACATCTTCGTCTATCTGGTCTCCCTTCTTCCATCCTCACCCACTGTTACCTTTTCTCAACATAGCAGCCAGAGGAATTAAAAGCACAGATCATATCATGTCCCTTCTCTGCTCAAAACTCTGCAATGTCCTCCGTTCTTGGTCAGTACAAAAGTCCTTTCCATAACCTCCCAGACCCTGTGTGATCTGGCCCCAGGCATATCCCTAAAGCTCCTCTCGTACTACGTTCTCTCCCTCATCCACTCAGCTGCAGCTGCACTAACCTCATTGTTTCTCAGATAGCCCAGACACACTCAAGACTTGCAGCATTTGCACCGGCTGCCCATTCTTCCCCCAGATATCCATATGGCCAATGCCCTCACCCTCTTAACTTGGTACTCAAATGTCACCTTTTCAGCAAAACCAATCCTGGCCACTATTCGAAATTACAGTCTCCCTCCATGACTCTCAATTCCCCTTACTTTCCTCTATTTTTACCTGTTCTTTTTCCAAAATTTGTCACTTTCTAACATTAAAAAATAATTTACTAATTTCTATTTATTGTAATACTATCTCTCCTAGAATACATGCTCCACAAGGCCAGCGATTTTTGGCTTTTACTCCCTGTGTATCCTGAGACCCTAGAGCAGTGTGTGGCACATAGTAGGCATTCATAAAATATATGCTGAATGAATGGAATCTGTGTGAACTCCTTCCAATCCCAGAGATGTAGTGAGTCAATGTATTCTCTATGTTATTTCTTTGTACATACTATTATTTTAGTCTTTTTATCCTAATTTATTATTATTTTTGTATCTCTCTTGCCCATTACAGAGTCACATTCTTCTTGGACATCTCCTACATGTTTATTTGCAGTAAGTAATACAGCCTGTCACCTAGCAAAAGGACAAATCACGCCAACATGAACATACAAAGGTGCTATATATGCGTAGTTCTCTGACACCAAATCACTAACTCTGCAAGTCAGTTACTATTTTAACAGTCTCTCCTTAACCCCACTCCAGATGCATGTATACACACACTCTACTAATCGAGATAATTTTAAACTATTTTTCACATATTTGCTTAATTAGCTTGCAGTGACCTCTGTGAAAACACTGGCCTCTGATGATTATAAGAGGTATTTTTCTGGCATAGACACCAAAGCATCAAAGAATCGGCTAGAACGAAGGAAAGCAATAACACAACTGGTTTTAATTACTCCTGACAGGCAGCTGAATATATCTGACACAGGTCTTCTCCCCAGTACATCACTCAAAACAGGCCAGTTATAGGAAATGGTGGAGTTACAGAATGGGGCCAAAATGTGTCCACAATATAACGCAGCTCATCTTTCATGTGGGTGACCTTATTCATTTTGTTTTATATTTTTATGATGATCCTGAACCTATAAAATTGTTGACCCCTTGAGACTTGGCATGCTTCTATACTATTGCTGAGGAGTGGTGGCTCAGGTTCTCAGAAGAGGAGGTAGGTGAAGACTGCACCCTTTCATGAATCATTGGATAAACCAAGGGGTCCTCCAAAGTTCACCTACAACTGCAGACATGTTTGCGATTAATTCATCTATGAACTACAGGTGTGCACTTTCCACTTCTCTTCAATTTTCAGAAAAGGATTGACTTCCTCTAAGCCTAGCTGCTCCTTCGGACTTGTTGCTTTGCAGGAAGCAGATGAGGATTACAAGTCGCTTTGTTAAGACCTACTCATAATTTTAGGGCTTCCCTGGTAGCTCAGATGGTAAAGAATCCGCCTGCAATACAGGAGACCCAGGTTTGATCTCTGGGTCGGGAAGATGCCCTGGAGAAGAGAATGGCAACCCACTCCAAAATTCTTGCCTGGAGAATTCCATGGGGTCTCAAAGAGTCGGACATGATTAAGTGACTAACACTTTCACTTTTTTTTTTTTCAGTTGCACTCACAATTTAACATGTCTCTCTTATGAGGTATACCTTCCCACCTAATGAAACTTTGGGTCTTTGGTTGGCCATATCCTTGAACTGGCTGCTATTGAAAAAAGAGATTTCCTAACTAGGCAGGATTTTGCCCCAGGATCTAACTTTCTTGCTACAGTCTTCTCCCATACGTCTGACCCCTGAGCTTACTGCTGCCTTATTTCTGTGCCTTTCCTGGTTCTTGCCAGTTTGCGTTGTTTGGTCACTCCTTGGACCTGTCTTGTACATTCCAGTGCTCATGGAACTTTAGAAGCTCTTGGTTTTTCCTGCTGCTTTGCTCTGATTCCTGTTTGATGCCTCTTAAAACAGACTGTCCCCTGAGTCTCTCTACTTAACATACTTTCAGTAAAACTTGGACTTCCTTCAGTATAGTAGTTGGGCTTCCCTTGTAGCTCGGCTGGTAAAGAATCTGCCTGCCATGTGGGAGACCTGGGCTCGATCCCTGGCTTGGGAAGATCCCCTGGAGAAGGGAACGGCTACCCACTATAGTATTCTGGCCTAGAGAAGTCCATGGACAGTATGGTCCATGGGGTCGCCAAGAGTCAGACACAACTGAGCGACTTTCATTTCACTACTTCACTTCAGTGTAGTAGGGGATATAGGTTTCCCTGGTGGGTAAGTGGTAAAGAACTCACCTGCCAATGCAATAGACATGGGTTTGATCCCTGAGTCAGGAAGATCCCCTGGAGAAGAAAATGGCAACCTACTCCAGTATTCTTCCCTGGGAAATTCCATGGACAGAGGAGCCTGGCAGGCTACAGTCCATGGGGTCTCAAAAGAATCAGATACAACTTAGTGACTAAACAAAAACAACTAGGGTGTATGCTAAAAACTGAGGCTCTAACATGAATGTCCCATGAAGGAGCTCAGAGTTTAATAGGGGAAATGACAAGTAAGCAAGCAATTACAGTGTCACATGATAAGTGCTGTGACATGTTAAGCAGATGGTATGAGGGTGGCACATAGTAGGGGCATCTAACTCAGCACCTGGAAGGAAGCTTTCCTAGAGTCAGTAACATTTTTGCAGTCTGAGACAGACAAAAAGAATGGGAGATATTCTGGAACTTCCCTGATGGTCCAATGGTTAGAACATGCATGTGAACTTAGTTGCTCAGTCGTGTCCAACTCTTTGGGACCACATGGCCTGTAGCCTGCCAGGCTCCTCTGTTCATGGGATTTTTCAGGCAAGAATACTGGAGTGGGTTGCCACTTTCCTCCTCCAGAGGATCTTCCTGACCTGGGGATCAAACCCATGTGTTCTGTGTCTCCTGCATTGCCCATAGATTCTTTACCTACTGAGCCAGCTCAGCTTCAAATGGGGGGCAGTGCTGGGTTCAATCCCTGGTCAGTGAACTAAGATCCCACATGCCACGTGGTATGGCCAAAAAATTTAAAAAAAACAAAAACAAAGTAAAATGAGAATGAGAGATAAAGAAGTAACATCAGTAAATGCCATGTCCCAAAATTCATAGCTCCTTGAGAGATCTATAAGTAGTTAAGCACAATTTCAAGAAATGTGGGAAAACTGAGGCTGGAGAGAGAAGCCAGGGCTAGATCACAAAAGGCCTTATGTCAGTCTAAGGTGATGGGAATTCATCCTATCAGTGATGGGGAGTCATTGAAAGTTTATACATAACATGGTCAGTTCAGGTTTTAGAAAGCTAGCATTGGTGTGGAGAATGGATTTCCCCATCAGCTACTTCCCTGAACCTGGCCTGCGTCTTGCCTGCCCTATCTTATCTTCCTTTGACTCTGAAGAGCCCAGCTCCACACCTCTTTTATCAGTATCCTCAAAAGTAATGATCAGAATCAGTTTGAGATCTTAAAAAATACAAGTTATTTGGTCCCATTTCACAGAATCAGATTCTCATGGGGACAGGGCCTGGGAATCTCTATTTTATAAAAACTGCCCAAATGATTTGGGGGCACTTGGACTATGAACTAATGTAGATTGTCACTTACCATACAACACAGATGTGTTGATAAACATCAGAAATATGTTTGCCTTGTTGAAGACAGCTGGAGTAGGTCTCACTCCAAATGCCTTCCTTCTATAGCATCCTTGACTCTACTCAGAAGACCAGAAAATTCAGCCCCTTCCTTGTAACCTCAGATCTTTCCATTGTTCTTTAAACACATCCTAACCTTCACACGAACTATCAGGCAGCATGCTCCGACTCTGATGGCCTCACCTCTCAAACTACTCTTTCCTTTAGTTGCTAAATCATGTCTGACTCTTTTGCAACTCCATGGACTGTAGCCCAGGCTTCCCCAGTGGCGCTAACAGTAAAGAACCCACCAGCCAATGCAGGAGACATAAGAGATGAGTGTTCAATTCCTGGGTCAGGAAGATCCCCTGGAGGAGGGCATGGCAACCCATGCCAGTATTCTTGCCTGGAGAATTCCATGGACAGAGGAGCCTGGTGGACTTGAGTCCACGCATCCCTGCGTGCTGAGTCGCTTCAGTTGTATCCACCCCTTTGAGACCCCATGGATATATAGCCTGCCAGACTCCTTTGCCCATGGGATTCTCCAGGCAAGAATACTGGAGTGGATTGCCTTTTCCTTCTCCAGGGGATCTTCCAGATCCAGGGACCAAACCTATGTCTCCTGCATTGGCAGGCAGATTCTGGACTGCAAGGCACCAGGAAAGCCCACTCTTCCCTTTACCTTGTACTAGTTATTAACTTGTTATAGAGAGGAGATATTGGTATAATTTACTTCCTAATTTCTGCTTTATCAATTAAGTAAAAAATAGATATGGAGTTGGGAATTTTTGTGGCACAATAAAGATCTGGAAGTTTTCTAAGAAGAACAGAAAAGGACATAGGAAGAGAAAAGGGACTGCTAATCTGTTCCAAAGATTCAGCTGAGTTAAAGATTATGTGTTCATATTAATGGGACAATTATGTTATTTCCTCCTTGAGCTCAGGAACCGGGGTGCTGAGGAATGGACAACTGTGTCAATCAGCATGTGAGTACTTGCAAAGCAGAAAGTCAAGAAGTAAGAGAATAAGGGTGCTAAGTGTAAAAGAAGCAGAAAATGCCTAGGATGGGCTGAAAAGGAAGATTTAGTTAATTTTTTCCAATACATAGAGGATGAAAACATGAGAATTCTTGTTTTGTCATAATAATTCTGTTTGGTAATGATTCACCATTTTATTTAATTTTGGTCTCTGGTTTCTCCAGCAATGATTTTAACTCACATTCTGTTACATTACCCTAAAATGTTATGAATAACATACTGCAGCTGGAAGCTGCCAGTGGCAGAGTGACATAATTTTCCAGGACATAAAATCAAACTACTAAGTCATGCTATATCAACATAGTGTTTTATAATAATTATTTTCCTCCTAATTTAGAGCTATGATTTATAAACATGATTTTAGGGTGATAGCATATGCATTTAACAGACTTTCTTTACTTAAACTGATTGTATTTCATAGAAGACTCAATATATAATACAACAAAAGACAAATCCTTCACATGAAGACTTTAGAGCATTTTAAATAAAACAGAAGTTATATTTAAACATTCTGCTAATAGAAATTAAATTACATTTTTGTTTTTGAAAGATTTTAGATATTTTTAATTAAACTAATGCAGTTAGTTCAGTTTTCAGGTTTACCATTTCCTATCTCTTTCCAGTGTACATTCTTATCAATCAAGGAAACAGGAGCGACTGCAATGAAGCAAGTTGTGTTAGAAGCCAGTGACTAAAATTAGATTATCAATGACATTCACTTACATGTTCACAGCTGAAATTTCAAGGGTAAAACATTTTCTCCTGAAAGGAGACACTTCCCACATCACTGAAATGCAGACTTCTGTTATGAAATTACATCCATATTACATCATTGGGCAGCGAAACTGACCCAAAATAGAAAGTGAAACCATATTTTTTTTTTTCTGCTAAAGACAAAATTAAGTAATGGAATTGTTTAACAAGGTTATTTTGACTGCTGCTTTCTTAATTAGGGGGAGATTTTTGTCTGAGAGAAGTAATATTCCCAAAGAGGAAGGAAGTATAAAGTATCTAGCATGAGGGCAGAGAAAGGTGGTCTAGACTTTATCCCACCCACCTTAAACTACTCTTTAATGCAAATCTTCAGAGACCAATGCGGTTTATATTTTGTGACCGTTGCTCCCTTTCCTGTTTTTATGGGTACACTGGTACAGTTTAGGTGTTTTTCCAGATGTCACATTCCATTTATCTTTTGGAAAAGTCACAGTGTGTGTGCATGTACTTACATAATTAGTGGAAACGTGACATCAACCATTTTAAAACATACATTGCCTCCCTTCTGTTCATTCCTCCTTGGATCACAAGGGGTGTAACTTGTGAATCAGAGGAGAGCCACTCTTCCCAAAGCACCTCTGTGCAGTGCAGTTGTTCACTCCGGCAGCTGGTCAGGAGCTTCCATTGCTGTGCAGCGCAAACATCCACACCGGGACACATTGCTCTGGAAAGCCGTCCTGCTTCTGCTGGCCTAGCACCACCAGCCCACTCTTCCTAATGAGGGTCTGGAGGATGCCCATGTCCCGAGTCACACTGCTGTCAGAGAGATCGAAGATGCAGCCCTCCCGGGCCACATTGTCCTTCAGTATGATGATGCCGTTTTCCTTCAGGCCATCTCGGCACCGGGAAAGAAACGCAAGAAGGTCTTTATCGGTCAGGTACCCTACAGGTGAGGCCAAGTAAATGGGGGAACAGGATGAAAGGGTGGGTGGGGAAGGAGGTGAGTAGGAAAGACTGAACGGCCACAAGGCTACAAATCGGGAGGTTGTTTGTTCATTCATTCATGAATTATTTCATAGCCTGAATTGTTTTGTTCTGGGAGGCTTTGAGAATTTAGGTAAGAGGACAGGTATCCTCTTTGAGGAGAATCAGTGCACGTTCTGTAAAACAGCTATTATACCAACCTAGTCTATCTACCTCCCAGGCACAAAATAAACCACTCCTCATCCCTTGGATTCACTCCATGTCTGCTGAACAGCTCAACTCTGCCATCCTTCCTCTGTGTCTTATACACACACACACACTCACACACACACTCAGACCAAAATCTCATTCACTGCTATCTCATTTCCTGAGAATTTAAATCTAAGAAAGCCAAGGCTTGTCAATAATGGAGATACACTTTTTAAAGTTTTTCAAATATTCAGTTTTCTTCTAGGATTTAGGTTGGCACAAAGACACTCCATCCTAAGGATGGGAATCACCAGCCTTGTTCAGTGGATGTTAGGGGCAGAATCCAGAGGACCAGAGTTTGGGGGGAATTCCCATTATATGTTAGACTAGCTAACTGTTCTAAGTGCAGCTAGAGCCAAATATCCCTTTGTGTCTTTGCTCTGCCTCCACAAGTCCTCCAGTTAGTGGGGAGAAGGGAAGATGCAATGCCATGCAGAACTAACCAATGACCCACTGAATCCAGATGACATCGTATCTTCCCAGTGGGGGTGTGAATTCCTGCAGGCTATAGCAGTGGTAGCTTTCTACCTTGTCGCCTTTGACCTGCAGGTAGTTCTGTGCTTCGAGGAGGAACGATTCCATCATGTCCACCAGTTCCACAGTGTTGAAAACCGGCAACAGGACATGCTTGCTCACCCTTCCTATCCCAGAGCCGCAGTCCAAGGCACAGTCTGTGCCAGCTCTCCCGGGCCCCTGCAGAAAGGTACCTTGTGGAACATTCCAATGACAGACATTCTCCCTGAGTCTTGACACTCAGTTACCTCTTTAAGTAAACTTCATTTAGGTCAAGTTCATATAATTAAATGTGGGTTTCCTTGGTGGCTCAGACAGTAAAGAATCTGCCTACAATGCAATAGACCTCGGTTTGATCCCTACATCAGGAAGATCCCCTGGCGAAGGGAATGGCAACCTACTCCTTATTCTTGCCTGGAGTATTCTTGCCTGGAGAATTCCATGGACAGGGGAGCCTGGCAGGCTACAGTCCATGGGGTTGCAAAGAGTCGGACATGACATTGCAACTAACACACACACACAAAATTTAATGTACTGTTGTCATTCAAGGAGTCTGGACAAATGTATACAGGTATGTACCCACTATCATGGACTTCCCAGGTGGCACTAGTGATAAAAAGCCCTCCTGCCAATGCAAGAGACATAAGAGACATGGGTTCAATCCCTGGGATGGGAAGATCCCCTGAAGGAGGGCATGGCAACACACTCCAGTATTCTTGCCTGGAGAAACCCTTGGACGGAGGAGCCTGGCAGGTTATAATCCATATGGTAGCACAGAGTCGTAGCACTGAAGCAACTTTAGAATGCCCGCACCCACTGCCAGAGTCAAGTTATAAAACATTCAATGACTTTTTTCAAAACATATCCAAACATGTCTAGTTTTTGCCTTCTTTATTTTATCCAATTATAGGTCTTTCAATGAATTAAAAAATAAGATTTTAGAATATGTCTTAGGTTTGAGAACTAGGTAATGTTTTATAAGAAGTGGGCCGTTTAAAGTCCTATGAAAGTAGAACTCTTAATTGCCAATTTAGGTCAGATCCATAGCAAATGGAGCTGCACTGTAGCTATTGCCTTGTAGAAAAAGAGAGAGCAAAGCAGAGACAATCTTTCAGAGTTTTAAAATTGCTTTTCAAACTCATGCAGTGAACACATTTCAATTCATACTGGGGTGGATGATTAAAATTTATTTTTTTCAAAACTGATTTTGAGGGCTCTTGTGTGGAAGATAATTTTTAGGACCTGAGCTGAGAAAATGCAATCTGTTCCATTCTCAGGCCAGAATTTCACTTCAAACTCAGCCTCGATGGCATATAGCACATTCATGAGGATAAAAGGTAGTTGCAGCAAAGTCCCACTGTCTCTTTTCTGCTAAAAATTGTTTCTGCTTTTGTAGCAGAAACCACATGACTTATTGGACAAAAAGCCCTTAAACTTTTTAAAAGTAAAATTCTGAATTAAATTAACTGACAGTGAAAGATGAATAGTTAGTAGAGATAGGAGGATAGCAGCCAATGAAAACCTTCTCAAATTTGCTTCTATAAAGTAATATACATATATACACACACACACACACACAACCAGTATATATCTATGAAATAAACGTGTATATATGTATGTATATATGTGTGTGTGTTTATGTATGTATGATATTTGACTGTAGCTATCCTTGAAACAACAGTTTCAAAACAATATACAAAACAATTGGGCTTCCCCAGGTGGTGCTAGTGGTAAAGAACCCTACTGCCAGTGCAAGAGACATAAGAGTCGCAGGTTCAATCCCTGAGTTGAGAAGATCCCCTGGAGGAGGGCATGGCAACCCACTCCAGTATTGACTGGAGAATCCCTATAGACAGAGGAGCTTGGCAGGCTACAGTCCAATGTGTCACAAAGAGTCAGACACGACTGAGGTGACTGAGCACACATGTACACACAAATACACAAATATACAAAAACTGTTATATAAAAATACAAAAGATGCCTTTTACTCAAATCCTGTGCACCTTTGCCCCTCACCACCACTGCCTAGTTGTCTTTATTCCATGCCATTCCCCATGTTTGGCACAGCCTCGCATATCCTGGCACCAAGTTTTTTCCTCTTTCTCTCATCCTCATGCTGTGCCTCTGATAAGAGACATTTAAAGACTGACCTCTGGGGCAACATCTCTACTCTCTTGGACACTATGGCTACTTCTTACTGTGCTTGGACTGAAATTTGATGCACCTCCGTGAATGTGACCAAAACCACATATATGTGTGATTTCAGAACTTTACTTTTATTATCTTATTATTTATTATCTTATTATTTATTATTAATTATTTATTTTTATCTTATTATTTATTATCTTCATATTTATGGATTTATATAAAATAGTAAAATACTCTTAGAAATTTCATTTTCATTTTGATTCTGCCTATGTCTTTTGTTTCAAAGAATATTATTTTACCTTCTTTCCATTGGAGTTTGAAAATAAAGTGTTAAATACCACTGTATAAAAACCATGAAATACAGTTAGCCCCCAATTTTTCAGTCATCCAATCTCTGAGAAATATCAAGAGATAAAACCATCAAATACCAATTACTTTTTATAAATTTTTACTTTCCCCTCAAAAAGCTAAAAGTAAGGAATGTTATCAGTTTTGCCACTGATATTATCTTGGTATCATTTGTTTATTTGCTAAAGTAAGCACATTTGCAACAAGTTTAAAAGAGTTTTCCCACTGTCCCAGGTCACTAAGTGTTGAAAGCAAAGCAAAACTTTAAATTAAACAATCTGCCTTTTCCCAGTTGACACAAGGATAAATCATGTCAGATACTCATGTTCCCAAACTCCTTGTATCTTGACCTGGATACTAATTTAGCATATTATTAAGGTCAAAGTACCAAAATATCATTTCTTTAAAAAGACTATGTTTGTACTTTGAGGTCACAGCTTCACAATGAGCCTTGTCTACTAAGAAGGACTCCTTATATTTGTTTGAAAAGAGCAGACTGCTCATTTCCAACATAAATATGCCAGCAGAAGCCTGTTTCCTTTCCCAGGTCTGTGGGCCTGTGTATGGGCTCTGTCTGACCAGCATCCCTGTGGTCAGTTTGGCATTCCACATGGAGTGACAAGACAGCCGGATTACTAACTAAGCTTCTGAAATGCATTGGGATCAAAGTCAGCCTCACCTCGAGGCGAGCAGGAAGGATTGCTCTTGGCCAGATTGGGGGAGAGTTGAGGTCTGTGGTCCAAACACACACACACACACACACACAGAGCAGGGATTTTTCTGCTTCATGAGACAAATAGAAAAAATATGTCGTGGATAAGAGCTGGGAATTTGGTATCAGACAGACCTTGTCGGGCATGAGTCCCAGCTCTGTGTCTTACCAACTGTGTAACCTTGAAAACGTACTTAATCTCTAGAAGCCTCAGTTTCCCCAACCATGAAAATGAGAAATAATAATAGTACTTACCTCCCAAAATTATTATGAAGAACAATAAGATAGTGCTTCTAAAGTGCTCATCAGAGTGACTATCTCAAATAAAGTGCTCAGTGAAGTCAGTCAGTAACACTGATTTTAAAATATTCCAGGTTAACCTGATCTATAAATAACCCCAGCCATCATTTTTAGTTTTGTAGTCCTTTATGGCCACAGTTGATGTCCAGACACTTTGCCTCAATGAATGCTCCATCCTGATTCTATTTTTCTATACTCAGGCAAAGGGTACTTCAGAGAAAGTTGGATAAAAAGCGAACCTCACCTCAACACTAGGGAAACTATTAATATTATGCTTCTAAATAGGTTGACAACCTAATCCCAAATATTTGTAATATTCTTAATGGTTCCTTCATCAGAATAAAATGGAGTCCAAATTTCAGATGAATAACTTCATAGTGAATTGGAACAAAACCTGTTTGCTAGTTAGGACTTTGTTCTCAGTAGAATCAACAGCAGCTTTATTATGTGGGTTGTCTGTTCTAAAAACTAAATGAAAAGGTGAAAGTAAGTCGTTCAGTTGTGTCCAACTCTTTGCAACCCTATGGATTGTAGCCTACCAGGCTCCTCCAACCATGGAATTTTCCAGGCAAGAGTACTGGAGTGGGTTCCATTTCCTTCTCCAGGGGATCGTCCCAACCCAGGGATTGAAACTGGGTCTCCCGCATCGCGGGCAGATGTTTTACCACCTGAGCCACCAGGGAAGCCCCAACTAAATGAAGCTCCAAAAAATACAATGACTGAATTATATGAAAGCTTGTTATTAGTAGTAGCAATAAATGAGCTATATTGCATAATAATTATGTGCACTAAAATAAATATTTGACATATATTATCTCATTTGAGCTTCACATTATCCTACAAGATATGTTCTGTGGTTATACTCTAGACACAGGTAAGAAAATTGAGGTTTAAGAGAATTTAAGGAGTAAACCCAAGGTGGCTTATACTGTAAGAAGAACCATAATGACTCTGGGGCCCAAGATTCTGGCCCCTAAAGTATATGACCCATCTCCATATGGCCTGAAAGTAAGAAAGTGGAGTTTTACCCAACACCAAATCTATAAAGGGATCACATTTTTTCAAGGCAATGTCTCAAGTGTGTAGAAAACAATATAAAGATATTCTACTATACTTATCATTTTTAAACTAAACATAAGCCTGCATTTCCCTACAACGTTGAGTTTTTATTACAGAGACTCAATAAATCACCCCAAGATCCCAAATGGCATGATTTCTCATCGGTCATCTGAGTGTCAACTGCTTATCTATGGGATCTGAAAGAGAAGTCTTCTTAATCTACTACTTGTAATATTAACACTGCTAGTTCACCTTCCCCGGAAGCATAAGAAATAAGCTGGTGCTAGGAGAGTGATGCCAACTAGGATAAACCAGTCATTTAATGTGACCCATCCTTTTTGAACCTCTTAAAACAGGCTTTCACACTAAACTCGTGGCTCACCCGTTTGGCTTTCATATGACAAGCGACAACACAGAAGCCTGTGAGCTCATTGTTTGCAAGAACTTTGCTTCCTAATCAAACTACAGTTGGATACTCACCCCAACAAATTTCCTGAGAAATTTCTGAGAGGCCTGGATATCTGGGTTGGACAGTTCAATGAAATTTCCCATCATACCCTCTTCTGTAGCTGGTACTTCTTGATAGAAGAGTTTAGCTCTGGCATAGAACTGCATCTCACCATTGATTACTTGACTTGTTAAAGCATACAATTTCACTGAAAATAAAACATTATTAATATTTAAGTGACAGAACCAGTTCATTCTTATCATGCAGCGAATTTCCTCTTAGAAGCCTGCAAATCTGTGGTATGGAGGAAAGGGTATTCGTTTGATGTCAGAAGATCTGGGTTTAAGCTCTAGCTCAGTTATTTACTTGCTATTTAACCTTGGGTAAACTTCTCAACCCCTATGATCTTCAGATGTCTCATGTATAGATCACAGTCATGTGGCATTTTCATGATTTAATAGACCTAGAGTTTAATTTTAAAAATAGCTTGTCACTGTGTTTAAAAGTATTCAATAGTGTTTGCTACAGTAGAATAAATAATTTCACAAGTTTCACAGTAAGTTTTACCTTTGACCTTAAAATATCTTATGGCAATTTGATCACTAATCCTTACTTCTAATCACAAGGTAGATTAGGGATAGGTATTTTTTTCATTTCTTTTTCAAGCAATTCATACCCATATATCTCTTTGTAACAACATGACAGAAAATGTGCTTGAGCCCTAAGTTCTGAAAATAAAATACTAAAAAATATAATATTTTTTGAGCAACTATTTTGTACTAGGTATTATATTAGGCGCATTCACATATACTATGTCATTATTTCAGAAAAGAAGTGAGGTATTATTTTTAAACATTTATTTTTATAAAAACATGTGTTCCCACTTCTGAAGGGTAAATGAGTATGCACTTAAATGTGATTTGTAAATTAAAATGCATCCTTGCAGATACAAAATATGTTCATTAGAGAACATTCAGAAGGAAATGATAGAAAGTGAGATGAAAGGGAGGAATTTCTTGTTCAAGATTATAAGCTGAATTCATCCATTTGTCTTCTCTCATTCCCAATACTCCCCATGAATTGTTTTAATAAACTCAATCTGTAACAATGAAGAAAATGAGGAGGGACCACCAATGAATTCATGATTTCAACAAATTTCTGGAAGACAAAAAGCAGATGGAACAAAACTATATAATTTACATCTCAGGACATCTGCAAAGGAAGTAAAAGTTAATTTAAAATCTGCCTGCAGGCCAACTGGAAGGTGACCAATGTACTCCCTCCCAAAAGTGACAAGCAGCACAGCTATATCTAAGGGGGGTAAATAGTCTCTTCTCTAAAAAAAGAAAAAAAGGAGAACTAGACCCATTAGTGTTGGGATCCTAAAATAGTAATTCTGGCATATAGAAGGTTCCAGGCACCTCATCTGCTTACATTCATCAGAGTCTGGTAAGGTCAACTGGCATATGTAGAGCTTCTGGGCATCCTTTCTATTCAGTGGAGAAGTATATAACAGAGGAAATCTTCTCCACTACCTAAACTCATTTACCTTGTCCTTCATCCCTAACCATGGATTAAAAAATGACTTCCAAATACATGAGGGTGAATGTCTGAAAAACAAAAGAGAGATAAACAATCAAAACTGACTCCAAAGGAAATAGAAATAATCCAGGAAATTAATGAGACTTTAAGCCAAAACCAAGCAAAAATTTATATCTGTGAGGAGATATGAGAACAGGTGCATCATAAATTGAAGATAAGATGTCAAGAAAATGGCAATGTAAAACATAATCAAGAATTCTTAGAAATTAAAATTTTGATTGCCAAAAACTTTGGAGTTAATATTGAGTAAACATTTGGAGTTAACATTGAGTAAACAAATCAGGATATAAAGGAAAAGGTAGATTCAGAAAACACAAGTAAAAATATTAAAGCTATAAAGATTTAATTCAGAAGACCCAACATCAAGCTAATTAAGATTCTCAAAAACAGAAAATGAAGAGAAGAAAATTATTACAGAAAAATAGATAAAATTTCTCAAAGCTGAAAGAGATTGTAAGGTCCAAGAGTACTAAGCAATATGGATTTTGAAAACCTGGCTGATTCATGTCACTGTATGGCAAAAACCACCATAATTCATGTAAAGTACCCTCCAATTAAAGTAAATAAATTAATTAAAAATAATTAAATATACTTTATTTAAATAAAAATATTTTTATTTATGAAAAATTTTTATTAAAAATAATTAATGTCACATTTATACATATCTTTAGGAAATTTCAAAACACCAAGAGTAATGAGAAGATTATTAAGTTATTTACAGGGGAAAAGTTTGCTGACTTTCAAGTAGGGTTGCCAGAGTTAGCAAATTAAAAATATAAGACATGCAATTACTTTTGAATTTTAGATAATCAATGGATAATTTATTAGTATAAATATGCTCAAAATATCACACATTGCATGGGACATACTTTTACTAAAAAATTGTTTGTTGATTATCTTAAATTCCGGAGAAGGCAATGGCACCCCACTCCAGTACTCTTGCTTGGAAAATCCCATGGATGGAGGAGCCTGTTGGGCTGCAATCCATGGGGTCGCTAAGAGTCGGACACGACTGAGCGACTTCACTTTCACTTTTCACTTTTATGCATTGGAGAAGGAAATGGCAACCCACTCCAGTGTTCTTGCCTGGAGAATCCCAGGGACGGGGGAGTCTGGTGGGCTGCCGTCTATGGGGTCGCACAGAGTCGGACACGACTGAAGTGACTTAGCATATCTTAAATTCAAATTTAACTGACCTCATAGTTTACCTGGCAGCTGTATATTCAAAGGAGTAGACTCAGGCTTATAACACAGATCTCATCACAAACACTGAAAAACAGTGTCATCAATATTTTAAGGGAAAATTATTTTGAAGCTAAAATATATTACCATTCAAATGGTGAGAGACTATTTACCTCCCATATTCATTCTTCAGAAGTTTCTCAAAGCTATATTCCAGCTCAGTAAGGGTTAAAATTGAGAAGATATATCATGAAAGACAACAAAATTAACCCAGGAATCCAATGAAAAGATATCCCAAAATGGTAGATATTATTAGATCTAGAAAGAAATCAGTTTATACTACAACAGAAAGCATTGGCTTCAAAAATATCTTCAGGAAATAGAATGAACTGGATTCTGGGCAATAGATAGTAGGGAAGAAGTGAGAAGACATGAGTAATATCCTTAGGAAGACATATTTTTAACCTCAACAAAAATAAAAGACAGTTGAATGCTCCAAGTAAAACATACAACTGTATAAAAAAAATGTTACAATCAGGATATGAAGCAAACCAAAATATGACATAATTGTACATAGAAGGAGTATAAGAAAAGAGAATCTATTTAAACTTTACTAGGAACACCAAGATTGTGACAGTGGATTAATGCACCACATGGCTCTGAATTGAACAACGGTTACATAGTTCCAAATTTTTATTCTAAAAGTTAAAAATCCAATAAACCCTACTTCTATCCATTGTAGTATATTTTATCTGTGGAGTTACATCATTATTTCCTACTTTGAAGATGCTGAGGCCAATATTTGGACCCTTGAGTGATCATGAATTTGCTAAAAGGAATATAGGAATCAGAACCCATGTATGTTATTTTCTAGAGACTAACAATATTATATACTATATTTCCTATATATGTTAATTAATATAATAGATTGTCATTTTAAAAATGACAATCTATTATATTAATTTAAAACTATTAATAAATAGTCCAGTAGTCATGTATGGATGTGAGAGTTTGACTATAAAGAAAGCTGAGTGCAGAAGAGTTGATGCTTTTGAACTGTGGTGTTGGAGAAGACTCTTGAGAGTCCCTTGGATTGCAAGGAGATCCAACCAGTCCATCCTAAAGGAGATCAGTCCTGGATGTTCATTGGAAGGACTGATGTTGAAGCTGAAGCTCCAATACTTTGGCCATCTGATGTGAAGAACTGACTCATTTAAAAAGACCCTGATTCTGGGAAAGATTGAGGGCAGGAGGAGAAGGGGACGACAGAGGATGAGATGGTTGGATGGCATCACTGACTCAATGGACATGAGTTTGGGTAAACTCCAGGAGCTGGTGATGGACAGGGAGGCCTGTCATGCTGCGGTCCATGGGGTTGCAAAGAGTCGGACACAACTGAGTGACTGAACTGAACTGAACTGAACAATAGATTGTCATTTTAAAAATACAAACCTTTTAAAACTATTAATAAATATATAGATTATTTTGACATTTTATATACAAGTGAGCATCTGATTGAGAAAATATAACTTTAAAAGGAATGCCTTCAAGTTCAAAATCATTGGGAACCGACACCAGTCCCCCTTCCCTAGCACTCAGTAAAGTGTTATGTCAACAATGACATATAATGAATACAATGAATGCTTATAAATTCAACTGGGACAGAAAAAATTAAGCATCACCATGCCAAAAAAACATGACTGTTCCAAATTCGTCTGGATGTCTCAGAAAATGAGGTTAAGAAATCACAGCTCACAAAGTCTTCCCAGAGACGAATGCTTCTGGGGCAAGCCACAGGTAAGCCACAGCCCAGTGCTCTCTTGTTGATCCAACCAAAGCAGCAAAACAACCACCCTCATCATCACCTGCTTAAGTCAACTAGTTGGTGGAGTTTATTAAAACCTTTAATCTGGAAATGGGAATGGTCCATTATGCCAGCAACGTTTAGACCACAAGTGAATGCCAAGCTCAGCAGGGGTTGGACTCAATAGGTAAGTTTTTATGGTTATGGGCTTGTCACCTAATTGACAGGAACGTTTCACTAAAAAGATATATGAGGTGTAATGTCCAGCCCCAGGTACTCCCCTCCTGATAGCTCCTGCAATGGTGCCAGTTGATTGATAAGGTAATCAAACATCAGCCTATATCTTTTTATTATAGAAATACGTCTAGTGGCTTATTCTTGTGGGATTGCAATGTTTTTGTGACACCTAGTGTAGTCTAAACCAGAGGCTAGACACTCTATTAGCTCTTGATATAACATTGTGCTTATTTCTTGACCTACATTATAAGCTGAACTTCCAAGCAATTTCCAATGTTACAAAAAGAAAAATAAAGTACGTGTGAATTTGCCCTGAAGAAGAACAAAGATCTTGTGAACTCTCTAAGAAAGATTTGTTGAGAGCATAGTGTTTATGCTTGCTGAGTACCTTCTCTATTTTCCTTTTTTGTTTGTTTGTTTTTTTAGTAGAGTTGGATATAACTCTTTTAGACTTTAATCTTGATATTAGACCTGTTTGTCAACTGGAAATTGACCTAAAAGTCTTCAGAGGATATGTAGGCTAGATTTAAACAGTAAGCTTGAAATGATTTGAGATACAATACTGGATCAAGTTAGTCTTTTATTTATAAGAGGAAAGAAATGGAGATGTCTTTAGGAAGTATAAGGTCTTTCATAAGAGAGATTTGTAGGTGATCACTTCTCAATTTAGCCATTAAAGAAGTGACAGTAAAAATTTAAGGAAGGAAGGGAGGAAAGATAAAAGGAAGGGAGGAAGGAAAGAAAATGTGTCTAGGCACAATAGAGTATTACTCAGCCATAAAAGGAAGAAAATTCTGCCATTTGTGTCAGCGCAGATGGACCTCAAGGGCATTATACTGAATTATATAAATCAGACAGAGAAAGATAAATAATGTATGATCTCACTTATATGTGGAATCTAAAAAACACCAAAGTCTTATCTGTTTTCTCATCCACAAGAAAGGGTAGGAGGGAGTGGAATTTTATCAGTGTTCCTGGTAGAATCCAAAGGTCTGTGTGTGCCAGAATGCTAGAAAGTCATCATTAACAAGCCTTAGAATTACACTGAGAGTCCCTCTAGATTTTATTTCTTCCCTGAATGCTTTAGGAGTTGGGGGTTCCTTGCCTGTAAAATAATGCACTCTCAACCCTGAAAGTTTTAGTGGGCTTTTTCCTTTTTGACTGAGGGCTATTTCAGGGCTTCGTAGGTGGCTCAGTGGAAAAGATTTCACCTATGAATACAGGAGACACAGATTCAATCCCTGGGTCAGGAAGATCCCCTGGAGGAGGAAATGGCAACCTGCTCCAGTATTCTTGTCTAGGAAATCCCATGGACAGAGGAGCTTGGTGGGCTACAGTCCATAGGGTCACAAAGAGTCAGACACAACTGAGCACACAAATTCTTTTCAGCCTTCAATACAAGTAAGGTAAAGAAAGGTGAGGAGGGAGGGAAAATACACTTTCCCCACTCCAGCAAGGATGTATATAAGTTCCTGCTGCACATCATGTCCCCTGCCCACTTAGCCAAATGGCTTCCTCTCTAATTCCTACTTGAGTGTTCTACCTAACCCACTGTTGAATGTGAAAAGGTCAGAATACAAAGATACTGGGGACAGAGTTTTCACAGTGAGATTTTACATCGGAAGAGTCAGAAGCTGATCCAGCAGTCACCAGGCCTCCTCTGGACCTCCCTCTGCAGCATCCTGTAGTGATGCCTGTCCCTGTCCCCACGTTCCACGAAAATTATCTGTGTGGGTCTCTCGCCTACATTAAACTCTCAGGATAAAGCTCTATCTTATTTTCCTTATAACCCCAGGACTTACCATCCTGCTGACCCGCAGCAGGCCTCCTTTGAGTGTTCGCTGAGTAAATGAATATTGTCTAGTTTTTCGTTCTTTGGATAACAGGTTCAACAAAGTAGTGAATGGATATAGGGAATAGCCAACCCACTCCAGTATTCTTGCCTGGAGAATTCCACGGACAAAGGAGCCTGGTAGGCTACAATCCTTGGAGTCGCAAAGAGTCTGACACAACTGAGCACATGCACGCACACACGACATAATCACACATAGGTCACGCTTTTTGTAGTTAATGAAAAACTAGAGGAGGATATATTGATTTTCCTAATTTGGCAAACCTAAATAATAAAAAAATAGTAATCATCACTGATCAAACATGTATATATGTACTATATATGCTAGCATTTATATCTCACTGAATATATAAGATAGATGTGACTACAGAAGAAAAGAAGGCATCAGGAGGTTAAAGAAATTGCCAACTAGTGAGTGACACAACTGGGATTTAAACCTAGTTCTATTTAAATCCAAAATCCATATTTTACCCATTTAATACTGTGTATAGGAAAGTCTGCTAAAGAAAGGAAAATGATCCACTTCTTCATTTCTTTAAAATGAAAAATGGTCTTACGTAATTGGTATTGCAAAGGCAACAATAAACCTTCGGAAAATGTATCACTGCACAGTGAGTTGTGCAGCCATGCTTTCCACAGGGATGAAATCAACTTGAAAAATGCCAAAAGTTGTATGCTGAGTTTCATTTGGAAGTTACGGGGGAGCCTGGTGGGCTGCCATCTATGGGGTCACACAGAGTTGGACACGACTGAAGTGACTTAGCAGCAGCAGCAGTGTATTTTAGGGAATGTTTTTATTAATTCTAGGTTTTAATTGTGACAGCAAAGTTGTGACCATTGTTCTCAATTTCTTCCTCAGAGCCTAATTATTTTAAAAGGGGTAAGTGAGGGGGAGTTAATAACCATTAATAGGTACCTCCCATGGGCCTGACATTATGCCAAGGCACTTTCATGTCATCTCTCTTAGTCCTCACAAAAACTGGAATTGTAATCACTATTTTACAGGTAAGTGATAAAAAAATCTGAAAAATTTAGTAACATGCTCCATATTATGGAGAAAAGAAGTGTCACACCCAGGTCCTAACCCATATTATTTAAATGCAAAGCCTTTGTTCTTTTTGCTAAACTGCATGGAAGTATTATTCTAAGTGCGAAGATAGACTAAGCCTTTAACAATGTCCAGGAGTAATAGATTCTTGCACAATATATAGTGAATAAATATTCACTGACTTCTGTGTCCTTAAAAATATGCTGTGGATAGTGCTAGAAGAATTACTGAGGAGTTGGCTTATGTGTACACCTCCAAGTTGGATTGTATACAGGCCCACACTGTTATACAAACTGGAGATTTGTTTGTTTTCCTACTCTACTTCCCATTTGTTCACAAACAGCCACCTATGACAAATGCATTCCCTCCAGGCCTCTAGCTGAATTTGGGCTGGTATAACTAGATTATATGAACCATTCACTGGCTCACTCATCTTTCTAATTTCTTCAGTAGAAAGCCAGTGCTCCTCATGGACTGTTTTTTATGTTCCTGTCAGTTGGAAAAATTTGGTAAAACTTGTAGTGCTCCCTTCACTAGTCAAGTTGCCATTTACACTGGGAGGCAGCATGAGTTTGTGGTTAAAAAGCTCAACCGGCCTGGATTCCAATCCTGCTCCACACTCATCACCGTGTGATCTTTGGCCAGTTACTTACTTCCTCTGTGGATCAGTTCCTCAGATTCAGGAGAGAGAAAATAACCCCACCACCTAATACAAATGTTGAGAGGATTAACAGACTTCCCTGGTGGCTCAGACAGTAAAGCGTCTGTCTACAGTGTGGGAGACCCAGGTTCGATCCCTGGGTCGGGAAGATCCCCTGGAGAAGGAAATGGCAATCTACTCCAGTACTATTGCCTGGAAAATCCCATGGACGGAGGAGCCTGATAGGCTACAGTCCATGGGGTCACAAAGAGTTGGACATGACTGAGTGACTTCACTTCACTTCACTTCACTGAGAATAGTAACAAGCATGTTTCCATTTCTTTGTGAAGACCTGTCATGGTCAATGGCATAGCTAAGAATTCCATTGGAGACTTTGAATATGCATGCTCTTGCTTCTCCAGGAATCACTGAACTTAGCCAGGGATATTTCAGCAAGTGTCCCCATGACTGAATGTCACTTCACAGTGAGCTGGTGTGAGGCTGACTGCTTAACGCAGGCAGTTGGAGGGAGGAAGGAAGGAAAGAAGGAATCAAAGAGTCTGGTTAGCCGCCATTCTTCCCATAATTACTCCAAACAACAAACTCTCTGTGTAGACACTACAGTAGGGCTCCCCAGTCTTTTAAAAGAAGGGCTTTATTTTCATTTCTATGAAGTCTTGAAATCATCAAGAGGAGGGGAAGCCAACTCTAAAACACCTCGGTGGGGGCTGGGGAAGGAGTGCTTCCACTGGCTGAGTTTTACTTCCAAAGTGAAAACATTAATATCTACTGGAGCCTGAAAACTCTCATACAGCGAATTAAGCTTATCATTGGTAATGCCTGTTCTAAGGAAGGCTGTGTGGTGACTTTAAAAGAGAGCTGGTTCTAAGTAAGCTACTGCTTACTGAGCATTGATGAGTTTCACATATATAATTGCATTTAATAGTCCAACAGCCCCACAGTTTTGAGGAAAATGATGCTCAGAGTTTAGCAACTTGCAGGGGTGATTTCTCTATCAGTAGCAGTGCCAGAATTTGAACTCAGGATGTTGGAAACTTGCAATTAATTATTAGTAAGGGGCCATTTAATTTGTCTAATAAATATTTATTGGGGTCTTTTAAATTCATCTTTAGCTACTTTCAGAGATGAGGTTTAATCTCTAATAATTATTTTTAAAATTTGGCAGTCATCTACCCCTTAGCAAGTCTCTCATAAGTTATTGAATTTATATCTTTCGCCAGACTAACACAACATGAGCCAACAAGCTACTGTTACTGAGATATCGTCCAAACAGTGTCTCCAGTGGTCTGACAAAATATATGGAGTGGTCAGAACATCATCATCTTCCAAATAAACTGCTCTAATTTTTCCATTTGGATACAGATGAGATGTCGACTATGTCCCAAAGGAATTACTTATGGGTAGATCAGAGAGTTTGGATCCTAAAGCAGGTTGAGCATTGAAAAATTGATGCTTTTGAATTATGGCACTGGAATAGACTCATGAGAGTCCCATGGACTGCAAGGAGATCAAACCAGTCAGTCCTAAAGGAAATCAACTCTGAATATTCATTGGAAGGACTGTTGCTGAAGCTGAAGCTCTAATACTTTGGCCGCCTGACACAAAGAATGGACTCATTGGAAAAGATCCTGAAACCGGGAAAGATTGAAGGCAAAGGGAGAAGAGGGTGGCAGAGGATGAGATGGTTAGATAGCATCATCAAATCAAAGGATATGAATTTGAGCAAACTCCAGGAGACAGTGAAGGGCAGTGGAGCCTGAAGTGCTGCAGTCCATGAGGTCACAAAGAATTGGGAACAACTTAACGACTGCACAACAAAATGTGATCTACCAGAAAGAGCCCTGGTTCTTGCTTTGGTATCTAGGTGAGACCTATCTAGACTGATCTCATCATCTCTGAATTTTCTTTTCCTCATTTTTTTTTTTAAATTTTATTTTATTTTTAAACTTTACATAACTGTATTAGTTTTGCCTCATTTTGAAAAAATAGTATAGGGGACAGGAGTGAGAAGGTGCATAGGAAAGTAATAATGCTGACCCTATCTATCTCATCATGTGGGTATGAGGATCAAATAAAGTCATAAATGAGAAATTTGTATAAGGAATATATATATATGTATATATGTGAGATGAAGCCATTTGTATATCTAGAATTAAAGATTCCCCTCAGAAATGGGCTTAGAAAGTGACCTTGGTAGGCTGGTAATATAGTCTTGAATGCAACACAAAGAATTATGTAGCTCCTTGCCCATCTGGAAAGCCTGCCCACATCAAGTGTACAATGGGGCTTTCAGCAACCTTAAGAAAACAGACTGGGGAGAAACATACTGCTCCTGCTTTCATTGGGGGAATATAAATCAAAGGGGATACTTCACTCTTTAATCACAAGTTATTTCCTCTTCAGGGCTGTTAAGAGTACGCTTAACTAACCACTTTCACACAGGCTGAGAAAAGCAGTGTAGACAAACCAGATAAGCTTTATGTTGCCCTATTGTCCAATTCCCTGAAAACTAGAGGAAATAACTATAATAGAGACAGACTACTGCCCAGTTTTTTTCTTAGCATTCAAAGATCACACTAAAATCAGCTCCTTTAAGCTCTCAGACTATTATTGTAACTCAGAAAGGCCAGAAAGCATTATGTGGAGTGTGTGCTCATGCATACACATGCAGACACACACTCACCCCAACAACCTTGATCTATTATTGTTTAGCCATTCTTTTTAATTGTGAGTTGATATGCTATTGCATTAATACTCTCATCTTTGAGTTACCTAATTTACTCACCTCTAAACTTTTGCAAATATTAAAAATGTCCTTTCAAACTCAAGAAATTCATTTCTACAAGCCTGATATTCAGGCAACCAACACCCAGAGAAGCAATTTACTCATGTCTGCGGTGCGTGGAAGTCCCAAAATAGAGGCTTGACCTTCCAGGCAGCACTTGATTTTGCACTCTCCATAAAAGAATGCCATTGAAACATTTAAGCTCATTTAAATGGTTGTGGGTCCTTTTTATCTGAAAAGTGTCCTTGTTCTAATTCCTTTTGGAAAAGCCCCACAGCCTCACATAGTGGCTCCAGTCATTTCTTATCCCTTATCTAGGAGCTCTGACTCACTTACCCAGGGGAATATTTTCCAGCAGGTAGAGATAGCTCTGAAAGAAGTCATTGCAAATGGCTTTGTGAAGAATAAAGGACATGCTATGTCGACAGAGTTCATCATCGGTCTTCTGCCAGCGGGATCTGAAGGCAAAGTGGGCTCCCAGGTGGGCCATGGTGAAAGGGGATAATAATTATTCCTACAGAGAGAGGAAGCTTGCCTGACAGTTTCTTTGAATTAACTTTCTCTTCCTACACGAACTTGAGACTGTCATTTTAAACCAACCCCAGTCCATCTATATCAGGAGAGGTGTCATGGGGCTTGGGGGAGGGGCAGCAGACACGGGGAGGTCAGACTCTTGGCACGTCTACTGTCTGATTGCTCGGGCGACACCACTCCTGGCCAGCAGGTGCTAAGTAAAGATGAAAACAGGCTGAGCGAGATCCTGCTTCATCCAGGGAAAAGCACACCTCCCTCCTTTAGCTGCCACTTCAAACAAGCAGGAGCACAGCCTGCTAACACCCTGAATACTTTCTTTAATTTGATTCCTAAATTGGAAGAGCCTCATTTCCATTTCAAAGAGTCGTGAATATTTTGCATGAGATCCAGTTCCCTGATTTCCATCCCTCCTCCTGGAACGCCAAATCCTCAAGTTACAAGGACCCTTCAAAGTCATCTTGGCTACCCATACTTCTTTCATCAGTACAGTTTTGCCCAAATCTTTTCATAGAGATGGATGCATGTTTCCCATTTTTGAGAATCTTCAAGAGACGCAATTATATGAAAGCCTGTTCTGATGTAAAATACCTTTCTCTGTCAGCAAACTCTTCCATCTAGCTTGCACTAAATAATAGCCAGTCATGGAAGACTGTCTCTTCATCTTTCCCTATTAAGGATATGATTTTCCTCATATGCACTTCTTTGAAATCTGTACTGGGTATCTTCTCACTGTCCTCCTTGTCTACTCTCTACTGTTCCCACATAACTGTGTGTGGTTGGAGACTGGATTGTATTGATCATATTAGTGGATATCTTGCCTTCTGGCTTCTGGTTGGGTTCTGCCAGTGGTTGGTACCAGCAGAAGGGTGGAAGAGAGTGATTCAGCGTATTTATTCCCCTGGCACCCTCCCTGTTGAGATGCCATTGGCTGACTACTTCATAAGGTAAAAAGTCATGGCTTCTGTCCTGGGGTCTTCTCATACAAAACCCTCTCCCAGTTCTGGTAACCACTCCTTCCTCATGCCACTTCAGACATCAGGAGAGTGATACACCAAGCTGTCTCAACCTCTCGGGTAATGCACTATTCCTTGTAATTTCTCTGTACCTAGCTTAACACACCTTTGGAAATAGTCACTTTATTAAGCTGGCTCAAATTCTCAATTTGTGAATGTCATATGTTTCCTGTAGGGAAAACTATCATTTTAACTCTTCAATACTCTTAACAGGAAAAATTCATAAGAACTCATACTCTTTTGGCCCATGCCATGTGCAACCACTGCCCACCATCCCTAAAACACACATACACACCCACCCACCCACATACAAATGAACACATTATGTTTGCTTTTTTTTTAGTCGATAAGTCATGTCCGATTCTTTTTGCGGCCCCACAGATAGTAGCCCTGTCAGGTTCCTCTGTCCATGGGATTTCCCAGGCAAGAATACTAAAGGAAAGTTGCATGGCTCAAGGTAACCTGGAATTAAAACTCCCCTCCAGGTCCTCCCCACCATTCCAGGCAAAACAAAGAACTCTCTCACCCGAAGGAAAAATAGACATTAGGTTGATTACGCCCAGCTCCAAGCCAGCCCAGCCTCTGGCCAATCTCCAGAACTCCTTGCCCCAGCCATTTAAGAGATAACTACTCCCAGCAACCTTGGAGAAGAACAGGCCCCCTTAAGACAGTAGCATTCTACATACATGCCTATATATATTTACTTTTCTCTTAGATAAGTGCAGCAGCTCGCTAATCTGACTGCTGCCCCTTCTTGCCTCATTAAAGGTGATCTGTTCCTGTAGAGTGCCAGTCTCATTCTTTTTCTGAACCTCACCTACTCTAACTCCATACCTTACAAAGACTGGAGTGGGTTGCCATTTCCTTCTCCAAGGAATCTTCCGACCCAGGGATCAAACTCCCATCTCTTTCTTTGGCAGACAGATTCTTTATCACTGAGCCACCTGGGAAGCCCACACATAGTAGGCAGCTTCTAAGATGGCCCCATAGATCCCCACCTTATGACTGATTTTCACACTTCTCTCTCTTCTTTCCTGAGAAAAGGATAGACTTACTGAGTCATTTCTAAAGAATAAAATACAAGTGGAAGCAATAGGATGTCACTTCCAAGATTAGGTTATAAAAAGACTGTCCTGGACATTTTCCTTTGCTCTCTTCCTTGCTTGCTCTCAGGGAAGCCAGCTGCCTGCTGTGAGCTGCACTAAGGAGAGGCCCACATGACAAGAAACTGCCTCAGTGCAACAGCCTAGGAAAAGCTAAATTCTACCAACAACCATGAGTGAGCTTTGAAGATCTTTCCCCAGCAACCCAATAAAAAGCACTGAGCCAGCTAAGCCACACTTAGGTTACTGACTCACAGAAGTAAGTGCTTGTTTGAAGCAGATAAATTTTAGAATAATTTGTTACAATGCAGCTGTGCTGTCTTTAGTCGTTCAGTCATGTCCAACTCTTTGTGACCCCATGGACTATAGCCCGCCTGGGTCCTCTGTCCATGGGCATTCTCCAGGCAAGAATACTGGAGTGGGTTACCATTTCCTTCTCCAGGTGATCTTCCCAACCCAGGGATCAAACCCAGGTCTCCCATATTGCAGGCAGATTCTTTACTGTCTGAGTTATAGGGAAGGCCACAATGCAGCTAGTGGAGAGCTAATTCACACATTGTCAGTGGAATTCTTTTAAGATTTGGGATCTAACCATGATCTTTCTTTCAGTTTAATGTATGTGTTAATCTTTTATTGGGAAAGGAACCAAGTATTCCATTTGTTTGACTTCTTTTTCTTCATTTCCCTGTGCTTCTATATTCCCATTTCCCCTCTCCCCACCTCAAGGGGCAGCCATTCGATTTCGATGGGATTTTCCCCATTCCTGGCTTCAGGAATTGACTAAACTGCGATCTCAGTTATCCATTTTCCCCTTGCCACAGTGTGTGGTTCATGGATGGGTACATCATCCTGTCCTGAGCCAATGATGTTCCCCCAGCTCCAGTTTTCATGTGGAAGTGGGCACATTATCTAAGTCTGTTACTAATGCCAACTTGAGCCAGGCTTTCTGTGCTAGCAATATGGAATCTCATCTAACACAAATACCATCCTGCCTCATTTTTACTCAATTCTCATGAGGACAGAGATAAAGTAGATGATATTAAACAGAACAGGGAAACTTCAAGTGAGAGTATTTCATGGTATTAAGAAGGAAGGCTCTTAAGTATAATTCAGCATATTTGACTAAGTTAGAAACTCATTTCCACCACTTACATATCTGGAAAAATTAACAAATTCTTAGTCTTTCTGAGCCTCACATTTTTATTGGGCAATATGAGAGTAATAATAATAATATATGCCTCATATGATGTGTATTGTAAGAATTAAATATACTTCATGTAAAACACCTCAGTGCCTGGAACACACTCCATGTTCAATAAGTGCAAGCTATTATCATTACAATCTTTGGAGGAAAGTTGATAAGTTATACATCCTAAAAATACTTTCTGTCATCTGGCTCTTTCAGGGTTATATTTAATGTGACATTGTCTCTTAGTGTGAAATTTCACTGTATATCCAGGAGATTTTTTGCACTCTAGGCATTTAAAAGTTGAAAAGAAACCCAAATTAAACATGCTATTAGAATTCATTCATCTATCCAACAGAATTTTCTGTTGTTGTGGGAAAAACTAAGCAGCAGCAGAAGAAGACTCAGGGAAACTCCTTTGTTACTTGACTTGTCAATGCATCTAACAGGAGGCAGATTCTTAACCTCAACATTTTAGTAGTATTTTGATAACAGCTCAGATATTGAAAAGGTTAGAATGTATGGTCCTAGGAGAAGACTGGCAATCACTGACTCCAGCTACTCAGTATTCTTTATTTAGCAATTGATACTAGCAAGTTTCTCCATCTTTCAGTTCAGTCAATCACTCAGTCGTGTCCAACTCTTTGTGACCCCATGGACTGCAGCACACCAGGCTTCCTTGTCCATCACCAACTTCCAGAGCTTACTCAAACTCATGTCCATCGAGTTGGTGATGCCATCCAACCATCTCATCCTCTGTCCCCTTCTCCTCCTGCCTTCAATCTTTCCCAGCATCCGGGTCTTTTCCAATGAGTCAGTTCTTCACATCAGGTGGCCAAAGTATTGGAGCTTCAGCTTCAGCATCAGTCCTCCCAATGAATACTCAGGGTTGCTTTCCTTTAGGATTGATTGTTTTGATTTTCTTGTAGTCTAAGTGACTTATAGCATAAAAATGGCTTAAAAAGATTTCTGAAGCAGAATACAGAGCCCCTAAACAAGCCTATTCATATACATTAAGTTGATATAAGATGGAGATAATATTGCAGTAGAAAAAAGATACTTTCAATAAGACCCCTGATGTTGGCACAATTGGGTCCCCACCTCACATCCTACACAAACTAATTCTAGGTGGATTGAAGACATAATTGTGAAAAGCACAATTCTAAGACTCTTTGAACAAGTTACAGAAAATATATTTATGATACCAGGGTAAAAAAAAAAGATATTTTTTTAAGATGCCAAAAACATAAAGAAAGAGAGCTAATTAATTTGACTGAATTAATATTTGAATAATGAATTTCTGGCCATCAAAAATACATGAAGAAAGTGAAAATTCAATGAAAACAAGACAACTATTTAGAGCATCTAATTTGTGTGATAAATACCTAAATAGTTCCTATAAATAAATAACAATACAAACAATCCTATAGAAAAATGGAGATTGAAAAGTATATTGCTGTTCAGTCCCTAAGTTGTGTCCGATTCTTTGTGACCCCATGGACTGCAGCACACCAGGCTTCCCTGTCCTTCACTATCTCCCAGAGTTTGCTCAAACTCATGTCCATTGAGTCAGTGAAAACAAAAAATAGAGAGAGACATAGAAAACAAACTTATGTTTACCAAAAGGGAAAGAGTGGAGAGGAGGGATAAATTTGGAGTGTGGGAGCAACAGATACAAACTACTATATATAAAATAGATAAGTAACAGGGATTTACTGTACAGCACAATAAACTATATTCAACATCTTATAATAATAATCTATAATGAAAATAATCTGAAAATATAGATACATACACATATACAACTGAATCACTTTGCTATATACCTAAAACTAACGCAATATTGTCAATCAACAACATTTTGATTTTTTTAAAAGTATGTAGAATTGGGGCTAAAACAAGACTGAAATAAAAGTACCTGGATCAACATTCCCAATTCCAATCCAGGGAGGTAGATCTAAAAGACTAAAATTATAGGCCAAAATCAGTGGAATTAAATTTAGGATAAAATCAATATATTTTATTATATACAGGTTTTAATGAAAATTAGTGCTGAGAATACAGAATGAGTAATTATTGCCTGATAAACTCAGTGTATCTTTGTACTAAAATAGACTTTTAAGTAGACTTTAAGCTTAGAATGAGACAGTAGTGTGAAAAATGGTAGAAATAGGTTTCAATGAGCAGATCACTAGCTCTCACGTCATTCTATACTGATAACCTCATATGAAGTGTTTGCCTCTTTCTTTATCCTGTTGTGTTTTTAAAAACAGGCACCCAATCAAGATTATCCCTGATTATAACTTGGAAATCATTAAGAGAGTTTATTACCCTATATGGGGCTTCCCAGCTGATGCAGCAGTAAAGAATCCACCTGCAATGTAGGAGATGTAGGTTTGATCCCTGGTTTGGAAAGATTCCCTGAAGAAGGAAATGGCAGTCCACTCCAGTATTCTTGCCTGGAAATTTCCATGGACAGAGGAGCCTGGCGGGCTACAGTCCATGAGGTTGCAGAGTCAGACATGACTGAGCACACACGCATATACATTACCCTAAATGTGCTTAGAATATATGGTACAAGAGAAAGTTTGGATAACTATTTTCATCCACTGCAGTGCTTCATATGGTACAGAAAAGCTGTCCATTGGGCGTATGAACCAATTAGATTCAAGGTCAACAATCAGATTTCAACTTAACAGTCATTATTAAACAAAAATGTGGCTTAATGTAAACGACCTTCACAGCTGAAGAAATATTTAAACTCATAATTTTCAGGTTAAATCATACAGTTAAACAGACAGCAAGGCTGGAGTAGCCATTGAAGGACTCCTTCCTGTTGCACTGAGGAGGAGAGAATTTAATTGGGAGGCTTGGTTCTAATTAGGGGTTTGATTCCCCAAGCATTTAGATTTAAAAAAATACATTCACATCTCTGACTAGGGGAAATATGCTTTTACCTAAAACATCTGTGTGTGTACTTTTATCATTTCTCATTTATGTTAATTTAAGAAATTATAGGGCTTCCCAGGTGGTCCAGTGAAGAGTCTACCTGCCAGTGCAGGAGATGTAGTCTCCTCTTGATCCCTGGTCTGGGAAGAGCCCACATGCCACGAGGCAGCTGGGCCCGCAAGCCCGCACCCTACAGCCCATGCTCTGCAACAAGGAAAGCATGGCCATGAGAAGCCCATGCGCCGCAGCTGGAGAGTAGACCCGGAGCACTGCAACTAGAGAAAGCCCAAGCACAGCAATGAGGATCCGGCACAGCCAAACATAAGGAAAATTGTCTTTTTAATTAAAAAATTATAAAACATTCAACTGCATTTCAAATTCTCCTTTTAAAATATAACAATGCTTGATTTCACATAATTTCCATAATGCAATATTTCAATATGATTTCCAATAGCTAAAAGTGCACACATAGAACACTATCTAGGCAAATTAACTTTTGCACATTTTCCCTAATTAAAAGATATCAGACAATTATTAATAAAAGAAAATCAGATTATCTTTTTTTAATCTTAAACAATTAAGAAGTATGATGAAGTCTCAGGTTGCTATCTTAATATTTCAGTTTTCCCTTCAGTGTATCAACTCCTATTTTCCTTTTCAGTAGGAAGGAAGATTGAGGGAAGAGGTAGGAATGTGAGTTGAAATGTAAAGAGAGTAAGCCTTATCAGTACTACTCAGTCTCTGTAGATAGGGGCAGAGCATGATGAGGTGAACAAGCAGGGGGGCTCTGGCCTTCCCCACTCACATCGGCCAGAAGGGTAGATTATAATTTTTATATAGAAGAATTCTGCAGAGATTTTCACTTGAAAATTCAGTGTTCTGCCCCCATCCTTTCCTTTCATCCTGTGCATGTGTGCTAAGTTGCTTCAGCCATGTCTGACTCTGCAACACCATGGACTGTAACCTGCCAGACTCTTATGTCCACGGGGATTCTCCAGGCAAGAATACTACAGTAGGTTGCCACACCCTCCCCCAGGGAATCTTCCCAACCCAGAGATCGAACCCGTGTCTCCTGCGGCTCTTATATTGTAGGTGGATTGTTTACTGCTGAGCCACTAGGGAAGCCCTCCTTTCACGCCTCCCCTTTAACTGATATCTTTACTCTTACTCAACTTGTCCTTGGCTTTCTCCTCAACAATGTTTTCATATGTATATAGCCTCTACAATTACCCTATTGGGCATTTCACAAGCTAAATATTGGGATAAGTATTCTATTCTCTTCTGTTTTATGGAGAGGGAAATGGCAACCCACTCCAGTATTCTTGCTTGGTAAATCCCATGGACAGAGGAGCCTGGCAGGCTACAGTTCAAGGCATTGCAAAAGAGTCGGACTCCACTCAATGACTAAATAACAAACTGATTTCAGCTGAAACTGAACATGTATCAGTAGCAGGTATAAATTTTTTAAGAGCTGTAAGTAAAAGAATATGCTGTCCAACCCACAATATGTAATACAAAATAAAGTTCCCTCTGTTCTGTCTCTCAATTTCAATCCCTACCTGCCCCCCTCCCTCTCTTTCTCTCCCATGTCCTGCCACCCCTCAAGCCTAAGAAACTTGTATTCATGGTGTCCTTTGGATAACCCGGTATTGATAACAGAGTTTCTCAAAGTGTGAACCTCACCCAGTGAGCTTCAAAAACTTCTGGGGTGTTTATTTGTTCCAACTAAAAGCTGGAAAAAAATAGATACTTTCTTCTCTGCCACAGTTATGTTTTTTATTTCCTCATTTACTGGATTTTGAAAATCCAGCCTTATGGAGATTTACAAAACAAGCATTCATGTTACCATCAAATGTTAACAAATGTTTTATTATGCTGTATAAGATTTAGATTTGTTTATCTTTCTAAGAATTAAACAGTCACTCAAATACAGTTGGGAGCTCTTCCCTACCAGGATTGCTCCACTGCCTTTCTGAGAAAGTGAAAGTGAAGCTGCTCAGTCATGTCTGACTCTTTGCGACCCCATGGACTGTAGCCTGCCAGGTTCCTCCAACCATGGGATTTTCCAGGCAAGAACACTGGAGTGGGTTGCCATTTCCTTCTCCAGGAGACCTTCCTGACCCAGGGATTGAACCCAGGTCTCCAGCATTGCAGGCAGATGCTTTACCATCTAAGCCACCAGGGAAGTCTGCTTTTCTCAGAAAACACATGCCAATTTGAGGTATGCATCCTTCCTATCTAGGTGTTTGCATTTTCAGTATATATGTACTTAGCCATAAATTGTCTTGCTAATTTTTAAATGGATACAAGTTGGTATTCTGCAGTTCACTTTACTGAGTCAACTATATGTTCTTGATATTTTATCCAGGACATTACATATTCAGTGCACAATGAGGAGAGGGGAAGCCAATACACACACAGTCATTCATTCCTTTATTCATTTTAACTACAATATAGTATTCCATTATATAACTGTTCCACTTTTAATCTTTCCCTATTAATGAACATTTAGGTTGCTTCCAATCTTTTACTTTACCACCATCCTTCTAAAAGCCTCCTGGTGCACAGGTATGAGAGTTGCTTTAGAGAGTGTGCTCTAGTGGAATTCGTGGGTTGTAGATTATGCACTAGAGAAGGCAATGGCACCCCACTCCAGTACTCTTGCCTGGAAAATCCCATGGACGGAGGACCCTGGTAGGCTGCAGTCCATGGGGTCGCGAAGAGTCGGACACGACTGAGCGACTTCACTTTGACTTTTCACTTTCATGCACTGGAGAAGGAAATGGCAACCCACTCCAGTATTCTTGCCTTGAGAATCCCAGGGATGGGGGAGCCTGGTGGGCTGCCGTCTATGGGGTCGCACAGGGTCGGACACAACTGAAGTGACTTGGTAGCAGCAGCAACAGCAGACTATGCACTTCTTTAACTTTGCTACACATTGCAAAGCTGCTTTCCAATGTGGATACAGACATTTATCATCCACCAGCAATGTGAGACTCTCAAATTCCCTATATTCTTCCTAAACTTTGTGATACTTTTTAAAAAGTTTTTCTAATTTGCTTTTATGGGCATTTCACTAATTTTGTGGTTTAGTTGCTAAGTCCTGTCAACTCTTTGCAACTTCATGAACTGCAGCATGCCAGACTTCTCTGTCTTTCACTATCTCCTGGAGTTTGCTCAAACTCACTGATAATACTAAGTAAACATTTATAGAGCACATAAATTATTCCAGGTATTATTCTATGTACCTCTTTGAGAAGGTTCTTCTTTAAATTCCCACTCTATAGATCAGGAAATTGATGCATAGAGAGGTTGTATAATATGCTCAAGGTTACAGAGTTGATAAATTGTAGGATTAGGAGTTTGAACTTAAGTAGCCTATCTCAAAAGTGCATTCTTTTAAGTCTGCACCAAATCATGGAGGCCTAGGAAGTCATTGCTAAGGGTGTCAGGACATTAAAGGTCCTTCCTTCTGTTTCTAGGGTATATGCTAAGTCACTATGCAAAGAGTCAGTTGTGTCTGACTCTTTGCGATCCAATGGACTATAGTCCACCAGGCTCCTCTGTCCATGGGATTCTCCAAGCAAGAATACTGGAGTTTCCTCCTCCAGGGGATGGTCCCAATCTAGGGATCGAACACAATCCAGGGATGGAACCATGTCTCAATGTCTCCTGCATTGGCAGGCAGGTTCTTTACCATATGTGTATGTGTGTGTGTGTGTGTATGTGTGTGTATATATATATATATATATATATATATATATGTATTCCCTAGACATTCTTCCCAGGTGGTTCTAGGGGTAAAGAACTCCCCTGCCAATACAGGAGACATTGAGACATGGTTCCATCCCTGGGTTGGGAAGATCCCCTGGAGGAGGGTGTGACAACCCACTCCAGTATCCTTGTCTGGAGAACCCCATGGAAAGAGGAACCTGGCAGGCTATAGACTATGGGGTCTCAAAGAGTCAGACACGACTGAAGTAACTGAGCATGGATGTGTATGTGTGTGTGTGTGTGTGTGTGTGTATATATATATATATATATATATATATATATAATATTATTGTACTTTCTTTTTATCTCATTGTTGGATGTTCCTTCACTGAGATAGGAGCAAGGGGAAAGAGTGAAAAACAAACAAACAAACAAACTTTGTTCTTGCATGAGCAGATGTGGTGACACTGACCAAAAATGATGGAGAAAATTTCTCCACATACTCGGGGGGGAAGGCTGAGGCCAGCCTGCAGTTAACCTTGGATGGAAACGCATTCCAATGCCTGGGACAGCCTATCATGAAGAGAGAGGAATCTGTGCCTTTGCTGCCAGTTGTCCCACGCCCAGGGAAGTCGGAGAAAATGCTACAGGTCTTGAGCTGGATCTCCCGACCACTGCCCACCCACTATGACTGAACAGAGAAATGTGCACTAGGCGGGTGCGGCTGCCCTGTGCTCCAATGTGGGCAGCGGCCCCACTGGACTGTAGAGTTGTCCTAGGCTCTATATGAGCCAGAACCAGTGCACTGAATTTGGACTGTACCCCACCAGGCTCTTGTGTCCATGGGATTCTTCAGGCAAGAGTACTGAAGTGGGTTGTCATTTCCTTTTCCAGGGGACCTTCCCCACCCAGAGATCTAACCCCACACCCTGCAAATCTCCTGCATTGGCAGGCAGATTCTTTACCACTGAGCCACCTGGGAAGCCCTCGGGTCTATATATTAATCAGCTAATCCCATAGGATGCCATGGTATCAGCTCCAAATTTTCATTCTGGCTTTGAGTTCCCTTTTTGTTTCTGGTGCCTAGAAATTTCCACATCATTTTAAGTACAAGAAAGTATTTACATTTTTGGTTGTTGTCTTAGCTCAGATTGCTATTAACAAACTATCACAGACTGGGTAGCTTAAACATAGACATTTATTTCTCACAGTTCTAGAGGCTGGGAAGTCCAGGGTTAAAGTGTGAATTGGTAGACCCATTCTCTGTTTCCAGTAATTACTATTCTATCATTTAATCATTATTATTGCAATTTTCCATTTCATATTATTTCAATGAGGTTCTTCTGTGAAAGAAGAAAAGAAATATCTTCAGTTGTACAAGCTGCCCCAGGCCCTGGGAAAGCAGACATGAAATGGTGAGATGGCCAAAAGTTGTCACTGGGGACTAGGGATTAGAACCTGGTCAAAGCAGCAAATAAAAAAAATTTAAAAAGCTCTTAAAGGAACCTGACAAGGGAAGCTTAAATCTTATTTAAAGGGTTGGGTTATACTAAGCCTTGAAAAATTCAATCCTCTGGAGGACTATATCTCACTAAGAAAGCTCCATGTAAGTTTATCATGTATCCAACACCTAGACATTGGACCTTGGAGACCACTAGGATAATATTTCCTCTGGATTAGCACTGAAGCTTGGAAGTGACATTTGTATGAGGCATACTTTAAACTCCAGGGCTTTTCCGATTACAAAATGATAATTCTGAAGGGAAAAAAGTGCTTACTGCGGAGAGAAATGGCCATGATTTATATGTTTTGGACGGTCTTCCTTTTTCACACAGAATAACTTGTTAGACCAAGTATGTTTTGCTTTTACTTTTGTTTTTAACTAAAGCTGTCTTTTGATTGATATTAAGGGTAGAGCATATTTGTTTTAGTGTGTTTTTATTTTTATAGTTCCACCATTCCCAAAGAATGATTGTATAAGTGCTAGTTACAGATGACACTGGCAATTAGGCTGTACACACCCCACAGAAACATTACTATGAAATGCCAACGTTAGACCAGGGCAACCTCTGAAGCTTCACTGACTGGTCCTCTTTGCAAACTCAGTGGATCACTCTCCAACTGCTCTGGCTCTCTGATGAAAGCCAGACAAGAATAAAGTGAGGCTGAAATGCTGTCCCTCTTTTACTCTTGGTGCATCTATCAAGATCTCTAGAATCATTGTAAAAAGCTCCTATCATTCCAGTTATAAAGGGTGCTTTGAATGAATTAAATACCTAGTGACAGCCAAGGTCATAAACTGCTTGATTCTCTTGGGTCATTTTTCCAGGCTGATTTTAGTCGTATTTTGGCCAGCATGTTATGCTTTGTGCAGTTGTGAATACTGATGGATGCAGTGACATGATTTAAAATAACACGTCTCTCTATTGGCACTTGCGTGTGTACATCCAGGGTATCTAGAGAGTAAGCAAGACAGACTTGCATTTGAAGCCAGATGAAGCCTTCTAACTTTTGTTCCATTTCTTAACTGCCCAGGCTGGATTCCTAATTGACTCATCTCTTTTATAAATCTGTGAAACTTGCCAGAGTGGGACTGAGTAGCAGATTATGACTAGATCACAGCAAATCCATCACTTCTGGTAGAAAAACAACTCCTAGACTTGCTGACGAGGTCAGTAAAATCATCATTATACAGGGAATTCTTCCCTCTCTAACCTAAAATGAAACTTGAAGCCAAATGTCAGAAGCCAAATATCAGAGGACAATAACTTTTTTACACCCCCACATATTCTATAGAAAGAATTAGAAATCTGGTGTGAAAAAATTCCTGGCTTCACTTTGCTAATCCATTCTGTGTTCAACTTGCTTTTTCTTTCTTTTTTTTTTTTTTCATCACTCATTCCCTATTCCTAGGCTCACCTCCAACACTTCTTTTATCTGGATTTTGAAAGTTTTTATTAAGATCTGAAAGGTATAATGTGAAAGTTCTGCACACACTCAGAGCAGTCTAATCACATTTTTTAAAAGTTAGAGTACACACACTTTTAGGATTGGTGGTTCTTTAAAGTTAGACAACTCTAGAACCACATTTAAAATCGGCTTTAGCTGAAGTGAGCCCAGAATAATAAAAAATTAATATTCAAGTACAGTGATTGACATCAAGAGCCACATGAGGCAGTTATTAAGAACTCAAGGAAGACCAACAGAAGAGCAGATATACAGACCTCCTGCAATTTTGTTGAGTGTAGTACATGTCACTAGATGGAAAAAGAGCAAGTTTTAAAGTTTAGAGCACTAATAATCTGGAAGAATCATGGAACTTTGGTGATTTGATAGGATCTAATATAGAATGAAAGTCAATGGCTAAACAGACAGTTTTACACCCATGCATCATTTTAAAACAATTTTTGGAGGGAATTTCCTGGTAGCTCAGGGGTTAGGACATGGCCTTTTTGTTGCCAGTACCCAAACTTAATCTTCAACTGGGGAACTAAGATCCTGCAAGCTACATGGCACAGCCAAAAGAAAAAAATTTTTTAAATAATGATTTTTTTGATCACCTACCTTGATACTGTACTAGGCACTGAGGTCAAATAGTGAACAAAATTAATCTCAGTCCCTTGTCCTCCTGAAGCTTACAGACTAGTGCAAGCAATAGAAAGTAGCCAGGTAATCACAGGCTTGTGAAAGCAAGCATCTCTCTGGTGAGTGCTAAGGAGAGAACCTCCCAAAGGTGGAGATGGTCTCTTTAGGGAACACTGCCCTGAGAAAGCCACCCCTGAGCTGAGACCCAAGGAATAAGCAGGAGTTAACGAGAAGGGAAAGACAGATGCTTCTCATTAAAGTAAATTGGACAGTGTTTCTGTTTTTTTTGTTTTTATTTTTAGCATAATTAATCTATTTAATAGTTTTAAGGACCAGGACTAGAAGATATTAGAAGAAGCAGTGTGAACTAGTGGTAACTTTTTTCTCCCCCTGAGCTTTAATGAGGTGTTGGTGGTGGTGGTTTAGTACCTCAGTCCTGTGGGTCTTTTTGGTGACCCCTGAACTGTAGCCAGGCTCCTCTTACCATGGGATTTCCCAGGCAAGAATATGGAATGGGTTGCCATTTCCTTCCTGGCTCTCCTGCATTGCAGGCAGATTCTACACCACTGAGCCACAAAGGAAGCCCTTATTGAGGTCCAATTGACCAATAAAAATGGTATATTTTTAAGGTGTACAGTGTGATGCTTACATATACATATACATTGTAAAATGTTTATTAATTAACATATCCCTCACCTCACAGTTATCTTTTTTTTATAAGAATGGTTAAAATCCACTTTTTGCAAATTTAAAATATACAGTAATTTTTTTCTTTTTTTTTTTTACTGTGCTTCACAGCTTGTGGGGTTTTATTTTCCTGACCAGGGATTGAATTCAGGTACACTGAATCCTAACCACTGGACCACCAGGGAATTCCCTACAACACAATGGTATTAACTATAGTCTTCTTGTTATACATTTGATCACCAGAATTTATTTATCCTGAATATCTGAAACTTAAATTTTTTATAAATCAAAGAAAGCTGCTCAGGCCCCTTGCCTGGTCCTATTTCTGGGCTCTTTCCTCCATTGTTAGATGTGGCTTTGATCATGGAGATAATTAAGCAAAGAAAGGAGGGAAAAGCATTCCAAGAAGAGGGAACAGCTTGTGCAAAGACCCTCTGGCTTAGATTGCAAGAAGCAATCTGTGCAGAGCTTTATAAACTGTGTCAAAGACTTCTGTCAAACCTAAAAATGCAGAAAGCCATTTAGCACATCTTAAGCAGAAGGGAAGAAGGTGGAGACGGGGCTAACATAACCAGGTTTGCATTTTGGAAAGATTATTTTATCTACAATATGGAAAACAGATGGAAAGAGTAAAATGATGAAAAGTTTGATTGTATATATAACCTCTGCCTCAGAAATGTTTCTAAAATGAATGGCCTCTGTCACATTATATGGAAGAAGACTATAATCATCAGTCCTGTTTATTCATTCGAATGACATTTACTGTGCACCGACTCTGTACTGATTTGGAAGTGGGGCTGTATGCGTGACACAATAGATGAAGTTCTATTCCCTCCTAGAGCCTAGGAAATAGACAAAATATAAAAGCAAAGAATATGGCTTGTTAGAAATTGAAAATGCCACAAAGAAAGAAAAACAGAGCAGGATAACATGGTTTGGAATCAAAAGAGAAGAAAATGACATGTAGTTTTAAATGGGATAATCAGGATAGTTTTCCTTTACCAGGTGAGTTTTAGTAAAGACTTGAAGGAAGTGAAGGCATCCGCCTTGCAGATGTCTGGGTGAAGAGCTTTCCTGGCCAAGGCGCAGCCAGTGCAAAAGTGGTCATGTATCCGGTCTGTTTACATAGCAACTGGGTGGCCAACGTGCCTGGAGCAGAGTAAACATGGAGGAGGACAGTAAAGATGAGAACAGGAAACACAGGGCCTGGAAGGACACTGACGGTGCTCAGAGTGAGGACGGAAGTCATTGTAAGGTTTTGAACACAAGAGTCTCATGATAGGACTTCTTTTTTTCATTTATTTTAAAAATAATATTTTTTTTTAATTTACTGTGTTACAAGCTTTACAATGTTGTGTTGGTATCTACCATACAACAATGCAAATCAGTCATAATTATACATACATCACCTCCCTGTCGAGCCTTCCTCCCCTCCCCGACCCTAGGTCATCACAGAGCACCAGGCTGGGTTCCCTGTGTTATACAGCGACTTCTCACCAGCTATCTCTTTTACACATGGCAGCATATATATGTAAAATGGTATTGATGAGCCTATTTGTAGGGAAGGAATGAAGATGCAGATACAGAGAACTGGCTTGTGGACACAGTGGGGGAAGGAAAGAGGGACAAAAGGACATCTTTTTTAAAAGGATCACCCTGCTGCTACTTTGAGAATGTACTATAGCAAGGCAAGACTGGAAGCAGGGAGACTACTTAGGAGGTTTCTGCAATAGCCAGATCAGAGATGATGATGGCTCAGACCATCATTGGGGCTTCCTAGGTGGCTCAGCGGTAAAGAATCGCCTGTCAATTCAGAGATGTGAGTTCGATTCTGGGTCTGGAAGATCCCGTGGAGGAGGAAATGGAAATTCACTCCAGCGTTCTTGCCTGAAAAATCCCATGGACAGAGGACCTTGATAGTCTACAGTCCATGGGGCCACAAAGAGTCGAACATGACTGAGCACACACACACCGCACCACAGACTATCAGCGGACTTTTGAATGGTAGCAGTGGCAGCTACATAGCAATAACAGGAAGATTTACAAAATTGTGAAAAAATATTATTTCAATTCTAAAATTTGAATATTCCACCAAACTATCCATTATGACATGTAGGAAAAACAATGACATTTTTTTGACATGAAAGAAGGTACTAAATATTACCTCCCATGTACCATTTACTAAAAGAAGATACTAAAGAATGTGCTGCACCAAAATGAGAGTGTAAAACCAAGAGGGAGACATGAGACTGTTGATGCTAAATGAGATAAAACTCTTACAATTTTGACTGTGTAAAGAACACAGCAGTATCATGGATGTTTTTTCATTTATAATCTTTTTCTAGCTCAACAAATAAACTTCAGAAGTATTTATAATTTTCACCCCAAAAGACATGTCCATTTGAATATTATTTGAGTAATATTACTGAATATTATTATTATTTGAACCTTATTGTCAAGTCAAAAATTGGAAGGAATATAGTATATATAATAGGACGTAGTAATAAATTCTATCTGGGTGTCTTTAAGATTTTCTCTACAAATAATGCTTCTGAGAAGTTTTAAATGAATAACATAGTAAGCAAATTTATACTTATGATTGGACAAGAGTATAAAAATTGAGATTTTTGTAAACTTCTCTGATCATCATTTTATCAGGGTGAGTTTTATGATATGGAGATTATCTCTTTTACATAAATGGGAAGGATGAAGGGGCATTTTCTGCTTTTGGTTTTCCTCAGTTTTTTTCACTGTTAGGAAGACCTGAAATTTTTAAGGTTAAAAATTGAAATTCTATTAATACTAAGAAAAAAAGAAATTAGCAGACCCCTGAAGCTCAAAGTTTATATTATAAAAATTAATGGTCAGAGTGTGATTATTGGAAAAAAAAAAAAAAGAACAATGGGGCATGAAGTATTTTAAATCTACAGGATCAAGGAAAATAAGGACTATATGATCTAAAAAAAAGAAAACCTCAGGGTTCTAGCGAAAGAAACCTCCAGAACATCAATATGCTGCAGTTCTAGATAATCACTAACCAGTTAGAGCAAGACAGTAGAGGTCTCTGGGAGGAAATAAATGCCTTACCTGATATCTTGGATGTAGTAGGAAGAGACCAACAGACTGTAGGGAGAAATATGTAATAGGTACAAAGAACTCTAAGGAACTAGAAAAGGAAGTTTTTAATATTGATTCCAGAGAAAATCAAAAGTTATAAAAGAATAAAAAGTGTAAGTTACTATAACTCCATAGGCCTCCCCAGTGGCTCAACAGTAAAGACTCTGCCATGCAGGAGATGTAAGAGACACAGGTTCAATCCCTGGGTCAGGAAGATCCCCTAAAGGAGAAAATGGCAACCCACCTCAGTATTATTGCTTGGAAAATCCCATGGGCATAGGAGCCTGGTAGGCTACAGTTCACAGGGTTGCAAAGAGTCGCACATGACTAAGCACACATGCATACTATAACTGCATAGCACAGCTATGAATATTATCCATAATACTGAATATGGTTTTAACAAAAATTATGATTTAATGGTTTAAAAACGTAGAAGTGAAGTGGGGATAAGAGGCAGGGGTATAAGAAACCTAAATGTTCATTTTTCAAGAAAATTAGAGATACCAAGGGAACATTTCATGCAAAGATGGGCTCGATAAAGGACAGAAATGGTATGGACCTAACAGAAGCAGAAGATGTTAAGAAGAGACGGCAAGAGTACACAGAAGAACTGTACAAAAAGATCTTCATGACCCAGATAATCACGATGGTGTGATCACTCACCTAGAGCCAGACATCCTGGAATGTGAAGTCAAGTGGGCCTTAGAAAGCATCACTACGAACAAAACTAGTGGAGGTGATAGAATTCCAGTTGAGCTATTTCAAATCCTGAAAGACGATGCTGTGAAAGTGCTGCACTCAATATGCCAGCAAATCTAGAAAGCTCAGCAGTGGCCACAGGACTGGAAAAGGTCAGTTTTCATTCCAGTCCCAAAGAAAGGCAATGCCAAAGAATGCTCAAACTACTGCACAACTGCACTCATCTCACATGCTAGTAAAGTAATGCTCAAAATTCTCCAAGCCAGGCTTCAGCAATACATGAACCGTGAACTTCCAGATGTTCAAGCTGGTTTTAGAAAAGGCAGAGGAACCAGAAATCAAATTGCCAACATCTGCTGGATCATTGAAAAAGCAAGAGAGTTCCAGAAAAACATCTATTTCTGCTTTATTGATTATGCCAAAGCCTTTGACTGTGTGGATCACAATCAACTGTGGAAAATTCTGAAAGAGATGGGAATACCAGACCACCTGATCTGCCTCTTGAGAAATCTGTATGCAGGTCAGGAAGCAACAGTTAGAACTGGACATGGAACAACAGACTGGTTCCAAATAGGAAAAGGACTACATCAAGGCTGTATATTGTCACCTTGCTTACTTAACTTATATGCAGAGTACATCACGAGAAACACTGGGCTGGAAGAAGCACAAGCTGGAATCAAGACTGCTGGGAGAAATATCAATAACCTCAGATATACAGATGACACCACCCTTATGGCAGAAAGTGAAGAGGAACTCAAAAGCCTCTTGATGAAAGTGAAAGTGGAGAGTGAAAAAGTTGGCTTAAAGCTCAACAGTCAGAAAACGAAGATCATGGCATCTGGGATGCCATGGGAAATAGATGGGGAAACAGTGGAAACAGTGCCAGACTTTATTTTTTGGGGCTCCAAAATCACTGCAGATGGTGACTGCAGCCATGAAATTAAAAGAGGCTTACTCCTTGGAAGGAAAGTTATGACCAACCTAGATAGCATATTCAAAAGCAGAGACATTACTTTGCCAACAAAGGTTCGTCTAGTCAAGGCTATGGTTTTTCCTGTGGTCATGTATGGATGTGAGAGTTGGACTGTGAAGAAAGCTGAGTGCCAAAGAATTGATGCTTTTGAACTGTGGTGTTGGAGAAGACTCTTGAGAGTCCCCTGGACTGCAAGGAGATCCACCCAGTCCATTCTGAAGGAGATCAGCCCTGGGATTTCTTTGGAAGGAATGATGCTAAAGCTGAAACTCCAGTACTTTGGCCACCTCATGCGAAGAGTTGACTCATTGGAAAAGACTGATGGGAGGAATTGGGGGCAGGAGGAGAAGGGGAGGACAGAGGATGAGATGGCTGGATGGCATCACTGACTCGATGGACGTGAGTCTCAGTGAAATCTGGGAGCTGGTGATGGACAGGGAGGCCTGGCGTGCTGTGATTCATGGGATTGCAAAGAGTTGGACACGACTGAGTGACTAAACTGAACTGAACTGTGTCAGTACATAATATCTAAAACGAAAATATCAAGAAATAGAAGATAAGCATGGTATTTAGAAATAAGCTGGTAAATGCAGAAGAAACAGCTTAAAAAGTAACTTTAGGGGAACAAGAATAAAAACTGGGTAGTTGGGCTGAGGCTGGGGACCAATGGACCTTTAATGAGCACCACTATCTGTCATCAAGATCCATCAGCGCTCAGGGTCTAAGATGGTGCAAAAAGTTAAAGGCTGTACAGATCAGGTTTGTGGTTCATTAATGCAAAAAATGTACTTAGGACTGGGGAGGGGATTAGTACAGCAAATTTGGGCAGGTGCTTGATGACCTTATTTCCGTTCCTTTCCCATGAAGTTTCAGGGAAATGTGGTAGTTTAGTCACTAAGTCGTGTCTGACACTGGCAACCCTACAGACTATAGCCCACCAGGTTCCTCTGTCCATGGGATTTTCCAGGCAAGAATACTGGAGTGGGTTGCCATTTCCTTCTTGAGGGGATCTTCCAGATCTGGGGATTGAACTCAGGTCTCCTGCATTGCAGGCAGATTCTTTACTAAGTTACTAGGAAAGCTGGCAAGTTTGAAATAAGATAGGATAAGGGACAAACAATGTTACCTGGAGGTATAATCAAGTATTTAAGGTTTGGAGGTAATGTTAGTTTTACCAGTGACCTACCTCCTTGACTCTGTACAGACCTTGGCTGGAAACCTGAATCAACAGATTTTCATCCTCCCTGAAGTTGACCTACAGTTTTCTGACCTTGGCTTAACAAGTCACCTCATTTGTCCCATTTTCTGATTTTTCTGTGGTCCTCTTCTTGCCTTAACAACTCTGCTCTTATCATTAATGTTCCTAACTTTGGCTTGGAAAACTGATATGATTTTCTGCATTCTTGATTTTCTTCCAGTTTGCTGCATCTGTCACTTCCTTCATGCTAATCTATTTCTCAGGCCAACCTAGTAACCTGAACTTGATTCTTTGGTTGCCCTGTCTGATTCAGGATTTGGTTAAGAACTCATGACACTATTTCTGATTAATGCTGCCATATGTTCCAGACTTTTCTCCTGACTGTGGTGTTACTGTGCCAGTATTGGTTGGCTACTGCTTCCGGGTGGTAGTGGCCAAGCCAGGCTTATGCAGCTAAACCAGATGACTGGACAAGTTAGATCAGGTGCTGACAATGCAGAAATTAAAAATAGAATGAACAAAGCACAATAGGACACCCTTAGTCCAGACAGATCCAGACAGAGTTGCTCTTTGAGTCCCTCCACCCCCTCTCCATAGTCAGGGGAGAAACTTTCAGAGGAAGAAAAAAGTCCAAAGAAAGATCTGGAAATGTCATAGCAGGACTTCCGCTTTCAGAGGAATTTGCTGACTTTTCTTTAGAGTTAGGAGGTTTAACTCTCAGGGTTCCCACCGTGTCTATAAACCTAACTTTGTGTTGAAATTTTATAAAGCAAAGGATTCTTAAGCCTCTGGATAGTGCACAATCTTTCTAAATATCAGTACCACCTCAAGGTGGATAAAATTGTTCTTGCCTGATTAAATTTCAGTATACTAATATTGATATACTCATATTTGACATTAGCAATTCTTTCTTGACTTTCTTTTACTCTGTTGTATTCAGTAACCCCTGAACACATTAATTAAGACAAGTCTAAAAAAAGGAAAGAAGAGAAGGAATAAAAGAAGCAGTTTAATAATATACTGACTCTAGCGGAAGGAAATACACATAATTGCTTATTCCTTCTTAGAGAGTCCTTTTAATGGGTGGTAATTCTCATCCCTTCTTGGAAAAACAAACAAAAAAATAGAACAAGACAGCAGTGAAGACAATACTTAACCACTTATGAGTATGTACTAGGTGCTAGATCTTTATACATATTAATTCAGTTCATTCTTAAAGCAACTCAGTGAGATGGGTGACATTTATTAATGAGGAAAGTGAGATTCTCAGCCATTAAGTAGTTTGCCCAAGGTCATTTATCTGCTGGGGAAAGAGATGGGACACAAAACAGGCTAGATGATGCCGGGGACCATAGTCCTAACTTCAAAGACATACATGCCCTTCCCAGCAATGTTGGGAATAAAAAGAAATAATCATTCAAACTGTTAGAGGATCAATGAGGATTCAGATGATGTTCAAATCCAGAAAGAAATGATCTCCCTTCCTCTATCATTCAGTCAAGAACTCAAAATATCCCACAGGAAATCAAGTGAGAATTCAGTTCTACTAGTACCTTTATTGAGTACCTACTAATATCAGACTCTTTACTAGGGTTCGAGATACATAAGAATGAGTTAAGACAGGCATAATATCTGCCTTCAAGAACGCTGCAGACATTTTAGAAGTAAAATAATATATAATAACTATTAACAAGAAGGGCTTCCCAGGTGGTGCTATTGGTAAAGAACATGCTTGCCAATGCAGGAGACCTAAGAGACACAGGTTCAATCTCTGGGTTGGGAAGATACCCTGGAGAAGGGCATGGCAATCCACTCCAGGAATCTTGCCTGGAGAATCCTATGGACAGAGGAGCCTGGCTGACTACAGTCCATAGAGTCACAAAGAGTTGGGCGTGACTGAAGCAACTTAGCACACATGCATGCATTAACAATGAAGAGGAGCAAAACTCTGTGGGAAGGAAAAGTAAGGGTATTTTTATGGTCTAGAACATAGAAGATCTTGATTAGAAAATGAAGGTTGAGCTAAAATGTAAATGATAATATGAGTTAACTAAGTAATGGCGTCAATCTGATAACACAAGGTAATTTAATGAACTAGAATCAGAAGACTGACAAGCTCTTCTCGGGAGGGACAGCACTCACTACGGTGTCTCCTTTGACAGACCAGCAGAAAGAGAAGGACATCAACCCAGCATGGGTAAAAAGAAGAGAGTTGAAATCTTAATAAATATTAAAAGGCTACGTGTGGGCTGGCATGATAGTAGAGAATCCTGAGAGTCCCAGGCAGGAGGAGAGTCTGAAACATCCATCAACTGTGAAAAAAGTTCACAGTTGAGTTCTTTCCATAGTCCTTAACTGAGAGCTCATGAAAAAGCCTGAGAGCAGGCCTGGAGAATTGAGAGAGTCATCTGCTAAGTCACACACATGCAGGGCACCCCTAAGACTGAGGACAGAGCAGAAAGACTGAGAGAATTGCTCTGTGCTCTGGCCCCTGCACTATGTACGAGATAGCAGCTGTCTGCTGCTGAAAAAGAAAGGAGACCAGAGAGTTTCCTCTGAGACCCATGCAAGCAGAAGCTGCTTGAGTCAAGGGCAGAGATGGAAAACCAAGTGAAATCCTTTCTGCCTCCCCACTAACTCTACACACACACACTCTAAATCTTGCACCAAACACTAGGCAACAGCAATGTGATGCTAAGGGAAGTAAAGGAGCATTGAGTGAGACTCCATTATGAAAACACAAGTACCCAAGTTTCCCTAAAGCTAAGGGAAAAGCAGCAGAACTGAGAACACTCTTCTGGGTTGCCATATGTGTGGTCAGTCGCCTCAGTCTTGTCCAACTCTTTGCAACCCCATGGACTATAGCCCACCAGACTCCTCTGTCCATGGGATCCTCCAGGCAAGAATACTGGAGTGGGTTGCCATGCCCTCCTCCAGGGTATCTTTCCAACCCAGGGATTGAACACACATCTCTTACATCTCCTTCATTGGCAGGTGGGTTCTTTACCACTAGCACCACCTGGGAAGCCCATGGGTTGCCATAGATGAAGCAATAGCAGTCTAATTCTGGAGAAAAAGAAAGATCTTTGAGACAGAACTACCTTTTGGTGAAGACTTGCTAAATTTTGTGAACTGAGGTACACATTTGGCACTCCATGCTTTATAGTAAGGCAGCATCAGATGACAACTAGGAAAATGTGAAGGCTATGTTTCTGTGAACATACTTAAAGCACTCACAAAATCTGGACTTAATTCAAGTACAGACTAATTTAATCATTTCATGACCTCTCAGAAGAAAAGGAACACATTTTTCAGAGAGTAAAAGTTTTTTACCTTACAATCTACTACACTTCTACTCAGAGTGTCTTGCGTTCAATCAAAAATCATGAGACACAGTCAAAAAATATAACAAGACAACCCATCATGAAATTACAAAATAGAGCAAACATAGAGATAACCCAGAAAATCGCAATGGTTTGATCACTCACCTAGAGCCAGATATCCTGGAATGTGAAGTCAAGTGAGCCTTAGGAAGCCTCACTAGGAAAAAAGCTAGTGGAGGTGATGGAATTCCAGTTGAGCTATTTCAAATCCTAAAAGATGACGCTGTGTAACTACTGCACTCAATATGCCAGCAAATCTGGAAAATTCAGCAGTGGCCACAGAACTGGAAAAGGTCAGTTTTCATTCCAATCCCAAAGAAAGGCAATGAATGGTCAAAGAATGGTCAAACTACTGCACAATTGCACTCATTTCATATGCTAGTAAAGTAATGCTCAAAATTCTCCAAGCCAGGCTTCAGCAATATGTGAACCGTGAACTTTCTGATGTTCAAGCTGGTTTTAGAAAAGGCAGAGGAACCAGAGATCAAATTGCCAACTTCCGCTGGATAATCAAAAAAGCAAGATGGTTCCAGAAAAACATCTATTTCTGCTTTATTGACTATGCCAAAGCCTTTGGCTGTGGGGATCACAATAAACTGTGGAAAATTCTGAAAGAGATGGGAATACCAGACCACCTGACCTGCCTCTTGAGAAACCTATATGCAGGTCAAGAAGCAACAGTTAGTACTGGACATGGAACAACAGACTGGTTCCAAATAGGAAAAGGAGTACGTCAAGGCTGTGTATTGTCAGCCTGCTTATTTAACTTCTATGCATAGTACATCATGAGAAAGGCTGGGCTGGAAGAAGCACAAGCTGGAATCAAGACTGCCGGGAGAAATATGAATAACCTCAGATATGCAGATGACACCACCCTTATGGCAGAAAGTGAAGAAGAACTAAGGAGCCTTTTGATGAAAGTCAAAGAGAAGAGTGAAAAAGTTGGCTTAAAGCTCAACATTCAGAAAATGAAGGTCATGGCATCCAGTCCCATCACTTCATGGCATATAGATGAGGAAACAGTGGCTGATTTTATTTTGGGGGGGCTCCAAAATCACTGCAGATGGTGACTGCAGCCATGAAATTAAAAGACACTTATTCCTTGGAAAGAAAGTTATGACCAACCTAAAGAGCATATTAAAAAGCAGAGACATTACTTTGCCAACAAAGGTCCGTCTAGTCAAGGCTATGGTTTTTCCAGTAGTCATGTATGGATGTGAGAGTTGGACTGTAAAGAAAGCTGAGTGCAGAAGAATTGATGCTTTTGAACCGTGGTGTTGGAGAAGATTCTTGAGAGTCCCTTGGACTGCAAGGAGATCCAACCAGTCCATCCTAAAGGAGATCAGTCCTGGGTGTTCATTGGAAGGACTGATGTTGAAGCTGAAACTCCAGTACTTTGGCCACCTGATACGAAAAGCTGGCTCATTTGAAAGGACTCTGATGCTGGGAAAGATTGAAGGCAGGAGGAGAAGGGAATGACAGAGGATGAGATGGTTGGATGGTATCACGGACTCAATGGACATGTGTTTGGGTAAACTCCTGGACTTGGTGATGGACAGGGAGGCCTGGTGTGCTGCAGTTCATAGGGTCATAAAGAGTCGGACACGGCTGAGCGACTGAACTGAACTGAACTGAGAGATGGCTCAGATGTTGGAATTATCAGACTGGGATTTTAAAATAAGTATGATAAAAAGTATTTTGAAATCTAATGAAGAAATGGACAACTTATATGAACAGATGGGGAATTTTAACAAAAAGATCAATATTATACAAATAGTCTAATGGAAAATCTAAAAATGAAGACAAGAACATATTGGGGATAGAGAATACTTTCAGTAAGTTTATAAGCAAAATGGACACAGTAGAGAAAACAATCATGGAGCAAACTCAGAAGGATGTATTGGTAAATTCTATGAAACATTTAAAAAAGAAATAATATCAATATTGTACAAAAATAGAGGAGGAGGGAACACTTAGAAACCAGCTTTATGAGGCTAGTATTACCCTGATACTAAAAACCAGACAGAGAAAAAAGTAAAGCAAAAAAGGAATGAAAACTGAGACTAATATACCTTATGAACATAGATGTAAAATTCCTTAACAAAACACTAGCAAATTGAAAACAGTGATACATGAAGAGGATAATACACCATGACAAATTGGATTTGGCACCAGAATGTGAAGTTTACTTAACATTTAAAAATTACTCAATAGAATTCACTACATCAGCAAATTAAAGAAGAAAAATCTTATTATTATTTCAGTAGATGCAGAAAAGGCATTTCTCACATTTATGATAAAACTTTCAGCAAGCTAATAATAGAAGAAAATATCTGCAACCTTATAAAATTCATCTACAAAAAACTTAGTATTATACCTACCAGTGAAAGAGTAAATGCTTTTGCCCTAAAAAGAAAACAAACCCTGTTTACTAAACAAAACAAAAATGTTCACTTTAATCATTTCTGTTGAACTTTATACTGGATACTCTAGCTTGTGCAAGGAGACAGAAGAAAAAAATAATAGAAATTGGAAAAAGGAAAACTCATCTTTATTTGCAGATGACATGATTGTATATGTAAAGGCTCCTAAGGTAACTCTAAGAAAACAACTAGAATTAATAGGTGATTTTAATAATGTTTTATGATACAAAGTCAATATACAACAATCTACTGCATTTCTATACAGTAGCAATGAACAATTAGAAAAAAATTTTAAGCAGTACCATTTACAATAACATCAGGAACTGAGACATGAGTGGGAGGCAGTTTTGCACTCTCAGGCTACTTTTCTAAATGCTGCCACTGGCTGGGCATCATCTTGGAATTCTCCCTCCAACCTGAATTCTCCCTCCAACACACCACTGAAAGCCCTGCCCGCTCCCACACCTTGGCTGGAGCTCATAGTTGGCCTGCACCCACCAGAGTTCCACAGCAGCCATGCAGGTCCAGTAGCCATACTGAAAGCCAACCACACAATGGCATGCAATAGCGGCTGTGGCCCCACCACAACAGGAGGACACACATGGCCCATATACGGGATATCCCTGGAGCACCCAGCTCTGGTGGCTAGGCAGGATTGCACTTCTGAGACCCATAAGACCTCTTCTGAAAAACACTACTTCTCAAGACTAGGAGAAACAAATGATATACAAAAAACACAAAGGACATACAAGCTCATGAAGACATCGTCAACATCATTTGTCATTAGGGAGATGCAAAATAAAATGACAATGACATTGTGGTTCTCATATAACAGTGGCTAAAATAAAAGAAATATATATCACATTTTGGAGAGGATGGGGAGTATCTGGGATGCTAATACATTGCTGCTAGAAATACAACATAATGCAACCTCTTCAGACAGCTCTTTGGCAGTTTCTCAAAAGGTTAAACATGCATCTACTATGTAACATAGAAATTCTATTCCTGGGTATTCAACCAAGAAAAACGAAAACATATGCTCACCAACAGCCTTGCTTATAGGAGTTCCAATATTAAAAGCCACAATATGTGTGTGTACTAAGTCGCTTCAGTCATGTCCAACCATGTGGACCCCATCAACTGAAGCCCACCAGGCTCCTTTGTCCATGGGATTCTCCAGGCAAGAATACTGTAGTGGGTTACCATGCCCTTCTCCCAGGGATCTTCCTGACCCAGGCATTGAACCCACATCTCTTATGTCTCCTACATTGGCAAGTGGGTTCTGTACCACTAGTGCCACCTGCTGCTGCTGTTGCTAAGTCGCTTCAGTCTTGTCCAATTCTGTGCGACCCCATAGATGGCAGCCCACCAGGCTCCCCTGTCCCTGGGATTCTCCAAGCAAGAGCACTGGAGTGGGTTGCCATTTCCTTCTCCAATGCATGAAAGTGAAAAGTGAAAATGAAGTCACTCAGTCATGTCTGACTCTTAGCGACCCCATGGACTGCAGCCCACCAGGCTCCTCCATCCGTGGGATTTTCCAGGCAAGAGTACTGGGGTGCCATTGCCTTCTCCGAGTGCCACCTGGAAAGCCCTAAATAAAGGCACTTCAAGCCTAATCATATGAGACATGCAAAACTGTCATCTGCAATTCTGAATGCCCCAAATCCATGAAAGCCAATTTTTAAAAAAATTTTGACACCAAAACCTGACCTGATGTGATATGAGGCTTAATCTTTATTATCTCAGTGTATATGAATAGAGAGTATTAGCACAGATCTCACTGGGGATTTTTTTCACTTTTTATTTTGTATTGAGGTATAGCAAATTAACAAACAAGAGAAGCTAAAGGCAAAGGAGAAAAAGAAAGATATACCCATTTGAATGCAGAGTTCCAAAGAATAGCAAGGAGAGAAAAGAAAGCCTTCCTCAGTGATCAATGCAAAGAAATAGAGGAAAACAACAGAATGGGAAAGACTAGAGATCTCGTCAAGAAAATCAGAGGTACCAAGGGAACATTTCATGCAAAGGTGGGCACAATAAAGGACAGAAATGGTATGGCCCTAACAGAAGTAGAAGATATTAAGAAGAGGTGGAAAGAATACACAGAAGAACTATACAAAAAAGAACTTCATGACCCAGATAACCATGATGGTGTGATCTCTCACCTAGAGCCAAACATCCTGGAATGTGAAGTCAAGTGGGCCTTAGGAAGCATCACCACGAACAAAGCTAGTGGAAGTGATGGTATTCTAGTTGAGCTATTTCAAATCTTAAAAGATGATGCTGTGAAAGTGCTGCACTCAATACACCAGCAAACATGGAAAGCTCAGCAGTGGCCACGGGACTGGAAAAGGTTGGTTTCATTCCAATCCCAAAGAAAGGTAATGCCAAAGAATGTTCAAACTACCACGAAATTGTACTCATCTCACATGCTAGTAAAATAATGCTCAAAATTCTCCAAGCCAGGCTTCAACAGCATGTGAACCGTGAACTTCCAGATGTTCAAGCTGGATTTAGAAAAGGCAGAGGAACCAGAGATCAAATTGCCAGCATCCGTTGGATCATCGAAAAAGCAAGAGAGTGCCAGAAAAACATCTACTTCTGCTTCATTGACTATGCCTTTGACTGTGTGGATCACAACAAACTGTAAAAAATTCTTCTTGAGATGGGAATACCAGACCACCTGATCTGCCTCCTGAGAAATCTGTATGCAGATCAGGAAGCAACAATTAGAACTGGACATGGAACAACAGACTGGTCCCAAGTAGGGAAAGGAGTACATAAAGGCTGTATATTGTCACCCTGCTTATTTAACTTCTATGCAGAGTACATCATGAGAAACGCTGGGCTGGATGAAGCACACACTGGAATCAAGATCACCAGGAGAAATATCAATAACGTCAGATATGCAGATAACACCACCCTTAAGGTAGAAAGTGAAGAAGAACTTGAGTGCCTCTTGATAAAACTGAAAGATTAGAGTGAAAAATTTGGCTTAAAATTCAACATTCAAAAAACTAAGATCATGGCATCTGGTCCCATCAATTCATGGCAAATAGATGGGGAAATAATGGAAACAGTGAGAAATTTTCTTTTTTGGGGGCTCCAAAATCACTGCAGATGGTGGCTGCAGCCATGAAATTAAAAGATGCAAACCTAGAAAGCATATTAAAAAGCAGAGACATTACATTGCCAACAAAGGTCCGTTTAGTCAAAGCTATGGTTTTTCCAGTAGTCATGTATGGATGTGAGAGTTGGACTATAAAGAAAGCTGAGCACCGAAGAATTGATGTTTTTTGAACCATGGTATAGGAGAAGACTCTTAAGAGTCCCTTGGACTACAAGGAGATCCAACCAGTACATCCTAAAGGAAATCAGTCTTGAATATTCATTGGAAGGATCCATGCTAAAGCTGAAATTCCAATACTTTGGCCACCTGATGCAAAGAACTGATTCATTGGAAAAGACCCTAATGCTGGGAAAGATTGAAGGTGGGAGGAGAAGGGGACAACCAAGTATGAGATGGTTGGATGGCATCACGGACTTGATGGACATGAGTTTGAGTAAGCTCTGGGAGTTGGTGATGGACAAGGAAGCCTGGCATGCTGCAGTCTATGGAGTCACAAAGAGTCAGAAACAACTGAGCGACTGAACTGAACTAAACTGAACTGTAGTGATATTTTCAGGTGAACAGTAAAGGGACTCAGCCAATCATATACATGTATCCATTCTCTCCCAGACCCGACTCCTATCCAGGCTGCCACATAACACTGAGCAGAGTTTCGTGTGCTATGCAGTAGGTCCTTGCTGGTAATCAATTTTAAACAGAGCATTGTGTGCATGCTCATCCCAAACTCCCTAATTTTTCCTTCCCCCCAGCCTCCCCCTACCCACAACCATAAGCTCCTTCTTGAAGTCTGTGAGTGTCTTTCTGTTTTGTAAGTTAATTTGTTATCATTTCTTCTTAGATTGTACTTATAAGGGTTGTCATACAATATTTCTCCTTCTCTGTCTGACTTACTTCACTCAGTATGACACTCTCTAGGGTCATCCATGTTGCTGCAAATGGCATTATTTCATTTTTAATGGCCAAGTAAAATTCCATTGTATGTATGGACCACATCTTCTTTATCCATTCCTCTGTCGATGGACATTTAAGTTACTTCCATGTCTTGGCTATTGAAAACAGTGCTGCCATGAACATTGGGGTGTATGTTTCTTTTCAGATCATGTTTTTCTCTGGATATATGCCTAGGATTTTTATAATGTTCAGTATATAACACATTGCCATTCTAATATCCCAAAACACTAAATTCTGAAACACATTTGAGCCCAAGAATTTTGGATGATGGATTGTGGACCATGTAATACATAACTTTAACTAAAATTGCTAGTTTTAAAAATTAAAAAATAATGAGCTAACCATTCCACACATAACAGAGAAAAATTTAAAAAACAGAAATGAATAAAATAAAAATCAAAGATATAACAGAAAAGAACAATAAACCAACAGCTGATTCTTTGAGAAGATTAATAAAATAAATAATCATCTGGCAATACTGATTTTAAAATCCTAGAGAAATCACACATAGCATAATATTTGGAATTTAAAAATGAGACAAATATATAAAGGCAGCAGAGAGTTTAAAATTTATATATAATGCTAATGGTTTTGAAAACTTTGGTTAATGGGCATATTAGAAAAATTTTAAAAAAATTGAAGGAGAACATCTAAATAGTCACTTTATTTTCTTGCCTTAGAGCATCAATGAATAGGTGTTATCTGGTAATCTGATGTTTTAAAAAAAAAGTATTTTAAAATGTTACCTTATTAATTCAAATTCTTCAGAGAATCAAAACCAATAAGATGAAAATAGGTAGACAGACAGATAGATACATAGGGATGATTTTAAATAATTGGTTCATTCATTTATAGAGATTGGCTGGTCTGAAATCTGCAGGATTGGCCAGATGGCTGAAGATCCCAGGGAATAGTCAATATAATTCCAGTCTGAAAGCCATTTGCTGATGGAGGTCAGTCTTTTCTTTTATCAGACCTTTAACTGATTGAATGAGGCCCATCCACAATATGAAGAGCAATCTGTTTTACTCAAAGTTTACCAACTTAAATGTTAATATTATTGAACAACTCTCTCATAGAAACATCTGGAATAATGTTTGACCAAATATCTAGACACTACGGTCCAGCCAAGTTGACACATAATATTAATCATTACAGCTACCTTTTCAGAATATTGAGAGGAGTAAACATGTAAAACAAGATGATTCTGGCTGTTGATTGAGAATAGATTATAAGGTGACAAGTGTGGACTCAGGACACAATTTAGGAAAATATTGCATTAATAGAGGTAAGATATGATGGAGGCTCGAGCCAAGTTGTTAGCAGCAGAATAGTGAGAAGTCAACAGAGTCCAAATATAGTTTGATGGTAAAGCTAATAGAAGATAAGTAAGACATCCACTTGACAGAGTGGATGTGGGATGTAAAAGAAAAGAACCAAGAATAACTTCAAGGTTTCGAATGCAAACACAGAGTATAGAGTATCCTTCAGCGAACAGAAAAAGCTGTGGGTTCAGAAATTTTGAGAAAATCTCAAAACTTTAAGATGTTAGATATATAAATGGAGAAGTTGACAAATTAGTTGACTTCATAATTCTGAATTTAATTTTATATTATACTTGTATACTAGGAGTTATCAGTAAACAAATACAATATGAAGCACTGCAACTAGGCAAAATGAAGGAATTGAGTACAGATACAGTAAAAACCTATAAACACCAAAGATCCTGGGCACTCCAAAAGTAAGAAGTCAAAACATAATTATTGTTAAGATCTCATAAATAATTTTTAAATAAAATGAAATTTTTATGGAAATTTATCTTTTAATAAGATATATTGGATCTCATATTTTCACATACTTAATGAATCTGTAAATAAACAATTGACTAGTATAATAAGACAGAAAAGTAAAAGTGAAAGTCACTCAGTCGTGTCCGACCCTTTGTGACCCCATGGATTATACAGTCCATGGAATTCTCCAGGCCAGAAAATAGGAGTGGTTGCCATGCCCTCCTCCAGGGGATCTTCCCAATCCAGGGATCAAACCCAGGTCTCCCACATTGCAGACAGACTCTTTACCAGCTGAGCCACAAGGGAAGAACAAGAATACTGGATAGTGGGTAGCCTATCCCTTCTCCAGGGGATCTTACCAACCCAGGAATCAAACCAGGGTTTCCTGCATTGCAGGCAGATTTTTTGATAGCTCAATCGGTAAAGAATCTGCCTATAATGTGGGAGACCTGGGTTCGATCCCTGAGTTGGGAAGATTCCTCAGGAGAAGAGAAAGGCTACCCACTCCAGTATTTTGGCCTGGAGAATTCCATGGAATCACAAAGAGTCAGACACGACTGAGGGATTTTCACAATGAGACAGGGCTGATCAAAATTGTATTTGTTTTAATAGGTACAGACACTGAGAAACAGTCTTCTTAGTATGGGAATGAAAGCATTATTGCATTATATCTAAAATTGTATTTATATTTATGATTTTTATGTCAAAAATCCTATATGACCTATTCTCTTTTAATTAGATATCAGCTAATAGTTAAATTATATCTTCTTTCTGCTTTGTTGAAAGCAAACAGGTGGAAATTTTATTTGCAAATGAAACTGTAGCCCACAACAACCATTTATCAATACCACATTAATATTTCAAATTGTCCTATTGTTTGGAGCCACAGAGATTTTCTTACACCTCAGAAAAATGGATCATAGTAATATCCTAAATGGGATATCCTGAATGTAAAGTGGAGAACAAACAACTGAGAAAAAGAAGATGAGAAAGTAATACTTGCTCCTTCAAAACAGATACTTTGTCTAGGCAGATCAATTTTGGGGACAGGTATATATCAAAGTCAAATGTCTGGGTATTTATTCCTTTAACCTATTTCAGACATTTTATTTCTGAGAACGTCTTTGCCGGGGTCCAGCCCTGGCTGATCCAGGGAGTTCGAAGAGGGAACGGCGTCGGCGAGGATCAGGATACAATAGCTTCAATTAGATATTAATTAAAGATGTAAAGAGTAATAGAATGAGGATAGCTCAGTAGGAAAATTCAGTGGAGAAAAGAGGCTGAGTAGCTTGGTTTATGCAGAAGACCAATAAAACTTCAAGACGACAAGTTTGCACCACTTACGTAGGTCGCAGGCATCCTTCCTTTCTCCCAAAGGAGAGGAGACACTGAGGCCTCCCCGGTCGGATCTTAGAAGCCCAGGCATAATTAGTAAGCATGGCGGGTTCTGTGCTCCAGATGGAGACTCAGCCAGAATTTGAGAGAGAGAGAGAGACATGGGGAGACCAGTCTTTCGAGGAACTGATCCCAATTCTTTCTTTTCCGTGGTCTACTTTTATACACTGAGATGTTATGCAAAAGTCATGCGGGGTCAGCAGTCCTGACTTTTATCAAAATCAGGTGCTTCATACAAATGTATACAGAGGTCTTAGGGGAGTTACATCATCTTCTGGCCAGGGGGCCTGCTGACAATTTATGACCCTCTCCTTGTGACAGGCGTCAGTCAACCAGGACACTTATTTCTCCAGGGGTGATTATTCTCAAAACAGACACCACCCAAATAAAGTTACATCCCTATAGGGTGAGGGTATAGTGGGTTTTAGTTAAGGAAAGAATTTACTTAGCCTAAGGTCTAACGTGATTTATATCAAAGGTTAATACTTATTTCTTCTATATATTCATTAATGTGTGTAAGGGCAGGGGATGTGGAGACTTAGCAACAAACATTGGTTCAACAAATGAAAAACCCTTCACCAATACAATTTCTAATCAGCCCACTATACTTATACTAATGGTTTTCTAACTTTTCTAAGGAACCTGTTTTTAGAAGGTTTAAAGAATCTCGTGCCTCTCATAGTTGGGAGGCTGTGAGCAATCACATGTGGCCGGACAAGCCTGTCAGGTAGGCTAGAGAACCTTCAGAGGAGTTTGTAGGTTAAAACACTCTTGTCATGCCCAGGAGTTTTTATTAACTGGAGCTCTAAGTTAACTCCTTCTCCGAAAGAGGTGGTGGGGGACAGCTCCCCGTAAAGTCAGAGGTGTAGATGACTACACTACACCTACTTTGTAGCACAAAGTAGTAAAGTAGGCAGGCTCTGGTTATGGGGGTAGATGCTCGAGGATTTCCAGGGGGACTCCTCAGGCTCGATCCCGCCTTTGCGTATGTCGAGCCTCCTTCCTCATGACCTTTGCCATGGGCGGAGTGCCTCACTCTGGCCCCCAACATGTCTTCACATACCACCCAAGATTTGTGTACCTTAGTTTGAAGAGTAGGATAAAAGATGAAAGTCAGAATCAAGATCAAGTTTGAAATAGCAATAATAAAATCTTGTATTTGCATAGGAAGTTTTAGTTTACAAAATGTGTTTATTGCCATTATTTCTATTTACTCCTTCAACAATCATGTGAGATAAGAAAGAAGCACAGAACAACAAAAAACACCTTACCATGTGGAAATAGATTGTCTTTAAAAATGTGTACTCCTTGGAAGGAAAGTTATGACCAACCTAGATAGCATATTCAAAAGCAGAGACATTACTTTGCCAACAAAGGTCCGTCTAGTCCAGGCTATGGTTTTTCCAGTGGTCATGTATGGATGTGAGAGTTGGACTGTGAAGAAAGCTGAGCACCGAAGAATTGATGCTTTTGAACTGTGGTGTTGGAGAAGACTCTTGAGAGTCCCTTGGACTGCAAGGAGATCCAACCAATCCATTCTAAAGGAGATCAGTCCTGGATGTTCTTTGGAAGGAATGATGCTAAAGCTGGAACTCCAGTTCTTTGGCCACCTCATACAAAGAGTTGACTCATCAGAAAGGACTCTGATGCTGGGAGGGATTGGGGGTACGAGGTGAAGGGGATGACAGAGGATGAGATGGCTGGATGGCATCAGCGACTCGATGGACATGAGTTTGAATGAACTCCGGGAGTTGGTGATGGACAGGGAGGCCTGGCATGCTGCGATTCATGGGGTCGCAAAGAGTCGGACATGACTGAGCAACTGAACTGAACTGAAAAATGTGTTAGCAACAGTATTTGAAAGATTTGTTATTTTATTTCTTCTCCTTTATATTCAGATAATATTTTCCAGTGACTTTCACTTAAACAAGCTTTGAAAGGAATATATGTAGTAACACTTCAGCGCTTCCACATTTAGTTTTCATTAAGGCCTACACTACATACACATGAAAATTTTAATCCACAGGTAAAGCTTAAATAGAAGGAAAACAATATTGTACACCCAATTTTTCTCAAGATTTAAGTCATCAAACCTGCTAAATTTTAAACCTCCCTATTCTAAGAATTTTTTTCCTCATTTCTTACCATGTATTAAGACAATGTCTGGCAACAAAAATTTGTCCAATAGACTGGCACTGATTTGATTTTTACAATGTTGTGTAAAACCCTTATGGCTAAGAGATAATCATATGTAATTTAAATCTTCAGCACCATGGCCAGCATCTACTTAGTCTAAAAACTTCTGCTTAGGCTAGTGATGAAAATCACAGGTATCATTTAATTTCAGAGATTAAGGAATCCTTAGGCCAAACAATCAACCATCCATTTAATCCCTGCACCTCGTCTACTGCCATCCAGACTCTCACTTGAATGCATCACCCTATGGTTATAGTAATATATACAGTTCACTTTGCTAATGCCATTAACACAAATGAAAAAACCAAGGCTAAAACAGTCCTATAAGTCTGAAAAAAAAAGTTTATTCTAAATATATATAACTTTATTTTAGTGTCAAGTATATGCTGGTTCAGTTGAGTTACTGACTTTACTTATTACTACATCCTTCCATCTAGTATAAGGCAAATTGTTTTAAGTTTTTAGGAACTGAAATGGGTTGAGAAGGGGGAAAAAAAATTTGAGGAAGACACAAACTTTTATCTCAAAGAATTCATATTTCAGTGGGTAATAGTCATGAGTATACAGTAAACTACAACACTGTAATACAGTCTATAATCTAGACAAAATTATTAGAGGAGATAGAAGAAGGAGCAATTCATTCTATTTTAAAATCAATCACTTCTTCTTAGGAGAGTTGGCAATGAAAGATGAGTCAAAATGTTAAAGGGAGATAAGTAAGAGAAGAGGAATTCAGAGAAAACAAACTACATGAGCTAAGCTATAAAGTAGTGAAAAAACATAGTGGTTTGTGTTTTAGAAACAGTCTCGTATAACTGAAGAAGAGAATATGTGGTGGGTGGACTGAGAACATAATGAGAAGCCAGAATGAAAAATTCTTCAGATGGAATGCTAATGTACTGAGGTTCAGTTCTGGTAGTTTTGTTTGCAGAGCCAGGGAAGAAATCTGTATGATAATCAACCAATATCCTAAATAGTAAACACTGAATAAATTGAGAAATTACCATATCAAATTCGTATTGGACACATTGTTTTGGAGGTATTTGAGTTCAATATCTCTCAATTAAAAGGAACTTTTTATTATGTTTAGCGAACATTTCTCCAAATTTAATTTAGTCATAATGAGATGTTTGGTCATATGGGAAGAACTCACACCGAAGAGGTCTGTGGAATTCCAAGATTATTTAATTATAGTGGTAAAGAGCTATATGAGGTAGGGGCATACTTACTATAATTTAACCAGAACTGGAAAGTCTCATGCCCACCAAAATAAATACCCTCTAAACAGATGTCCTGGTGCCAAAAATTACACAATTAATTCCTTTGGTATATCCCTCAGTAACATTTTAGTGTTATAAAACTATAAAAGACATATTCTTAATCATGAGATAAGTGCTGGAAAAGCATGAAGACAATCCAGTATGCATTAAAAGTTAGGAAGAAAAGAGATTATAGCAGAAGAATACTAGAGACAAACTTTATATTATCTGTGTAGTACCAGCCCTGAAAATACATTTGTTGTAAAAAAATAAATACATTAAGAATTAAAATCCAATAATTCCAAGAAACATTTACTAAGAAGCTATTGTGTTTCAGGAGCTGAAATAAAATACTTTAATAAGGACTTCCCTGATGGTCCAGTGGTTAATAGCCTGCCAATGCAGGAGACACAGGTTTGATCACGGGCCCAGGAAGATCCCATATGCCATGGAGCAACTAAGCCCCAGCACCACAACTACTGACCCTACACTCTGGTGCTCGCAAACTACAACTTCTGAAGCCTGCGTATTCTAGAGCCTGTGCTCTGCAACTAGAGAAAGCACATAAGCAGCAATGAAGACTCAGCACAGTCAGAAATACATATTTATAATAAATAAACATTTATAATAAATTATGCATTTATTATAAATAAATAAGCAGAACTCTTCCTGGGCCAGCTGGCTCAGATGGTAAAGAATCTGCTTACAATACAGAAGACCTGGGTTGGATCCCTGGGTCAGGAAGTTCCCCTAGACGCTGGCTTGGCAACCCACTCCAGTATTCCTGCCTGAAGAGTCCCATGGATAGAGGAGCCTCGCAGGCTACAGTCCATAGGGTTGCAAAGAGTCAGAGATGACTGAGTGACTAAAACTTTCATGATCATAAATAAATAAATAATATTCTTAAATACATTAATAAAACATGGATACTTTCTTGAAGAATTTACTCTCAATTGGGAAAGACAGCAGGTGAAAAGATTTGGAATGTGCTCTTTTTAAGATAAAAACAGGATTCTGTGGATACTTATTCTAACAGGAGACTTAGCAAGTGCTTCATGGAGGAGGCAATAATAAAGCTGGTTCTTAAAGAGTGATTTTTAAAAAATTTTTATTGGAGTATAGTTGATTTACAATGTTGTGTTAGTTTCAAAGGTACAGCAAAGTGATTCAGTTATATATATATATATATGCTGCTAAGTCACTTCAGTCGTGTCTGACTCTGTGCGACCCCATAGACGGCAACCCATCAGGCTCCCCCGTCCCTGGGATTCTCCAGGCAAGAACACTGGAGTGGGTTGCCATTTCCTTCTCCAATGCATGAAAGTGAAACATGAAAATGAAGTCGCTCAGTCGTGTCCGACTCTCAGCGACCCCATGGACTGCAGCCGACCAGGCTGCTCTGTCTATGGGATTTTTCCAGGCAAGAGTACTGGAGTGGGGTGCCATTGCCTTCTCCTATATATATATATATATATATATATATATATACACACACACACATATTCATTTTTATGTTTTAGGTTATCACAGATTATTGAGTAGAGTTCCCTGTGATATACAATAGGTCCTTGTTGGTTATCTAATATATAGTAGTATGTGTGTGTTCATACCAAGCCCTGATTTATCCCTCTCCACCACCTTTCCCCTTTGGTAACCATAAGTTTGTTTTCAGTATCTGTAAGTCTGTTTTACATTTTGCGAGTATTCATTTGCATCATTTTTTAAAAAATAGATACCACATATGAATGATATCATATGATATTTGTCTTTGTCTGATTTACTTAGTATGATAATCTCTAAGTCCATCCATGTTGCAGCAAGTGGCATTATTTCATTCCCTTTTTTATCTGAGTAATATTCCATTGAAAATATGCACCACATCTTTATCCATTCCTCTGTCAGTGGTCATTGAAGTTGCTTCCATTTCTTGGCGACTGTAAATAGTGTTGCAGTGACCATTGGGGTGCATGTGTCCTTTTGGATTATGGTTTTCTCCAGGTATACGGTTTTCTCCAGGTATACGGTTTTCTCCAGGTATAACTCATTGCAGTTTTGATTTGCATTTCTCCAATGATTAGTGATGTTGAGCATCTTCTTACTTGTTTTTTTTGGCCATCTGTATGCCTTCTTTGCAGAGAAGGCAATGGCACCCCACTCCAGTACTCTTGCCTGGAAAATCCCATGGATGGAGGAGCCTGGAAGGCTGCAGGCCATGGGGTCGCTAAGAGTCGGACACGACTGAGCGATTTTGCTTTCACTTTTCACTTTCATGCATTGGAGAAGGAAATGGCAACCCATTCCAGTGTTCTTGCCTGGAGAATCCCAGGGACGGGGGAGCCTGGCGACTGCCATCTATGGGGTCGCACAGAGTCAGACACGACTGAAGTGACTTAGCATAGCATGCCTTCTTTGGAGAAATGTCTATTTAGATTTTCTGCCCATTTTTTGATTGTGTTGTTTTCTTGATATCGAGCTGCATGAGCTGTTTGTATATTTTGGAGATTGATTCCTTCTTGGTCACTTCATTTGCAAATATTTTCTTCCATTCTGTTGGCTGTCTTTTCATTTTATTTATGATTTCCTTTGCTGTGTGGAAACTTTTAAGTAAGTCCCATTTGCTTAGCTTTGTTCTTATTTAAATTACTCTAGAAGGTAGATCAATAAATACATTTTGGAATTTATGTCAACGAATATTTTGACTATGCTTTTCTCTAAGAGTTTTATAGTGTCTGGCTTGCATTTAGGTCTTTGATCCATTTTTAGCTTATATTTGTGCACAGTGTGAGAGAATGTTCTCCTTTAATTATTTTACATGTAGCTGCCCAGTCTTCCTAGTACCACTTATTGAAGAGACTTATTCTCCATTATATATTCTTGCCTTCTCTGTCATAGATTAATTGGCCATAGGTGCATGGGGTTATTTCTGGGCTTTTGATCCTCTTCCATTGGTCTGTACTTCTGTTTTTGTGCCCGTAGCATGCTGTTTTTATTGCTATAGCTTGGTAGCATAGTATGAAGTCAGGGGGTCTGATTCTTCCAGCTCCGTTTTTCTTTCTCAGGATTGCTTTGGTTTGGGGGAACTTTTGTGTTTCCACATAAATTTTAAAATTTGGAATGATTAAGATTAAGTGAGAACATAAGTTGGGGGTCCTGATCTGATGAGATTGGTGTTCTTATAAGAAAAGACACCAGAAAGCTCTGTTTTATCTCTTCTCAGATGCATGTATCTTGAAAAGGCCATATGGGGATAGAGTGAGAATGCAATTGTTTACAAGACAGGAAGAGATTCCTTACCAGGAACCAACCTTGAATTACCTTGATCTTGAACTTTTAGCCTCCAAAACTGTGAGAAAATAAATTTCTGTTGTCCAAATCACCCAGCTTGTGGTATTGTAGTATGGAAGTCCAAGCAGACTAATGCAGCTTGTAAGTAAAAAAATTAGCACATGCGCTCAAGTCTTCTGACTCTAAATTCCAAGATTTTTAACAGTGTCAAGTATTTTAAAATCTAAGAATCCAGCTACACAAGAAAAATGCACATGAAAAGGAAAAGACAACAAATGGCAAAATGTTCAATGAAATATAATCAGATGTAAGGAAAGTGGTATTATTAGAGATCAAATAGAGGATTTAAGGATCGACACAATTTTGGCTAGATAGTTAGATTATTGTTGGCTAGATAGTTAGATACTATAGATAGTAAGATTATTAGGTGGAAATGGTGGAGAAAATAGATAAGAAGGAACAGAAATGAGCCTGGAATATTAAGGCAGAAGGTTCTTACACTCCATGGGAGAACTGGGATCTGAAACATGATTAGTGAGGTAAGACTAGCTGTGGGCTTGAGGTAATAGCAGAGCCTTGGGCACCCAGCAGAAGTTCATTGCCATTGAAACCATCTCCACTTCTGAAGCAGTTTTGAAGACTGGGTTATGCCTGGCAGGATAGAGCACCTTTACCTCCAAGCCAGAGGCCTGGCTAATGTTTAATCACCCTTAATTCAAGATATTCCTCTGTGACAGGAGTTTTATGAGAGGATACCTCACCAAAAAAGGAGTGTCTAATAATGTTAGACATGGTCCAGAATTAAAAAGCTTTTTAGTAGTAGGAAGCAAAAAGAGCTTGGGAGGGGGGAGGGTGGGAAGCCAGGAATCTATGATAGGGATGAATGCCAAAATGTATTACAATGCACTCAGGATTGATTTTAATCAAGTATGGTGAGGCCAACACACTAGGAATGACTGCTACTGAAAAAAAAAAAAAGGCTTATTGTTATAGTTCCCAAGAGGCAGGGGCATTCCATGGCCTGCAGGACCACACAAAGAAGCACTTGGGTCAGTCAGGAGCAGAGAGGAGAAGAAGAAATTATGAGGCAGAGTAATTTTGAGGTAGGTGTTTTGAGAGGAGGAATGGGCAAGTACACAGTGGATAGTTTAGGATCACAAAGTTTGAATAATTTCAATAGGTTCTAGGCTATAGAGGTGATCCCCGATTGCATGCTAAGACACTTCAGTCGTGTCTGATTCTTTGTGCCCCTAAGGACTGTAGTCTGCCAGGCTTCTCTGTCCATGGGATTCTCCAGGCAAGAATACTGGTTGCCATTTCCTACTCCAGGGAATCTTCCCCACCCAGGCATTGAACTCGTGTCTCCTGCATTGGCAGGTAGGTTCTTTACCACTAGTGCCACCTGGGAAGCCAAACCCCCAGTTATCTGGTACCTAGTCACAGGGAGACTACTTGCTTGGTGTGTAAGAATTTGCAATGGAGGTGGTTGGAGGTTACGAGCTCTGACTGGTTGGTTTGCGTGTCAAAGGTGTGCTCACAGGCAAGTTGTTTGCTATTTCTAGGAACTAGAGAACTGCTGGGAAGGGCAACACTTCCCATGTTCCCCAAGGCACCCAAGATGTCAAATATAGGAAATTAAAAATATGACTAATATTCAAAACACTGTCCAAAATGTGTAGAATGAAAAAGTGAACTGAAAGAATAGGTAAGGAGTCAGGAGGTGATGTAAATCTGATATCCGGATCTTGTAATACTTGATTTAGCCTTTTGGATTCAAAAATGTAGATAGATGCTGCTGCTACTGCTAAGTCACTTCAGTCGTGTCCGACTCTGTGCGACCCCATAGACAGCAGCCCACTAGGCTCCTCTGTCCCTGGGATTCTCCAGGCAAGAATACTGGAGTGGGTTGCCATTTCCTTCTCCAATGCATGAAAATGAAAAGTGAAAGTGAAGTCGCTCAGTCGTGCCCGACTCTTAGCGACCCCATGGACTGGAGCCTACCAGTCTCCTCTGTCCATGGGATTTTCCAGGCAAGAGTACTGGAGTGGGGTGCCATTAGGTAGATAGATAGATGGGCTTCCTCAGTGGTTCAGTGATAAAGAATCCACCTGCAATGCAGGAGACCCAGGAGACATGGGTTCAGTCCCTGGGTTGGGAAGTTCCCCTGGAGGAGGGCATGGCAACCCACTCCACAGTTCTTGCCTGGAGAATCCCATGGACAGAGGAGCCTTGCAGGCTACAGTCCAAGGGGTCACAAAGAGTTGGACATGACCAAAACAACTGAGCATGCATGCAGGTAGATAGATATTGTTAGGCCACTGAAGATGGTTGCTCTCTTGCTCTCTGATATCCCTGCCTGACTAGGGCCTGCTTCACATACACCTATTCATATGTCTGACCATCCTGCATTCTTGCCCCAAGCTCCAGCTAGTGATTACTCTTATCAAAAGAGCAGTGAGAGGCATGCCTCTCTACAGATTTCCCTGGTCACAAATAAACCCATCTGACATCAATTCCCCTATAACTGGTAATCCTCCCTTCCCTCTACCCTTCTCTTGGGAGCAAAGACTGCCACTATGTCCTGCCTACCATCTGTGGCACAAGGTGGGGTGTTGCTCCAGAACCTTGCTCCAGACATGTAAGCTCCCCCATCGATTAAACCACTGATGTCTCTATTGCTGATTACGGGTTCTTTCTTCCATCTTGAAGCTGGGCAAGTGCAGGCTTTGCAGGCCTATGGGGTGCAGCCCAACAGAGAGAGAGTTTTTTCCCCCTTTTGTTTTAAAGGGGCTACAACATAACCAGGCTGCATTTGGCAACAGCCTGTAGGTTTGTTAGGTAAACCAGAAATAGATTCAAATAACTGCATTTTTGGAAATTTATGAAGGCATTAAGGCCTAAGAATATTGTGCTGGATATGACCTTACCAAATCATGCTCTTGTGGGTTGAAACAATTAATGTACCTCCAAATTTACAGTTATGATATTCAGATATCAGCTTACTTAACTTTAAGTCTCTGGCCCAGTAACTTTTAATGTTCTGAACTTTTAATTCTGAACATTAAATATTTAAAACAGACATGATTCTAAACCACATTTCATTAACAGGCTCTGTTTTAAATGAGTTTCTTTGTATAAGTAATGCCAATTTGTGCTCGATTTGTTCAAAAGCTATTTAAAATCCCTCAAACCTCAAATGTATTATTATGTCGTAATGCCAACCTCATTTATGGAAATACATGTAAGAGAACAGAAATATTTCATGTCATTCTTTCTTTGCTTCCCCAGAGGGAGCTGAATGTGCTTCTTTAAAGCAAAGTGACAATTTCTGATACAGGTTTATTTAATCTTTAAAAAAACTGCATAGAACAATCAAACATGAGTGTTAATGAGAAACATATGTGAGGTTCCAAATATTCTGTAAATGAATGCAAAGTAACGTTCCAATCAACAAGGGGTCAGGTTTCCTTGCCTGTTTCCATACATATGAAATCAGAGAGCACAAGAGGGTGAGCGTAGGTGTGTGACCATTCATGATTCCATGTGTATGTCTGTGTGTGTTGTGAAAGGCCTGCCTTTGCTGCAGCTCCCAGCAGCCTAAAGAAGCAATCTTTTACATGAAGCAAGACACACTCCGGGATATTAACACTCTACCATTTCCAAGAGCCTCTGTTCACACCAGCTCCAGAGTAAACACCATGAAAGAAGGAGCCTCAAGCTGCTAAAAAGCACACAAAGCAACAAGGAGAAACAGTTCCAAATCCCATAAAAATGGAAAATGTTTCAAGAACAACTGCTCATTTGTTCAGAGAGTGCCCACAGAGCAGGAGGGTAAATAAAACTCAGTACCTGTTAGATTTATAGGCAAATAACCATTATCTACTATGTGTAGATGAGTGAAGGATAATTTTATGCAAACCACAATAAGTAAATTCAAACAGTAAGAAATAAGCCTGCACAGTAAGAGCAGGAAGTTCAAAAAATAAGGAAATGGTATTTTCTGTTGCTGGATCATCAACCTGGGAAATCCATTATAGAGCCAAAGACTGGAACAGGATTTTATAAAGGCATTGGCTTGAAATAGAGCTTTGAATCCCTTAGGATTTGTGTGATGACTTCATATAGGCAAGATTTTGTTCCCCAAGATCTAATTACTAATTGGCCTTACATAGCAGATTATGGAGAATTAGTATATTGGGAGTTTTTACATAACAGAGAGCACTGTATAAATTCCCTGGGAGCCTTCATGGTGTATCCAATTTTTGAATGAATCAGTTTCAATCAAGTATCATCAGGAGCCAAGTACCCTAAGCAAAGGAGCTTGGGATTTTATGGACATAGGTCCCAGGGCAGTATAGTTTTCAAATCAAAGTAGTGCTTTTATAAAATTTTTCAAGAGCAGGACATTTGACTTTGTCAAGTTTAAACTCTCCTTAAATTCTGTAGATTTTAAGTTTGAAAGTTAAATCAAGGTGTTTTAGGTTCAGGTTTCAACTGTGTGTGTGTGTGTGTGTGTGTGTGTGTGCGCTCAGTCATGTCCAACTCTTTGCAACACCATGGACTGTAGCCTGCGAGTCTCCTCTGTCCCCGGGATTTTCCTGGCAAGAATCCTGGAGTGGATTGCCATGTCCTTTTCCAGGGATCTTCTCAATTTACTTCTTATCAAATGGTGGTTTCCTGGGTGGAGGTGAAAGATGAAAAAGGAAGTTTTTAAAGAATTACATAAAATGCCTGTAAATATATTCATTAAAATAAGAGCATCAATTTACTTCTAACAAACCATGTTTTAATGAGGCATGTGTCAAAGAATGTGACATTTATATATCTCAATTGAAAAGTATGTGAGGAAAATGTTCTTACAGCAAGATGAGTGTAGGTTTTAGTGAAACTAATTTTGTTTAAATGGTTTTGCTGAATTAAAAGCTCCAGTGACTTCACATTATGGGTTAGATGCATATTATATCAAATAAACTTGCAGAGGCTTTGAAGTCAGATATAACTGGATTTAAATCTATACGCTGGAGGGAATGAGGAAGAAGTGGAGGCAATGAAGGAAGAAAAGAGGGGAAGGGAGAGAAGAAAGTAGGACAGAAAGAGCATGCATTGAGCAGTTTCTCTGTACTACGTGCTAATCAAGATGCTTTAAAATACATTTGCTTTCTGCTGCTAGCTGTGTGATCTTAGGCAAATGTATCTTCTTGAGCCTCAGAAAGAACGATTGTTGTGAGATTCTAGGAAGATAGTAGTGGCAGCATAGATTTTTAAGTCCTCTTGGATTACCTCGTTAAAAAGACAGCATCTAGATAGTGAAAAATGGGCTTCCCTTTTAGCTTTTACTCTTTTAGTAAAAGAGTCTGCCTGCAATGCAGGAGACCTGGGTTAGATTCCTGGGTCTGGAAGATCCCTTGGAGAAGGAAATGGCAACCCACTCCAGTATTCTTGCCTGGAGAATCCTATGGGCAGAGAAGCCTGGAAGGTTATAGTCTATGGGGTTGCAAGAGTTGAACACAAGTGAACGACTAAGCACACAGATCACAAAAGCAAAAATTTAGCAAACTGGGTAACAAGGCACAACACAACCTCAAAATAAAAGCAGGTAGAGACAAACTCGGAGAAGGCAATGGCACCCCACTCCAGTACTCTTGCCTGGAAAATCCCATGGATGGAGGAGCCTGGTGGGCTGCAGTCCATGGGATCGCTAAGAGTCAAACACGACTGAGCGACTTCACTTTCACTTTTCACTTTCATGCTTTGGAGAAGGAAACAGCAACCCACTCCAGTGTTTTTGCATGGAAAATCCCAGGGACGGGGCAGCCTGATGGGCTGCCGTCTATGGGGTCGCACAGAGTCGACACGACTGAAGTGACTTAGCTTAGCAGAGACAAACTACCAGTAGCCACAAGACCTGTGTGCCGTTGGCATCTGTGTGGGAAAAAAAAAAAAAAAAAACAGTGGAAAATAACAAGGCATTTGATGATCTGAAGAATAAGAGAAAAGAAACTTCCAGTAGATAGTACCTGAAAAGTACAATGTGCCAGTTTGAGAAAAATGGCTGAAACTGAGAAAGGTGTTGTTCCCTCAAGCATCATGTGAATGTAAAGGACCTATTGTCAGTTCTTTAAAGGTGAAGCAGTCTACTGTCCAGGAATGCTCACACTTGACGCATTATGGGACAGCTCTCTATATTGAGGAGACACTTGGAATGCAGGCATGATATAAAAAGAAAGAGACAAGAAAGGGAGAAGAGATAGACAAAAGTGGGGAAGCAGAACAGAGTCTGAAAATCTCAGAAAGCAAGATGCTATTTTATTTAAATCATTGTATGCAAATAGCATAAGGGGGAGGACTATGAAGTTAGAAAATCTACTACTACCTTCAAAACATTCAGGTAAAATAATTTTATAAAACATTAACAACTAAAAATGTATCTAGTTCAAATCCCATATAATCACAATGAAATCACACCAGAAAGACATGAAAGAGAGAAAAAAAATCAAAACTGTAAATTATTATTTCAGAAGAACCCAATCTATGTTAGTGATATAAAACATGAAATAGTAACATAACACAAAAGTAAGGTAATACAATTCAAAACGTTACTAAAAATTTTAAATATTTAAGAAATGGAAGTTCTACTAGAATTCATGAGTAAATTAATGCAACAAATAATTAAAATTTGGAAATCAAGAGGAAAAATTAAATTATAATGAAAAGAAGAGTGACAAAATGAATTTAAGAGAAAATGACAAATATTTAAGATAGGTAAAGAAGTTGCAATATATGAATATTAGGAATCTATGAAAATGAAAACCCAAGGAAGAGAACAAATTTTTTAAATTATAATTCAAGAAAATATTTCTGATATTTTTAAAAAGGATATGAAACTACAAACGGAAGAAGTGAAGTGAAAGTTCCTCAGTCGTGTACAACTATTTGCAACCCAGAATTCTGAATAGCCAGAATTAGCCTTTCCCTTCTCCAGTGACTCTTCCCAACCCAGGGATCAAACCCAGGTTTCCTGCATTGCAGGTAAGGAAAGCCCAAGAATACTGGAGTGGGTAGCCTATCCCTTCTCCAGGAGATCTTCCTGAGCCAGGAATTGAACCGGGGTCTCCTGCATTGTAGGCAGATTCTTTCCTAACAGATCTATCAGTGAAGCCCTACATATTGAAAGAGTACACCATATAACTGACTCTATCCTGGCAAAATAGCCAATATCAAAACATGGTCTAATAAAATTACTAGACCTTGTGAGAAAAAATATTTGAATTTTTAGGCAAAAATCATGTGTGACTTATAAAGGACAGAAAATTACATTAACAAACTTTTAATGAGCAACACTTTATGCCAGAAGAAAATAAAGTAACAAATTTAAGACATTTAAGGAAAGAAAATGTGAGCCAAGGATTTTATATTTAGTAATACTGAATTTCAAGTATAAAAAACACAGACAACTCTTAGCAATAAGCAAGACCTCAAGGAATATTGTTTCCATGAGCTCTAAAAAATATAGTAAAGAATATGCTTCGGACAACCAAAATGATTACAAGACGTTGAATAAATGCTGGAGGACAACTTAAAAGAAAAGGACAAATTCCTAGAAATCTATAATTTCTGAAGGCTCAATAAGAAATAGAAAATATGAACAGACCAATTATCAGTAATGAAATTGAATTAAAAACTTTTTAAAACTCCCAACAAACAAAAGTATAAGATCAGATGTCTTCACAGGTGAAATTTACTGAACATTTTGAAGAAGAGTTAACATCCACCCTTCTCAAACTATTCCAAAAATGTCAGAGGAAGGAATGCTTCTGATCTCATTCTACAAAGTGAGCATCACCCTGATAACAAAATCAGCAGACACCACAAAAAGAAAATTACAGGCCAAAATCCCTGTTCAATATAGATGCAAAAATTCTTAACAAAATACTAGCAAACCGAGTTCAATGATACATTAAAAGGATCATACATTATGATAAAATGAGATTTATCCCAGGGAACCAAGAATGGTTTAATATCAACAAATCAATCGATGTGATACACCTCATTAATAAAGTGAAGAAGAAAAATCAGACAATCATTTCAATAAATGCAGAGAAAGTTGTGACAAAGTCAACATTCATTTATGATAAAACTCTCAACAAACTGGATGTAGAGGGAACATACCTCAACATAATAAAGGCCACATATTACAAGCTTACAGTTAATATTATACTCAACAATGAAAAGCTAAAAATATTTCCTCTAAGATTTGGAACAAGACAAGGATGCCCACTCTCACCATTTTTATTCTATTTAGTACTGGAAGTCCTAGCCACAGCAATTATACACAAAAATAAATACACTAATAAAAGAAATTCAAATTGAAAAGGAAGAAGTTAAACCGTAATTGTCTGCAGATGACACAGTACTATATATAGAAAATCCTAAAGACACCACCAAAAAACTACTGGAACTAATAAATGAATTAACTAAAGTTGCAGGAAACAAAATAACCATGCAGAAATGTGTTGCATTTCTATACACTAATAACAAACTACCAGAGAAAAACAATCCCATTTATAATTGCGTAAAAAAAGAATAAAATACCTAGAAACAAATCTAATCAAGGAACCAAAAGACCTGTACACAGAAAACTATTAGACACTGATGAAAGAACTTGAACACTACACAAATACAAAAATAAACTGTGCTCATGGATTAGAAGAATTAATATTGTTGAAATGACTCTATTTCCCAAAACAATTTACAAATGCAATTCAATGCCTGTGAAAATACCAATGACATTTTTCATAGAACTAGAGCAGATAATTCTAAAATTTGCACGGAAACACAAAAGATACCAGATAGCTGAAACAATCTTGAGAAAGAAGAACAAAGCTGGAGATATCAGGCTCCATAATTTCAAACTATACTTCAAAGCTACAGTAATCAAAAAAAGTATAGTATTGGCACAAAAACAGACCCATAGGTCAATAGAACACAATAGAGAGCCCAGAAATAAACCTAAACTTTTGTGGTCAATTAACCTACAATGAGGAAAATACAACAGAGAAAGGGCAGTCTTTTCAATAAATGTTGTTAGGAGAGCTGGATAGCCACATGCAAGGGAATCAAACTGAATTACTTTCTCATACTACAAACACAAATAAATTTAAGATAGATTAAATATGTAAATGTAAGGCCTGAAACCATAAAACTTCTAGGAGAAAATACAGGCAATATGCTCTTTGATAACAGCCTTAACTATGTATGTTTAACTAGGTCTCCTTAAGCAAGCGAAACAAAAGCGATAATTAAAAATAGGACTATATCAAACTAAAAAACCTTTGTACAGCAAAGAGACTATCAACAAAATGAAAATGTCACCTACTGAATAGAAGATATTTGTAAATGATGCATCCAATAAGTGATTAATATCCAAAATACAAAGAACTCACACAAATTAACATAAAAAACAAATAACCTTATTAAAAATGGGTCCTCCATATGACTATATAGTTTTTTAGTACAATAAAATAGATTTATCCTCAGGCCAGCAGCAACCAATAAGATAGAGACAAATGCATACTGAGGTGGAAGTAAATAAAGGACTATCACCAAGCCTCCCTCTTTTCCACTACTCTCTCCATGAAGAGTACTATTATTTAAGAGGAAAAAATGCAAAAGCCCCAAATCCTCTTTGCTCTAGTGGCCTACACACAGTTAAATGTAGAACCTACGTTGTTGTTTAGTCGCTGTCATTTCTGACTCTTTTGCAACTCCATGGACTGTAGATCTCCTGGCTCCTTTGTCCATGGGACTTCCCAGGCAAGAATACTTGAGCGGGTTACCATTTCCTTCTCCAGAGAATCTTGACCCAAGGATTGAACCCATGTCTCCTGCCTTGGCAAATGGATTCTTTACCATTGAGCCACTTGGGAAGCCCACAGAACTTTACTACTTTATGAAAAGCACCATAATTTTCATTTTATCTGGTAATTTCCCTCCTTGTCTATAGATATTCATTCAAAACTTATTTACTAAACACTTCCTATTGCCTGTTTTACTTTTCCTTTGCTTTGAGTAAACTGACCAGCAAAATGAAAGAGTAGAGTATATGTTCCTTTTAGTTTATATTTGACTTTCCGTTTCAGGCTTTTCATATTTGTTCAATTTTAATGATATTATAAACTCAAATGTACTGGCAACAGAATAACCTTGGAATCAATCCTAGCCCAACATCTCAAGGGTTTAAAAAAGAAAGGTATTCTGGGAGCCATGAAAATATTTTTATAAGGTAAAATAAAACCAATCTTGTTAAAAAAAAAAATGTTTAGGTTGTTAATGTTTCCTTAGTTCAGATGGAGAAATTTTCACCAGCATGTCCACTTGGTTATGGGGGAGATTATTTGATAGAATTCAGTCAAGATACCATTTAAAGTAAAGTACACATTACCACATCCTGAGGAAACAAAATTCTGGTAAGTGGACAAGCAGCATTTTGTTTACTTCGTTTTTACTTCATTTTGTTTTTGTGATGGAATACCAGCATCTTCTACTTAGAGTAATGCTGATATACTCTCAACGGACTCATCTGGAAAGAAAAAGAAGTTCATGTGCCAATGAATGGGAAAGGCAGGGAGCAGATTGATTTGAGATAAATATTTTACAATTTGTCAGACTTGGAATAGCAACATCTTATTTTTTACCTCTCTCACTTATAAAAAAAAAAAAGTAATGTGACAAAGTATTGAAGTATGAACTGAAGCAAAATGAATTTCAAGTACTTTTTGTTACTAACACACACTGGAAAGACTCTGACCTTATTTCAACCATTTCCCATGGTCTTTGATATGTATCTACTGCCTTCCCTGGAGAAGGCAATGGCAACCCACTCCAGTACTCTTGCCTGGAAAATCCCATGGTGGGCTGCAGTCCATGGGGTCGTGAAGAGTAGGACACAACTGAGCGACTTCACTTTCACTTTTCACTTTCATGCATTGGAGAAGGAAATGGCAACCCACTCCAGTGTTCTTGCCTGGAGAATCCCAGGGAAGGGGGAGCCTGGTGGGCTGCCATCTATGGGGTCGCACAGTTGGATATGACTGAAGTGACTTAGCAGCAGCAGCAGCAGCAGCAGCCTTCCCTGGTATGGTAATGGTTCCTTAAAGGGACATCAATTTGGCAGGAATTTTTCCAAATCAGAAAAAATTCTTTTTTCCATTGTGCTATTATTTTTATGGCATGTGCTATCTATACATAAAAAGAAAGAAAAACAAAAGAAAGAGAATAAGGGATAAAGAAGAAAGGAAGAGAAAGGGAAAAAAGGAGAAAGAAAGAAAAGAAAAGTTAAATGTTTTATAGTCAAATACATATTATTTAATTTCAGCCCTATACTTAAAAGGATGGAGTTATGTCACTCATTGGAACATCATATGTTTCAACCCAGGAAGCACAAATTAATTTCTTATCCAACTTTAAAATTGTTGCTAACTGGCCGTTGCTAGGAACTGATCTAGAATGAATTGGCAGTTCTGGTTCTGTTCTTAGTAACCCAGAGGGTATGTCATAAACACTTTGCTCTAAGTGCTCTAAACATTTTCTAATTCTGCTGCTAAGGTTTCATGGGAGAGGTCTGATTACTAATCTACCCTTTGCCTGAATTTATCCAGACTAGTAGTTCAGCTCTATAGTGTTTCTGGAACACATAATATGCACTAAACAAATGTGTATTGAATGAGAGAGAGATAGAATTCAATTAATATATCTAACTCAAGTGAAACTTCTATCACAGTGAAAGATCATGGAATTGAAGTAATAAATTGAAAAGAGATGGTGTGACATATTCTTTATAGAAAAAAAAACCTAATAGGTAAAAGCAGTTTAAAACAATCTAGGACAAATACAAAACAAAATTTGATGTGGAATGTAGATGTGTGGCAAATAAGGCTGAGACACCAATTGTTCCCTGATTGCCTATTCATATATTCAAACTCCTTCAAGGTAAGGTCTGTATTTTATTCTTCTTATAGCTTCAATTCTTGGATGAATGCATTGTGCAGAATAGAATTAAGTGTGTGAATCCACAGTCATCTCCTCCTTTTCTACAGAGATAATTTATAGCTCTACCATAGAATGTATTTCTTTGAGATGTATTTATTTTGTGCGTATCTCTACTGGATGTAGATACATTTCTTCAAGTCAGGAACTATGTCTATTCATTTTAGCATACTCAAGTTTAAAGTAATGCCTGCTTATAACTTTTGGTTAAGTTGACAAAGCCAGCTGATCTGGCTGGATACACTCAGATCCTCTTCTTCCCTCAACGTGTCGTGCACACATCTCCAAAAGTACATACAAAAAAGCTGGGAACTTCCAATTGAATATCTACATATATGACTACACATACAAATTAACACACACAGTTGTTTGTGTGTGTGCATGAATGTGTGTGTATAAGTGTGACAAAATACATCTTCTGTTTATACTGGACAATATTCATTTTATTGCATGTCTTTAAGAATCATCAGGCTGACATGTATTTAAATAGTTGATACAACTATTTCCTAAAAGTATGGTTCAGGCTGTAAGAGAACACGGGGGAGAAAAAGCACAGAGATTTATTATTTTCCCTGTGGGCCACTTCCCTCCCTGTTCTGACCCTTGGAGAAACCTAATGATGTCATAGATGTTGTCTTACATCACATTAGTGGAAAACAGAGGTTACCACCATCAAAAAGAGGATGTATTTTAAAGGGTCCTTGTAACTTAAATCTCTTTTGCATTAAGATGTGCAACGTGAGCTCAAATTAATTTGAGAAGATGACTGCATTAATAGCCAGTGGATGTGGATTCTTTGGGCCACAGTGGCCATTTGATGATATCCCAAAGGCAGTCACAAGGTAAGAAACGATTTTCTCTGAGCTTTTGAAGTCTATCAGAATTGAAATTTAAAAGCGACTTATATGGGGAATAAAAACTGTAATTCTTACGTCTCTATTCTATGTTGCTGTGTGGATAAAAATAGAACAATTGCTAAAATAATAAATTTCAACATATAATTTTTCTATATCAAAATGCTTTCATGATTCCTGATGTGTGCAGAGAATATCCATATGCCATATTCTCTTACACCAGGCTTTCCACAATTTTGCCCCCCCCTGAATTTTCCAAATTTACTTTTTACTGCTCTCCCATTTGAACCTAATTCTCTAACCATCTCAACTACTTGCATTTACCTAAATATACAATGATATTTCATATGTTTGCATATACACTGTGTATATATTATATGCATGCATGTCTGCTAAGTCGTTTCAGTCATGTCTGAGTCTTTGCGACCCTATGGACTATAGCCCGTGAGGCCGCTCTGTCCATGGGATTCTTCAGGCAAAAATACTGGAGAGGATGTCCGTGCCCTCCTCCAGGGGATCTTCCCAACCAAGGAACTGAACCAGCTTCTCTTACATCTCCTGCATTGGCAGGCAGGTTCTTTACCACTAGTGCCACCTGGCAAGCCCTTTGAAAAATGGGGATTCTCCAAGCAAGAACGCTGGAGTGTACTGCTATACCCCTCCAGGAGATATTCCCAGCCCAGGGATGGACCTCAGGTCTCTCACATTGCAGGTAGATTCTTTACCACCTGAGCCACCAGGGAAGCCCAAGAATACTTGAGTGGGTAGCCTATTTCTCCTCCAGGGGATCTGCCCAACTCAGGAATCGAACCAGGGTCTCCTGCATTGCAGGCGGATTCTTTACAAGCTGAGCTACCAGGGAAGTCCCCACATATTGTATAGACACTGTGTATAAAGTATTGCCTTTTCCTAGGACATCTCTATTATGCTTTTCTGGTAAGCAATTTTTTATTCATCCTTTGTGAGCTCTACCCTAAGCTTCTCTCCACCATTAGTGGATTATACTCTTTTTGTGTCAACATTTTACTTGTTTCATGCTGCCATTATGACATATCTCACCATGTAAAGTTATTTGTTTACATACATAGTGAATATTTCATGTGCTTCTTGAAATCTATAATTATATTTAATAAAGCAGGATTTACCATTTATTAGTTATTGTTATGTGTTAAGAACTGTGATTGGAAATGTAATTGGAAATTCATGATTTTACACCTTTTGAATCACTCGTAAACAAATCACGTCCATCAGTTCAGTTCAGTCACTCAGTCGTGTCCAACACTTTGTGACCCCATGAATCGCAGCATGCCAGGCCTCCCTGTCCATCACCAACTCCTGGAGTTCACTCAGATTCACATCCATCGAGTCAGTGAGGCCATCCAGCCATCTCATCCTCTGTCGTCCCCTTCTCCTCCTGCCCCCAATCCATCCCAGCATCAGAGTCTTTTCCAATGAGTCAACTCTTTGCATGAGGTGGCCGAAGTACTGGAGTTTCAGCTTTAGCATCATTCCTTCCAAAGAAATCCCAAGGCTGATCTCCTTTAGAATGGACTGGTTGGATCTCCTTGCAGTCCAAGGGACTCTCAGGAGTCTTCTCCAACACCACAGTTCAAAAGCATCAATTCTTCAGCGCTCAGCTTTCTTCACAGTCCAACTCTCACATCCATACATGACCACAGGAAAAACCATAGCCTTGACTAGATGGATCTTTGTTGGCAAAGTAACGTCTCTGCTTTTCAATATGCTATCTAGGTTGGTCATAACTTTCCTTCCAAGGAGTAAGCGTCTTTTAATTTCATGGCTGCAATCACCATCTGCAGTGATTTTAGAGCCCCCCAAAATAAAGTCTGACACTGTTTCCACTGTTTCCCCATCTATTTCCCAGGAAGTGATGGGACCAGATGCCATGATCTTCGTTGTCTGAATGTTGAGCTTTAAGCCAACTTTTTCACTCTCCACTTTCACTTTCATCAAGAGGCTTTTTAGTTCCTCTTCACTTTCTGCCATAAGGGTGGTGTCATCTGCATATCTGAGGTTGTTGATATTTCTTCCCGGCAATCTTGATTCCAGCTTGTGTTTCTTCCAGCCCAGCATTTCTCATGATGTACTCTGCATATAAGTTAAATAAGCAGGGTGACAATATACAGTCTTGACGTACTCCTTTTCCTATTTGGAACCAGTCTGTTGTTCCATGTCCAGTTCTAACTGTTGCTTCCTGACCTGCATATAGGTTTCTCAAGAGGCAGGTCAGGTGGTCTGTATTCTCATCTCTTTCAGAATTTTCCACAGTTTACTGTGATCCACACAGCCAAAGGCTTTGGCATAGTCAATAAAGCAGAAATGGATGTTTTTCTGGAACTCTCTTGCTTTTTTGATGATCCAGCGGATGTTGGCAATTTGATCTCTGGTTCCTCTGCCTTTTCTAAAACCAGCTTGAACATCTGGAAGTTCATGGTTCACGTATTGCTGAAGTCTGGCTTGGAGAATTTTGAGCATTACTTTACTAGCGTGTGAGATGATGCAATTGTGCGGTAGTTTGAGCATTCTCTGGCATTGCCTTTCTTTGGGATTGGGTGTCCATAAAGTCCAGTAAATGCAGAACTGGAGAAATGTAGGAGAACAGAGAAACACCTAAGTCTGGAACTTAAGAAAAACTTCTAGAAGGTACAGTTTTGCAGAAGAAGAAAACTGTGGTATTACAAAGAAGTCATCCCAAAGCAATGCAGCCCAACTCTTGATGAATATAGGCACAAAAATTCTCAACAAAATACTAGCAAACTAAATTCAAAAGTACACTAAAAGGACCAAGTATCCATGTTCAAGTGAGATTTATTTTTAAGCTGCATGGATGGTTCTATATACACAAATCAATAAGTTTACATCATATTGATAGAAAGATGACAATCATATGATCATCTTAATAGATGCAGAAAAAGCATTTGACAAAATTCAATCCTTTCTAGACACAAACACTCAACAAACTAGCAATAGAAGGAAATTATCATATTTAAGGTCATCTATGAAAAGCCCACTGCTAACATTATACTCAACAGTGAAAAATGGAAGGCTTTTATTCTAAAATCAGGAAAAAGGCAAGGATGTTCATTCTTGCCCCTTCTATTTAACACAGAACTGGAAGTACTAATAAGATCATTTAGGAATGAAAAATAAATGAAAGTCATCTAAATAGGAAATGAAGAAGTAAAATTATTTCTGTTTGCAGATGACATGTTTTTATATTAAAGCCCTTAAGATTCCACAACAATCTATTAGAATAAATGATTCAATAGAATTTCAAGATCCAAAACTGATGTACAAAAATCAGTTGTATTTCTATATCCTAACAATTAACTATCAAAAGAAGATAGCAATCCCAATAATAATATTATTTAAAAATTTAGAAATAAACTTCATGGAGGTAAAAATCACATACAACGAAAACTACAAAACACTAATAAATGAGAAGAAAGAAGTCAAAAAACAATGGAAAGACAACCCATGTTAATGGATTAGAAGATTTGATATTGTCAAATTTTCTATACCATTCAAAGTTACTTAAAGATTCAATCAAATCTATCAATGCGAATGAGATTCCAATAGCATTTTATTTTACAAAGTAGAAAGACAATCCTATATTTTATATGGGACCAAATGGCCCTCAAATAGCCAAAACAATCTTGAGAAAAAACAATATACCTAGCGGCATCTTACATTCTGATACATATACCAATGGGACAGAAGAGGCAGCCCAGAAGTAAACCCACACAGACATTCTTTATTAGAGTGAGGATGTCATCTCCTATTCTTAGTTTTCTGATAGCCTTTTAAATCATGAATTCTGTCAAATTAATTTTCTGCCTCTACTGATGTGATCATATGGTTATTTACCTTTATATTTTTAGTATGGTAAATTATTGGATTTTCATATGTTAAATAACCTTGAATTTCTAAGTTAAACCTCATATGATCACAGTGTAGTGTATTTTTTTATATATTGCTGATTTGATTTACTAGTATTTTGTTAAAGATTATTACATGTATGGTCACTAAAGATATTTGTCTGACTATGATACCATAATAAAGCCGACCCTTTTAAATGAGTCGATAAGTATTCTTCCATTCTCTAATTTCTGCTTGAGTATGTAAGTTGACCTTATTTCTTAGGTAGAATTTATCAGTAAAGCTGTGCCTGGAGTGTTCTTTGTGTGAAACATTGTAATTAGGTTTTTTATTTCTTTAAAAAAAATAGAGTTTTAACAATTTCTATTTCTTGTTTCAGTTTTAGTGCTGTGTATCTTTCAAATCTAATATGTTTCTATCTTTCTGATCAGTTTGGTCAAGCTAGTGAAAACACAAGTAAAAAAATGAAAAAAAATATTTGAACAAAGACTTCACCCAAAATACAAATGGTAAATAAGCACATGAAAATATGCTTATACCATTAATTATCACAGAAATACAACTCTAGTCAAATGAGATATCCCGACACATCTGTTACAATGACTTGATTAAACAAATTAAAAACTTGATAATACCAAGTGCTGGTGAGGATGTGGATGAAAATAGCACAACCACTTTGGAAAACAGCTTTGCAGTTTCATAGAGTTATTCATATATTTGCCATATAGCTGAACAATTTTACTCTTGAGTGCTTTCAGGAGAAAAGAAAACTTTAGTTGATACAAAAACCTGTGTGTAAATATTTATAATGGCTTTATTCATTGATCCCAAATACTAGAAACAACCCAAACATGGTGAATGAATGAACTGTGATACATTCATTCAGTGGAATATTACCTAACAGTAAAATAGAATAAATTAATGAAACATCATATGAATGGCCCCCAAATGCTAAGAGAAAGAAACCAGACTTGAAAGGCTATATCAACACACTTACATTTAGGTGAGAGCCTGGAAAAAGGGAAATTATAGGAACAGAAAGCAGATCAGTATTTAACAGAGCTTGGTGTTGGGGGGAATAGGATGACTCTAAAGAAACACAAAGGAATTGAAGGGATGATGGAATTGCTCTATATTTTGAGTATGAGTCATGTGCTTGTCAAAACTCATAGAACTGCACACCAAGAATGTATCTTATTGTATGCAAATTATACCACAGTTTAAAAAACACTGTACATAATCTGCAATTTACTCTTTCATTCAATATAATGTTTCTAAACACTCATTCATGTTGTCTGTATAGTTCTAGTTCATTCTCTGGTTCAGAGAAATCTGATGCATAATATTGCATTGTGTGAATATTTCCAACATATTTACCCATTCTGCAGAACTATTTTGGAGTTCTTTTTCAGTTTTTCTTTTTCTGTTATGCACAACACTGCTCTGATAGTTCTGGAACAAATCTCATTGTGCACATATGCTAGAATTTTCTGAGTTATATAACTATGGGTAGAAATGCACAAATTTAGAGAATATCTTTATTCAACTTCACAAAATAACAAAGACATTTTATTCCTAAGTGGTAGTCACAATGAACACTCATACCTGAAATGGTTACTACATCATTTCCAGGATTTCACATTTTTACAAGCATTTGATATTGTCAGACTTCTTAAATTTTGCACCCTCGTCAGTGTAACATTATATCTTTTTATAGTCTAAATTGGCATCTTCCTGGTTATTATTGAGATAAAGCATCTTTTCATGTTTTGTTTTACTTCCTATTCCTAATTCTTTTTCTCCTCTGTCCATTTTCCCATTGAGTTGTTTGTGTTTTCCTTTTTGATTTATAGCAGATCTTGAAATAGTCAGTTTAATCCTTTGTTAATTTTTATGTGAGGCAAATAGATCACATCATTTTTTAACTTATCTTTTTCACTTTCCTTACGCTGGTGGTGTTGATAATCAGAAGTTATCAATTTTAAAGGAGTGAATTCATCAATATCTTATTTTTAGTGTTTTCTGTATCTTGTTTTAAAATGTATCCTTAATTGAATGTCATAAATATAATTTATATTTTCTTCTGAATGTTTTTAAAATTTTCTCTTCTACACTTAAGAGTTTATTCAATGTGGAATTAGCTTTTGAATATGGCATGAGGTAGGGATCCAGTTTGGGCTTCCCTGGTGGCTCAATGGCAAAGAATCGACCTGCAAAGCAGGAGATTCAGGAGATGTGGGTTTGATCCCTGGGTCAGGAAGATCCCCTGGAAAAGGGCATGGCGACCCATTCCAGTATTCTTGCCTGGAAAATCCCATGGACTAAGGAGCCTGGTGGGCTATAGTCCATGGGGTTGCAAAGAGTTGGACACAACTGAAGTAACTGAGCATGCATGCATGCAGAGATCCAAATTAATTTGTTATATATGCATAAATAATTGTTTCAAAAACATTTTTTGAAAATGCATTTTTCCAAAAATACATTTTTCCCATACTGATCTGAAAATTCACTTCCATCATATTTCAAGTTTACTTATGTGCATGGGTCTTGTTTTCTGTTTCACTCAGGTTGTCTCCCTATGTCAATTCTATACCTTGTAATTATTATTATATCTTGATATCTAGTTGGGTATGTTCCCCACTCTTTGGGATCATCTTCTTTATTTAGTTATGCATGTGATATCTGTTTACCTGAAACTAATAGACTGCCACATATTTCTTCAGCAAAGATGTGTTTATTTGGGCTCAGCAGAGCATTGTAATTTGGGGTCTGAAATTGAGGTGAACCACTTGCAAGTGCCCATTAGGCAATGCTTTTATAGAGAGAAAAATTATGTTGGGAGGGCTATAGTAAACAGAGTCCATGACTTTTCATTGACTGTGACCTTGCCAGGAAAGAAGAAGACTCCTTCTTCTGTCAGGCTCTATCAACAGGGCCATAAGAGCACCTTATTCTGCTTCCCAACTCTATTTAATTGAGATTTTCATTTATTAGTCTTTTATGAAAGTGAAAGTGAAAGTCGCTCCATTGTGTCCGACTCTATGCGACCCCATGGACTTTACAGTTCATGGAATTCTCCAGGTCAGAATACTGGAGTGGGTTGCCTTTTCCTTCTCCAGGGGATCTTCCCAACCCAGGGATCAAACTCAGGTCTCCCACATTGCAGGCTGAGCCACAAGGCAAGCCCTTTTATAGATATAGATTAGTCTTTTTAGATAGAACAATTTAGTTAAATTCAGGTTAATTTTCATCAAGAATACTTAATAGGTGCTCACTTTGGCAGCACATATATTAAAAATTGGAACAATACAGAGAAGATTAGCATGGCTCCTGCGCAAGGATAACACGCAAATTTGTGAAGCGTTCCATATTTTTAACCACTACAATATTGTAAAGTAATTAGCCTCCAATTAAAATAAATTAAAAAAAACTGTGAAGTTGTGTAAGAAAAAAAAGAATACTTAATAGGTGATCTTGTGTGCTTCCTATTGCATATACTATCAGGGACTATGACTACTAATGATACCTCATTTACTTGTTTGTTTAAAATGCTGATCTAGCCATTGTAAAGTAACATATTTTTTTCCATTTAGAATTATCAGGTAGTCTGTGGGGTGAAATTTCGCCACATTTTAAATTATTTTATAATAAATCAATGAGGTGTATTATTTCTGTGTTCACAAAATAGTAACTATCATGATATTGCTCCAGTACTAGCAGACATTTTCTGTTTAAAAACAAAAAAAAACTTTCCCTCATTAAAAGGAGGTAAATTATGGTTTATTTCCAAAAGGCTTGGATTAAATGCTTAATTATTTCCTTTAATTATCAATTTTCAGAGTAAGGATTTGATGTAGTCATTACCGTCAATGAAAGTGAGGTTTTGTTTTTCTGTGTTTCTATGAGTCACTGAATATCATTATGGACTCCTGGATTTTTATTATGTGTTAAATCAACCATGTAATTATTCCTTTTGAGGAAAATTGCCTAAAAATTGACTAGTGTCTTTTGAACACAATCCCATTAATATTTCTTACTTTCAAGAATAAGAGGCCTAGGCTCAAGAATAAGATGCCTACTGTTCCCACTATAGACTGAAAGTTTCTCTAGTTCAGCCCCAATTTCAGTTTATCTTCTTATTGATCTAGTTTTCAGTTCTTCCTGCCTGGCCTCAGGGCATTTCTTTTAGGGTTTTTTTTTTTTTTTTTTGATTGGATGATAATTGCTTTACAATGTCATATTGGTTTCTGCCATACAACAATGTGAATCAGTCATAAGTATACATATGTCCCTTCCCCTTGAGCCTCCCTCTTTCCTCTAGATTTTTGTTGTGATTATTGTTTCAAGATCAGATATGCATTTTTTTTCAACTCCAGATATTTATTTGATGCCAACTATGAGCCAGGTGCTGTCCTAAGGGTTGAGAAGTAAGCAAAGCAAAATCTTTGATCTCAAGACGCTTACATTGCAAGTATGTGCAGGAGATGCAGGTCTGATCCCTGGGTTGGGAAGATCCCCTGGAGAAGGAAATGGCAACCAACACTTGTATTGTTGCCTGGGAAATCCCATGGACAGAGGAGCTTGGCATGCTATAGTCCATGGGGTCACAAAAGAGTCACACAGGACTTAGTGACTAAACAACAACATACATTTTAATAGATACTGTGATCTGGCAATATTAGATACTATGGAGGTTTTAAGGTAATCTACCTATAAGTGATGATTTATAAAATTTGTATCAGTTATGAGAATGAATATTAAAAAAAAAAACAAAAAACAGAAAACAGGAAAGAACTGCAGTATTCCAAGTATGAAATGATTAGGCTAGTAGGTAGAAGTGAGAATTTAAAAGCTGGATTGCAGAAATATCTTGAAGGAAGAAATGATAAGATTTTTAAATAGCTTAATAAGAGGTCATGATACAAAGAAAGTTAGCTGTCAAAGTTAGCTTTATGACCTTCCCTGGAAGACTGGAGGAATGACTAAAACATTGATAGAAATAGTGTAGCCTGTGTGAATGGGTAGGCAATACCATCTCTTATTGGTATGGACTGTGTCCATACTTACATATTCCGTGTATTGCATTGCATTAACTTAGTGCGTATAAAAAAGACAGGAGAACAGTGGTGTTGACATAGCCCAAGGTGACTGAAAATGGAGAACCTAGAGTAAGTAACAGGATTGCAGGTGGGGAGTAGAAATGCCTTCTTCGTATCCCTCCTTTGATTCCACATATAAGTGATATATGGTATTTGTCTTTCTGACTTCATTTAGAATGATGAGATTGGCACATTATATCAACTCTATTTCAATTAAAAAAAGATAAAACCAAAACAAACAACAACAAAAAACCAGCCCCCTGCCCTATGGCCAGAATTGCTAAGAGCTGCCTGTCTCAGGGAAAATGAATCCAAAATTATCCAAAGTTCAGAATAGTTAGTTGAAGTTGTAATTTCAGGAGCTGTTTTCGTGGGGGGGGGGGGGGGGGGGGAGGGGGGAAGTGCATTGTAGATTTAGGATATTAAAGTGGAAGAGACAGATTTGCCCTTTGGTTAAAGTTGATATTAATTGTATTCATTTTGTACAAGGGCTACATTGTCGGCACAAATTCCAACTTAGCGCAATCAGTGCTCTTCCTTTTCCACCTTCCTTTTCCACAATGCCCCACGTACATGCCTTTCTTTACAGGTTCTTAGCCAAGGGCTGGAGTGTTCAAGAGCATTCTCTAATTAAATGGTTAATGGATTTCTTCTCCCTGTCTTGAAGCAAAAGACCAGAAATTCCAATTCGACTAGGGGGATGACTCTTTCAATTCCCATCCTCAAGGGGGCGGTGAGCACGAAGACACCCTTTAACTAAGCACGCTGAAATCTGCCGCAAATACTTTCACGTTTGGCTGCAGGGTGCGTCAGATTAGTCCCAAGGGCCAGCCCCGCATACTGAGCCTGCGCACACTGGCGCCGCTGGAGCAGGCGCATGCGCCTTGGGGCGGAGCTCACCCGGGCAGCTGTGGGCGGGTCTGAGCAGCTCCAGTGTTTTGGGGCTCAGGAGTGGTGGGAGGAGCCGGTGGCCTCACCGAGGTAACCACAGCGCCGTAGCTGCCCCGCCTTGCAGGCCTCAGGACTGTCATCGCCTTTGGGTGTGGGGTACCTTGGCCAGCGTCCCCGGACATAGCCCGGCCGGCCTCTCTCAGACACCCCCATCCTCCCCACGCCGCCGTCGCCGCCGCCATGCAGGGGGAGGACGCCAGATACCTCAAAAGGTGACGACTCCCCAAGGGTCGGTCCTCCCCTCCTTGCTCGGACCGTGAGGATATTAAGAGGTTCTTGGGTTGGCCATGAAGTGTCACTGGGCAAAGCCAGAGGCTTAGAATAGGGATGGGAGACAGGGGAAAAATCACGGAAAGGGAGGGATAAAGGTGAATTGAAAAGAGGAAGGGGCCCTTGTGGGGTGCGGTTTTCTCCAGCCTTCTTCCCTGACTCAGCGGGGCCCTGACAGCATTGAAGATGGTTTCCTCGATACCTCACATTGTGGGAGAGGGGAGAAGGGCGGAGTAAACTGCGTCTCCTCTCTCCCCCCATCCCATCCTCCGACTCTCTGTTTCCCCCTACTAGATAAATCTTGTGGGTGCTTGGAAATGTATTCTGGCGCCTCTGTTCTATGTTCTCCAATTTGGGGTTCGCTGCCATGGGGTTTTGAAATAACGAAGGGGAAAGAAGTGGTGGCTTTTAATTCATGGAAGGCTGGATTGAGATGCTGATGTCCAGTCTATTTCTGCTTTCCTCATCCATTTCGTTCATTTCACTGCCATGTATAGTGTAATTTTTGTTAATTATCAGGAGATTTGTTCGGAGCATGACATGAAATTGGCATTTCTTTAGTTTAAAAATGTTTGTAGTATCAATTACTCCTTAAAGAAAAATGTAATCTCCGACTATATGACTCAGGTCGAAGATAAGATCATCCCTCAAAGAAAAAAAAAGATACCTTTCATTGGGCCAAGAGTTAGTAGTGATGCAAGAGAAAAAAATACTTTAATAAGAACTCTTCATTTTTAGCTAAGGCTTTATCACTGATTGTGTAAATACCCTAGTCAGTCACATGTATTTTTTTGGACTCAGTTTCCTTATGTAATAGTGGGGCAAATAATGAGAGATATGAGAACCAAATATAAAAATATTTTTAAAAGATAAAACATACATGTAAGATAGTGACATCATTTCCATTCATAATATACTTTTACTAAATATATTTATCCTGGCTTGGAGGGCCCTAATCATAGAAAGATCTAACCTTTAACAGACTCTTAAAAGTGATTGAAACTATTGTAAAATCAACCAACAAACCAACCAACTGCATTCACCTTCTTTGCAGGCCTAAGGTGTATATTGTATGGAAATATATCTGAAATTGTTACATAACCAGGGCTTACCAGTAAGCATTTTTGAAAAAATGTAATCATAGCAGGTATACAGTCAGCATTTATTTCCTCACTGAATTTTGCTTACGTCACTCATTTAAAATATCTTGATTGAAAATTTTGTGAAAGAAGAAAACAAGAAATTCTCCTTCACCTTTTAAATTCCAGGTTCTTCCAGAGCAAAGAGTCACTATTACATCATTAGCTTATTTTCACGCAATTGTAGTTGTTCTAGAAGATAGTTTTCTTAGAATTCTTGTACCCTATGGTCCCTTAGGCATCCTATGACTTGTAATTGTCAACCCATTGCTTACTTTTATATGATGGGGAGTCCAACAAATAAAATCAAATGAGCCACTCTGATGTAATGTTTGCAGTAAAATAAGGTCAGAATCTGGAAAGACTGAAATATACACTTCTCCATTTTGTCTAATTTTGACAACATAAATAAAGAGTTTGCATTGCCTGCTTTCAGTTTAGAAATGTGCATCCAACAAATAATCATATAGACTGGATGGCTTATAATATTTTACAGAACATTCCATTTTAATGATTGGTTCTTTGATAGTAATTACCTGTATTCCTTTTGTAATAATTTTACTTTTGTTTTTAACAAGAGGGCAGTATGTTTTCAATCTAATTGATTCACTCTAGTTTTAATTAGAGTGATTATTATAATTTCAGTGATTACAATAGCTATTTCAGATAGCTACAATAGTAGCGATCACTGAGAAATCTCTAGTCTCTTTATATTTACATTTATGTAATACATTGCTAAGTCATTGCTAAGTCACGTCAGTCGTGTCCAACTCTGTGTGACCCCATAGACAGCAGCCCACCAGGCTCCGCCGTCCCTGGGATTCTCCAGGCAAGAACACTGGAGTAGGTTGCCGTTTCCTTCTCCAATGCATGAAAGTGAAAAGTGAAAGTGAAGTCGCTCAGTCGTGTCTGACTCTTCACGACCCCATGGACTGTAGCCTACCAGGCTCCTCCATCCATGGGATTTTCCAGGCAAGAGTACTGGAGTGGGGTGCTATTGCCTTCTCCGATGTAATACATTAGAGAATCAAAAATTGGGCTTCATTTTTCTACTGCCAGTTAATATTTTTATTTAATAATACTTAATACATACTTACTAAATACTTACTGCATGCCTAGCATTGTTCTGGTCACTGAGGAAATGATGAAATAGACAGTTCATATCCTCAGTCAGATATACACACAAATAGTATAAATAGTTAAAATCTAGTGGGGATTAAACAATTTTTTTTGACTCTTAAAACTCTCTAATGGCGTTCCATTGCTCTTATAGCACCTGCCTTTTCAGTTTCATCTCTCTCTGTTCCCCTCTTGCCCCCAACATTTTCAGAAATTACTTTTTTTAGATCCCTGTATGTTTCGGTGTTAGATTCCAAGTGCCCTACTCATTGTCTGGAACTTGCCTGATTCATTACCCAGCTAACTCTTCATGTTTCCTGTTGTAGCTTAAATGTCACTTCTGTGACACTGTCCTTTCCCACCTCACAGTCTACCTGAGCTGCCCTTCCCCACCACACAATCCACCATGCAGGTCAGATACACCTGCTAGCTTTCCATAATACCCAATAAATTGTCCTTTGTTCGGAGAAGGCAATGGCAACCCACTCCAGTACTCTTGCCTGGAGAATCCCAGGGACGGGGGAGCCCGGTGGGCTGCCTTCTATGGGTTCACTTTCATGCATTGGAGAAGGAAACGGCAACCCACTCCAATGTTCTTGCCTGGAGAATCCCAGGGACGGGGGAGCCTGGTGCGCTGCCGTCTATGGGGTCGCACGGAGTCGGACACGACTGAAGCTACTTAGCAGCAGCAGCAACTGCTTTGTTGTTATTGTTTGTCTTTCTCGTTGGTCTATAAGCTGCAAAAGGGTAAGAATTTTTGCATACATATTCATAAAGGATATTCATAAATTATATTAAAAATATGTTCTGTTTTGATGGCGTCTTTGTCTTTTTTTGGTATCAGGATAGACTGGCCTCAGGATGAATTGGGAAGTGTTGCCTTTGTTTTCTGTAATTTTAGAGGAGTTTGAGAAGGATTGGTGTTAATTTGGTAGAATTCACTGTTGAAATTATGTGGTCCTAGACTTCTCTTCGGAGAAGGCAATGGCACCCCACTCCAGTACTCTTGCCTGGAAAATCCCATGGGCGGAGGAGCCTGGTAGGCTGCAGTCCATGGGGTCGCTAAGAATCGGACACAACTGAGCAACTTCACTTTCACTTTTCACTTTCATGCATTGGAGAAAGAAATGGCAACCCACTCCAATGTTCTTGCCTGGAGAATCCCAGGGATGGGGGAGCCTGGTGGGCTGCCGTCTATGGGGTCGCACAGAGTCGGACACAACTGAAGCGACTTAACAGCAGCAACAGCAGGCTTCTCTTTGTTGGCAAATTTTTCATCACTGATTCAGTCTCTTTACTTATTAGGGGGCAATTCAGAATTACTATTTCTTTTGAAACAATTTTGGTAGTTTCTGAGTTTCTAGTAGTTTCACCATTTCATCTAGGTTATCGTCTTTGTTGGCTTACAGTTCTTAATCTCTGTGAGGTCAGAGATAATAGTAGTAATGTCCCACTTTAATTTCCAGTTCTAGTAATTTGAGTCTTAGTTAAACTAAAGGTTTGTCAATTTTTTTGATCTTTTCCAAGAACCAACTTTTGATTTTTTAAATTTCCTCTGTTGTTTTTCTATTCTCTATTTTATCTCTGTCTTTATTATTTTCTTCCTTCTAATAGCTTGGTGTTTCATTTGCTCTTTTTCTAGTTCCTCAAAATATAAAATTAGGTCATTACATTGAAGTCTTTTTTAAAAATTGATGTATAATTGACATATACCATTATATTAGTTTCATTATGTACAACGTAATGATCTGATATTTATATATATTGTCAAATGATTACCACACTAAGTCTAGTTAACATCCATCACTACACAGTAACAATTTTTTTTCTTGTGATAAGAACTTTTAAGATTTATTCTCTTAGCAGTTTTCATGTTACAGTATAGTATTATTAACCATAGAAACCATGCTATACATTGCAACCCCAGGTCTTATCTGTTTTATAACTGTAAGTTCATACCTTTCAACCACCTTCACCCACTCCCCACCCCCACCTTTGGCAACCACCAACTTATCTGTATTTATGAGGTCACTAACAAGTTTTGTTTTACTTTTATATTTCACATATTAGTTTGAAAATATGGTATTTGTCTATCTATCTATGAATTATTTCTCATAGTATATTGCTCTCAAGATCTGTTCATATTGTCGCAAATGATAAAATTTTCTTTTTATTGCTGAGTGTGTATATGTGTGGGAGTGTACAGAGATGTGTATTGTGTGTGCATGTGTGTGCATGCTTGCACGCTCAGGACTGTCTGACTCTTTGTGACCCCATGAATTGTAGACTGCCAGGCTCCAACCAGTCCATCCCAAAGGAGATCAGTCCTGAGTGTTCATTGGAAGGACTAATGCTGAAGCCGAAACTCCAATACTTTGGCCACCTGATGCGAAGAGTTGGCTCTTTGGAAAAGACTGATGCTGGGAGGGATTGGGGGCAGGAGGAGAAGGGGACGACAGAGGATGAGATGGCTGGATGGCATCACCAACTCAATGGACGTGAGTTTGAGTGAACTCCGGGAGTTGGTGATGGACAAGGAAGTCTGGCGTGCTGCAATTCATGGGGTCGCAAAGAGTCAAACATGACTGAGTGACTGAACTGAATATGGTTTTCTCAACAGTATTTATTGAAGGGACAGTCTTTTCCCAGGTGTATATGGTTGGCTCCTATGTTGTAAATTGATTGGCCATATGTGTGCGGGTTTCTTTATGGGCTCTCTATTCTGTTCCATTGATCTGTGAGTCTGTTTTTATGCCGGTACCATATGCTTTGATTACTGTAGCTTTGTAATATAGATTAAAATTAGGACACATGATGCTGCTAACTTTGTTCTTCCTCACATTGCTTTGGCTATTCAGGATCTTTTGTGGTTCTATACACGTTTAGGATTTTTTGTTCTATTTCTGTGAAAATTGCTATTGAGATTTTTTTGATTTTTTAATTTATTTTCAATTGGAGGGTAGTTGGTTTACAGTATTGTGTTGGCTTCTGCTATACAACAACATGAATCAGCCACAAGTACACATGTGCCCCCTCCCTCCTGAACTCTCCCCCCATCCTCCCTTCACCCCATTCCACTCCTCTCAGTTGTCGTAGAGCACTGGATTGAGCTCCCTGTGTCCATACAGCAGCTGCCCACTGTCTCTGTTTTACACATGGTAGTGTATATATGTCAGTGCTACTCTCTCAATTCATCCCACTCTCTCCTTCCCTCACTGTGTCCAAAGTCTGTTCTCTATGTCTGAGTCTCTATTTCTGCCCTGTTGATTGGTTCATCGGTAGCATTTTTCTAGATTCCGTATATATGCATTAATATATGAAATTTGTTTTTCTCTTTCAGACTTAATTCACCTGCGTAACAGGCTCTAGGTTCATCTACCTCACTAGAACTGACTCAGATGTGTTCCTTTTTATGACTGAGTAATATTTCTTTGTACATATGTACCACAACTTCCTTATCCATTCATCTGCCTGCCAATGGACACCTAGGTTGCTTCCATATCCTGGCTATTGTAAATAGTGTTGCTATGAATATTGGGGTACATGTGACTTTTTAGTTACAGGTTTATATACCCAGTAGTGGGATTGCTGGGTCATATGGTAGTTTATCCCTACGTTTCTAAGGAATTTCCATACCGTTCTCCATAGTGACTGAATCATTCCCACCAGCAGTGCAAAAGGGTTCCCTTTTCTCTGCATACTGTCCAAACATTTATTGTTGGTAGATTTTTTGATGATGGCCATTCTGACAGGTTTGAGGTAATACCTCATTGTAGTTTTGATTTGCATTTTTCTAATAATGTGGTGTTGGAGAAGACTCTTGAGAGTCCCTTGGACTGCAAGGAGATCCAACCAGTCCATTCTGAAGGTCAGCCCTGGGAGTTCTTTGGAAGGAATGATGCTAAAGCTAAAACTCCAGTACTTTGGCCACCTCATGCGAAGAGTTGACTCATTGGAAAAGACTCTGATGCTGGGAGGGATTGAGGGCAGGAGGAGAAGGGGACGACAGAGGATGAGATGGCTGGATGGCATCACTGACTCGATGGACGTGAGTCTGAGTGCACTCCGGGAGTTGGTGATGGACAGGGAGGCCTGGCATGCTGCGATTCATGGGGTCGCAAAGAGTCGGACACGACTGAGCAACTGAACTGAACTGAACTGAATAATGAGCCACGTTGAGCCTCTTTGCATGTGTTTGTTGGCCATCTGTGTGTCATCTTTGGAGAAATGTCTGTTTAGGTCTTCCTCCAACTTTTTGATTGGGTGGGTTGTTTTTCTGATATTGAGCTGCATAAACTGCTTGTATATTTTGGAGATCAATCCTTTGTCAGTTTCATTTGCAATTGTTTTCTCTCTTTCTGAGGCTTGTCTTTTCATTTTTTAAATATTTTCCTTTGCTGTGCAAAAGCTTTTAAGTTTGATTAAGTCCCACTTGTTTCTTTTTGTTTTAATTTCCATTACTTTAGGAGGTGGGTCAAAGAGGATAATGCTGTGACTTATGTCAAAGAGTGTTTTGCCTATGTTTTCCTCTAAGAGTTTTATAGTTTCTGCATTGAGATTTTGATAAGGATTGCATTTTAATTTTTAGATTGTTTTGGGTAATATGGACATTTTAACAATTTTAATTCTTCTAATTCATAAACATGGAATATATTTCCCTTTATTTGTGTCTTTTTCAATGTTTTTCATTATTGTCTTATAGTTCTCAATATACAGGTCTTTAATCTCCTTGGTTAAATTTATTTCTTAGGTATTTTATTCTTTTTGATGCATTTGTAAATGAGAGTGTTTTCTTCATTTCCCTTTCTGGTAGTTCCTATTAGTGTAAAGAAAGGGAACTAATTTATATATGTTGATTTTATATCTTGCAACTTTACTTAATTTTACTAGTTCTTAACAGTTTTTTTTTGGTGGAGTCTAGGGTTTTCTATGTAGTATCATGTCATGTGCATATAGTGATGGCATTACTTTTTCCTTTCTGATTTGGATACTTTTCACTTCTTTTTCTTGTTCAATCATTTTGGCTAGCACTTCCAATACTATTTGAATAGAAGTAGCAAGAATTGGCATCCTTGACTTGTTCTTGATCTTTCAGGAAAAGCTTTCAATTTTTCACTCAATATAATGTTAGCCATGGGCTTGTCATATACGGCCTATATTGTGTTGAGATTTGTCCCTGTATAACCACTTTATTGACAGTTTTTATCATAAATGTATATTGAATTTTTTCAAATGCTTTTTCCATATTTATTGAGATGTTTATGACTTTTATTCTTAATTTTGTTTGGGTGTGTTACATTGATTGATTTGTGTTTTGTTGAGCCATCCTTACATCCCTGGAATAAATTCCATTTGATAATTGTTTTAATGTATTGTTGAATTTGGTTTGCTGGTATTTTCTTGAGGGTTTTTGCATCTGTGTTCATCAGGTTATTTTTCTGCTTTGTAGCGTCTTTGTCTGGTTTTGGTATCATGGTAATACTGGCCTCATGAAATGAGTTTGGAATGTTCTTTCCTCTTTAGTTTTTGAGAAGATTTTGAAAAAGATTGGTGTCGATACTTTAAACATTGGTAAAATTCACCCATGAAGCCATCTGATCCTGGTCTTTTGTTTGTTGGGAGGTTTTTTGCAACTGATTTAATCTTATTAGTAATCAATCTATTCTGACTTTCTATTTCTTCATGATTCAGTCTTGGGGGGAGTAGTGTATGTTTCTAGGAATTTATCTATTTCTTCTATGTTGTCTAATATGTTGGAATATAATTGTTAATAGTTATTGAGATCTTTTATCTTTCTATGGTATTAATTATAACCTTTTTATTTCTGGTTTTATTTATGGACGTACCTCATTTGATTGCACTTTGCTCTATTACACTTTGCAGATATTGCATTTTTATAAATTAATGTTGTGGCAACCCTGAGCCAACCAAGTCTGTCAGTACCATTGTTCCAATATCATTTGTTCACTTCATGTCTCTCTTTCCCATTTGGTACTTCTCCCAGTATTTCAAATTTTTCCATCATTATTATATATATTATGGTAATCTGTGATCGGTTATCATTGATATTACTATTGCAAAAGATTATATCTTGCTGAAGATACAGATGGTTAGCATTTTTTAGAAATAAATATTTTAAAATTAAGATGAGTACATTGATTTTTAAGCAAAGTGTTATTGCACACTTATATCACAGCATAGTGTAAACATCACATTTATGTGCACTGGGAAACAAATGTACATGACTTGTTTTTTAATGATACTTAATGCTTTATAATGATACTTCCTTTATTGCAGTGCTCTGACAATGAACCCTTAAGATCCCCATGGTATTTGTACACCTCTGTCTTTTTCCTGGTTAGCCTATGTAAAGGTTTGTCAATTTTGTTTACCTTTCCAAAGAACCAGCTCTGAGTTTCATTGATCTTTTCTAATGTCCTTATAGTGTCTATTTCATTTATTTCCCTTTTGATCTTTATTATTTCCTTTCTTTTACTAACTCTGGGTTTTGTTTGTTATTTTTTTTTCCAGCAACTTAAGGTGTAAAGTTAGGTTATTTGAGATTTTTTTTTAAAGATTTATTTATTTTTGGATGTGCTGGGTCTTCATTGCTATGTGCAGGTCTTCTCTAGCTGTGGTGAGTGGGACTGCTCTACTCTCCATTGCGGTGTAAGCTTCTGATTGCCGTGGCCTCTCTGGTTGCAGTGCCAGGGCTCTAGGTGTGCAGGCTTCAGTAGTTGCAGCACGTGGGCTCAGTAGTTGTGAATCACAGGCTGTAGAGTGTTGGCTTAGCAGTTGTGACGCACAGGCTTAGTTGCTCTATAGCATGTGGGATCTTCCCAGATCAGGGATGGAACCCATGTCCTCTGCATTGGCAAGTGGATTCTTAACTGCTAGACCACCAGAAAAGCTGTTTTGGTTTTTTTTTTTTTTTTTTTTTTTTTTTGATATAGGCATTTATCTCTATGAACTTAACCTGCTAGAACTGCTTTTGCAGCATCAAGTTTTGTTTTATGTTTTATTTCCACTTTTATTTGTCTAAAGGTATTGATTTCTTCTTTGACACATTGGTTGTTCGGTATTATGTTGCTGAAGTTTTACGTTCAGTATTATGTTTCTAGATGTGTGTGTGTGTGTGTGTGTGTGTGAGTGAAAGATAAATTGGCTTTTTTATAGAGTAAAAACTGGCTGGCAGTTTTTTCCTTTCACCATTTTGATTATATTCTGCTACTTCTGACCTACAGAATTTCTGTTGAATATCTGCTGATAATCTTATGGGGATTCCCTTGTATGCCACAAGTTGTTTTATTGAATTTAAGATTCTCTCCTTGTCTTTAACTTTTGAAATTTTTTAATATACCTTGTTATGGCTTCCTTTGGATTCATCTTATTTGAAACTCTCAACAGTATGAAAAGGCAAAATGATAGGATACTGAAAGAGAAACTCCCCAGGTCAGTAGGTGTCCAATATGCTACTGGAGATCAGTGGAGAAATAACTCCAGAAAGAATGAAGGGATGGAGCCAAAGCAAAAACAATACCCAGCTGTGGATGTGACTGGTGATAGAAGCAAGGTCCGATGCTGTAAAGAGCAATATTGCATAGGAACCTGGAATGTCAGGTCCATGAATCAAGGCAAATTGGAAGTGGTCAAACAAGAGATGGCAAGAGTGAATGTCGACATTCTAGGAATCAGCAAACAGGACTGGAATGGGTGAATTTAACTCAGATGACAATTATATCTACTACTGCAGGCAGGAATCCCTCAGAAGAAATGGAGTGGCCATCATGGTCAACAGAAGAGTCTGAAATGCAGTACTTGGATGCAATCTCAAAAACGACAGAATGATCTCTGTTCGTTTCCAAGGCAAACCATTCAGTATCACAGTAATCCAAGTCTATGCCCCAACCAGTAACGCTGAAGAAGCTGAAGTTGAATGGTTCTGTGAAGACCTACAAGACCTTTTAGAACTAACACCCAAAAAAGATGTCCTTTTCATTATAGGGGACTGGAATGCAAAAGTAGGAAGTCAAGAAACACCTGGAGTAACAGGCAAATTTGGCCTTGGAATATGAAATGAAGCAGGGCAAAGACTAACAGAGTTTTGCCAAGAAAATGCACTGGTCATGACAAACACCCTCTTCCAACAACACAAGAGAAGACTCTATACATGGACATCACCAGATGGTCAACACCGAAATCAGATTGATTATATTCTTTGCAGCCAAAGATGGAGAAGCTCTATACAGTCAGCAAAAACAAGACCAGGAGCTGACTGTGGCTCAGACCATGAACTCCTTATTGCCAAATTCAGACTTAAATTGAAGAAAGTAGGGAAAACCACTAGACCTTTCAGGTATGACCTAAATCAAATCCCTTATGATTATACAGTGAAAGGGAGAAATAGATTTAAGGGCCTAGATCTGATAGATAGAGTGCCTGATGAACTATGGAATGACGTTCGTGACATTGTACAGGAGACAGGGATCAAGACCATTACCATAGAAAAGAAATGCAAAAAAGTAAAATGGCTGTCTGGGGAGGCCTTACAAATAACTGTGAAAAGAAGAGAAGCGAAAAGCAAAGGAGAAAAGGAAAGATAGAAGCATCTGAATGCAGAGTTCCAAAGAATAGCAAGAAGAGATAAGAAAGCCTTCTTCAGCAATCAATGCAAAGAAATAGAGGAAAACAACAGAATGGGAAAGACTAGAGATCTCTTCAAGAAAATTAGAGATACCAAGGGAACATTTCATGCAAAGATGGGCTCGATAAAGGACAGAAATGGTATGGACCTAACAGAAGCAGAAGATATTAAGAAGAGATGGCAAGAATACACAGAAGAACTGTACAAAAAAGATCTTCACGACCCAGATAATCACAATGGTGTGATCACTGACCTAGAGCCAGACATCCTGGAATGTGAAGTCAAGTGGGCCTTAGAAAGCATCACTACGAACAAAGCTAGTGGAGGTGATGGAATTCCAGTTGAGCTGTTCCAAATCCTGAAAGATGATGCTGTGAAAGTGCTGCACTCAATATGCCAGCAAATTTGGAAAACTCAGCAGTGGTCACAGGACTGGAGAAGGTCAGTTTTCATTCCAATCCCAAAGAAAGGCAATGCCAAAGAATGCTCAAACTACCACACACTTGCACTCATCTCACACGCTAGTAAAGTAATGCTCAAAATTCTCCAAGCCAGGCTTCAGCAATATGTGAACTGTGAACTTCCAGATGTTCAAGCTGGTTTTAGAAAAGGCAGAGGAACCAGAGATCAAATTGCCAACATCCACTGGATCATGGAAAAAGCAAGAGAGTTCCAGAAAAACATCTATTTCTGCTTTATTGACTATGCCAAAGCCTTTGACTATGTGGATCACAATAAACTGTGGAAAATTCTGAAAGAGATGGGAGTACCAGACCACCTGATCTGCCTGTTGAGAAATTTGTATGCAGGTCAGGAAGCAACAGTTAGAACTGGACATGGAACAACAGACTGGTTCCAAATAGGAAAAGGAGTTCGTCAAGGCTGTATATTGTCACCCTGTTTATTTAACTTATATGCAGAGTACATCATGAGAAATGCTGGACTGGAAGAAACACAAGCTGGAATCAAGATTGCCGGGAGAAATATCAATAACCTCAGATATGCAGATGACACCACCCTTATGGCAGAAAGTGAAGAGGAACTCAAAACCCTCTTGATGAAAGTGAAAGTGGAGAGTGAAAAAGTTGGCTTAAAGCTCAACATTCAGAAAACGAAGATCATGGCATCTGGTCCCATCACTTCATGGGAAATAGATGGGGAAACAGTGACAGACTTTATTTTTCTGGGCTCCAAAATAACTACAGATGGTGACTGCAGCCATGAAATTAAAAGATGCTTACTCCTTGGAAGGAAAGTTATGACCAACCTAGATAGCATATTCAAAAGCAGAGACATTACTTTGCCAACAAAGGTTCGGCTAGTCAAGGCTATGGTTTTTCCAGTGGTCATGTATGGATGTGAGAGTTGGACTGTGAAGAAGACTGAGTGCCGAAGAATTGATGCTTTTGAAGTGTGGTGTTGGAGAAGACTCTTGCGAGTCCCTTGGACTGCAAGGAGATCCAACCAGTCCATTGTGAAGGAGATCAGCCCTGGGATTTCTTTGGAAGGAATGATGCTAAAGCTGAAACTCCAGTACTTTGGCCACCTCATGCGAAGAGTTGAGTCATTGGAAAAGACTCTGATGCTGGGAGGGATTGAGGGCAGGAGGAGAAGGGGACGACAGAGGATAAGATGGCTGGATGGCATCACTGACTCGATGGACATGAGTCTCAGTGAACTCCGCAAGTTGGTGATGGACAGGGAGGCCTGGCGTGCTGCGATTCATGGGGTCGCAAAGAGTCGGACACGACTGAGCGACTGATTTGATCTGATCTGATCACTCTTATGTCAGTTGCTATTAAAATATAGTTTCAGCCCTACCAAATTGCTACCTTAAGCCTTTTCTTTAAGGAAATTCTAGAGCTAACATTCTCTGGTTATATATTATTTATGTATAGATAGGAAAATGTCTGGATGTATATGTGCTAAAATCGTAACAATTGGTTTCTCCTGGGTTTTTTGGTTTATTTTTTCTTTTTGCTAATTTCTGTGTTCTGTTTTTCTCTACAGTAAACAAATTGTACTAGTGGTAAGTAAATAAATAAAATTAGTTTCTTTAAAATACAAGTACAAAAGAAAGCCCCCAAACTGAAAAGGAATAGTGAAGTTCTTTGAACTATTTAATTTCCTTGGGAAAGGCAAAATATCAAACCAAAGAATAACCATTATGCTTTTCTGTAAGTTGTTAATATGTAGAAGACCCACTTTGAAAGTATAGTATGAGGTTGCTCTTAGGATCTGCAATTATGTTTTATCCTTATGATTCTCTTCAATTGAATACAGTTACCCCCTCCTGTTTCAGTTCGGTACTGGGGTTGCTCTCCATCTCATCAGGAAGGGAATAACTGTTTCTCTTTATAGTGAAGATAGTTTCTTTAGTGCTATATTAACGTTTGTTTTTTAGCTGTACTTGCTTACTGTCTTGAATTCCTGTGGTTCCTCTAGCTTTTGACTGCTATCTTGAATTTACATGCATTTATCTTACTTTTAGAAGCAGTACCATTCTCTTTAACATGTATGTATATATCTATGTGTGTTTATATATATATATATATATATATATATATATATATATACACACATCCATATTTTTCTAAATCTCTGTTTTTTACTGGCATCCCTAGTTTCTGCTTTTATTTTTTATATCTGGATATCTTTCTGTCAGTTAGTTTAGTTGCTGACGTACCTAGACTTTAGCTTCTGTATATTTGATTTCCATCTCTACACTTGACTGTTAATTGTTGTTCTAATATAGATTACAGAACCAAAGTGATGTCTCTGCTTTTTAATACACTGTCTAGGTTTGTCATAGCTTTTCTTCCAAGGAGCAGGTGTCTTTTAATTTCATGGCTGCAGTCACCATCTGCATTGATTTTGGAGCCCAAGAAAATAAAGTCTGTATACCTGTGGCGGATTCATTTTGATATTTGGTAAAACTAATACAATTTTGTAAAGTTTAAAAATAAAATAAAATTTAAAAAAAAAAAGAAAAAAATAAAGTCTGTCACTGTGTCCATTGTTTCCGCATCTATTTGCCATGAAGTGATGGGACTGAATGCCATGATCTTAGTTTTTTGAAAGTTGAGTTTTAAGCCAGCTTTTTTACTCTCTTCTTTCACCTTTATCAAGAGGCTCTTAAGTTCCTCTTAAGAGGGTAAGGCTTACATCTGTAGCCTTGTTGTAATAAAGAATTATGAAGTTCTGTCAGTTGTTAATATGTGGAAGACCCACTTTGAAAGTGTTAGTATGAGGTTGCTCCTAGGATCTGCAGTTATATTTTATCCTTATGATTCTCTTCAATTGGATTCAGTTACCCCCTCCTATGTAAATTCAGTACTGGGGTTGCTGAACTTTTGAGTTTCTGATTTTTGGAATTTAAGATGTTGTCATATTTCTCTTCCTTTCCATTAAGTTAAAAGATCCCACTATGCAGATAACCAGCTCTGATTACAGTGAAAAATTTTACTTGCTTCCATTGCAGTCTCTTCAGTCTCTTTTAATAAAACTTGTTTTATCTGCTGTTAAAGTGACCAATAGCAAGTAGTGATTAATTCATCATTGTGACAACACAGATGGACCTGGAAGATATTATTATTAGTGAAATATGATTAGTGAAATAAGTCAGACAGAGAAAGACCAAATACTCTATGTTTTCACTTATATGTAGAATATAAAATAAAACAAATGAACAAGTATAACAGCATAAAAACAGACACTGAGATACAGATAAACTAGTGGTCACCAGAGGGAAGAAGTGTAAGAGGAGAGCCAAAATAGGTGAAGGGAATTAGTAGATACAAACAACTTACAATAAGTGACAAAGATGTACAGCACAGAGATTATAGCTTGCTAATGTCACTATAATTTTGGACACATGACTATAGAATATAACTTGTAAATTCTCTTTTGTTACACAATTTGTGTGTGATGTTGATACTAATTCAATTTATATAATTATGTTAATTGATAACTATTATTTTGCAATTGTTAAACAGTTAATGGGTTAACTATTGAGCAGATTGATTTTTTTTTTAATATAAATTTTGGGGCAGCTGCCTTTGGTTTTAAATTTCTGACTTTCAATTGACATTATTCTCTCCACAACCATTTTAATTTTTTTTTTTATTCACTGGCTATTATGCATGATTCTTTGGATAAATGTATTTTTTTCAGAGCTCTTCATAAAGATACTTTCTGCAAGACCAAGAATTATATGTGTAACATAAGAGTTTATAAAATGGAGAAAAAGTTATTTCTTGGCCCAATTCAAGAGTAAATCTGATTTAAATGCATGTGTTAATCTAACACACATGCTTTTGGAACAAGGAACTAGATAAACACCTTGGATGTTTTGTGAGCTTTTAATGTAGCTATCCTGTTTTTCTTTTGTAGGAAAGTTAAAGGAGGAAATATTGATGTACATCCATCAGAAAAAGCACTTATTGTTCAGTATGAAGTGGAAGCTACCATTCTTGGAGAAATGGGGGATCCCATGTTGGGAGAACGAAAGGAATGCCAAAAAATGTAAGTTTTCTTCATTTGTGCATATTTGAAAGTAGTAAACCTTATACAAAGTTTGTAGAAATCTGATGTTATTTAAATTTGCGTAGATAATGAATGACTATGGCATTCCTCTCGACCTACATTATCTTAGTGAAGCAGAGACTATATTAAGCTATAAATACAGAGTATATTCCAGAGAAAATCATATTTATGAACTTAATTGGAACCTAATGAAAAATGCCTGTTCTTATTAATCCCATTTTGTAAATGCATATAGTAGAATATGACTTGTGAACTCGATTATAAGAGATATGTTTATGTTAGACATTTTAGCCTAATTTAGCAAGTTTGTATTTTAGCTGATACCATGTTGTTCTTTCTTCCCTGAAATTACAGAAAGGTATACGACTTCTAGAATTCACAAATGGGACATGTACCTTGAATTCATCCCTTAAAAATCCAGCCCTCTGAAAGATGTTAATAGTAGGACAAGCGTTTTCTGACTCAGTGAATTGACCTTAGATCTCCTAGTATTCTACACACTTTCCTTTCTGCTTTTGTAGTACTTTCAGGAATCCCTTGGGAACTGGCCTTTTTCATTTGTCTTCAGTTGTGCTGGCAATGATCTTGCACTCTTGCCATACTTTTGTGGAAGAAGAAAGGGTCTGAGATCACCTAATATTGTTTCCCAACTTTCTTCTCTGCAGAAAAATATTTGACTTGAAAATTAATTAAAAAGTTAGTATGTTTTGGTATATTCAGTGATTAAGTACATAGTGTAGAATATAATGTAGTTAAGTATAGTCAGGATACTAGAAGTGCATGTGATGTTACTTAGCTCACTGAGAAGCACCGCAGCTTAAATGCATAGCAGTGGTTCTCAACTGGTTAGAATTTTTTTCCTCAGGGAACATTTTGGTTGTCATACTGGAAGGTGCTATTGTTATCTAGTGGATAGAGGCTGAGGTGCTGCTAAGCATCCTACTATGCACAAAATAGCCACCTACTAAGAAAAAATTGTTTGGCCCCAAACTTTAATTGTGCTTCAATTAAGAAACTTTATTACACAGCAACCTGAAAAGAGAAGCTACCTACTGTCTTAAGATCTCTAGTCTGTCTTCTTATTTGGGTTAGAAGGACACTAAATTTCATAGATAGTTCTTTAAAAATATACAAGTCCTGAGATAATCTACTAGATTGAAGAGGTACACACATGTATACACACAAACTTAATGCTGTAGATTTTAACTCACATGCTCAGTTTTTTGTATTCTCTCATACTGTCTTCCATTTGTGTGTTTGATTGATGCCTAAATTTTATGCATATTGAAAAAATATGAAATCTCTTTTAATATTTTTATTCATTTGATTTCCAAAGAAAAGCTAGCAGGTTAGGGGTCTTTGCCTTTAGAACCTCATGCATCCACATTTCATAAGTGAAATTTAGATTTTAGTTTCTTAGTAGTGTAGTAGTAGGAGAAGGCAAATGGCACCCCACTCCAGTACTCTTGCCTGGAAAATCCCATGGACAGAGGAGCCTGGTGGGCTACAGTCCATGGGGTCACTAAGAGTTGGACACGACTGAGTGACTTCACTTTCACTTTTCCGTTTCATGCATTGGAGAAGGAAATGGCAACCCACTCCAGTGTTCTTGCCTGGAGAATCCCAGGGATGGGGGAGCCTGGTGGGCTGCCGTCTGTGGGGTCGCACAGAGCCAGACACGACTGAAGCGACTTAGCAGCAGCAGCAGCAGCCTTATTCAACCAGTGAGAATTGGTTGTTGTTATTTGAAATGAGAATAAGTGAGAATTGTAGTTATTGTTTGAACATCTGTAGGTGCTCAAGACAAGGGATATATTCACTAGAGAGTTAGCCAGCTGGAAAGAGTTACTATAGACTGACTAGAGTAAGTGGATTTAAACACCCTCTTCCAATAACACAAGAGAAGACTCTACACATGGACATCACCAGATGGTCAACACCAAAATCAGATTGATTATATTCTTTGCAGCCAAAGATGGAGAAGCTCTATACAGTCAGCAAAAACAAGACCAGGAGCTGACTGTGGCTCAGATCATGAACTCCTTATTGCCAAATTCAGACTTAAATTGAAGAAAGTAGGGAAAACAACTAGACCATTCAGGTATGACCTAAATCAAATCCCTATGATTATACAGTGGAAATGAGAAATAGAGTGCCTGATGAACTATGGAATGAGGTTCGTGACATTGTACAGGAGACAGGGATTAAGACCATCCCCATGGAAAAGAAATGCAAAAAAGTAAAATGGCTGTCTGGGGAGGCCTTACAAATAACTGTGAAAAGAAGAGAAGCGAAAAGCAAAGGAGAAAAGGAAAGATAGAAGCATCTGAATGCAGAGTTCTAAAGAATAGCAAGAAAAGATAAGAAAGCCTTCTTCAGCGATCAATGCAAAGAAATAGAGGAAAACAACAGAATGGGAAAGACTAGAGATCTCTTCAAGAAAATTAGAGATACCAAGGGAACATTTCATGCAAAGATGGGCTCGATAAAGGACAGAAATGGTATGGACCTAACAGAAGCAGAAGATATTAAGAAGAGATGGCAAGAATACACAGAAGAACTGTACAAAAAAGATCTTCACGACCCAGATAATCACAATGGTGTGATCACTGACCTAGAGCCAGACATCCTGGAATGTGAAGTCAAGTGGGCCTTAGAAAGCATCACTACGAACAAAGCTAGTGGAGGTGATGGAATTCCAGTTGAGCTGTTCCAAATCCTGAAAGATGATGCTGTGAAAGTGCTGCACTCAATATGCCAGCAAATTTGGAAAACTCAGCAGTGGTCACAGGACTGGAGAAGGTCAGTTTTCATTCCAATCCCAAAGAAAGGCAATGCCAAAGAATGCTCAAACTACCACACACCTGCACTCATCTCACACGCTAGTAAAGTAATGCTCAAAATTCTCCAAGCCAGGCTTCAGCAATATGTGAACTGTGAACTTCCAGATGTTCAGGCTGGTTTTAGAAAAGGCAGAGGAACCAGAGATCAAATTGCCAACATCCACTGGATCATGGAAAAAGCAAGAGAGTTCCAGAGAAACATCTATTTCTGCTTTATTGACTATGCCAAAGCCTTTGACTGTGTGGATCACAATCAACTGTGGAAAAATCTGAAAGAGATGGGAGTACCAGACCACTTGATCTGCCTCTTGAGAAATTTGTGTGCAGGTCAGGAAGCAACAGTTAGAATTGGACATGGAACAACAGACTGGTTCCAAACAGGAAAAGGAGTACATCAAGGCTGTATATTGTCACCCTGTTTATTTAACTTCTATGCAGAGTACATCATGAGAAACACTGGGCTGGAAGAAGCACAAGCTGAATTCAAGATTGCCTGGAGAAATATCAATAACTTCAGGTATGCAGATGACACCACCCTTATGGCAGAAAGTGAAGAGGAACTCAAAAGCCTCTTGATGGAAGTGAAAGTGGAGAGTGAAAAAGTTGGCTTAAAGCTCAACAATCAGAAAACGAAGATCATGGCATCTGGTCCCATCACTTCATGGGAAATAGATGGGGAAACAGAGGAAACAGTGTCAGATTTTATGTTTTTGGCCTCCAAAATAACTACAGATGGTGACTGCAGCCATGAAATTAAAAGATGCTTACTCCTTGGAAGGAAAGTTATGACCAACCTAGATAGCATATTCAAAAGCAGAGACATTACTTTGCCAACAAAGGTTCATCTGGTCAAGGCTATGGTTTTTCCTGCGGTCATGTATGGATGTGAGAGTTGGACTGTGAAGAAGGCTGAGTGCCAAAAAATTGATGCTTTTGAAGTGTGGTGTTGGAGAAGACTCTTGCGAGTCCCTTGGACTGCAAGGAGATCCAACCAGTCCATTGTGAAGGAGATCAGCCCTGGGATTTCTTTGGAAGGAATGATGCTAAAGCTGAAACTCCAGTACTTTGGCCACCTCATGCGAAGAGTTGAGTCATTGGAAAAGACTCTGATGCTGGGAGGAATTGGGGGCAGGAGAAGGGGACGACAGAGGATGAGATGACTGGATGGCATCACTGACTTGATGGATGTGAGTATGGGTTAACTCCAGGAGTTGGTGATGGACAGGGAGGCTTGGCGTGCTGCGATTCATGGAGTCGCAAAGCGTCGGACATGACTGAGCGACTGAACTGAACTGAAGGGAAAAAGACCTCTGTAACCCAACTTTGTGATAGTCATCCTTGGTCACTCAAGATTTGGAGAGGACTATTATTGTGAGACCAAATGGAGAATATGGTTTGTTAATAGTTCAAGAAGATTTATCAATGACAGTGGCTAGGGTGATGGTTTTGAGGGAGAAACTCATATAGATTGAGATAGATGTGAAATTAAATCATTAAATTTCATTTAATGCAGTGGCAGTCAGTGCTATGACTCAGCTCCAAAAGATGTATTTCATTCTCCCTTATTGGATAAAGGAATATATAAGCCCACCTTGAACAGAATCCCAGTTTTCTGAGTATTTCTGAGAAACCTATTGTTATGATCTGAAAATAACATGCACATTTTTGGTAAGTTTTTTGTCTTCTTCTTAAGCATGGGATGCCTATGAAGATTATGTTTTTTGATTAAAGACATAATCAGTAAACACACAGCTAGTCATATATATTTGACATTAAATCCTAGTCTCTTTTAGTAAGGGAAGGATTTAGGACAAAAATGTACACACTAAAAGAATAGAGTCTTTCTATTACTTGGAAAGATGATGATGGATTAGATTGTTTATATATATATACATATATAGTAGAAAATAAATCTAAAAATGATTTTAAAAGGTCTGCTTTATTAAATCAAAATACTACTTACAGACCTATTAGATGTTCGAAGTCTAAAACACTGGCAGCGCTAGATGCTGGTGAGGATGTAGAACAACAGAAACTCACTCATTGCTAATGAAAATATAAAATGTAACAGCTACTTTGGAAGGCATTTTGGCAGTTTCTTTCAAAGCTAAACATACACTTGCCATATGATCCAACAGTTTTGCTCTTAGATATTAACCCAAAATGAGTTGAAAATTTATGTCCACACTGAAACCTGCACATGAATCTTAATAGCAGCTTTATAACTGTCGACAATTGGAAGCAACCGAAATATCCTTCAGTAGGCAAAAGAGTAAGCAAGCTGTGTTGCCTCCATATAGTCAAGTATTATTCATCACTAAAAGAAATCAACCATCAAGCTATGAAAAGACATAGAGGAACCTAAACGCATATTACTAAATGAAAGAGGCCAGACTGGAAAGGTTATATCCTGTATGATTCCAACTCTGTGACCATCTAGAAAAGGCAAAACTGAAATAAAAGTAGATTAGAGATTGTTAGGGGTTATGGCGTGGGAAGGGGAGAATATGTGGAGCACAGAGCATTTTTAGGGTAGTTGAAACTATTTGTGTGATACTTTAATGATGGATACATGAAATTAGGCATTTGTTCAAGCCCACAGAATTATACACTACAGACTGGACCCTAATGTAACTGTACACTTTGGTTAATAGTATATCAAAATGATTCATCAGTTATGACAAAGTTATCACAAGATGGCGATAATAGAAGAAACTGTATTGAGGGAGGGTGGTGGGGACATATATGGTAACTCTACTTTCTGCACTATTTTTCTGTAAATCTAACACTCTTCTAAAAAAGACTAGCAAGAAAATTTCCAAAATTACATTTATAGAATTTCTATTGTGCCTGTTCTCAATCAGGTTTATGGAAACTCAAGATTTCCCAGTTCCTTGTTAAAATTAAACATGGAGAGGTCCTTTGAGAGTTTTTCTCAGGATGAATCCTCCTTTATATTTCTACTTTCTGATATGCAGCTAAAATTATACAAAAGTATTCTGTAGTTTAAAAGACTTAAAAGGTAGGAAGTTAAAAAACCAAATAAATTAGAGAAAAAACTAAAATAAACAGACAGAGTACTGCTAGGATTCTTGTTGCAGACAATAGAAACCTCTCCAGCAAAGTCAAGCGTAAAAGGAATGTATTAAAAGCTGTACAGTAGCTTATAGAATCCCAAGAGGACCAGATTTGGGGATGACTGTATAATGGGACTAATATTCAAATCACTTTACTAGACTTGTTTCAGGAGAGAGCATCTGTATCTGAATAATGACTTCAAAGATGCTGAGTGCGGGACATTTCTCTAAGGTCTCTGTCCCTGTCGCTTCTTTTTCTAAGGTCTCTGTCCCTGTTGCCTCTAATACCTTCGATTTCTCCCAGACTTAGCCGTCTTCAGTTCATTCGCTCAGTCATGTCCGCCTCTTTGTGACCCTGTGGACTGCAGCACACTAGGCTTCCCTGTCCATCACCAACTCCTGGAGTTTACTCAAACTCGTGTCCATTGCGTCAAGGATATCATCCAACCATCTCATCCTCTGTCATCCTCTTCTCCTCCTGCCTTCAATCTCTCCCAGCATCAGGGTCTTTCCAATGAGTCAGTTCTTCACATCAGGTGGCCAAAGTATTGGAGTTTCAGCTTTAGCATCAGTCTTTCCAATGAATATTCAGGACTGATTTCCTTTAGAATGGACTGGTTTGATCTCCTTTCTGTCCAAGGGATTCTCAAGAGTCTTCTCCAATACCACGGTTAAAAAGCATCAATTCTTCAGTGCTCAGCTTTCTTTATAGTCCAATTGTCACATATATACATGACTACTAGGAAAACCATAGCTTTGACTAGATGGACCTTTGTTGGCAAAGTAATGTCTCTGCTTTTTAATATGCTGTCTAGGTTGGGAATAACCTGTCTTCCAAGGACCAAGCATTTTTTAATATCATGGCTGCAGTCACCATCTGCAGTGATTTTGGAGCCCCCCAAAATAAAGTCTCTCACTGTTTCCATTGTTTCCCCATCTATTTGCCATGAAGTGATGGGACCAGATGCCATGATCTTAGTTTTCTGAATGTTGAGTTTTAAACCAATTTTTTCACTCTCCTCTTTCACTTTCATCAAAAGGCTCTTTAGTTCTTCTTCTCTTTGTGCCATAAGTGTGGTATCAGTCCTGAATATTCATTGAAAGGACTGATGCTGAACCTGAAACTCCAGTACTTTGGCCACCTGATGTGAAGAACTGACTCATTGGAAAAGACCCTGAAGCTGGGAAAGATTGAAGGAGGGAAGAGAAGGGGATAACAGAGGATGAGATGGTTGGATGGCATCACCGACTCAATGGACAAGAGTTTGAGTAAACTTTGGGAGTTGGTAATGGACAGGGAAGCCTGGCATGCTGCAGTCCATGAGATCGCAAAGAGTTGGACACAACTGAGTGACTGAACTGAATGGAACTGTGGTGTCATCTGCATATATGAAGTTATTGGTATTTCTCCTGGCAATATTGATTCCAGCTTGTGCTTCATCCAGGCTAGCATTTCTCATGATGTACTCTGCATATAAGTTAAATAAACAGGGTGACAATACACAGCTTTGACCTACTCCTTTCCCGATTTGGAACCAGTCTGTTGTTCCATGTCCAATTCTAACTGTTGCTTCTTGACCTGCCTACAGATTTCTCAAGAGGCAGGTCAGGTGGTCTGGTATTCCCATCTCTTGAAGAATTTTTCACATTTTGTTGTGATCCACACAGTCAAAGGCTTTAGCATAGTCAGTAAAGCAGAAGTAGATGTTTCTCTGGAACTCTCGCTTTTTCAGTGATCCAGCAGATGTTGACAATTTGATCTCTGGTTCCTCTGCCTTTTCACTAAGCCATCTTCACTAGCAATCTTCACCAAGAAGTATTTCAGCATTGTGGCTACTTTCTTACGTTTTTCTTTTTGAATCTAAGCCTTGCATGAGTGCATCTGCTTGCGAGAGTCTCTTGCCACCAGTTTGAGTCTTCACCCTGAACCTCATTTTTTGTCCTTACAGCTTTCTTTGTTGTCATGAATCTATGTAAATTGGCACTTGTTTCCAGATTTTGAACAACCTTTTCTTATTCATCTTGCAGTGAATCTCCTGGACTAAATTAAAAAGGAGGAAGAACCTGTTTTGTTTTTTTTTTAGTGTATTAACAAATATAACTATATTCATTTGTTCCTCAGCATTCCTCATATAAGTCTTAAAATGCATCCTACCTTTTTTTTCCTTCTGCATAATTTCCATCAGAATAATCAAATCTGAATATGTTAATATTGTGTTCTGTCCTTAACTGAAAACTATGACTGTGAATATGGTCAAGAAAATGATTTCTTTTTGTCACTATGGATTTTCATATCTAATAATAACTAAAAACTTTATATGATATAAATATATATATATGACATCAGAAAGACTATTTTATAACCGGTCTCTGGATATGCTATCCTCCCTAGATGAGTCAGATGTAGACTTTACCATTCCTTTTGTTATCTCATTTGTCCAATTTGAGGAAAATCATTGTTTTGCGTTTTTTTCTAAGTCTAGCTATATCTTATACTTTATTATATGTTACTAAAAGAGACTATGTCAGGTACATTTAAATATTTTATAAATTATTTATTTAAAAGAAATATTGTTTAAATTGTTACTTACTTTAATAATAACTGAATTGGAAAATTCTGATTTGCCTGCAGCATCCGTCTTAAGAGTCTCAATGCCAACACAGATATAACTTCCCTGGCACGGAAGGTGGTTGAGGAATGTAAACTCATTCATCCCTCAAAGCTAAATGAAGTAGAACAGCTGTTGTACTATCTCCAGAACCGCCGTGATTCAGTGTCAGGAAAAGGTAAGTAGAAGAACAACTAACTTTTTAACGCAAAAACCCTGGTGGCTCAGACGGTAAAGCGTCTGTCTACAATGCAGGAGACCTGGGTTCAATTCCTGGGTTGGGAAGATCCCCTGGAGAAGGAAATGGCAATCCACTCCAGTAGTATTGCCTGGAAAATCTCACAGACAGGGGAGCCTGGTAGGCTACAGTCCATCGGGTTGCAAAGAGTTGGACACGACTGAGCGACTTCACTTTACTTCACTGGCAACAAAAGGGCCATGTCCTAACCCCTGAGCTACCAGGAAATTCCCTCCAAACAAAAAAATAGCAAAAACCACCACAATATAGAAAGTAATTAGCCTCCTCTTAAAATAAATTAATTAATTAAAAAATGAAAAAAAACAAAAGAAAACCAGAGTTGTTTGACTATAGTTTGTACTTTTGATATTTAAATGGTGATGGTTTTTGTTGTTGTTGTTGTTAGTGCTATGACTAAGGGAATGAAAAAATAAACAAACATACTAGTATTCCAGGCTTACACAATGATCTATTTTATACTGAGTATATGTGTGTGCGTGCGCACATATGATAAAATAAAGAATAAAAAAGCAAATATCTTTCATATTGATTCTGGAATAATAAAAGAGAATTGAGGCCTGGAAACCTGTTTTCTCCACCTGAGCAACTTATTTATATTTTCTATATTTCTTATTGATGACTAATTGATAATTTGGATACTAAAGTATTTAAGCGTTAAAATATTTGTGATATGCATATGTTTGGTGAATCTTTCTTAGGAAAACTTACCTTTTCATTCCTAAACATCTCTATTGTTACTATTCTTCTATCTTTAATTGCCTCATAAAAGAATAAATTCATTAAAATTAGAGCTAAGTAATTGATTATTTATAGAAGACATTTTCCAATGTCCAAGCTCAAAACAAAAGTACAGGTATTTAAATGGAAAGTTATCTCAGATTAATCAGTGGTTACTTATTCTATTTCATAGTATTTATTAATGGACAGTCCATGGGGTCGTGAAGAGTCAGACATGACTGAGCGACTTTCACTTCACTTCACTTATTAAGTTTACGTATATTTTTCTTTTATCATTCCTGAGTTCTAGATATAGCACCTTTGACATAGCTTATACTTCAGTTTTGATCATATTAAGTAGAAAAAATGAAAGAGAAAATTTATTTGCACTTTAAAAAAAATTAAGCAGTCATTTCTCTCCATCCATAGCAAATAAAATGCCTTGTGCCTAATATGTACTTTTATTAGTTAGCCTTGTATACAGTATATAGCACACATTATATGATCAATATATATTTGTTGAATGAATTGAATAGCTGTGAATTTACTTAAAAGCAACAATAAGCATTTCGAACTTGATTGTTTCCAACTGCTTAGCTGACACTCCAACTACTTAGCTGTATACCTATTAATTATTAATAATAAGTGCTATAAGGAAAATATTATTTAAACATTTTAACTACTTTATGATAGACTATTTCTGTAACAGTGTTACTGGATGATAAGAGATAATATCTTCAATAAGTTAAATTCAAAATGAGAAAAGTAAATACTGTGCTTTTAAGATATGTGTGTTCTTACTGTAGGTTGTACAATATAGTTAAAATTAATCTTTCCTAATGCTAAATTAATACAATTCTGAGGACATTTGTAATAAAATAACAAAATATCTTTAATGAGAACCCTTTCACTGAGTTTTCAAGGTTAATCAGTCTTCTTACCTCCTTCCCCAGAAATTAGAGTAATATGAGGAAATTTTCATATTATCATAAATTCAAATCATTGTTTCTCTATATAGATACTAATGTTTGGAGACATCTATGAAATGCTATGCTATTGCATATATCATTTATTTTTAGAAATGATTCTGTGTTCTTTCTTTTTACTTGATATTCACTATTTCAAAGCCAGAAACCTAGCCCTAAAGGTGGTTAAAATAAAATTATAGTAGTTTTTGATTATATGATTCTTTACCATAAGTCTTGTTTTTCTTTATTAAAACTACTGTCATAATAAATTATCTGTTTGAGGAAAAATCTAGCTGTTGAGAAAACATAACTTTGTTTAGACTGGCTACCTCCTCCAAAAACAATCAGGAGTAATTCCTGTTATATGGAAAGCATTTGCTAATTTTAGAATCAAAAATTTGATATTACTTGAACTTATTTTAATGTACAGTCATTGCTTAGGTTTTTGATCCAGATCAGATCAGTGAAGCATTTTTTTTATTTTCTTTTTAGAATACGAAGTTCTGCTATTAGTCAAATAATTCAACATAACAAATGACTCAAAGTTATGTTCAGCACCATTAATGCTTCTTTAATCCATTTGGGAGCAAGTGAGGATTAAATTAGCACAAATATTAAACATTTGCCTTTTAATTTATGGACCTAATTTTGTTTAAAAAATCAGCAACTGTATTTTAGCTTCTTAACTTTATCCAGGTTATTTCTTTTCCATTTTCTTTGTTAATTTTAATTTTAGTCTTTTTATTACCTAATTCATTAGTTTTTGATTTTCCTATTCTCACCTTAAATGTGAATTAGGAAAAAAAAGAAAACTTAAAATAGACTTTTTGCTTCTTGTTGGCAAGTCTAGCTATTTACATACCTAAACTGTTAAACAATGAGGAAGCTAAATTGCCACCTAACATAACTTGGAGATTATTTATAGATTTTATTAAACTCTCCTGGATATCCTCATTAGAACAAATGTATTATAGATGAGCATTTTTTATACACTGGAAAAAGATTACCTCATAAATTACTCATTTTAAGATCCCCAGCTTGGCTAGAATTAAACTCAGCTGCTGAAAATAAAAATTAGCCAGAAATCCAAAATCCTGGTTCTTCTCATTAAAACAAAATCTTTTTACAGAAAAAAAAGAGAAGTCAAGCAAGCCTAAAGATCCACCTCCTTTTGAAGGAATGGAGGTAAGATTGTATTTTTATATAATAGAGAACTGATTGTAAGGTAATGCTTTTACCATCAGTAGTTCATACAGTTACATTAGACAAGTGTGGAATTTTTAGAAGTGGTTGAACTTAAAATTCCCAAAAGAGATAGAAAATAAATATTTAATAAAGGAAAAAATTATTGGGTATGTTTTTTAGACAATTTATTTTGATAAGTTGTGAAAAGTATTAGCTCTTCTTATTGCAGTGTGTTTTAAAGTAATGTTTAATATATTATGGTAGATACTATTTTACATTAGGAGAAGACAGTGGCACCCCACTCCAGTACTCTTACCTGGAAAATCCCATGGATGGAGGAGCCTGGTGGGCTGCAGTCCATGGGGTCGCTAAGAGTCGGACACGACTGAGGGACTTTACTTTCACTTTTCACTTTCATGCATTGGCAACCCACTCCAGTGTTCTTGCCTGGAGAATCCCAGGGACGGGGGAGCCTAGTGGGCTGCCGTCTATGGGGTCGCAGAGTCCGACACGACTGAAGCAACTTAGCATCAGCAAGATACTTTGTTAATATAAATAGGCCAATTTTAGAGTTGGTTTACATCCCGTTTTTATCTTATGGTTTATGACTATTTTCATATTGGAGTTCCATCACCCAAAGATCTAATCTCTCCCTGTATAAAAAGATTGCTACTATGTACAAAAAGATTGCTACTATGAGTCCTTTGAAAACTTGTCTCATTGTCAAGGGCAATATATTGATCACAAAATATCATTCCTTTGACAACTCTGTTAAGTGCTGCTGCTGTTTTAGAGTACTTCCTTCCTCTTTGTTTCAGATTGATGAAGTTGCTAACATTAATGACATGGATGAGTACATTGAGTTATTATATGAAGATATTCCTGACAAGGTTCGGGGTTCTGCTTTGATCCTACAGCTTGCTCGAAATCCTGATAACTTGGAAGAACTACTACTGAATGGTAGAATTTATAGACTTATATCTATAAATATTTAAAGTTAAAAATGATTGTGAATATGGTTTTTAAATTACTATAATAGAGAGGTAAGCTAAAATTATTTATATCAAACTTAGGAATGCAATTATTTTCCAGCTCTTTATTACTTCCCTTCTTACTCAAATTTCTTAACATGTGGGCATAATGTTTAAATATTCTCTGGAGAATGGACAAATAATTTAAACAAGAAAAATAAAGTCTTAATGGTACTGTTTATTTTCTTGTATTCTGGAAGACTTTTTATTCTTTCAGTTAGGATATAAAATCAGACTCTTGACAATTGCACATATATGCTTTCATTAAATTACAGTTCCAATATTTTTTTAAACAGCACAGCCAAAAGTAGTACTCTTTTAAATTTCATTTAGCTTGACTTTGATGCCATGTATTTGCTTTCTTTTCACTAAAAGTGCTAGGTAATAAAGAAAAAGGAGATACAATATTCTTAAAACCTTCTTTCTCGTTTATACCACTATAGAATTATTATAATTTTCTGATTATACTTTTGCCAAAATTAAAAATAGAAGATATCATTATGATCTGATTTCCATCACATGATAATACCTTTTTATCTATTGCCAAACTCCTTTTATGGAGGTGGTTCAGTGCACATCAGTACTTTCTAGCTTGGATAAAATATCCTGGGATCTGTCCAGAGAGTCATAGGATATTACCAATATTCCAGTTAGGAAATTTGTACATTTTAAATATTTTCTAAATTATGTAACTCATATATTCATATATTCTTTTTAAGGAATTAGAGTATTACAGTTAAAACCCCTTTGACCATTACTCTATAATCTGTTAGGAATTTGGAGTTCATTCTTCCAGATCTTTTCCATACTTTTACACATATATATGTAGAGGATTTTTTCCTGTGTTAAAATATAGAGTGAATTTTTATGTTAATTATATCATACTTCTTACTTGGTAATTTTTTCTCCATGCAGTAATGTTTTGAGATTACATGCATATAGCTACTGGAGAAGGCGATAGCACCCCACTCCAGTACTCTTGCCTGGAAAATCCCATGGATGGAGGGGCCTGGTGGGCTGCGGTCCATGGGGTCTCTAGGAGTTGGACACGACTGAGCGACCTCACTTTATTTTTTCACTTTCATGCATTGGAGAAGGAAATGGCAACCCACCCCAGTGTTCTTGCCTGGAGAATCCCAGGGACAGGGGAGCCTGGTGGGCTGCCGTCTATGGGGTCGCTCAGAGTTGGTCATGACTGAAGCGACTTAGCAGCAGAAGCAGCAGCATATAGCTACATACAATGTTAATTAGTTTTGAACTACTTTTGATTATTGTATTTTATGAAATTATGTACATTTTCTTTAGCCATTCCCCTATTGATGGTTATTAGATTTTTAAATTAGGTCTTAAAATTTCCAAATTTTCCAATAGGAAACTTCAGTGAACATCTTTGTTCTTATTTATATACACAAACCAGGGGGTTTTTTAGTGTGTACACAGAAACAAATGTTATACAGAAATACAGGTTGTAATGTCTTAGGGATATTGTTGAATTGTCCTCCAAAGTGTTTATGCCACTGTATTTCCAGACCCATGGAATATGAAGGCTGTAAAACTTAAAACATTTTTGCCATTGTGTTGTTGCTAACAAACAGTATCTCTTGGGTTTAAGTTGTATTTACCTGATTTCTAATGAGTTCAATCTTTTTCTCATGTCACTAGACTTTTGGAATTCCTACCCTGTGAAGTTTGTATTTATACATACATGTGAATATATGTATATTTACATATAAATATACATCCATTTTTCATATGTGTATATATACAGTCATCCCTCAGTATCCATGGGGGATTGATTCCAGGGCCTGCCAAAGATATCAAAATCTGCAGATATTCAAGTCCCGTAGTTGGTCCTCCATATCCATTTCTTCTACATTTGTGGATGCAACCAACCGTGGATCATGTACAGGTTACCGTTAAACAACATGAGTTTGAACTGCCCAGGTGGACACATGCATACATAAATTTAAATCCATGTTCAAGTATAAATGGACCTGTGTGCAGTTTAAACCCATGTTGTCAAAGTGTCATCTATTGATATATATCCTTTTTCTTTTATGTACTTAGAAATAGTTACTTTCAGTCTATTGTCTTTTTTTTTTCCCTTGACTTATCTTTTTCCATTCTTTAACTGTCACCCTATTTGTGTATTTGAATTTGAAGTGTTTCTGTTGTAGATTGGATATAGAGTTGGGTTATATTTTTTAATACATTTGAATAATCTTCCTTTTGATTGGCATGTTTATTCTATTTACCGTTAAAATAATTACTCATAAAGTAGGATTGTCATCTAACATTCTGTTTGTTTTCTGTTTATCTTGTTTTGATCTTCTGTCTCTCCATGACTGCCTTCTTTTATGTGAAATATTTTCTTGTATTCCATTTTAATTCTTTTGTTATTAGTTTACTATTATATGTTTTCATGAATTAACTTTCTTAGTAATTACTCTGGGATTACAGATACCAAAAGTTTTAAAAATCTAGTTTAACTTAATGCCAATATAATTTTAATAGTCCATAAAAACTTTTCTTCAGTATACGTCTATTCCCACCCCACATCTTTATACTATTAATTCATACATATTACATCTGTATATATTGTCAGCCTGTCAGCAAGAAATATAATTATTGATGTATGCATTTTAAAATCAGAAGAAAATAATACAGTCAAAAATATGTTTATAATGTCTTTTAGATACAGAGAGAGTTACCTTTACTGGTGCTCTTTATTTCTCTGTGTGGATTTAAGTTATACTTTAGTGTCCTTGTACTTCAGCCTGCTGGAATCTCTTTTGTATTTCTCACAATGCTAACAACAAATTCTCAAAGGTTTTTTGTTTTGTTTTGTTTTAGTAATTTGACTATGTCATCCCTCTGGCTTTATGTCTCTGTGGTTTCTGATGTGAAACCAGCTGTTAATCTTATTGAGGACCCTTTGAACATGTTGAATTGATTTTCTCTTGCTACTACTTTCAATGTTTCCTCTGCCTTTGGCTTTTGCCACTTTGACTATGGACTCTTTGTGATCCAACGGACTGTAGCCCACCAGGCTCCTCTGTCCATGAAATTCTCCAGGCAAGAATACTGGAGTGGGTAGCCATTACCTTCTCTAAGGGATATTTCCGACCTCAAGATCAAACTCAAGTCTTCTACATTGCAGGCATATTCTTTACCATCTGAGCCACCAAGAAAGCCCTACGATGTGTTTAAGTGGTGATATCTTTTAGCTGATCTTGCTTGGAGTTTGTGGAGCTTCTTGGATATGCAAATTGTTTTTCATCAAATTTAGAAAGTTTGGGCCATTATTTTCATACGTATTTATTTAGCTCTTTCCTCTGTATATACTTTTCTCTTGGGACTCCCATGTTAGTAAGCTTGTTGATATCATATAGGTCTTTGAAGCTCTCTTTATATTTTTCATTTTTTTTTTCTTTCTGTTCAAGACTGGATAATCTTAATCAACTTGCCTTTATACTTGCTGATTTTTTTTTTTTTCTAATTCTCATCTGTAGTTAAGACCTTGTAATGACTTTTTCATTTCAGAGGTTGAACTGTGCAACTTCAGAATTTCTGTTTGGTTCATCTTGTATTATTTGTATCTCCTTACTGATATTCTTTGGTGAGACAGCATTCTCATACCTTCTCGTTATTTCCTTTAATTCTTCAGACATGATTTCCTTTAGTTCTTTAAATATATTTATAGTGACTTAAAATCTTTGACTCATAAATTCAAAATGTGAGCTTCCTCCTGGATTGTTTATATTCAATGCTGTATTCCTTGAGTTTGGGATATACTGTCCTTTTTTCTTTGTATTGTATTTTTGTTATTGTTATTGAAATAATATTGTAGCAACTCTGGAAATCAGAATTCCACTCCCTTCTGGGCTTGTTATTTTTACTGTTTGTTTTTTTTAATGATTTTCCTGGATTAATTTTATAAAGTCTGTATTATTTGTCCATGCAGTCACTGAAGCCTCTGCTCAGTTAGTTTTGGTTCAGTTCAGTAGCTCAGTCGTGTCCGACTCTTCATGACCCCATGAATCGCAGCATGCCAGGCCTCCCTGTCCATCACCAACTCCTGGAGTTCACTCAGACTCATGTCCCTCGAGTCGGTGATGCCATCCAGCCATCTCATCCTCTGCCGTCCCCTTCTCCTCCTGCCCCCAATCCCTCCCAGCATCAGAGTCTTTTCCAATGAGTCAACTCTTCGCATGAGGTGGCCAAAGTACTGGAGTTTCAGCTTCAGCATCATTCCCTCCAAAGAAATCCCAGGGCTGATCTCCTTCAGAATAGACTGGTTGGATCTCCTTGCAGTCCAAGGGACTCTCAAGAGTCTTCTCCAACACCACAGTTCAAAAGCATCAATTATTCGGCGCTCAGTCTTCTTCACAGTCCAACTCTCACATCCATACATGACCACAGGAAAAACCATAGCCTTGACTAGCCGAACCTTTGTTGGCAAAGTAATGTCTCTGCTTTTGAATATGCTATCTTGGTTGGTCATAACTTTCCTTCCAAGGAGTAAGCGTCTTAATTTCATGGCTGCAGTCACCATCTGCAGTGATTTTGGAGCCCCCAAAAATAAAGTCTGACACTGTTTCCACTGTTTCCCCATCTATTTCCCATAAAGTGATGGGACCGGATACCATGATCTTCATTTTCTGAATGTTGAGCTTTAAGCCAACTTTTTCACTCTCCACTTTCATCAAGAGGCTGTTGAGTTCCTCTTCATTTTCTACCATAAGGGTGGTGTCATCTGCATATCTGAGGTTATTGAGATTTCTCCCGGCAATCTTGATTCCAGCTTGTGCTTCTTCCACCCCAGCATTTCTCATGATGTACTCTGCATAGAAGTTAAATAAGCAGGGTGATAATATACAGCCTTGATGTACTCCTTTTCCTATTTGGAACCAGTCTGTTGTTCCATGTCCAGTTCTAACTGTTGCTTCCTGACCTGCATACAGATTTCTCAAGAGGCAGGTCAGGTCGTCTGGTATTCCCATCTCTTTCAGAATAATGATTTGATAGAGATTTCTTTAAATGCCTGGAACCTAGTGTCCTAATCTTTGGTGAAGGGCTCTGGGTATGAACGTATGGGCAGGAGGATGTCTACAGTGCTCAAGCAAGTAGTTTACAAACCTTAGCCTTTAATTGCTGCTTGAATATTGTGTCAAGGTTGGGTAGAGATGAGAGATTAGGCTTTTTAGGGCTTTCCCTGACATGAGGCCATTCCTGCACATATGCCTGACCTTCTCGAGTGCCAGGAGTATGTTGGAGGCTTTCAAAGACCTGTGAGTATCTTATTTCCCAGTTTTTCTTTTCTAAGTGTTTTGGTCAGCCTCTTGTTAATTCCAGTTGGCTAGGCTGCTGCACATAGCTGTAATGTTGCTACTAGTAGTTTTCAGCAAATGCCCTGGTACTAAGGTTGTTTGTAAGAGCAATCTGAGTCAGGTTAAATAAAACCAACCCATAGAAATGGAGCTTTTCAGCAAGCATGCTGATGTATCAGGTATTGATAATTCACCGGAGTGTGGACTTGGGGGAGGACCACACTGTTCTCTCTCCTCCAGTTGCTGCTGGCCTACTGTTTTTCACAAATACGATGCTCTTGGTTTTCAAAGTTTCCACAAAGTTGCATGGAGGGGAAGGAATTAGGGCAAGTTGAAATGCCACAGAGTTCACTGTTTTTACCAAGTCAGCCTACTTCTCAGATAAATTCTTCTCGAATTGTCACAAAACTACTTGATTTCCAGATCTAAAAAAAGTTGATTTTGAAAAGTTTTACCAGTATTATATTTGTTTATGGAGGAGTGGATTTTTGGAGGTCCTTAGTCTACTGTTCCAGAAGTGCTTGGCCCTGGAATTCATTTTTGTTGAAAGTGAGCGGTAGCGGTGTAATTTTATTTTTTTCCATGTTTTATAGCCAGTTATTCCAATGTACTTATTGAATACTCCTTCTTTTCCCAAAGATTTGAAATGCCTTTTCTATTATTAATATAGGCTGGCCATTCTTTTATTCAGTAGATACTTCTTGAAAGCTTATTCTGTGCCAGATACTGCTCTGATATATTCATAGGTGTGTTTTGATGCTCTATTTTCTTTTCTATTGATCTATTTGATCATTTCCATTCCAATATCATACTATTTTTGGTATGTTTTGTTTTGTACATTGACTAGAGTTTTAGAATAAGTAGGAGACATGTTTCAGTGTGTTGATTTTTTTTTTTTTGAAAGTGTTGTTGCTGGTCTTGTACGTTTTATTATATATTATTTAACGATCACTTTATTATATTCTCTAAGAAAATCATAATGAAATTTTAATTATGATTACATTCAACTTATAAATTAATTTGGGGTTTATTCCGATATTTTGTAAGCTTTCTATTTTCTTCTGGTTTATTTCTTCATTACCTGTAAATAATTCCCATAGCTGAAGGTTTTTTTAGACATTTTTCTATTCCTCAGTAAAGAAAAATGTTAAATTCATGACATTATAGCACATCATTTTCCAAAGTATATTCTAAGAAGTATTGAATCCTCTGGATTAATAATGATGAAATGCCTTTGGTAATACACGATTAAACAACGCTAAACCAGATCTTTATTAAGACTTTTTAAAGCTTTTACATATTATCTATCTATTTGACTTCAGAATAATTTTGTTCAAGGCCTGTATTATACCAGTGCTCTGGTATATGAATATAAATATGAGTATGAATATGAATAATACCATGAAATGTTATTATAGGATATTTTTCAATTTGCAGAAAAAATCCTTACTAAATGGATTACAATATATAGGGAATTCTTGTTGTTCCATAATGTGAATGGCCAGAAAGCTCAAATAAACTACTTTTATCAGCATAATAAATACTGATAATACAGTTCACAATATATCCTACATGCATATTATAGAAAGTTGAACTATGATCTCTATATAATACACATATTTCAATTTTTAATGATTTTAAGTCAGTCATGAACAATACTAATTTGAAAGTAGTCGCGTTACTGTGTGTTTACTTAATGTATAGTAATTATCATTAATCAATTCATTAATTTACCATTTTAAAGCGAAAGGCCTAACAGGGATGTTTATCAGTCTAGCCTGAAGTTTTGGGGAAGATTTTTTTGCTCTGTTTATGCCTGTTAGCATCAGCTTAACATGACATTAAAATATTAGACTTATTTTTCAGTTTATAAGTTTTCTTTGATTATTTATTTGCTTCAGTGAAGCTAGTGCTATCTTGCTATAAACTGCTTATTATTTTTTTAGACTTAAGCTAGTTTTTTTTTTCTTTTTTTCTTACAAACACATTAAATCAGATTTTAAAAACCTGGCACTGCAGTTGCAAATAGAAATGAAAATTAGACCCATCACAAGCACGGAAATTGAAACTGTAATCAAAAATCTTCCAGCAAACAAAAGCCCAGGTCCAGACGGCTTCACAGCTGAATTCTACCAAAAATTTAGAGAAGAGCTAACATCTACCCTGCTCAAACTCTTCCAGAAAATCACAGAGGAAGGTAAACTTCCAAACTCATTCTATGAGGCCACCATCACCCTAATACCAAAACCTGACAAAGATCCCACAAAAAAAGAAAACTACAGGCCAATATCACTGATGAACATAGATGCAAAAATCCTTAACAAAATTCTAGCAATCAGAATCCAACAACACATTAGAAAGATCATACACCATGACCAAGTGGGCTTTATCCCAGGGATGCAAGGATTCTTCAATATCTGCAAATCAATCAATGTAATACACCACATCAACAAATTGAAAAATAAAAACCGTATGATTATCTCAATAGATGCAGAGAAAGCCTTTGACAAAATTCAACATCCATTTATGATAAAAACTCTCCAGAAAGCAGGAATAGAAGGAACATACCTCAACATAATAAAAGCTATATATGACAAACCCACAGCAAACATTATCCTCAATGGTGAAAAATTGAAAGCATTTCCTCTGAAGTCAGGAACAAGACAAGGGTGCCCACTTTCACCATTACTATTCAACATAGTTTTGGAAGTTTTGGCCACAGCAATCAGAGCAGAAAAAGAAATAAAAGGAATCCAAATTGGAAAAGAAGAAGTAAAGCTCTCACTGTTTGCAGATGACATGATCCTCTACATAGAAAACCCTAAAGACTCCACCAGAAAATTACTAGAACTAATCAATGACTATAGTAAAGTTGCAGGATATAAAATCAACACACAGAAATCCCTTGCATTCCTGTACACTAATAATGAGAAAACAGAAAGAGAAATTAAGGAAACAATTCCATTCACCATTGCAACGGAAAGAATAAAATACTTAGGAATATATCTACCTAAAGAAACTAAAGACCTATATATAGAAAACTAAAACACTGGTGAAAGAAATCAAAGAGGACACTAACAGATGGAGAAATATACCATGTTCATGGATTGGAAGAATCAATATAGTGAAAATGAGTATACTACCCAAAGCAATCTATAGATTCAATGCAATCCCTATCAAGCTACCAACAGCATTCTTCACAGAGCTAGAACAAATAATTTCACAATTTGTATGGAAATACAAAAAACCTTGAATAGCCAAAGTGATCTTGAGAAAGAAGAATGGAACTGGAGGAATCAACCTACCTGACTTCAGGCTCTACTACAAAGCTACAGTTATCAAGACAGTATGGTACTGGCACAAAGACAGGAATATAGATCAATGGAACAAAATAGAAAGCCCAGAGATAAATCCACACACATATGGACACCTTATCTTTGACAAAGGAGGCAAGAATATACAATGGATTAAAGACAATCTCTTGAACAAATGGTGCTGGGAAATCTGGTCAACCACTTGTAAAAGAATGAAACTAGAACTTTCTAACACCATACACAAAAATAAACTCAAAATGGATTAAAGATCTCAACGTAAGACCAGAAACTATAAAACTCCTAGAGGAGAACATAGGCAAAACACTCTCTGACATACATCACAGCAGGATCCTCTATGACCCACCTCCCAGAATATTGGAAATAAAAGCAAAAATAAACAAATGGGACCTAATTAAGCTTAAAAGCTTCTGCACATCAAAGGAAACTATTAGCAAAGTGAAAATACAGCCTTCAGAATGGGAGAAGATAATAGCAAATGAAGCAACTGACAAACAACTAATCTCAAAAATATACAAGCAACTCCTACAGCTCAACTCCAGAAAAATAAATGACCCAATCAAAAAATGGGCCAAAGAACTAAATAGACATTTCTCCAAAGAAGACATACAGATGGCTAACAAACACATGAAAAGATGCTCAACATCACTCATTATCAGAGAAATGCAAATCAAAACCACTATGAGGTACCATTTCACACCAGTCAGAATGGCTGCGATCCAAAAGTCTACAAGTAATAAATGTTGGAGAGGGTGTGGAGAAAAGGGAACCCTCTTACACTGTTGGTGGGAATGCAAACTAGTACAGCCACTATGGAGAACAGTGTGGAGATTCCTTAAAAAACTGGAAATAGAACTGCCTTATGATCCAGCAATCCCACTGCTGGGCATACACACTGAGGAAACCAGAAGGGAAAGAGACACGTGTACCCCAATGTTCATCGCAGCACTGTTTATAATAGCCAGGACATGGAAGCAACCTAGATGTCCATCAGCAGATGAATGGATAAGAAAGCTATGGTACATATACACAATGGAGTATTACTCAGCCATTAAAAAGAATACATTTGAATCAGTTCTAATGAGGTGGATGAAACTGGAGCCTATTATACAGAGTGAAGTAAGCCAGAAAGAAAAACACCAATACAGTACACTAACACATATATATGGAATTTAGAAAGATGGTAACAATAACCCTGTGTACGAGACAGCAAAAGAGACACTGATGTATAGAACAGTCTTAGGGACTCTGTGGGAGAGGGAGAGGGTGGGAAGATTTGGGAGAATGGCATTGAAACATGTAAAATATCATGTATGAAACGAGTTGTCAGTCCAGGTTTGATGCACGATACTGGATGCTTGGGCTGGTGCACTGGGACGACCCAGAGGGATGGAATGGGAGGGAGGAGGGAGGAGGGTTCAGGATGGGGAACACATGTATACCTGTGGCGGATTCATTTTGATATTTGGCAAAACTAATACAATTATGTAAAGTTTAAAAATAAAATTAAATTAAAAAAAAGAAAGAAATGGTTCTCTTCATTATTTCTTGTCATTCATAGTACTCTTATTTTGTTACTTTGTTTAAATTATATTTTATTTTTCTGTTTATGATAATAGACTTAAAGTTGCATGTTGTGAGTTTTAGTATTTAAATTTTTAAAATAGCTTTCTGTGTTGGAAAGAAGCATCCTAGTTTTTGTCCCAGTTCTATCTTAGCTTTGTTATTTATTGATAAGTAGACATTTAAAACCAATTACCCTTTCTATCAGAGTTGATTCTGAGTGATCATTTTTGTACGTCCCCTTTTTCTTTAGATACTGCCCTTGGTGCATTAGCAAGAGTCCTGAGGGAAGACTGGAAACAAAGTGTTGAGTTAGCTACAAACATAATATACATCTTTTTTTGCTTTTCCAGGTAAGTGTAAAAATTAGGAAATAAAAGTTCTGATATATCTTTCTCTCTCTGTCTGTGTCATTGCTTTAAATAGTAGATCACTAGTTTTCTCAAGTCTCCGTATGTGTCTAACAGTGCTCTGCCTCTCAACTTCTGTTTTCCATTCTCTGTCCCCTTTGTTGTTCTTTCTTTCAGTCTGCATTCACCAAGCATGTGCATGTGCAGTAGGATAATATAATGGTATAAAGTTTAAGAGTTATGGGCTTTGGAAATAGACTCTCTGAATTTAAATCCAAATCCTGCTGTTTTTAGCTGTATGGTCTTGGTTAGATCACTTAACCTTTCTATGCTAGTTTCCACATCTGTAATCTTGGAAAGTAATAGTAGCAGCCTCTTCAGATAGATATTAGAAAAAAGCTTGACCTAGAGTAAGTGCCAGTAAGTGTTATTGTTTTTTATACAGTTGACCCTTGAACAACATGGGGTTGAACTGCACAGGTCCACTTGTGTGTAGTTTTTTTCACTAAATATGTACCACCATACCATATGAAGGTACTAGTTGAATTTGTGCAGAACCACCAATATGGAGAACCCACTATAAGTTATATGTACATTTTTGATAACACAGAGGGTTGACCACCCCAGTCAGTGCATGATTCAAGGGTCAGCTATGCTTGTGTATATCCACTGTATATGTTTGCAGATGCGTTCCTGTTATGTATTCATGTATATCATTTATAGACATTTATTCTTTAGAAGGATGCTTATTGAGGCAATGTGAAAAGTTTCTGACTTTTCAGAAATTCTAGGGAATTTTTTGCCTCTGTTCTAAAAATGTGCCAGCATTAGCAAATAAGTATTTACTGAATTAAGTACTTGGATGAGTAAAGTGCCTAGGAAACATATAAAACCTGATTGTTAATACTTAACTAGTTTATTTCCTGGCATCAATAATAGTACTGTTATATTATTAGTTTTATTCAGTGGTAGTCTGAAATTTTATTTTGAGGATATCTAAATAGTTAAAATGGTGGTTAGTTGCAAAAACGCATTTTGTTCAATCTTTAACTTAAATATAATTTCATTTCAAGTAAAGATTGTATTTTAAAATACATTTAAAGTAATCTCACAATTTTGAGTCTTCCTAGTATACTCTGAGTATGTTCTTTTATTAAAATATGTATGTAAAGTCTATTTTACATTGTTTGTACCAGTGTTCATCCAAAACAGATTTCCTGAAGCCAAAATGTATTCCTTTAAATACATACTAAAAACTCTTCTTTAAAGCTTTTCTCAGTTTCATGGACTTATCACTCACTATAAAATTGGAGCTCTGTGTATGAATATCATTGATCATGAATTAAAAAGACATGAGCTTTGGCAAGAAGAACTTTCTAAGAAGAAGAAAGCTGATATCCTTTGAAGCAGCATTTCACCCCACTGCTGTTGCTTGTGAGCTTTGGATAGAGGGGATTTTGTTTTGTCACTCACATTACTTAGAAAAATGCAATAGTGTATTGAAGGTTAAGATGAAGATTGAAATTAACAGAATGAATATATTTTCACATATAGTTTTGATCTTTTTTACAACTTTGATTAGGTGATAAGCTAGAGGAATAAATAATAGTTGTCCTGGATAACTGAATTTGTGAGTTTCTAAGTGGCTGTGCTATTATGTCCCCTAAGACCATTTAGTAAGCTGAAGTCTGGCTCACCACTGTTGGCCTATGTAGTTCTCTCTGTGAAATAATGTGACTTTGATTGGATTGAGTGTGACTTTGGTGAAGAACATAGTTTTAAATTCTATTTTTTCTAATTAAGTGCAAAAATTATTTTTAAAAATACATACAGATTTGAGATTCCTGTAGAATCATAGAACCCATGAAAGGAACCTTGAAAAATGATCAGTTTTAACCTATCATTCAGTCCAAGAATCTTTTCTGCAACTTCCTTACCAATGGATTATTAGTCTCTTCTTTAACATGTCACTGCTTATTCTTTAACTCATTCTGTGTTTTGGCATTCTATTCATTATAGTGCTCTTTTGCCTAGTGTACCAAAGTCTACTTCCCAATAACTTCTATTCTTTGATTCTAGTCTTGCATACTGAAGCAATATAGAATAAGGATATTTTCTTCAATATCCCATTTCTTATATTTAAAGATACTGATCATATTTCCCCTACAACTGTAATTCTTTTTTTTTTACAACTGTAATTTTTAATTGAAGGCCCAGACTTATTCATATCTGTCTTCATATGATATGTTTTGCAGATGAACAAGCTGTATTGGTCAGTTTCTTTTGAACCCAAAATTTATTATCTCTTTTAAAAAATAAAAATATTGTTTCTGTTGTGCCCAATATCTCATGTTTTTACCTCCCCTTGGTGGGATCCCCAAGTCACTATAAAAATACACCCTCACACGCACCACAGATTTGACTTTTCTTAATTAGGATCTTCACAGGTTTAGAAATTTTCTGTGCGTGCTCTAAGTTTCTGACATCTAGATTGGTATTGACTTAACCCATGTGGATAATTTAATAATCCTAGAGGCCGTAGGTAATTTCTTGAGTCCCAAGTTTACTGAATGTACCTAAAATTTCCAAAAATTGAGGGGGAAACTGTGTTGTCATGCAAGTAGCATTCAACAAAGGGGATGTTTTTGAATACTTGGGGATCCTGAAGTCATACTGCAGTAATTGGTTATTTCTGCAGGTGTGCAGGGGACTGTTTGGGGTTATAAGATATAATTTTTAAAATGTTTTTCTCTTGCTTAGGGATATTTTATTTTTGTATGTAGTCTGAAGAGGTAGCGTGCTAACAAGCTTTTGATCTAATCAACATCCTTTGAGTGTACTAGACATCTGTCTGAAGTAGAATTCACTATCCTTATCAACTAAACCATTCTTTAAGGCTGTAACCTTTTTGGTTCGTGGACCCAGTTTTTAATCTGGTGAAAGTTGGAGACTTGTGCATATTTGTAAAATGCATATAGTTTTTGAGGATTTATGTATTTGGCGAAGCCTAAACATGTGTTTACCCAAGGTCTGCAAGCACATCCTTGAACCCTAGGTTAAGAAGTTCTATTCTAACACAATTATTGCGCAGAGAAGAATATTTTAATTAAACTCTTGGTTGCAGAAAATAACTGGATAAAATTGCACATAAAATTTAATAGTTTTTCATAGTGTTTTTCAGTAGGTTTACTTTGCTTCATTGAATATGGATGATCCTTAACTTGTTTACTTGATGAAGACCCTGAAAACCAAACCTTGAGAAAAGATTATGAAAAAACATTTAAAAAATACCAGGGGCTTGTGGTAAAACAGGAACAGCTGTTACGAGGTATGAATACCTAAGCAATGAGAATGCAACTGAGTGCTTACTGTACATTTAGTTTGTTTTATGTTTGTCAGATGAATAAAGCTAATGTCAGAATAATTGAAAATTCAGTGAATCTTAATGTGCTACAAAATCTTGTCTTTAGCATTGATATTAATGTTTTAAATTTCACTCTGCTATCTTTCCACCAAAAGGCCCCATTCAGTTCTTAAATCTATAAATTACATTCTTGAAATTGTTTTAATCATAAAGGGTTTTTAATCCAATGTGTGGCCTTTTCAGTAATAAGAATCTTGTTTCTCAAACCCTACTGTATGTTTCTTATATGGTGACAATTTTGTTGCTTTCTTAGGAAACTGGTGTAAAACTTTTCAAGATATATCTCTTTAATAAAAAATAGTCTCATCTTTCTAGGGTTTGTTGAGAGATTTAACAGTTTAATAATATGATTTTTCAGCCATTGATAAGATGCAAAATCTTATATCATTTATAAGAAATTACTGCTTTGTAGCTGACTATTGATTTTTCACCCAGTTTTTATTGAGATATACTTGACATATAACAAACATTGTATAAGTTTAAGGTATACAGTGTAATGGTTTGATACAAGTATATATACCAAAATGTTCACCATGATAAGATTGCTTAACAAATCCATCATCTCACATAATTACCATTCTGTTGTTGTTATGGTGAGAACAGTTAACATCTACTGTCTTCCTCTGTCTGACTTATTTTCCTTAGCAAGATGCCCTCAAGATCCATCTTTGTTGACTCAAATAATCAGAATATCATCCCTTTTTATTAACAAATAATATCCTATTCTGTATATATATGTTACATATAACATATGTAAGTAAATAACAGTATATATTTCATATATATTATCAGTTCAGTTCAGTCGCTCAATCGTGTCTGACTCTCTGCGACCCCATGGACTGCAGCACGCCAGGCTTCCCTGTCCATCACCAACTCGCTGAGCTTGCTCAGACTCATGTTCATCAAGTTGATGATGCCATACAGCCATCCCATCCTCTGTCATCCCCTTCTCCTCCTGCCTTCAGTCTTTCCCAGCATCAGGGTCTTTTCCAAGGAGTCAGCTCTTTGCATCAGGTGGCCAAAGTGTTGGAGTTTCAGCTTCAGCATCAGTCCTTCCAATGAATATTCAGGACTGATTTCCTTTAGGATTGACTGGTTTGAACTCCTTGCAGTCCAGAGAACTCTCAAAAGTCTTCTCCAACAGCACAGTTCAAAAGCATGTATTATATTTTATATAAATGTGTATTTCACATCTTCTCTATCCATTCATCTATCTATAGACACTAGGGTCGCTTCCGTATTTCAACTGTTAGGAATAATGCTGGAGTAAACATGGAAGTGCAAATCTCTCTTTGAGATCATGATTTTATTTCCTTTGGATGTTTACCCAGAAGTAGGATTGCTGGATCATATTGTACGTCTATTTTTAACTTTTTGATGAACACCATATTGTTTTCCAGAGTGACTGAACCCAATTTATATTCCTTTCAACAGTACACCAAGGGTTCACTTTTGTCCACATCTTGCCAGCATTTATCTGTTGTCTTTTTGATAATAGCCATTCTGACAGGTGTGAGGTGTTATCTCAGTGTAGTATTGATTTCATTTGCTTGATGATTAGTGATGTTGAGCATTTTTCATGTGTCTGTTGGCCATCTGTATGTGTTCTTTGGAAAAATTTCTATTCAGATCCTCTGCCCATTTTTTAATTGAGTTTGTTTTTTTATATTTAGCTGTGTGAGTTCTTTATATGTTTTGGATATTAACCTCTTATCAGATATGTCATTTGAAAATATTTTCTCTCATTCAGTAGTCAGCCTTTTCATTTTGTTAATAGTATCCAATGGTGTATAAGAGCTTTTTAGTTTGATGTATTCAAATTTGTTTGTTTTTACTTTTGTTTCCCTTGCCTGAAGAGACATATTCAAAAAATTATTGTTAAGGTTGATGTTATAGAGCATCTTGCCTATGTTTTCTTCTAGGAGTTTTGTGGTTTCAGGTCTTATATTTAAGCCATTTTGAGTTTATGTATATGGTGTGAAAAAGTAGTCCGGTTTGATTCTTTTACATGTAGCTGTCTAGTTTTCCTAACACTATTTATTGAAAAAGCCATCTTTAGCACTTGTATATTCTTGCTTTCATTGTCATAGATGGACAATTATTCTTGCACTCTGTGTTCTGTTCCATTGATCTGTGTGTCCATTTTTTGTACTATACCACACTGTTCTGATTACTGTAACTTTGTAGTATAGTTTGGAATCGGAGAGTGAAATGTCTTCAACTTTGTGCTTTGTCAAGATTGTTTTGACTGTTTGTGGTCTTTGTGTTTCCATATGCATATGTGTTTAAAATTGTATTTTATTGTTGGAGTGATCTGTGTATCATTATGTCATGTCCTCCTTTGTTTCTAGTTATAGTCTTTGGCTTAAAGTATATTTATCTGATATAAGTGTTGCTCCTCCATTTTTCTGTTTGTTAGCATTTTCATGGAATAGCTTTTTCCATCCTCTCACTTTCAGTTTGTGGCTTTAGATCTGAACTGATTCTCTTGTAGGCAGCATATGTATAGGTCTTGTTTTTGTATCCAGTCAGCCACTGCATGTCTTGATTGGAGCTTTTTGTCCATTTGCACTTAAAGTAATTATTGATAGGTATGTAAGTGGCTCAGTGGTAAAGAATCCACCTGCCAATGCAAGAGATGCAAGAGAAGTAGGTTCAGTTCCTGGGTCTGGAAGATCCCCTGGAGAAGGAAATCGCAACCTACTCCAGGATTCTTGCCTGGAGAATGCCAACGAGTCAGACAACTCAGCAACTGAGCATTCACATACATACTTTTTGCCATTTTTTTGTTTTGACTAGTTTAATTATATTGACTAGTTTAATTATATTGTGCTTTGGTGTAGCTGGGCTTCCCTCATAGTTCAGTTGGTAAAGAATCCACATGCAATGTGGGAGACCTGGGTTCAATCCCTCGGTTGGGAAGATCCCCTGGAGAAGAGAAAGGCTACCCACTTGCAGTATTCTGGCCTGGAGAATTCCATGGACTGTATAGTCCATGGGGCTGCAAAGACACACTCAGACACGACTGAGTGAGTTTCACTTTCACTTTGATGTAGCTTTCTTCATGTTTCTTATTCTTGGATTTCACTGACCTTATTGGGAATGTGGATTTATATTTTTTATCAAATTTGAAAAATTACCAATTATTATTTAATCAGGGACTCCAATTACAGTTATATTAGGTCACTTGAAGTTGGTTCCATAGTTCACTGATATCTTTACATTTTTGCTGTTGTTGTTTTTCTTTGTGTGTTTAATTTTGGATAGTTTTTAGTTTTGTCTTTAATTTCAGTAATCTTTTCTTCTCCAGTCTCTAAACTACCATTAATTCAATTTAGTATACAAATATCAGGTATTGCAGTTTTCATTGCTAGACATTTGATTTAACTTTATGTACATCTTCCATGTCTCTACTTAACTTTTAGAACATTTGAAATACAGTTATATGACTTTTAATATTCCTGTTCTATCATTCTAACTGGGGTGTCAGTTCTGGGATACTTTCAACTGGATGATTTTTCTTCCCCTTATAGATTGTGTTTTCTTGCTTTTTAAAAAGTAATTAGGTAATTATTTAATTTGACTGTGCTGGGTCTTAGCTGTGATTCACATGATAGTTGGGGCATTCAGGATCTATGTTCCTGACCAGGGATTGAACTGAAGCTCCAAATCTTAGCCATTGGACCACCAGGGAAGTCCCTCCTGCTTTTTTTGAATGGTTAATAATCTTTGATTGGAGGCGAGGCTATGTGAAATTTTCATTGTTAGGTGATGAATATTATTTTATTCCTATAAATATTTGTGAGCTTTATTTTGAGGCATAATTAGATTACTTTGAAACAGTTTAATCCTTTTTGATCTTGCTCTTAAGATTTGTTAGTTTGGACACGAGCAGCTATTTAGTCTAAAACTATTCCATACTACTGGGGCAAGACCCATATGAATATGAAAAATAGGTTTAGGATCCTTAAATTCAGGCTCTCCAGGTGGCACTAGTGATAAGGAACCCACCTGCCAATGCAGGACATGTAAGAGAGGCTAGTTCAGTCCTTGGGTTGGGAAGATTCCCTGGAGGAGGGCATGACAACCCACTCTAGTATTCTTGCCTAAAGAATCCCATGGACAGAGGAACCTGGCAGACTACAGTCCATAGGGTCACATAGTTGGACATGACTGAAGCGACTTAGCATGTACATCCTTAAATTTAGCTCTGGCTATACTGTACATTTTTTTAACACAGCAGCCCTTGTGTGTTGAAATTTTACCTTGTTTTCCACATGTATAAAATTATTTTTCTCTATTTTCCTGTTTTATTATTTTCTAATATGTACCTTTATTTGACATTTGATTACCATGAAACGTTTATCTTGAAAAAGGTAGGAATCGTTGTCTTATTTTGGTTATTGTGTCTTTCTCAACATCATAAAAATATTATTATATATATATGCTTTGTTTATTATAGCATATATATCAATGTTAATAATTTTCTAATGAATAGCTAGTTAAAATTTTAAAGATAACATTATCTTCTTAGAACTACATCTGTCACTTTAGTGAGTAGAAATGTTTTATTAAATTGTTGATTCGACGTACCAGTTATTTAACTCTCATTTATTTTATTTTTCCAGTTGCTCTTTATTTGCTTCTGAATCTTGCTGAGGATACACGTACAGAGCTGAAGATGAGGAACAAGAACATAGTTCACATGCTGGTGAAGGCTCTTGATCGGGACAATTTTGAGCTGCTTATTCTAGTTGTGTCATTTTTGAAGAAACTCAGCATTTTCATGGAGAATAAAAATGACATGGTAACTTATGTTGAAACAGTCCATGTTCACCATTTTCAAGTTAGAATATTTTGATAAAAGTAAACACATTATCCCCCGATTAAGATAATTCTGAATAAAAAAGTTATAATAGCAGTAATTCACTTAAGTAGCTTCATTAGGAAATATATTTCATATTAGTTAATAATCCAGATAATTGAAATTTTCTGAATAAAATATTTTCCTAATATACAGAATGAATCTTTCCATATTAAACATAATATATAGAAAGTAATTTTAACTTTAGATTGTGATTCAGAGTCATCTGGCCTTAGTATTTTCCCCTAAGCTCTTTTTTCTCCTGCATTTCTGGTATTAGTGTGTGGCAGTATAGTTTAGCCCAGCCTCCTCCTTCTTTATTGTTCCAGTTGGTAGCTGCAGCCTGTTGATTCTGCTTGATAGATCCCTTGAGGCTATCCTTTCATTCTGTTCCCAGACCCAGTTTTAGTTAATGCGCTCTTTATTTGTACCATCTTCATTTTTGTATCACTACAGTAGGTTCCCATTTGCCATCTTGTATTGATGCAGTTATTTTTGATAAATGGTACAAAGTGATCATATATTATTTCTCCAGCTTAAAAGTATATATAATACAGAAAGATGTACAGATGGAATAGGGAATTCTCTGGTGGTCCAGTGGCTGGGACTCTGCACTTCCACTGCAGGGGTGCAGTTCTGTCCCTTGTTGGGAAACCTAAGATCTCACATGCCACAAGGCACAACAAAAAAGTAAATAAATAAAGACAGAATAAAAATTATCTGCTTTTTTTCCATGTCATTAAAGAGTCTTTGTAAGAACGATGTTATGTTAAAGAGGTCATACAATAACCATACCTTGCCTTCAGATGCTGAAGTTGCTATACTTTTAGCTATTGTAAATAAGACTTCAGTGGACACAGTTGTACATGCATTTTTGTCTATATTCTGTTTGTTTTCTTAGGATAGATTTCTAGGAGTGAAACTATTGGGTCATTGGCTTTAACTTGATTGGAAACTTTTAGAACTATATGCTATTACAAGTCATTAGGTGACTGTGTATTATCAGTATAAATGGATTCTCCTTCAGATAGTCTAAATATATAGTATTTCTACCTGTATTTTTCCCTTCTTTTAAAATCTAATGAGCTAGGAAATAACTTATGCTTATTGAATGACATGGTGTGCTCTTTGAACACCTGAGACTGATTAATTAGGTTTATTAAATGCCTTGAATTCTGATACTTGAAATACATGAAATTTTATTTTACCCAAAAATATTTAGTATGCATCATTTTCTTTTTTTTTCTTTTTTTTAATTTTATTTTATTTTTAAAATTTTACAAAATTTTATTAATTATGCCAAATATCATAATGAATCTGCCACAGGTATACATGTGTTCCCCATCCTGAACCCTCATCCCTCCTCCCTCCCCATACCATCCCTCTGGGTTGTCCCAGTGCACTAGCCCCAAGCATCCAGTATCGTGCATCGAACCTGGACTGACAACTCGTTTCATACATGATATTTTACATGTTTCAATGCCATTCTCCCAAATCTTCCCACCCTCTCCCTCTCCCACAGAGTTCCTAAGACTGTTCTATACATCAGTGTCTCTTTTGCTGTCTCGTACACAGGGTTATTGTTACCATCTTTCTAAATTCCATGTATATGTGTTAGTATACTGTATTGGTGTTTTTCTTTCTGGCTTACTTCACTCTGTATAATAGGCTCCAGTTTCATCCACCTCATTAGAACTGATTCAAATGTATTCTTTTTAATGGCTGAGTAATACTCCATTGTGTATATGTACCATAGCTTTCTTATCCATTCATCTGCTGATGGACATCTAGGTTGCTTCCATGTCCTGGCTATTATAAACAGTGCTGCGATGAACATTGGGGTACACGTGTCTCTTTCTCTTCTGGTTTCCTCAGTGTGTATGCCCAGCAGTGGGATTGCTGGATCATAAGGCAGTTCTATTTCCAGTTTTTTAAGGAATCTCCACACTGTTCTCCATAGTGGCTGTACTAGTTTGCGTTCCCACCAACAGTGTAAGAGGGTTCCCTTTTCTCCACACCCTCTCCAGCATTTATTACTTGTAGACTTTTGGATCGCAGCCATTCTGACTGGTGTGAAATGGTACCTCATAGTGGTTTTGATTTGCTGTTCTCTGATAATGAGTGATGTTGAGCATCTTTTCATGTTTGTTAGCCATCTGTATGTCTTCTTTGGAGAAATGTCTATTTAGTTCTTTGGCCCATTTTTTGATTGGGTCATTTATTTTTCTGGAGTTGAGCTGTAGGAGTTGCTTGTATATTTTTGAGATTAGTTGTTTGTCAGTTGCTTCATTTGCTATTATCTTCTCCCATTCTGAAGGCTGTCTTTTCACTTTGCTAATAGTTTCCTTTGATGTGCAGAAGCTTTTAAGCTTAATTAGGTCCCATTTGTTTATTTTTGCTTTTATTTCCAATATTCTGGGAGGTGGGTCATAGAGGATCCTGCTGTGATGTATGTCAGAGAGTGTTCTGCCTATGTTCTCCTCTAGGAGTTTTATAGTTTCTGGTCTTATGTTGAGATCTTTAATCCATTTTGAGTTTACTTTGTGTATGGTGTTAGAAAGTGTTCTAGTTTCATTCTTTTACAAGTGGTTGACCAGATTTCCCAGCACCACTTGTTCAAGAGATTGTCTTTAATCCATTGTATATTCTTGCCTCCTTTGTCAAAGATAAGGTGTCCATATGTGCGTGGATTTATCTCTGGGCTTTCTATTTTGTTCCATTGATCTATATTTCTGTCTTTGTGCCAGTACCATACTGTCTTGATAACTGTAGCTTTGTAGTAGAGCCTGAAGTCAGGTAGGTTGATTCCTCCAGTTCCATTCTTCTTTCTCAAGATCGCTTTGGCTATTCGAGGTTTTTTGTATTTCCATACAAATTGTGAAATTATTTGTTCTAGCTCTGTGAAAAATACTGTTGGTAGCTTGATAGGGATTGCATTAAATCTATAAATTGCTTTGGGTAGTATACTCATTTTCACTATATTGATTCTTCCAATCCATGAACATGGTATATTTCTCCATCTATTAGTGTCCTCTTTGAATTCTTTCACCAGTGTTTTATAGTTTTCTATATATAGGTCTTTAGTTTCTTTAGGTAGATATATTCCTAAGTATTTTATTCTTTCCGTTGCAATGGTGAATGGAATTGTTTCCTTAATTTCTCTTTCTGTTTTCTCATTATTAGTGTATAGGAATGCAAGGGATTTCTGTGTGTTGATTTTATATCCTGCAACTTTACTATAGTCATTGATTAGTTCTGGTAATTTTCTGGTGGAGTCTTTAGGGTTTTCTGTGTAGAGGATCATGTCATCTGCAAACAGTGAGAGCTTTACTTCTTCTTTTCCAATTTGGATTCCTTTTATTTCTTTTTCTGCTCTGATTGCTGTGGCCAAAACTTCCAAAACTATGTTGAATAGTAATGGTGAAAGTGGGCACCCTTGTCTTGTTCCTGACTTCAGAGGAAATGCTTTCAATTTTTCACCATTGAGGATAATGTTTGCTGTGGGTTTGTCATATATAGCTTTTATTATGTTGAGGTATGTTCCTTCTATTCCTGCTTTCTGGAGAGTTTTGATCATCAATGGATGTTGAATTTTGTCAAAGGCTTTCTCTGCATCTATTGAGATAATCATATGGTTTTTATTTTTCAATTTGTTGATGTGGTGTATTACATTGATTGATTTGCAGATATTGAAGAATCCTTGCATCCCTGGGATAAAGCCCACTTGGTCATGGTGTATGATCTTTCTAATGTGTTGTTGGATTCTGATTGCTAGAATTTTGTTAAGGATTTTTGCATCTATGTTCATCAGTGATATTGGCCTGTAGTTTTCTTTTTTTGTGGGATCTTTGTCAGGTTTTGGTATTAGGGTGATGGTGGCCTCATAGAATGAGTTTGGAAGTTTACCTTCCTCTGCGATTTTCTGGAAGAGTTTGAGCAGGATAGGTGTTAGCTCTTCTCTAAATTTTTGGTGGAATTCAGCTGTGAAGCCGTCTGGACCTGGGCTTTTGTTTGCTGGAAGATTTTTGATTACAGTTTCAATTTCCGTGCTTGTGATGAGTCTGTTAAGATTTTCTATTTCTTCCTGGTCCAGTTTTGGGAAGTTGTACTTTTCTAAGAATTTGTCCATTTCTTCCACGTTGTCCATTTTATTGGCATATAATTGTTGATAGTACTCTCTTATGATCCTTTGTATTTCTGTGTTGTCTGTTGTGATCTCTCCATTTTCATTTCTAATTTTATTGATTTGATTTTTCTCCCTTTGTTTCTTGATGAGTCTGGCTAATGGTTTGTCAATTTTATTTATCCTTTCAAAGAACCAGCTTTTGACTTTGTTGATTTTTGCTATGGTCTCTTTTGTTTCTTTTGCATTTATTTCTGCTCTAATTTTTAAGATTTCTTTCCTTCTACTAACCCTGGGGTTCTTCATTTCTTCCTTTTCTAGTTGCTTTAGGTGTAGAGTTAGGTTATTTATTTGACTTTTTTCTTGTTTCTTGAGGTGTGCCTGTATTGCTATGAACTTTCCCCTTAGGACTGCTTTTACAGTGTCCCACAGGTTTTGGGTTGTTGTGTTTTCATTTTCATTCGTTTCTATGAAAATTTTGATTTCTTTTTTGATTTCTTCTATGATTTGTTGGTTATCCAGCAGTGTGTTGTTCAGCCTCCATATGTTGGAATTTTTAATAGTTTTTCTCCTATAATTGAGATCTAATCTTACTGCATTGTGGTCAGAAAAGATGCTTGGAATGATTTCAATTTTTTTGAATTTACCAAGGCTAGCTTTATGGCCCAGGATGTGATCTATCCTGGAGAAGGTTCCATGTGCGCTTGAGAAGAAGGTGAAATTCATTGTTTTGGGATGAAATGTCCTATAGATATCAATTAGGTCTAACTGGTCTATTGTATCGTTTAAAGTTTGTGTTTCCTTGTTAATTTTCTGTTTAGTTGATCTATCCATAGGTGTGAGTGGGGTATTAAAGTCTCCCACTATTATTGTGTTATTGTTAATTTCTCCTTTCATACTTGTTAGCGTTTGTCTTACATATTGTGGTGCTCCCGTGTTGGGTGCATATATATTTATAATTATTATATCTTCTTCTTGGATTGATCCTTTGATCATTATGTAGTGACCTTCTTTGTCTCTTTTCACAGCCTTTGTTTTAAAGTCTATTTTATCTGATACGAGTATTGCTACTCCTGCTTTCTTTTGGTCCCTATTTGCATGGAAAATCTTTTTCCAGCCCTTCACTTTCAGTCTGTATGTGTCCCCTGTTTTGAGGTGGGTCTCTTGTAGACAACATATGTAGGGGTCTTGTTTTTGTATCCATTCAGCCAGTCTTTGTCTTTTGGTTGGGGCATTCAACCCATTTATGTGTAAGGTAATTACTGATAAGTATGATCCCGTTGCCATTTACTTTATTGTTTTGGGTTCAAATTTATATACCGTTTTTGTATTTCCTGTCTAGAGAATATCCTTTAGTATTTGTTGGAGAGCTGGTTTGGTGGTGCAGAATTCTCTCAGCTTTTGCTTGTCTGAAAAGCTTTTGATTTCTCCTTCATACTTGAATGAGATCCTTGCTGGGTACAATAATCTGGGCTGTAGGTTATTTTCTTTCATCATTTTAAGTATGTCTTGCCATTCCCTCCTGGCTTGAAGAGTTTCTATTGAAAGATCAGCTGTTATCCTTATGGGAATTCCCTTGTGTGTTATTTGTTGTTTTTCCCTTGTTGCTTTTAATATTTGTTCTTTGTGTTTGATCTTTGTTAATTTGATTAATATGTGTGTTGGGGTGTTTCGCCTTGGGTTTATCCTGTTTGGGACTCTCTGGGTTTCTTGGACTTGAGTGATTTTTTCCTTCCCCATTTTAGGGAAGTTTTCAACTATTATCTCCTCAAGTATTTTCTCATGGTCTTTCTTTTTGTCTTCTTCTTCTGGGACCCCTATGATTCGAATGTTGTAGCATTTAATATTGTCCTGGAGGTCTCTGAGGATTATTGAAGATCACTGTGTCTGATACTGTTTTAGGATTGAATTTACTTAAATTAATCTAAAACATGTTTTTGTTTTCATTGATCTTATATTCTAGAAGAATATGACATGGTGATATATTAATATATATTCCTGAGTATAGTTAGAGTGTGGCTAAGTATTTGTTTCCCCTTGCTGTAAGTTGAAATATATTCTTCCATTTATGTGTTTGAAATGAGTTCACCTTTAACAAGTGTGCACAATTCAAATTGATTTGCCATAAGTATGTATCTACTATGCATTGCTTATATTTGTATTTAGATAATACTCTTCTTCTTATGTATTTATTCTGTCAAAAGATGATCTACGAAACATAATGAAAAATTATTTTCTGGTAAAATAATAGATTCAGATGCTACAATATAAATTATCTTATCAAATGTCACAAATTATTGGGGAGGAAAAACTGAGGATCAGAAAAGGTAATTCATCCAAAGTCATAAGAATAGTTTGATTGGCAGGAATTTTAGTGTACATGATGTGCATTTCATCTTTCATTGTGGAAAAGAATTCATTTTTCCTAAGGGTATTATATAGAATCAGGATTCTTAGAGCTCAATGAGACCTAATATCTATGTCTACATTTGTAGATTAACTGTTAATTATACAGATGAAGTAGCAGAGAGTTAGGGAGGTTAAATAATAAGCTCAAGGAAACTTCTCCAGGATTTGGCTTCCTACTCTTCCTCTCTGCCTCCAAGACAAAATTCATTTTATATTGCTTTTTAAAATAACATTTTTAGCAAGATATGCAGTATAAGCAATTTTTAAATGTTAGCTTTCAGAAACACTGAAAAATAATTACTTAAATGCTGAAATAAATTTGCTCATAAGTGTTTGATAAGCTGTCACTTTGCATAGAACTTTTAATAAAAGTACTAATTAACTAAATTTCATTTTAGAAGCATCAAATTGAGAGGGCATTATTGAGATAAAATTATTAAATTTAGCTTTGGGGATTGGGCTTTATCAATCAAAAACATGATTAGAAGACTGTGTTTAGTTTGCATAAAAAACCTTTCAATTAATGATTTAAATTGTTTTCATTTTTAATATAAATACAATATGCTTAAAAGGGACTAAGTCGTTCTAGTATTTGAATTTAAGAACAACATAGTGTCTAGTGTTTAACTACATGATTGTCCTACCTGGCACGTTTTACATTTCATTCTGTGCAATGGAAATACTAATTAATTTAAAAAAAAAAGCTCTCCAAGTTACTTTATTAAGTTTGCTATAACAACCAGTGTGTACTGTGGCTTTTTTGAAAGAAAAATATTACTTAGTATATTAATAACAGATGAAGCCTGTGGCAATTTTATTTAAAAAGAACGGAAGGGAGGGATAACTGATTTGTTTGTGACATTTTATTATTTATCTAAATAAAGTGTTCATTTTACTGTTGAAATGCACTAATATTGACCTTGCTTTTTCGGGTTATGTATTTTAAAGGAAATTTAGTTTGCATAAAAAGTCTTTAAATTAATGATTTAAATTGAGTTTTATTAGTATAAATACAATATGCTTAAAAGGGACTAAGTCATTCTAGAATATGAATTTAAGAATATAGAGGATATATATTCCTTGGGTTGCTTATCTTATTAATTTTTGAGCCTTGTTTTTGTATTTTGAATATAAGTCTTTTATCAATTATGTTTTACAAGTATTTACTCCCTTTTATGTTCATGTTTTTATTTTCCTGTGAGGAGCAAAGGTTTTAATTGTTATGAAATCCAGTATATAAAAAAACTTCAATGGATTATATTTTGGATTTGTATCTAAGAAATTTTTGCTTAACTTAAGGTCATGGACTTTCTTCAAAAAGCTTTGTAGAGTTTGTGGTGTTGGTGTTGTTGCTTTTGTTTTAGTCTATGATCCATGGATTTTTAGTTAATTTTCCATATGGTGCTTACATATGATTAATTAATTTTATATATTAAGTTAATTTTACATATGATATAATTTTACACATATATCAATATCCATGTTTTGAATATGGATTTCTAATATCCCTTGCACCATTCGTTGAAGAGACTGGCCTTTCTCCACTAAATTGTCTTTGTACCTTATTGAAATGCCTTTGTACTGTTGTTGAAAATCAATTGCCCCATGTAAGTGTGATTTTATTTTTAGACTCTTTTCTGTTCCATTAATCTGTTTCTACGCTTTTGCTGATGCATGTTTGTCTTGTTTACTGTAGCTTTTGTAATAAGTCTTGAAATCAGGTAGAGTGAGGCCTCAAAAGTTGTTGCTGTTTTTCAGAATTGTTCTGGCTACTTCAAATTCTTTATCTTTCTATATATATTTAGAATCAAGTAGTCTGTTTTGTTAAAGAAAACAAAATATCTTGGAATCTTGATTGAGAATGAATTGAGTCTATTGGCAGGATACAGTGTGTTAACCGTATTGAAGTCCCCAATCCAGGAACATGTTATAACTCTCCATTTTTTAGGTCTTTCTTGATTTCTTTCATGATTTTGTAGTTTTAAGCACAGTATTTTGCACATATTTTGTTAGATCTATACCTAAGTGTTTTACCATTGTAATGACAGTTGTTCAAAAAGAAAGCATCAGTTTTCTGCTGTTGAATGATAGAATATAGATATATAATTTGTAGATCGACCTTCTTATGTCTTGAAACATTGCTAAATTTATTTTTTACTTGTGGCTTTTTGACCTGCCCACCTCTAGGTTTACTTATTCTGACATTAGCTATGACAAGTCTACTAATGAGCCCTTTGAAGATTTCCTTCACATGTGTTTTAAAATTTAATTCTTTTGGTGTCATTTTTTCTGTGAGATACTCTGTCCATTCACTTGTGGTTTTCATCTTTTCCAGTAGGGTCTTTAACATATTAATCATAGTTATTTTAAATTCTCTGTCTAGTAATTAGACAAGTCATATCTGAATCTGGTTTTGTTGATGGCCTTATCTTATCAGTGGGTTATTTTCTTGCTCTTTTGTGTATCATAATTTTTTTGTTGTTGAAAGCTGGATACTATGTGTAGATTAGTAGAGAGTGAGATAAATGATATTTATGTATGGAAATGGTCAGACCTTTTTTAGGTTTTTAATGTTGGGACTTAAGTCATTTTTGTCAGGAGTTTAACTGTTTGGTTAAACTCCAGGCATCATCAGCTTCAAATTAATCTAGCACTATTTTGTCTTTGGTGGAATATTGATTGCTAGAGGATTTTTCTCAGGTGTTCATGTTCCACCCTCTACTTCAGGCTTTTGCAGTATGCCTGTACCTCAAAGAGAATCTTTCTATTCATTTTAACTCTCCTCCAGTAATATACTGTTGTTGTTTGTCACTTGGCTTTGTTAATTTTGTGCCAGGGGCGGGGAGAGGGAGAGAAGAAACTTTTTCCATTGTTCTAATTTAGTTTCAGGCTAGTTTTAGGCTTGCCCTGTGTCCATGATTTTCAGCAGTAGGGCTTCCTAAGTCATACTGTCAACTTCTCTCCTTAGGATTTTTTTTCTTGTTTGCTTCCCCTTGCTGCAGTGGGTCTTCACCAATGCTTCAGATGTGACAGGATTTGCCATACTTCCCTGAAGCTTAAGTCTTTTGTTTTTGGGGGGAAATAGGAGAAAAAAGATGTGAACAAGATATTGTGCCTTTTCCCCGTTAACAGTAATGCCCCTTTCTTAGGCCCATGACTCGGTGTGGAAGTTTTCTACCATCTTCTGTCCTATCCCTAGTATTTCTTGTGACCCTCTGATAAGGTCCTTGGAAAAGAGTTTGCAAGTGGTTGCAAACTCCCTGAGCATCTATAGCTTCAGAGTTCTGTAGTCTCAGGCTGCTTCACATTTGGCATTTAACTAAGCTATTTGTTTAAAAGTTTTTGTTCAGTGTTCCTACTGAATTCTGTGGTAGCCCTCTTTTTCTTCAGTGCTCTGCTGCATATAAACCAGTGCTCATTAGCCTTATCTCCTTGGGTATGGCTGTTTTCCTTATATTTCAGACCAATTGATTTCCCTGCAACCTCAGCTCCGATGCTGTTTTGTTTTTTAAGTTGTGATTTTGTATTTGGGTTTTTCTTACAGTTAGAGTAAAAACCACATGCCTTCTCAGTTAAGAAACGTTTGTTGAATGAATAAATAAACCAAAAAAGAAGTTATTCGCTGTAACCATAGAAGCTAGTAATAGAATTACAGTTCTGTATAATACTTGTCACTGGCCTAAGTGGGAATTATTGTGTGACGTTAATGACTGAATCCCACAGTCTGCTTGGAAGATTAAGCTGGGAGAAAGGGAGAATCAAAGTTAGAGAGTCTTTGGAGATGAACTTGTACTTCTTCATGCAGAGCTCTAGGATATGACTGCAGTGTGTCCATGGAATATAGATACACATCTGAAGGAAAAATTGTTGGATTGTCAAATTCCCATTAAAAATAATTGTTTACTCCTTGGCATAGAATGAAAGGAAAAAATTATATTGAGGCCTCAGTTATTAATGTGATTTTTATGAGGTCATTGAAAATTTGCACTAGAGATATCAGAAGGATGGTATAAATAGATGCTTTCAGTTCAGTTCAGTCGCTCAGTCGTGTCTGACTCTACGACCCCATGGACTGCAGCATGCCAGGCCTCCCTGTCCATCACCAACTCCTGGAGTTTACTCAAACTCATGTCCATTGAGTCGGTGATGCCATCTAACCATCTCATCATCTGTCATCCCCTTCTCCTCTCGCCTTCCATCTTTCCCAGCATCAGTCTTTTCAAATGAGTCAGCTCTTCGCATCAGGTGGCCAAATTATTGGAGCCTTCATGGGTCATATAGAGTAGGAGACAACTCAGCACACAGATACACAGATTATCATTGTCTTTGTTACTGCTGTTTAGCCGCTAAGTCCTGTCCAACTCTTTTGTGACTGCAGGGACTGTAACCCCACTAGGCTTCTCTGTCTATCAGATTTACCAGGCAAGAATACGGAGTGGGTTGCTGTTTCCTTCTCCGGCGGATCTGCCCGACCCAGGGATCGAACTTGCATCTCCTGCTTGGCAGTCAAGTTCTTTAGGACAGAGCTACCAGGGAAACCCTATCAATGTATTTACCAGACAGCAAATTATTACACATTGTTTAAACCTTTATTTCAAATTTAGTGTTTTCTAGGTAGCTTGTAGTTCTTTCCACATTGTTTCTAGAGTACTTTGTACATTCTACATTTATCACATTGCATTTTAATTATTTGTTTCATTTCTCTGCTCTGTTTTTAGACTGGAATCCTTAAAAGCCAAAACAGAATCTTGTTTAATCTAGGACAGGTTCTGGCACTTAGGAGGTGGAGTTTATAATGTGCTTTCAAGAACACAAAGTAATTTGTCTTCCAGTTGATGCTATGAAATAAGAGAAGGAAGGGATGAACTGGAAATATGTATTTTCTCCTCAAAAGTTTGGTTTCAGAGAAGTTTACAGATTAAAATGAGAGTAATAAACACATAGTACTTACACATATTCATGAGGGTGAAAACAATGAAAAGATAATTCTTTGTAATCTTTTTTGTCTTATTGGGAATAGAGACTGACTGCATTTGTATTATTATTTTCTATAGGTGGAAATGGATATTGTTGAAAAACTGGTAAAAATGATACCTTGTGAGCATGAAGATCTGCTAAATATCACCCTCCGACTTCTACTAAACCTGTCCTTTGACACAGGACTGAGGAATAAGATGGTACAAGTTGGACTGCTTCCCAAACTCACTGCACTCTTAGGTATGCTTTTTAAAAATTGATAGTGTTGCTTGGAATTTCCAACATCACTGGAAAATCTAAGTCTGTCTTTAAAAATCTGCTAAAAAGATTGTTATGTATATGTTCTTTGATTAGGTACTTTATTATTAAGAAGAATGAATGAAAAATGACCTGTGCTAGGATTTCCATGGTGGTATAGAATGAAATGAAATAGAAACTTTTAGCTGCTTGACTCTATTTACTCCTGTGAAAGTGAAGCCAAAGTGAAAATATACTACCATGGTAGCAAGAAGGAAAAATTACCCTCTCCTCAGCATTTTTTTAAAGTAGATAGATACTCTGAGTTCTTATATTTTGCCATACCTTTAAAATACTCATTACCAATACACAAGCCTTTATGGAGCCTTTTTTTCATTAAGTACAAAAGGTCATTTTTATATAGTGTTAGTTAGAAAATATTATATTAGAGGATTCCATTTATACATCATTTTCTTTTAGCTTTTAGCAAGATACCTATATAGCAAAGGTGGATTCAAGAGTTAATGCTTTTGTGCTCAGACATAATGCTTCTCATACATAATGCCCTTAGTACATAATGCTTCTTAGGAGAGTATTTAAAAAACCCTTTTTGGTCTATTAAGTGTCTGTCTTTATAGGCACCTGTTCCTCCCCAGCATATGCTTTATACCTTGTCCGTACTGATCCCCTTACCATCCTCTCAAAAGTTCTTTTATGTCTAAGTGCCTGTCCACCTGCCTTTTTCCTCCACCTGGAATGCCACTGCCTTTCTTAACTAGAAAGCAAATTTTTACTCAGCTTTTATAACTGTTTGTTTAGCACTGCAGTTTCATTTGTTTGTAGCTTTCTCTATATATTCAAATATTTTATGTAGTGAAATGGTTGGAATGATTTAAAATTAAGTTTACTCTTAGTTGTCTAAAATTTGTGAATCTACTTTCTCATTGAATTCATCATTACTGTTTTATAACACTGGAAGTAAAATTTATTGAATGTTTACTTTGCCAGCTATTTTGCTTTGTGCTTTATACATTATCTTGTGGAATCCTCATCTGAGATCTTTACCTGTGATTACAGTGGGTAAAAGACAAAGCCCAAATTCAAAGTCAGGTATATCTGCTGCCAAAGTTGGATTTATTATCTACTATAATAAGCTACTGTGTATAATTATATTAAGTCAACTATGATTAAGTAGGTAGGGAGCACTATAATTTAAAATTTCAGTTCTCCAAGTCCCTTTGAAAAAAAAGTTTTAAGGAAATTTATTTTCTAACTTTCTTTTTTTCAGAAAAGGAAAACTTTTAGACTGTTAGTCAAAGAACATTTGATCCATTGGCCATTCCACAAATATTGCATAGAGCTTTGATTATGCATTTTAGAAGAAACTCTGTTGAGGAGCACTTTCAAAAACTGCTTATGGGGAACCAAAGCAATACAACCATTTAGTGAGGAAACGGGAAAACTTTAAAAGTATAATGGGTGGGACTCGAATTTAATTTATATGATCCTTTTTTATCATAAATTCAGCAGAATTATGTATCAAATATCAGGTTAGATTCTTAATGTATGAAGATGAGTAAAAGTCCTTGTCCTGAGATAATTCATAGTCTCTTTTGTTCAGTATCCAATCCACTTACTTCTAGGAAACGAATGATTTAAATGAGATTTTTGGGAAATTACTCATAGGATTCTGATTTCATATTTTATTAACAAGTAGTAAATTTTGGCATATATAAGATATTCAATACAAAAAATATTTCTTTAATCTCTCCTGGAGCTCATTTCTGAAGTCAGACTGTCTTATTAGAATTGTTACTCTTTATACTTTTTAGAATGTTACATTGGGCAAATTACCCAAACTCTGATTTGGTTTCCTCATCTCTAAAATGAGGATAATAATTAGAACCAATTTAAACTTATTTTGAAGATTAAATGAGCTATTGCATGCAAGGTGCTTAGAATGGTACCTGACACATAGTATTTTCTTAATAAATATTAGCTATAATCATTTTATTACCAACATCATCATTGTTATCATTTGATATAAAGTGGACATTGTTTAAGTGTTGCTGACTTACCTTTCTGTAGGCACAAATTTCCTTCTTACAGATATTAAATCACTAATCATTAATAACATACTAATAACATAATATTTAAATCATTAATAACAAACAGGGTAGATTATTTATTTTTACTTCCCTGTGATATTTATGTTTATTCAGTTTAAGTCATTAAAATGTTGCTAATCTACTAGGGCAGAGCATAATGCTAAACATTGTAGAAAATATTTTTCAATCTATAGACATTTTGAAATTTAAAAGAAAGAATGTGTCCATACTGTTACTTCGTTACAAAGTGCCATTTGAGACAGATATTGATAGACTTATCACTTTAACAAGATGATATTTACAAAGGAAGGAAGAATAGAGGATGTAGAAAGAATTTCAGATAAAATGGTCAATATTACCTAAAGGCATAGATGGTGCCAGGTAAATATGAGGAACAATAACTCAAAATATAGTGGGAGATAACTTTGAAAAAATAGGTTCATATACATTTATGTAATAGTATGAAGCTTAAGGCTGTGCTAAGAGTTATACTTAATATAATTGATGATAGTAATCATTACAGGATTTTGAGCTAGTTCGGTCATAATCAGAGTATTTCCCTAGGGAAAATAATCTGGCATCATTCTATTGGATACACAAAAACTAGAGTCTAAAGATGAGAACAATAGCCTGTTGTGGTAGCAGGACAAGTAAAGAAACCCTCAATTAGGGAAAAGGTGTTATGTCAAGTATGAGGCAGAAGAAAAGGGTAAAGAGACATAGCGTATTGTTCATCATTCAGTCACTCAGTTGTGTCCTACTCTTCGAAACCTCCATGGACTGCAGCACACCAGGCTTCCCTGTCCTTCACCATCTCCTGGAGTTTGCTCACTCATGTCCATTGAGTCAGTGATGCCATCCAACCATCTCGTCCTCTGTCATCCCCTTCTCCTCCTGCCTTCAATCTTTCCCAGCATCAGGGTCTTTTCTAATGAATTGGCTCTTCACAACAGGTGGCCAAAGTATTGGGACTTCAGCATCAGTCCTTCTAATGACTATTTAGGGTTGATTTCCTTCAGGATTGACTGATTTGATCTTCTTGCAGTCCAAGGGATTCTCAAGAGTCTTCTCCAGCACTACAGTTCAAAAGCATCAATTCTTTGGCGCTCAATCTTCTTTATGGTTTGACTATCACATCTACACATGACTACTGGGAAAACCATAGCTTTGATTATAAAGACCTTTGTTAGCAAACTGATATCTCAGTTTCTTAATACGCTGTCTAGGTTTGTCATATTTTTTCTTCCAAGGAGCAAGCATCTTATAATTTCATGGCTGCAGTCACCATCTGCAGTGATTTTGGAGCCCGAGAAAAACTCTATCACTGTTTCCATTGTTTCCCCATCTATTTGCCATAAAGTGTTGGAACCTGATGCCGAGATCTTAGTTTTTTGAATGTTGAGTTTTAAACCAGCTTTTTCAATATGTAGAGTACATCTTACGAAATACCAGGCTGAATGAAGCACAAGCTGGAATCAAGACTGCCGAGAGAAATATCAACAACCTCAGATGTGCAGATGACACCACCCTTAAGGTGGAAAACGAAGGTGATGAGGTGAAAGAGGAGAGTGAAAAAGGTGCATTAAAACTCATCATTCAAAAAATAAAGATCTTGGCATCCAGTCCCATCACTTCATGACAAATAAATGGGGAAATAGTGATAGGCTTTGTTTTCTTTAGCTCCAGAATCACAGCAGATGGTGACTGCAGCCACGAACATAAAGACGCTTGCTTCTTGGAAGAAAAGCTATGACAAGTCTAGACAGCAGATTAAAAAACAGAGACATTATTTTGCCAACAAAGGTCCATGTAGTCAAAGCTGTGGTTTTTCCAGTAGTCATGTATGGATGGGAGAGTTGGACCATAAAAAATCCTGAATGCTGAAGAATTGATGCTTTTGAGCTGTGGTGTTGGAGAAGACTCTTGAGGGTCCCTTGGACTGCAAGGAGATCAACCCAGTCAATCCTAAAGGAAGTCAACCCTGAATATTCATTAGAAGGACTGATGCTGAAGCTGAAGTTCCAATACTTTGGCCACCTGATGCAAAGAGCCGACTCATTAGAAAAGACCCTGATGCTAGGAAAGATTGAAGGCAGGAGGAGAAGGGGATGACAGATGACGAGATAATTGCATGGCATCACTGACTAAATGGACATGAGTTTGAGCAGGCTCCAGGAGATGGTGAGGACAGGGAAGCCTGGCATGAGGCAGTCCATGGGCTCTCAAAAAGTCAGACATGACTGAACAGCTGAACAATAACAACTCTGCTTAGAAGTTAAATAAGCAGGGTGACACTATACAGTCTTGACTTACTCATTTCCTCATTTTGAACCCGTTCGTTGTTCCATGTCCACTTCTGACTGATACTCCTTGACCTGCATGCAGGTTTCTCAGGCGGCAGGTAAGATGGTCTGGTATTCCTATCTCTTGAAGAATTTTCCACAGTTTGTTATGATCCACATAGTCGAAGGCATTCGTGTACTCAGTGAAATAGATGTTTTTCTGTAACTCTCGTGCTTTTTCTGTGATCCAACGAATATTGGCAATTTGATCTCTGCTTCCTCTGCCTTTTCTAAATCCAACTTGTACATCTGGAAATCCTTTGTTCACATACTGTTGAAGCCTGGCTTGAAGGATTTTGAGCTTTACCTTGCCAGTATGTGAAATGAGTGCAGTTGTGTGGTAGTTAGAACATGCTTTGGTATTACCCTTCTTTGGGATTGGAATGAAAGCTGACCTTTTCCAGGTCCTATGTCCATTCATGTGGACATACCTGTGTCCACAGCTCAGTTTTCCAAATTTGCTGGCATATTGAGTGCAGCACTTAAACAGCATCATATTTTAGGATTTGTAATAGCTTAGATATATCATAGGTAAATTTAATGTGACATGGCTGCTATTTGGATATGGATAATGATAAACTATTCATAAACACTCAATGACTGTTAGAATGTTACTGCTAGGAACAGAAATAGAGAAGTATAAAAGAAGTAATTTGAGGGCATCAGTGATAGATTTAATTTCAGACATGTTAAAGATATCTTCAACAAAGATGTTTGATGAACAGATAGAAAAAGGTCTAGCATTCAGGAGAGTTACTAGATTAGAAAAGAAAAACTTGTCCATTAGATGAATAAAACTGGAAAAAGGATACCACCAAATGAGATATAACAGTCAAAGAAATACGATTATTTTCAACAAATACATAAAAAACATGTGAAGTTTAGGCTGTTACTGAGAAGCAGTGAAGTCCTTGGAATTGTCATAAAGTAGAGAAATGAAGAAAATGAATAGGAAGAGCAACTGAAAACTTTTTACTTCCTTTCACTCATTCTTTCAAAGTGTTGCTTCATTATTTTCTTTGAAATATTGTTAATTCCTAGGGCATCAGATTTTGCTACACTAGGGAGAGTGAAGAGCTAGTATTATTTTAACCTTACATTATATAACTAGAAATTGATGATCTTAAAAGTTTTCCCCTCTATTTTTGGCTAATCTGTAAAAACTGATTGAAAGCAAAGTAATTCTGTTGAGATGTTTACAGTTACCTTGCCTTAGTAACTTCTTGGCTTATCTTTCTGGGTAAGTAGAAGATGACGGCTAAAAAGCATCCCTCATAAAAATATACACAAAATTTTTCTTGTAGAATAAGTTGAAAAATAATATGAAAAGTTACTGTGATGTTTTGCCATGTGAAGAACCAATATTTATTTGTAAACTCATGAAAACTTTTCATTTATCTGAGAACTACTAAATAGGCTCTAAAATCATTCCTATTTAGTCATACTGTCTTTTTTTCCCTTTTTTTCTCTTTCATTGCTCACAAGCCATTAAATTTGATTATAAGCAGTTTCTTTTCTTTTTCTCAAATGTTCATGTTTTTTGCTTGATAACTTTCTTTAGTTCCTCCTTTGCATTCCACTTACAAGCCTTAGAAGCAATGGCAATCATGTGTAGTAAAGAAAGAGAATATCTTCTGATGTTCCAGGATCAAGTAAAAGGAGAAAATGTACTTTTTATATTAAAGAGAAATTAAAATATACTAGAGAACAGTGCCTTCCAACTTATAGTCTATAAAATGCTTCAAAATATCTACACGTGTTCAGAATACCCAACAACTGTTTCACATGCTTTTTATTTAATTATTTAATGGCACTGTTATTTTCAGTTCTTTTTCATTTAAATTGTAGGCTAAATAAGCTTATGTAGTTGAGCCTATGGGGGAAAAATGTTCCAAATTCTAAGTAACTGATTTCAATATGAATTTTTTTAATAGAACCATTTTGTAAATTTTAGAATTGTTTCTATTTTATAAAGTCCCCAAAATAGCCCTTTTATCCATCATGTCCCAGAAAAACAACCCATTTATTAATGTATTAGTCAGGAGGACAAGATTATGATTATTAATAAACAACTCTAAGCTCTCCGTAGCTTGAAATAGAAAAAAGTTATTTTTTGCCCATGTTTATATCCAGTATAAGAAAGTTGAAAGTGGTGGTCCGTGTTAGTTAGCATCAGTCAAGGACCCAAATTGACAGAGCCTCCAGGTCACCATGGCACCAGAGAAGGGAGAACAGAGAAAATGGAAAATTGCAAACTTAAAGGCTTCCATTTTGAGGTAAAAATGTCATTTTTGTTCACATTTCCATTGATAAAGCAAATCACAAAGCCATGTAGAACTTTAAGGGGATGGGCAAATGCTTGAAAGGATTATAACTGAAACACTGGTGAACAAGTAGCCTAATGATCCTGAAAGACACTTTTAAATTTTCCTGAATTTTAGCTGGGTTTCCAGGATTACCAGAATCTCTTGAAAGTACATCCTGTGACATTATTGCAAATATTACCATATGTAGCATACCTAGCAACTACAGTAGCACAAAGCACATAGAATAAAAGCTAGAATTCTGGAGCCAGACTATGACTTTGAGTGTTAGTTTCATCAGTTACTAGCTATGTGATATTGTACAAATCACTTAACCCATATGTCAGTTTTCTCATCTCCAGTATGTAGATAATAATGGTACATATTAATAGGGAAGGTTAAATGATACAGTATGGTGAATATTAGCAATATTATATGTGAAAATACTGTAAAAGTACATAGAATACAAATAATTGATATCCGTAAGTGGGTCTTTATTGATGTTTATTTTTCAGGCTTGTACCATTAAGAGAATGTAATCCTTTTGTATTGAAAAATTGATTACATCATTCTTTTCATAAATATTTCCTTAAATTTACTTTAATACATAAATGTTATTTAAACTTTTATTGAGAAGCAGTATAATGTGGTTAAAACCATGGGCTTTGGAGCCAGAGTGCCTGGGCCAAGTGCTGTATAAGTATTCCCTATTGTTTTTGTTATCATTGACTAGAATTTGTAATCCTGAAGATAATTTATTATACAGGGCTGTAAATATTAACAGCTCAAGTATTCCCCCTTGCTAAATGACCCCAGAATGCCATGTATTCTTAATTTTTTATACAGTCTTTCTGTTTTCCTCTCTTGTCCTTGGCTGTCAGTTCTCATTTCTTCTGTACCAACAGCAATTCCATGGCAGCAATTTTCCTTTCCTCTAATGATATATTTCTAATCTCCTTTGGTCTTGGAAACCAACAACTAAACTTACTTGAAATTTATATTTTGTTAAAACTGAATTCCAAATGAGTGCCCAAATGGTTCTCTTCCTAGTAACATTTATTGCATGGACTTTATAACATTTCTTTTGACTGTGAAGAACCTGTTTTGCTTGATTGCGCTCTTTGCTGTGTTCAAAGAAATTATATGTAGTGTAGACAAAATGATTTCTTGATAAGTGATTAATAACATGGTCATTTTTACATTTGTTAATGTATATGTTATATGTGTGAAAAATTAAATCATTAACTTCTAATACAATAAAATAAACTTCTCAATTGAGTTTTCAAGATTTTTGGCCACTACTACTATGTATAAATAGAAGTTGGCATTATAGAGAGCACAGATTTTAAAAGCATGAGAAATAATTCATCTAGAGCAGTGCCTTTCAAATATCTTTTCTCCCAGAATATAGTATCATATTTTACATTGCAACCCAGTACCCACGTGCATGCATGTATATGTTTGTATGTATATATGTGTGTATGTTAATATACATTATGTTTTGCAATAAATATTACACATTTTGTTTAATATGTAATTTTAAAATATTAATGAAGCAGTATTTACCATTTCTATGTGCAATGTGGTATATTTTATATTTTTTATTCTTTTTAAATTTTACTTATGACTTAATCATTGATTTTATTTCCTCTGATTGATTCGATGTTCAGTTAGACAACTGAACTAGGGAAAGTGGTCAGACTTCTTTTCCTTCAAATCTTCAGAAATATCAGTCTCTTTTAGATTTTTAATGTGTTAATTAAAAGTCAACACGTTAGTAAATAATCTACATTGTTCTAGGTTACTCCTTGGCTGGCACTTGGAATGATTCCATGGAATTGGAATTTTTTTGGAAAGAGGAAAAAACCTGTAAATCAAGTATTTGAAGAACTTGAGTTACATTTTCTTCACTGTAGTTATCAAGAAGGAATTAAAGAGCATTTAGTATATAATATAATATGACTGGTCAGTTTGCTTTCTTCATTAGAAATAAATTCTTTATTCGGTATATGTTCAAGTTGACAAATGACTGAATTTAACATTATATATAGAAATTACTTAATTTTTTAAAGAGGTAAAATGCAAAAGCACTTTTGTAAAGCTATACATCTGGTAGAAGTTTTCAGAAGTGATTTTTAAAGGATGCTGTTTCAACTGGAAATGCTATAAGATTTTAAGTAGGTTTATTATTATTTGGGGACCCCATAGCTGAAAAATCTTCATATACTTAATAATAGATTAATTTAACTAGAGAATAATGAATCATGAAACTTTCAGGCTCTAATAAAGCTGCACTATATGAACATTTAATCCCTTTCCTTTGGATCCTGAAACATTTAACTAGTACATTGCGACCCCTGCTGTTGTGAGAATTGCCAAATAACTGGGAAAAAATATCTACTTGTGGAAGGTTTTGTGATTTGAATAACTATTACAGGTTAAGGAGAAATTGTGCTATAGGTCAGCTCTTTTACCATGTGAGGCTCTTAATAAAACCAAAAATTTTATTAGTACTGTTTTATCACATGAGTATTTTATTTAGAAATTTTGAATTTAGCTTTTTCCTTGACATCAGGGACATAAAAAGGGATTGATAAGGAATTTTAGAAATTATCATTTAAATTGTTATTTGTTGATTTATCCTGAAATCAATTTGCTTGGATAGTTTTGATCTTTTCCTAGGCATAAAGAAAGGAGGCATTATCTCGCAAAATATTTCAGAACTTTTATTTGGGTCCTTGGAAAACCTAGTATCCAAAGATTGTAAAAATTTATATCTAAGTTCCTTTGTTTTATTTTCCTAAATACCACCAAAATTATTCACTTATTTGACTTTTTGATATCTTAAGATTTCATAAAGATCTTAAATTTATCTCCGCTTTAGTTCAGTATCAATTTATAATCTTTTCAGCTCTATTAATCCCTGTACTTGACATAGTTTCTTATGCTTAGTAACTTTATATTACCATCTGGGAGACCTATCATAGCCAATGGTTTCATCAATTGTAATTATATGCAAATTGAATTAGACCTACAAAGTTTAGCTTTACTTATACAATTGTTAGACAGTTTGTTCAAGTTTCTTATGATATTGAGTTAACTTTTATAAAGTGTTTAAAGATTTTTGGCTCATCTAGGAATCATATCATTAAAAGAAAAATTCCTTTGTCATAAGTCCTTAAACCATTTGACATTGATATGTCTCAAGAGTACTTCCTTATGTCATAATATCCTGGGTTGGGAAATGGCAAGGAAATTCCTTGTCATAGTGTATTCTTCAGTTCCCTAGAGAATGCACTGATAGTGTTTCAGAAGTAACTTGAAAAGCTAAATTTTAATAGCTTTTTGTCAGATGCACCAGGCAAATAATGTTTTTGTACCTCCTGAGAGATGCCATAGTTTTGCTGCTTCATACACTGAGTACTGTTTAATGTGCTTGGGGATGATGTTAGCATAGAAGCAAGCATAAAAATACAACTGAAATGTATTCTTTAGAAGAGCCTAGTTCGTCGTGACATTGCTTTGTGCATAAAGCTTAAATATCACAGAAGCAGTGTATTACAGAGTGCATGCTTAATGATTTCATTAAAAAACTGCCACAGTTCACTGATGAACTCTTTGGGACAGTTTTGAGTTTATTTACACCGTTTTCCCCTTTTTGTGAATGACATTGATGTGTATTTTAAATTGAGTAGTGTTCTTCATTTTCGTGTCAGCCTTTCAGTTTTTAACTTGATTTTCAAAGGCAATTAAACTCAATGGAATAAACCTTACAAAATGTACAGGTCTTATGTTATAAACATGAATTTTTGCATGTGTTTAAATAAAAATAGAATAAGCACAACCAGCCTAATGATTAGGCGGATTAGGTAGCTACCTGTAAATTATAGGCAGTCACCACTTTCCACACTTTCTCTGCTATTTTGTAAGTTCCCTGTTATTAGGAGATTGCTGGAATTCAATGGTTAGAGCATCAAATTTCAAACTTTTGGTCTCAGGACATTTTTATACTCTTAAAAATAATTAAGGACCCCCACTATTTTGGTTTATGTGGAGTTATGTTTATGGATATTTATTATATTCAAAAATAAAACAGAAAATGTCACATATTTCTTTTAAAATAACCTGCTATATGTTAACATAAATATTTTTTAGAAAAATAACCCTTTTCCAGAAATTACTGAGAGGGGTGGACATAGTTTTACTTTTGCAAATCTCTTTACAGTCAGAAAATATCTGGCTCTCATATCTCCCTCAACAATATATTGTGAATCATGTCATGTACGTCATATATATTATGTCATGTAGCCTTTTATGAAATAATGAGAGTAAAAAAGTGAAAATAATATATTAAATAGTATTATAAAATGGTGTGACATTGTGGATCCCCTTTAGTTAGTAAAGTTGCTCAGTCCTGTCCGACTCTTTGCTACCCCATGGACTGTAGCCTACCAGGCTTCTCTATCCATGGGATTCTCCAGGCAAGAATACTGGAGTGGGTTACATTTCCTTCTCCAGGGGATCTTCCTGACTCATGGATCGAATCTGGGTCTCCCGCATTGGAGGCAGACACTTCAACCTCTGAGCCACCAGGGAAGCCCATGGATCCCCTTTGGGGATCCTCAAAACATAGTTTGAAAACCAGTGAATTAGAGCATTCTTTTAAAGCTTTTAATTCCTATTAAATGCAAGCACTCCTCATAGTAACAGTATGTCAGGAGTTTCAAATTAGCAGGTTAAATCTAGCTGGAAGACATGTTTGGTTTTGCCAAGATACATTTTCTTAATCTTATATTTGGATTTCTAGGCAAGACCCAAGCACTCCTCTTCCCATAGGATACTCCTGATTTTCTCTTACACTTCAGTTCAGTTCAGTCGCTCAGTCATGTCCGACTCTTTGGGACCCCATGAATTGCAGCACACCAGGCCTCCCTGTCCATCACCAACTCCCCGAGTTCACTCAAACTCATGTCCATTGAGTCGGTGATGCCATCCAGCCATTTCATCCTTTGTCGTCCCCTTCTCCTCCTGCCCCCAAGCCCTCCCAGCATCAGAGTCTTTTCCAATGAGTCAACTCTTCGCATGAGGTGGCCAAAGGATTGGAGTTTCAGCTTTAGCATCAGTCCTTCCAAAGAACACCCAGGGCTGATCTCCTTTAGAATGGACTGGTTGGATGTCCTTCCAGTCCAAGGGACTCTCAAGAGTCTTCTCCAACACCACAGTTCAAAAGCATCAATTCTTTGGCACTCAGCTTTCTTCACAGCCCAACTTTCACATCCATACATGACCACTGGAAAAACCATAGCCTTGACTAGGTGGACCTTTGTTGGCAAAGTAATGTCTCTGCTTTTGAATATGCTATCTAGGTTGGTCATAACTTTCCTTCCAAAGAGTAAGCATCTTTTAATTTCATGGTTGCAGTCCCCATCTGCAGTGATTTTGGAGCCCCCCAAAATAAAGTCTGCCACTGTTTCCACTGTTTCCCCATCTATTTTCCATGAAGTGATGGGACTGGATGCCATGATCTTCGTTTTCTGAATGTTGAGCTTTAAGCCAACTTTTTCACTGTCCTCTTTCACTTTCATCAAGAGGCTTTTTAGTTCCTCTTCACTTTCTGCCATAAGGGTGGTGTCATCTGCATATCTGAGGTTATTGATATTTCTCCTGGCAATCTTGATTCCAGCTTGTGCTTCTTCTAGCCTTGCCCTTTGAATATCTAAGTGTTCATCCACTCACATCTTGGTAAGAAATTTTTACCAATTTCTTTGGTGCTTTGTAAAGGTTTGGAGATATGTGTCACAGTATAAGAAGATGAAAACAGAAGACCCTGAGCTCTGAGGGACAGCCGCATAAAGATAATCTAGATAATCTAGCATCTAGATAATCAATACTAGACCTTTAATGCTGCCCAGCAGTTATACTGTTTCCTTTGTCTAGTCATTCTCCCATTCTTTTAGGTGAGAATTTCATTCCTCTACCTTCTTCTAAATCCAGCACCTTATCCTCAACTCATTACATTCCTTTGCTTCCTATTTGACTGAGAAAGTAGAAGCGTAGAAGAGAATTTCTATGAGTTTCTGTTGCCACACTTACCCTCCTGCCTGCATCTGTGTCTATACTTTGCTTCTCTCCCATTATTATGAATTTGCCCCTACTCTTACCATAAGCCATACTCCCTCCCTATTCTGTTCTCTCTCCTACTCAAGATTCTTGCTCCAGAAGTTCTCCTCTGTCCCACATTATTAACTTTCCCTCTCTATTACATCATTCCCATCAAATACAATTATGCTATCATTTCATCCATCTTAATAATGATTCTTCTTGACTCTTCACTCTTTTACCTTTTAGCTGTCATCCCATTTCTTTTCTTTCCTTTTGATTTCTTTAAAGTTGAGAGTTGTGAATCTATGCTAATTTGCTGAAACTAATTTTATTGGTTATGGCAGAAAAATTAGGATTCCTAGATTCAGTAGCACTTTGTCATGCCTGTTTCACAATTACACATGAATCATTTCAAAATGAATCCAAATGTTAGACCATATTCTCTTCAGTTGAAGATAAAGTAGTTTCTAGGGTGTTGTAAATGGGTATAAATTTTTCTGCATTATGTGAGTAGACCTAGAATGGTTTTAAGAGTAAGAATAGCACCTGATTCATCTTGATCTGGATTAATTAGGTAATCTGGGTTTCAGGGCATTTTCCAAGGCTGTAGAAAGATTTTATCAGCATGTAGGGAGTCAGACCAGGTCAAAAGTTAAGTGATAAATGTTTGATTTCTTCCGGTTGAAGCAAGTCTGATTTTCCTTATTGTTGGAGATCACCAGAGTAGATACTGTTAAACTCTAAACTTTGATCACTTAAAAATTAAGGGTTATTTTCTTTGACCATTCTGTCATATGTCCTCAAGATAAAATTTAAAAAGTTAAATTCTAAACACTCCTGAAATTCCCTCATAAAGTTAAATTAACTTTTCATTATATATGAATATGACTTAATTTATAAAGTATCATAAAATGAAGAAATAAGCTTGTCTTTATAAACAGATTAATATTTTATAAATAACCTTTTCTGACTTGTTTATAAAGAGCAAAATGGTCAGAAGGTTTTCCAATAGGAACTATTTTTCATTTTTTAAATACTAAGTTGCCTTTATGATGATTTCTTTAAGAAACTTAAAGTAGTTTTTTTATAACTTTATTTGGCCTGTTTATTACACAACAGTTATGGAATTTCACACATCTATTTCAGTACGTAGCTCCTCATAGACTACTACACTCTTTCTCAATTTTAATAGGCCTCATTTATCCTGTAAATAAACCTACATTTTCTTACCTGATCAAGTGAGCAAACAATAGGGGTCAGATGTGGCAAACACTTTAACAAAAAGCACATGTCTGGCTGTCAGGGTGAAGCAGAGTCATATCAAGATTGCTTGAAGTTATTAATGGCAGTAAAATTTATGCTTCCTCCTGTTTTCCCAATTAAATCAAGAAGCCTTTTTTCTTAGGATTCTTCTATCGCCAGCTGGTTCCAATACTCCGTGTGTGAATATTGCCTGGGGTGTCTCCAATTCTAGGTGGTAAAAGCTGACCAAAGCACATTAACTGAATGATGTGAGCCTATAGGCTTGAAAGCAGCCATTATTAAGGGCTTTATTTTGGACCTTATCATTTGTACTACAAGTATACATATTTTGTAGTGTATTATAAATAAATTGTAGTATCCTCTGGATAAAAGAACACTCCAAACAAGGTAAAATTGAAACGTTGAAAATATTTTAAAAATAAACCACATGGCAAAAAGTACAGTTGTACATACTAAAAAGAAAGGGCTTCCCTAATGACTCAGCTGGCAAAGAATCTACCTGCAATGCAGAAGACCCAGGGGATGTGGGTTTGATCCCTGGGATGGGAAGGTCCCCTGGAGGAGGAAATGGCAAACCACTCCAGTATTCTTGTCTAAAAAATCCTATGGACAGAGGAGCCTGGCGGGTTACAGAAGGTCTCAGAGTTGGGCATGACTGAGCGACTAAGCACAGCACAGCACATAGTAAAAAAGAGTGAAAGTATGTCAAAAGTGCTGAATTTTGGAGTACTTATTTCATGAAATATGTCTTAATGTGACAGAACTATTAAGCTTAATGGTAGATTTACAATTTAAGTTTTGTTACAATTTTTAAATTAAGTAATTGGGCACAAAAATCATCCATAAACCATTGTATCACAAAACTATTTTTACACTTGTTTTCGTACTGATCATTATAACCTATAAATTCTGTCATCCCTCCCCAACTAATGGTTAAAAACTCTTGGCTTTTATCTATTAATATCAAATCTCTGTTAGAAATGACTGAACAAATCCATTCTAGAAGAGAAGACTATCCAGTAGAGTTGCAATCTTAAAAATTGGTCTCTCCAAATTCAAGTTTTAACTAACGCTATCTATCTAGTCATGCTGGTTATGTATCTGCAGTATGTGCTCTAATAAGTTAAACAAAAAATGATATGTAAACATGTACAAAAGAACATCTAATATCCTTGCAATATATTTTTTAGCGTATTTCAATATAGTCAATACATATGTTCAATAATTGTTGCTGTTATCTTTTAAGTGGTGATTTTCCCTGTGACATTTTTCACTATATTTGGTAGAGCATTAAGGGCTCCAACTCTACTGTAAATTTAAAGGCACTTATGAATTTTGAAGTATGCTGTATTCACATAGACTTACCAGGCTAATTCATCACCTTAATGCTGCTCTATTCTAATAAAGGGGTGTTCATATTCCCACTTGTCTTATCTTTTCATGAACCTTTTGTGACTTCAAAGGCAGTTTTCTGCTTTGAACGAAGACATGGAGTGCAGAAGCAAATAAGAATCTGGCTAATAATGTGGCCCATAACTTGTGTTCTCACTCTGTTTTTACAAAGTGTTGGGCTGGGTCTACTGCAGAAGCGGAAATTTGGCTTTGAGTTCTGGTGTTCAGAACTCATGTTTCTGCTTGACTGAACTGTGAATGGAAAATCCCAAGTGTCTTACAAAATTAGTAGCTAAATGGTGTTTTTACTAATCACTTGAGATGAAAAAAAACTGAAGACATTTTAAAATTCAAAATCCATCAGCATGCGTTTGCCCTTTAATTGGCAGAAAATCAGTCGTGAGCGCAACCCAGAGTGGACTTTTTTCCTCCTTCAGCTGCTCCAGCTGAACTACAGCTGCAAATTTCTTTAAAAAGAAAAAAAAATCTTGAATGTACATTATAAGTGCAGTAATTCCCACAAAATCAGTTACTGGAGTTAATGACCAGTTTGTTAAGGCATTAAGTGCCCTCAGCTGGGAATGACCAATTTTTGAGGCGAATGGCTGCACAACTGCTAAGATAATTCAGTAACGCTTTCAAATAATGATCCAGCTAATTAACGGTGAATTCCTGTGGAAATCCTATCGAAGTACTTATGACCTCTGCATTTAATAGCCAGTGAGTTCATCATGATTCATGTTTATTGCCATAAATACCAAAGGAATCATAATGACTAGGCCTTTTTTTTTTTTTTTTCATCCTGTGCTTATTACTTGAACAGATCTGACTAAGCCACCTCTAGTCATTAAGGACCTTAGTTCCCAAAATATTCAATCTTTTCACTACTCTGCTCAAAATTCACAGAGCCTTTGGTGCTATGCCAGCATAGCAACTATTGGCAGACTGTTTTAACTTGGGATACTATTAGGGAATAATTGATGTCTATAAGTCTTAAAGGAACCCTTTTGAAATGTCTGCCATTTGTAGGATGTGGAGAAATCATACTTGGTTAGCTAGAGTTTATGATTCTTAATCATGAGTTCTTATGGGAAAATTGTAACTCCCAGTCCCAGATTCCCTTAGGATATGCAAGAATTTTGGGGGATTTGTTTTTTAAGAACACATTTTTTCTACCAGTGAGTGAAGAAGACTATTAAGGATAAGCCTTAATTTTACTTGGACCATTTAATCTCTCTTAATGGCTGTTTATTGCTATGTGATCTTTAAATTTGTTTTTAAGTAATAGTTAATAATACACATTGGCTGCCAGAAAGCCTCTACTTTCTGTGTGCAGCTGTGTTTGAAGAGAGGAATTCGGGTTATTTCCAGACACCTTCTCCCTCCAGGTATTCACTTTTTTCCTCCAGTGCCTTGTCCTTCTGCTGTAGCTGTCAGATATCTGCTAGATGCCATTAAGGTATAGGCTGTGTTTTTATGAGGCAATCAATCATTTGTATAGTCATTTATGATTCAATGAGTAAGATACCTGTGGTTCATATACTATAATCTTCCTATCTTGCAGTTCTTTAGGGGAGATTGGAAATACGTGATTTGTAACAATAGAAGAGTTAGAACCATCAAGGTAATATATAGGTAACAAGACCATTTATAAAATATTTGCATCATTTTTTAATAAAAGGACAAGTATCATTTTATATCTTTTTTCATTTCCTAAATAAATACAAAATGAGAAGAAAATCAATTTTATAGTTATTTGCAAATCAATTGATTGAATTCTAGGGAACCTTTACCCAGATAAAATCTAGAAGACATATCAACAAATTGGGTATATAGACCTCTGGGCACAATATTGTAGTCCCTTAGATCTGTCATCACCCCCTTTCACACTTTCCTCAAGGGAAAAGAAATGTATCTCTGGTGTAGTGCTGGTTGTATTTCAGTTTCTATTGTTTAGTTGTGCTCAGCTGAAACAAATGGGAAACTCCTATACATATTATTTGCCTGGGACATGCTACTTAAAGATAAGTGAAATAATATAGTTAATTGTGAGGTTTGTCTTCTGTGTTTTCAGACTTTTTCTCTCTGTATCCTTTCATCTTATAGCCCATCACCTCCACAGCTGTTCCCTACTCTAGGAGTGAAATTAAGTTCTGTTACAAGACAGAAGGAAGAGAGGTTCACAGTTTGTTTGTGGTAGTGGTGGTGGAAGAACACATACTGGTGACAGTTATCTATCCTTTGATCATTTTCTTTTCCCAGTTTTTTTTCTGATTAAGGGGTTTGTAACCCTGTGAGAACGAGAGGCTGATGAAGGGTTCAGATGAAGCCGATAGGGGTCACTGAATGGAGCCTTGAGACGGAAGATGACTCTCCTAATACCGTACTTGAGGTGTAACAGAGCTTTATAGGAAAGTGACTGGGAGCAAGTGGCTCAGCTGCAGGGGCAGAATATACCTGTGAACCCTGTATAGCCATCTCAGAGCAATCTTGGCTGCTTCTTAAACCTGTATTATCTCTAAACTACAGTCAAATCTTGAGGATAGAAAACCACAAAGACAGCATATATATTAGGAAAACGTGATATGGCAGAAAGCAACACAATATTGTAATTATCCTTCAATTAAAAATAAATTTAAAAAGAAAATGCAAGAATAGTGTTCTATTGCTAAAACAGAAACATTATTTTCAACATAATAATTGTAAGTAATAATATTTATTGAATCAGTTTATTGTGTATCAGACTCAGTACTAATTGTTTTACCAGGATTCTCTCACCTAATCCTTGCATACCAACTCTTTGAGATAGATATAGTTGTTATTCCAGTTTCACAGATGAAGAAACTGAAGCACAGAAAATTTAAATAACACTCAGAAGGCCATTTTTCCTAGTAAGTGGCAGAGCCACAAATTGAACCCAAGAAGTCAGCCTCTAGGGCCTGGGCTTTGAACCACAGTGTTATACTGCCTCTATTTACCACTTTATTCAGGCTTTTAAGCATTCAGCACCTCGTTTTTCTCATAAAATCAAGCTCTGCTTGATAGCAGTTCTTGTCCAATTTAGTGACAATGAGTTTCAGAACGGCTATAGATCTAGTCTCCCATACTGCTCAGGAGACAATGTAATTTGTCCCTGTCAGGATCTTTCACCCTTTAGAACCTGTTGCATCTGGACACAAGTACTCTGATAAATAACTGATTGCTTTTCTGCATTTCATCTCCCTTCTTCCCCTTTTCTATCATCTTCTTACCTTTTTTTTTCCCCAAGACCCCCAGATCCTATAGAGTCCCTTCTTAACTGCATTTCCTTTCTGTACTGTGCCTCTAAGGAATAATGATAATAATTCCTGTTTGTTAGGTTTTATTTCACCCTTTCTATTTCCTGGAAGGCCTACTTAGTACATGCACACAGGCTTTATAGTCAGACCTAGGTTTGAATCTCAGATTCATAGCTGTTTCCTTTTGAAGGATTCATAACCTTAATGAATGTCATTCCATTCAGTTCAGTCACTCAGTCGTGTCCGACTCTTCACGACCCCATGAATCACAGCATGCCAGGCCTCACTGTCTATCACCAATTCCCGGAGTTCACTCAGACTCATGTCCATCGAGTCAGTGATGCCATCCCGCCATCTCATCCTCTGTCGTCCCCTTCTCCTCCTGCCCCCAATCCCTCCCAGCATCAGAGTCTTTTCCAATGAGTCAAGTCTTCGCATGAGGTGGCCAAAGTACTGGAGTTTCAGCTTTAGCATCATTCCTTCCAAAGAAATCCCAGGGCTGATCTTCAGAATGGACTGGTTGGATGTCCTTCCAGTCCAAGGGACTCTCAAGAGTCTTCTCCAACACCACAGTTCAAAAGCATCAATTCTTCGGCGCTCAGCTTTCTTCACAGTCCAGCTCTCACATCATACATGACCACTGGAAAAACCATAGCCTTGACTAGACAGACCTTTGTTGGCAAAGTAATATCTCTGCTTTTCAATATGCTATCCAGGTTGGTCATAACTTTTCTTCCAAGGAGTAAGCATCTTTTAATTTCATGGCTGCAGTCGCCATTGGAGCCCAAAAAAATAAAGTCTGACACTGTTTCCCCATCTATTTCCCATGAAGTGATGGGACCAGATGCCATAATCTTCATTTTCTGAATGTTGAGTTTTAAGCCAACTTTTTCACTCTCCTCTTTCACCTTCATCAAGAGACTTTTTAGTTCCTCTTCACTTTCTGCCATGAGGGTGGTGTCATCTGCATATCTGAGGTTATTGATATTTCTCCCCAGCAATCTTGATTCCAGCTTGTGCTTCTTCCAGCCCAGCGTTTCTCATGATGTACTCTGCATATAAGTTAAATAAGCAGGGTGACAATATACAGCCTTGACATACTCCTTTTCCTATTTGGAACCAGTCTGTTGTTCCATGTCCAGTCCTAAAAATCAAAGATAATACCTACCTCTTCAGTTTTAAGGGTTAAATGAGAAAATATATGCTTAACATACAATAGGAACTATCAAGTTTGCTTAATTCTGTCTTCCCCTCTCTCAAAGAATTGTAGTTATGTAAACATTGGCTGTCCACCAATCTTTGGTATAGCCTCGTATCCATTAAATTTCTATTCCCTTCAGTCCTTTCCTTTTAGCACATTTTGGGATTATGATAATCATTTTAGGTAAAGATTATGGGAAATTAGGGATATATTCAGAGATTTTTTTAAATAGAAGATCACAGATAAAGAAGAATTAGGAAGGTATAGGAGAAGTCAAGGAGCTTTCACCTTTCTCTGTCCCATGAATATGGGGAGAGGAGAAAGAAAAAGCAAGCACAGAAGAACAGAGTTAGAACAGGTAGCACAATGAATCATCCCACTTTTTGAAACTAGAGGGTTTTGCTGTGTTAAAAAAGAAAGTAATGTATTATTAAGCTATTGTATCTGCGATGTTTCTGGCATATGTTATTCATCTACCTTTTAAAAATGACTGTAATTTTAGGACTGTAGACTTTCTATTATGTCACATACCCTTTCTCCTGAGTTGTCCTTTGTAAGTGATAAAGATATAGGTACATAATCACATATAATACATATACACACATACATATGTTCACACACATATAATTTGCTCTAGAAAACCTTCCTTGTCATCCTCTTTATGGGGCACAGATCTCTTAAAGGTGAATCTTTGTTTCCTTTCACCTTTCATGAATGGATGTACCATGAGAACACTGCAGTTTAGTATCTTTTAACTAATACCAGCAGTAGACAAACTCTTCTCAAACAGAATAGCATCCTATTTCATTCTTAGTGCTACTCTGAATTTTAATGTTTGATGATTTACTTTGATATTAAAAAATCTTTTATTTTGGATATTGAGTTCTCTGTTTCTTTTACCATTTATTTACTATGGCTTCCCTGGTGGCTCAGAGGGTAAAGCATCTGCCTGCAGTGCAGGAGACCTGGATTCAATCCCCAGGTTGGGAAGATCCCCTGGAGAAGGAAATGGCAACCCACTCCAGTACAATGCTGCCGATGGAGGAGCCTGCTAGGCTACAGTCCATGGGGTTACAAAGAGTCACACACACGACTGAGCAACTTCACTTCTCCATATTTCATTCTTAGTGCCATTCTGAATTTTAATGTTGATGATTTACTTTGATGTTAAAAAATATTTTGGATATTGATTCCTCTGTTTCTTTTACCATTTATTTAGTAAGTTGTGTGATGTAGAATCCTACTTATCAGTGAATCCATTACATAAAGAAAATACCTTCAAATAATATTTTGTAAAAACTAAGTAGGACTAGAACCTACCCACAGCTGAACAGCATGCAGAAAGAAACTGGAATAGCAAGGAAAGAGATTGTGCCTTCAGAATATTGAGTTTACTATTGGAACTTCCTTAAAAAGATTTTTAAATATCTCAGCCCCAGAAGAAAAGCTAAATACTGTAAAGTATATATACTCTGACCAAAACCCTAAGAGATACTTTTCCTCTCTAGGGAAGAAAGTTGGAATTTTTCATTTTTAATCTGCATATCATGCAAACCCAAGTCTTTTCTGTTTAGATTTCTTTCATCCCAAGAGCAGAATAATGAAGTTGGGAATACCCAGTTAGTCTCTACTTTTCTCTTTCTTGGAGTTATTTCACAATTTTTTAATTACATTTTCCTCCAAATGTAAGTTCTGCATATATTATATTCCAAGTGGTTGAGTATAGTGAATTCATAGTTTTTAGTTAAGATGAAAGTGTTTACCTAGTATGTATTCATCTGACAAACATATACTATATTTTACTGTTTTTGTTTTATGCCAAGAAGTTATTTTTACATTGATATTGAGAGTCCCTGGAAATAGGCTCTAGCCAAACCATTTAAAAAGATGCAAAAGTCTTGATTTTTTAAAATTCTGTTTTAAAAATGTGCTTTACCCTATCATATGTCAGCATATGTCAGTCTTTTATACCTGCTAATAATATCTCTTGAAAGACCATTTCACCTTATGATACAAAACTATTTGAGAGATATTGTAATATACCTTTGGTGTATATAACGTGACCTCTGGTGAAGATTTTTGAGTCAGAGAGACCTGTGTTTAAAGCCCTGCTCAGCTGCTTAACATGGCTGTGTAGGAAGTATTTTTCTCTGTTAGGTTCCCCATCTGACACATAAAGATGACAAAACTGATTTGACTGTTTTGAAGATTCACATTGTTCTTTCTTAGCATGTGATATATTTTTGTCTAACATAGTAAGCTCCAGGAAAACAAGATTGTACAGAGAGGCTCACTATATTTCTATCTCACTATTTTCCAAGGAAATTTTACTTAAAACACTTCTGTATTACATCTGAAGATCTTGTAAAACCAGTGACGTCTTTGTGCTTATTTTTTCAGTTTTAGCCTCTGATTTTTTAAACATAACGTGGTTTTTTCCAGCTTTATTGAGATCTAATTGATGTAACAATTGTAAGTTTAAGGTGATAACTTGATATATATATATATTTTAAAATATGTTAAGTTTAGATACAAGGTTAGTTAACTATACCACTGTAAGGTAAGTTAAGGTTAGTCACCACATTTATCACCTCACACAATACTTTTTTTCTCGTTGTGAGAACTTTTAAGATATATTCTCTTAGTAACTTTCAAATATACAATACAGTATTGTTAACTATAACAGCTTCTCTGGTGGCTAAGACGGTAAAGAATCTGCTGCAGTACAAAAGACCCAGGTTCAATCCTTGGGTTGGGAAGGTCCCCTGGAAAAGGGCATTGCAACCCAGTCTAGTATTCTTGCCTAGAGAATTGTTAACTATAGTCACCTTGCTTCTTAAATATTAAAAATAGAATCAATCAGCAGATATCTTTTGACAAAATTCCATATACAAAGCCTGTAAGAATACCAAAGTTTTTGTCCTCTAAGAATTGCTTACCACCGTACAAAGATATATCTAATATCTGAAAAATTCAATAAGAATATAAATTAGTATTATTAAAAAAACACAAAGTATTTTAGTTATTTTGTACTATAGTAGACACAGGAATAAAGGTGCTGAAATTATCTTCTTTGTTAAAATTTAAAATTTTCTTGATATGTTAATTAAATTTATATACATACTTGATTTTTTTTAATTCCAAATATCTCCCAAGATTTTCTTATAGCCAAAAATTTTTTTAAAGAATATTATTTTTTGGATAAAACTTTTAGCAAAACAACTTTTCTAGCTCAAGTTTTGAAACTGACTTTGAGATCATATAAAAATCCTCAAAATATGGTATATGAAAGCATGTAGAAGGATTAAATGACATATTCAAGCTCCATTTTATTTTTCAAATCTATGATATATCATTCACTTTCCTTTTTTCAGTTTCAAGGAGTATAAAATGAGAATAATCTTACCTTGAAGTTCTAAGACAATCCTTAGACTATGCTTGTTAGTCTATATTATACCCTTTAGCAATTTATAGTCATGTATTTTTTTTTCTGTTCCATCTATCAGTGTTTTATTTATTCATTTTAATATAAATTTATTTATTTTAATTGGAGGCTAATTACTTTACAATATTGTATTGAATAGTCATATATTTTTTAATGTTGCAAATACTGTTCTACTTTTTGTCATTTATGTTCTTTTTCCAGTTTCTGATTCATAGAAATTAAATAAACTGTTTTGTTTACTATATTTATTGTACATTATCACTGAAATGTGTTAATTATATATTTTGATAAAACAGGAGGGATGGGGAGGCCAGTGGCCAAATCTACATTTTAGTGGGCTGCTGAGAACAATTAATTCTTCAGTTTGTGATTAACTTTTTTCAAAAATATACCTTGTAAAATACTGCAATTTCTTGGAACTTAGTGATATTTCACAGTTGGTGTACTCCAGACTTTGGAATTGAAATCAGTCCAGTTCAGACGCTCAGTCGTATCCAACTCCTTGCAGCCCCTCCTTGCAGCACTCAGGCTTCCCTGTCCATCACCAACTCCTGGAGCTTGCTCAACTAACTTTTGGCTGTGCTAGGTCTTCCTGGCTGGGCAGGCTTTTCTCTAGTTTTGGCAAGCAGGGAAATTGAAATAGGAAGCTCAAAATTTTCATGTTTTTCTAAATTAGAAAAATCTCATATTTTCTAAATTAGAATTTGTGTAAGAATTTTTATTGATTCTGTAGTTTAAAACTTTTAAGGCATTAATTTGAGTTTGTTATACAAAAAATTAATTTCTTTGTGGTCATTGCATGTAAGGCAAAGCATAATATAAAATCTCACCATATCCATGATGTCTTATTTCCAGGCAATGAAAACTACAAACAGATAGCAATGTGTGTTCTTTACCACATAAGCATGGATGACCGCTTTAAATCAATGTTTGCATATACTGACTGCATACCACAGGTGAGTGGTTTAAGTGTTTTTTTTAAAAAGCATTTAAAAAATGTGTTTTTTGCTTTCTTCTTTTGATTTGTCAAATAGCTTTTTTCTTTAAAAATTCCCTCCTAAAAATAATATAAATTTGTTCTATACAGTCTGAAAGTACAGACAGTATAAAAATGAAAATAACTTTCTAGTTTATCCCATAAAAACTGATGTAAATAAACATATGTAAGCAAATGAAATACTGTGGAATAAAAATCATAGTATATAAAAGCTTAATCATATCTCGATTTTTTTCCTTAGTTTTAATTCCTAAAAGTAGAATTACTAAGTCAAAAGGTGTTTTGTGTATTTGATACAATATGGCCAAATTACCTTCCAAGAAGACATGAGTTGATTTCTCCCAACTATCATTTCACTTTTAACAACACTAGATACTATCATTTCTCTAAAAATGGAATGTCTGGGGGGTTTTTTATTTGCATTCTGTGGATATTGGTGAGGTTGAACGTTTTTCACATTTTTATTGTTGATATTATATTATAAATCTTTTATTTCTATTGATAATTTTTCCATTGGCATGTCAATATTTTGGGACTAATACATAAGATCTATATATACAATAACTATTTTAACTCCTTGTCATATTACAGACATTTCCCAACTTTGTCATTTGCCCTTTCCCAACTTTGTCATTTGCCCTTTAATTTTGTTTGTGGTTGACTGTTTTAAATGCTTTGCATGCTCTGATGAAAAAAATGCATCAAAATACTTTTACTTTCTTTTATAGCACTGTTCTCAAGAAAAATTTTTGCTATAACTCAGTTGTTTGGTATATTTCATATGTTAGGTTTATTTGTCTTGAAAGAGTTGAGTGATTTTCTTTCATGGACTGTAAGTGTTGAGATTCATTTTTGTTGGTGGTCGCTAAGTCATCTCTGACTCTTTTTGCAACCCCATGGACTGTAGTCTGCTAGGCTCCTCTGTCCATGACATTTCCAGACAAGAAAACTCAAGTGGGTTGCCATTTTCTTCTCCAGGAGATCTTCTCGACTCAGGGTCGAACAAATGTGTCCTGCATTGGCAGGCGGATTGTTTACCACTGAACCACATACGTATGTGATTTTACTCTTAGAGAATTTACATTCAAAGTCACTATTGTGCCATTAAATTTTATTAAACTGAGCTCTACTAATTTGATTACTAACTGATGATCAGAATACTAGTTGGGCTGATTTTTAATATTATTTTTTATAATATGGCTTTCTAAAGTAGATAAACAGAGATTCCCTGGTGGGTCAGTGGTAAAGAATCTGCCTGCCAATGTAACAGACATGGGTTCAATCCCTGATCCAGGAAGATCCCAATGCCTTGGAGCAACTAAGCCATTGTGCCACAACTGTTGAGCCTGTCTCTAGAGTCTGGGAAGCACAACTACTGAGCGAGCTCATGTTCTGTAACTACTGAAGCTCGTGCACTCTAGACCCTGGGCTCCACAGGAGAAGCCACCCCAAGGAGAAGCCTGCACACCACAACTAGAGAGTAACCCCCAGTACCCACAGCTAGAGAAAATACCATGCAGCAACAAAGACCCAGCACAGCCAACATAAATAAATAAATAAAAGGAAACTTGCAGGATGTATAATATACAATAAAAAATAACACTTTTAAAAGAGACTTTAGAAGAATATGAATAGTAAATTATGCTTATTAAAGTAATCTTCTTAATCCTCCTACTAGGTAATTCCTTATTAGCCTAATGTAAGTTATTAAATGTGTATTATTTTGACAAATGATTAATATGTAGTAAAAAATAAGACCATAACTTTTCTTTTTATTAATTCTTATTAATCCTTCTGTTCATCCCAAATTAATAAAACAGTTCTAAAAATTGAATTTGCTATTCCAAAATTTTAATACTTTATCCACATGTAATTAAAAAGCTGATAAACTCTCAAGGATAACTTCTTAGGCTTTTAAATCAGGGGATAAACTAATTTTGCTTGTTTACAGAAAGTAGACATCCTTCAAATATACTGCATATTTTATCTAACATGGCAAGGCTTCTTATAGAGATAACACATGTCAGACTATAGCTGATGCAAAGTGTAATCAAACTCTTTGTCAAACAAGTTTTCAATAAAAGAGTAGCCATGTCAAAGGGAGATTACAAGTGATTTACTACAGTCTCACTCCATATGTTCCAAAGCTTTTCCTTCACAATTTCAAAGGGTATTCTTTTCCAAACCCATTTAGTGTCAGAACTTCATTGACTACAAGATACAAATTGGAAAGCAGTGACAAAAAAATAATATTTTTGTCTAAATTGGTTGTTTTTATCCAGATTAGATTTTAAAGAGAATGACATTAAATAAAAGAAATGTAAACTAAAAAGACATGAAAAACTTATTTTGTTAAATGTTTAATTCAGAGTTATCTTTCTCACTATACCATAGAGTTTATAATCTCAAACATAACATATAAAACTATTTTCAATAAATAATCAGAAATAAAAGTCTGTGTAGATTTCTTTTGAGATATTAATATTATTGTAGTTGAAGACTTTGAGGAAAATTCTCCCATACCTTTTCAAGAGCAATATTCATGCATATTTCCTTGCCAGATAATTTTCTAACATCAAACATTTCTGCAGAGGGATTTTCAGAACATTTATGATCTGTATTTCATGAACAGAATCTTCAAAAATTCATTCAGTGGTCATTGTTTGGGGGTTTTAATTTATTATATTCTGTTTTTAAAAGCTCAACCCCAGTAAGAATAGTGAAGGTATGTCTTCAAATTATTATGTTGTAGACATCCTGAAACGTTTTAGTATGAAGCCATAGTTTGAGAAAGTAAATGATACTCTAGAATATGTTTGTTCCTAAAGTGCTATCCAGGCTATAACTTGTACTTTATAAGGCTCAACTTTGACATATTAGGGAAAAATTGACATGGTTTAATTGCCACCCAGTGCCAGTTATGAAAGTACATTGTAAAATAAAAGAAAGAAAATTTGGTATTACGTTGAAATTTCCAAGCTTCCTTCAGAAATTAAAAAAGATACTCCTTTCAGAAATATTGACTACTCAAAGTAATGTTTATAATACTAGCAGAGCTTTAAACTCATTTGTGACAGCAACTGGTTAACCTTCTTCTTAAATAAAACTATATATCTGGGTTTTGGAATATGTTAGAATTAATGTAATACTTTGTTCACTTTGAAATTATGCACATTAATTTTTGTGTAGTAAATATCATGAAGAATTACAAATGAATTTTTCAAATGACAAGTCTAAAATAACTTCGAAAGTAGGAATGTTGCATACTCAGTTGCTCAGTCATGTCCCACTCTTTGCAACCCCATGGACGGTAGCCTGCCAGACTCCTTGGTCCATGGGATTCTCCAGGCAGAATACTGGAGTGGGTTGCCATTTCCCTCTGAGGGATCTTCCCGACCCACGAATCAGACCCACAGATCGAACCTGCATCCCCTGCATTGGCAGGCGGATTCTTTACGGCTGAACCACGTAGGAAGCCTGAGAGTAGGAAAGCGGTGATTAAATTGTCATTCATATTCCTTTCAGCTATCAAAAAGAATAGGTGGTATGGTCATATTCTTTAATTACATTAGCTCTATATGTAAAGAAACTTTATAAACTGTGAAATACTATACTAAAACAAGATGCCATTAGTAAATAGTTCTCACTATTTTGGAACCACTCAGAGTCCAATTTAAATAAGTGTTTACACTTAAGAATCCTATACTATACTGTTTAAATTTTCTTCAGAATTTTATTAGTCCAAATAAAGTGTCTTAACACTGCTCATAGAATAGCATTTCATAAACTAGAGTAACCTAAAGAGGTTGTATAGGTACATGATGATGGTCTTTTGGGGAAAAATTATTCTGTTGATTCTTAAAGAGGTGGACTTTGGTGGAACTAGATTGAGATGCTCTATAATTAGAGTTCACTTTTGTAAATTATTTAACATTCAGAGTAGGTGTTATAAATTCATCATGCCTCATAATCTCTTCCACTATTATGTTGCTTTTCTTCTTTTGTATTTTATTACCTCTAATTATCCAATTTATTCTAATTTTTTCCTCTTCCAGTATTCTATAAAATTTGGGGGTCAGGGCAAGTCTTTCTTCATATATGATCTTAATGGTCTCAGTGGGTGAATTGTTTCAGGTGAGCATACTTGGGGATAACCAGGAGTTAATGGTTGTATTCTAATAATAGTTAAGAGTACACATTAACAGTTCATTGTTATTTAGACCTCTGAGATGCATGTTTTGTTTAAATAGGTGCAAATGCCATCCAGATGCTTATAAAAAGTATTTATTGGTAATAGAATGGCCAAAGTACATGTTTAGGTAATGATGTCATGGTGTTATTTAATATTTTACCCTAGAACAGTGTGTAAGAATCTTCATAGTAATCCACATGTTTTCCACCACAGTTGTCCTATTTGGCCCCTCTTTGATCTACTTGCCTCTTTTTAGCTGAATGCTGGTAAACGTCCTTTCTGACAGCCCCCTTTGCTCCTGCCTGCCATTATCTGCTGAAGTTCAGAAACCAGAGCATCACTTCAAACAGCAGAGTTAGGGAGTAGCCAGTCAGAAGAGATTCCTGAGGCATGCAAAGTTCTGCCATAATCATTCAAAGATGTTTGAGTAGGGGGGTGGTGGTGGTAGAGGTGTATGTGAATATAGCGAGCTGTGGGGGTTGGCCTCTGGTCACTGGTAAATAAGTGAAGTCAGGTGCCAGAGAGTCTAGACACAGTGATTTCAGTCCTGGGTCTTTGGTATCTGATACTCAATATGGGACTTGTCTGATTGAACACTATTGCCTCTTCATTGCAAAGACTGAACCCCTTTTAGTGCCTTCCTGTTAAATTAGTAAAAGATGACAATGGACATAGTTAGAACAAATCTAGTTTTAATATTTCCTAGTTGTTAGCAATTACACTTTCTTTTGAAGTGCTGTAACAATCAAATTAAAGACAATGTTGCCCATGGAGTTTGAACTAAATTAATATTTTAAAATGTGAGTGCTCTAATTAAAATTTAAGTGTCTCTCTTACTCTGAAAAACTAATTCTATATCATGATATGTTTTTTTAACATTTAGTCTTGATTTGGGGATGTGGGGATTTGGATAAGGTTTTAAACCATCATTATTTTTTAAAAAGCTAGCTCCTGAATATTTCACCACAAAACTTAACATGGAAATTACAAAAATAAGGCAAAACAAAACCCCTCAGCTTCTAACAAATCACCAATAATGCCATTTTTAAGGGCAAGTTTCATACTACAAGATTAATTTCAAGTAAATAACAACATAGTTTGCCTTGTTTAAGCATTACCTTAATGTAACAAACAGATTTTTGTTATTTTTAAAAAGCTTCTTGTATCAGGAGAAGTTTGAAAGAAATCTATATGTAGTAGGTTTTTAATTATAGTATGAAAAACATACTGTATATATGTACAGTACTGTCATCTACATTTTTATTAATTTATAATTTTAATTGATAGTTAATACATAGGTACCAAAATCTGTTAAATGTATATCCAGTAATTTAAGGTTGTTTTATCTATGCCATAGATTTTTTGTTGTTGTTCTGCAACATTATTAAGTATTAGTGATTAAAGATTTCATTAGTGGCAACATTTGTGTTAAAGAGGTGCTCTGTGAGAAAAGACATAATACATACTAACCGTTTACCGACTATAGTGTTTTTGTAGTTCACAGCAAATAAATGAATTTTACACACACAAACACATACACAGACACACACACATACATACATACATATATGGGCTTCCCCAGTGGCTTAGCTGTGAAGAATTCACCTGCAGTGCAAGAGACAAGGGTTTGATCCCTAGGTCGGGAAGATCCCCAGAGGAGAGCATGGCAACCCACGCTAATATTCTGGCCTGGTGGATCCCATGGACTGAGGAGCCTGGCGTGCTCCATAGTGTCACAAAGAGTGGGAGAAGTCTATAGGGTCACAAAGAGTGGGAGAAGACTGAAGTGACAGCACACACGCATGTACACACACGTGTATATACCGTTTTGTTAGAATGATATCAAAGTGTTTTTTGGAGCAGCTGTAAGTGGATTTGTGTTTTTAATTCATTGCTAGTATATAAAAGTAAGATTAATTTTTACAGACACATGATATGTTGACCATGTATCCTTTTTGAAACTTAGAAGTTATTTGGAACTAACATAGAAAATAACCACAAGATTTAACAGAATAAGGTCTAACCCATCAACAAAGACATGTTGATCTTAAAGATATTGCCTTGAGATAAAACATAAGAAAATTTTAGGTTATAAATTTTAGGATTAACTTCCATATATTGTTAGCAGTTTGACTAAGAGAAAAATATCTTTATATAATATGCATTAAGTTAATTTACTATTTACCAATAATAGTAGACTGGCTTCTCAAAAGTATGGCATAAGATTTGTCATTTCTCCTTTATTATATAGCAATGACCTTTTATCATGACAAATGTACATATGGCTAAATGGCATAAGTAGCCTATCCTTTCCTTCCTCTTTTTCTGTCTGTTGCTTCCCAGACCCATCTTTCTTTCTCTTATTAAGTAGAGTTCTTTCCTTATTTTATATACATTCCCGGATGATTGGGTCAGACCTTGCAGGTTCAGTTATCAACCATAAATGACAATTCCTAAAATCATATGTTCAGTCTGAACATGTCTTCTAAAATTGTGTTTATAACTTTTATTGACTATTGGCACTAAACTGTCACATAGGCAGCTTAAATTCAACATATCCAAAAGCCAAAATTACTGGCTTCCCTTTGAGGTTTTCTCCTATTCTAGTTTCTGTCTTTGGGTAAGCATTGGCACCATCATTCATGTCGTTCAGGGTATAAACCTGGGAGTCATCTTTGTTTCTTCTTCTCCCTTAATGCCAACATCCAGTCAGTTATTAAATCCTGTTTGATTGTCTTTCCTAAATATATCTGAGCTGTCCTTTTTATCTCTATCCCCACTACTCTACCTTATCCGAGCAGCCACCACCATACCTGGACTTTTCTGCTAGCCCTTTAGATGGTCTTAGCACATCACCCCACTCCACTACTCTTGCCTGGAAAATCCCATGGACGGAGGACCCTGGTAGGCTGCAGTCCATGGGGTCGCTAAGAGTCGGACACGACCGAGCGACTTCACTTTCACCTTTCACTTTCATGCATTGGAGAAGGAAACGGCAACCCACTCCAGTGTTCTTGCCTGGAGAATCCCAGGGATGGGGGAGCCTGGTGGGAGGTTGTCTATGGGGTCACACAGAGTCAGACACAACTGAAGCGACTTAGCAGCAGCAGCAGCACATTTTTTTACTATTTCAATCTGTTTTCTACACTGGTCAGATCTTCTTGAAACATAAATCTTATTCTGACACTTTCCTTATTTGGAAGCCTTTAACATCTTCCCATTTTCCTTAGGATGAAGCCCCAGATCCTTAACATGTACTTCAAGACCCAGCATTTTCTGGCTTTTACCTTCTTTTATCACTGTTTCTTCCCTCATTCCAACCATGTTTGCTTTCTTTCAGTTTTTCAGAAGAATGACATTTTTTCCTGCCTTATAACCTTTGCACAAGCTGTTTTCTTTGTTCAGAGTGTTCTACTTTCCCATGATATTTTAAATCCTTAAAAGCAAAGACTTTATCTAATATTTCGTTTACTTTCTCCACTGTACTTGAAAGCTTATATTTAATACTGAGCATCTAATAGTTCACTAAGGTATTGAGTAGTAAAAGCCTACTCGATGTTGAAAATGTAATTGTATTATTTCCAACATACAATCTATGATAACGTACTGTGATTAAACATTGCCTGTGTTTTTCATGTGTTTGGGGGTGTTTTGAATGAAATATGTCTTGTGCTTCTTGCTAGTTAATGAAGATGCTCTTTGAGTGTTCAGATGAACGGATTGACTTGGAACTCATTTCTTTCTGCATTAATCTTGCTGCTAACAAAAGGAATGTACAGCTTATCTGTGAAGGTTAGTGCCTTTGAGCTTCATGGATAATCTTTATCATATGCCAATGGCAAATGATAGAAAATAGATAATAAAGAATTAAGAATTAAAGTAAATAAGTGAATTACATCTTTCTATAATTTAAAAAATTATAGCTCAAATCCTTAAATGTCAGACTCATAAATATTCTTACATTGTGAGCAGACTTACTCTCTAGTAGCATTTTATAAACTGTTTTGTCAGTTACCCTTAATTGCAATTTGATTTTTAAAAATATTTTCTAGGTGAAACAAAGCTTTTTATTTGTAAAGCAGTCTGTTACAGTTTAAGATGTTGCAGTACAAATGTATTTGCTATTTGTTTCTGTAGTATCTTCGTAAAATGATTTGTCATGCATTTTGGTATTTCAGAGTTTGGTCAGTAGTTTTTACTTATTTGAGAAGTATACATGTAAATTATCAAAAAGTACAAATGAGCAAATAGGAAAAAATTTAAAAAAGTATTTCCACTATCCAGAGATAGTCATAAATGAAACTGGTACAATGCTTCTGCATATTATAAATTAAAATGGGATTCTGTATATTTGATGACATGTTTTTTAAAGTTAATAATATCTGAATACCTTTCCATGTGATTAAATACTTTTATAAAATGTAATTGCCAGTAGCTGAAAAAATAGCTTATTAAAGGATTTTCCATAGTTTAATCTGCTGTTTGGGTACTTTGTGCCACTTCTTTTCTTTTACAGACAATACTGCAGTAATTTTTCTTTCTCTGAATCTTTCATGTTTGCATTTTTATATTCTTAGGATAAATTCCTAGAAATACTATTTTTATGGATCAAAAAGTATTTATATTTTACAAATTTGTGGTACACACTTCATATACATACTGTGTTTCTGTTTATGTGATATTCTGCTGCTGCTGCTGCTGCTGCTAAGTCACTTCAGTCGTGTCCAACTCTGTGCAACCCCATAGATGGCAGCCTACCAGGCTCTGCCATCCCTGGGATTCTCCAGGCAAGAACACTGGAGTGGGTTGCCATTTAAAATCTGTGTTTAAAAAGAAAATACAAAAAAGAGGAATATGAGGAGGAGAAAAGAAGAAAAGTAATTGTATTGGGGAGATCAGCTAAGCACAAGGGAACTTTCTGCAGTGAATGGAAATATTGTCTTGATATAATATATGAATTATAGAGAGGCATACATTTATTAAAATTAATAGATTCTATAAAATTTATGCATTTTCTGTGTATAAATTGGGTTTCTTGAGAGCTGAAAATTTTAAAGATCATTAAATTTAAATGAACCTTAATTTTATTTGGGAATTTCTCTGTTATTATCAGGAAACGGGCTGAAGATGCTCATGAAGAGGGCTCTGAAGTTCAAGGATCCATTGCTGATGAAAATGATTAGGAACATTTCCCAGCATGATGGACCAACTAAAAATTTATTTATTGTAAGTGTTGTCTTTGGCTCTCTGTCTGTTAAAATAGCCTGGAACTGAAGTTTTAAAGTGCTGTGTTTGGAAATATAACTCTTCCTTAACTCTTGTCAAATATTAATTCATGACCCAATTTGATTCTTCTTGATATCAACTTCCTTGGAAGTTTAGCTCCTAGAGATTTCAACCTAAGTTTTAATACCGTTTTTGTTTTATGATCCCTATCCCTAACCTTTTCAACCTCACGCCAGTTTTCTTGCCTTAAACCAATTCACTATAGACTCCCTTAGCAAGTTAGCAGTCCATGGGGTTGCAAAGAGTCAGACACGATTGAGTGATTAAAGAACTACAATTAAAACAAGAGAATCACATTTGATACTTATCTTCCTATGCATTAAATTATTAGATTAGTTCCTTTGTAGAAATATTTTAAATTTATATTAAATTTTGTTTTATTCAGGATTATGTTGGAGACCTTGCTGCTCAGATCTCTAATGATGAAGAGGAGGAGTTTGTGATTGAATGTTTAGGAACTCTTGCAAATTTGACCATTCCAGACTTAGACTGGGAATTGGTTCTTAAGGAGTATAAGCTGGTTCCGTACCTCAAGGATAAACTAAAACCAGGTCTGTGCTAAGTATTTCACTTCTGCATAATCATTATTTCTCTCTTTTGTGGGTAAAGCTGCTAGAGCAGTATATTGTGACCATTATTATACTACGTTCCCAGGCCTCTAGTTCTAGCCCTACTTCTAACTTCTTTCTCCCAGAAAAGCAGTCACTAGTTCTCCTCTTATATGTATATACTATTTTCCCTAACAATATGTTTTCTTAATATTAGTTTCCCTTTCCTATTCTGCCTTACTATTTTTTTATCCTGCCTTTTTAAAATTACCAAATAACCATCCTGCTCTACATGAATTCACATGCACACACGAAGTTCTTTGAGGCATTGAAATGACTCTTCTATTTTCTGTGTTTACATTGTCATTCATTTATATTTTCAAAGACTTATTAGAAATACAATAACACCTCTCTACTGCTCCAAAAACCATGAACTGTCATTGTGGAATGGAATTCTCTGAACATGGAACTTTGGGAAAAGGACAAATTTGTATACATGTTAAAGGTTCATAAGAACTGATTTAATAGCTTTCAGTATCTTTTCTGTGAATAAGAATCTTGGAAATATAAAAGGATTTGTATCAGGACATTTCAATGAAAACTTTCTGTGATGTTCACTTCACTAGGTGCTGCAGAAGATGACCTTGTTTTAGAAGTGGTTATAATGATTGGAACTGTATCTATGGATGACTCTTGTGCTGCGTTGCTAGCCAAATCTGGGGTAATCCCTGCACTCATTGAGTTGCTAAATGGTAAATTACAATTTTCCTTATTTTTATGCTAATATATAAACCCATTATCTGCAGTGATAATATATTATCTTGTTGCATTGCTCATCTTATAGCCACTTAAATTATATAGTTAGCAAAATGAATTAAATATACATTTTACTAGAATTAGATAGCGTAATACCAAATAGCTTTAGGTTGCAAGGTTAAGAATGTTCCTATAAAGTGATTGAGGACCAATTTTATAGATAACTACCCTGCACTTATTAACCTTGAACAGCTAAATATTCTGCCATTTATTCTTTCTGTTGAGCTTTGTCTTGGTTGAATTATATCTCTTTTCTTGCACAAACCCTTTTTTATAATAACTCGATTTCTAATCAGAAAGGTTTATTAGGAAGCTAATTCTAATCATCATATTCCCTCCTGGATCCATATATAGTGTTGTCCTCTAAACTTCCTGCAATGAAGAAAATGTTCTCTATCTGCACTGTCCAATACATGTGGCTATTGAATACTTGAAATGTGGCTGTTGGGACTGAGAACCTGGATTTTAAATAAAATTTAAATAAATTTAGTTAGCCACATTGGCTAGGATTACAATATAGGCTAGGAGTTCTAGATAGTCTTCCCCTTACTTTATTTTGCTCTTAAGGACCCAGGTTCATCATTTTCCACTGCATACAAAATTTGTCTGACTCTAAATATATTTTATTAGGGCCAAGTTCTCTAGGACCTTGTTTTATTAGTCTGCTCGGACTGCCATAATAAAATATCACAGACTGGGTAGCTTAAACAACCAAAATACATTTTCTCATATTTCTGGAGGTTGGGAAGTCTATTGAGGTGCCAGCCAATTTGGTTCCTGGTGAGGTCTTTCTTCTTGGCTTGCTCAAGGCCACCTTTTTATATCCTAACATCCTCATATGGTCGGGGGAGTTGGGCGGAGAGAGGGAGCGAGAGAAAGCACAAGCATACACAAGTGCTCTGGTATCCCTTCTTATAAGGTTACTAATCTTATAGGATTAGGACCCCAGCTTTATGACCTCATTTAACCTTAATTACTTCCTTCTAGCCCTATCTCTGAATATAGTCACATTTGGGTTTAGGGCTTCAACATACGAATTTTGGAGGGATGCACTTTGGCCCATAGCAGATTTACATTAAAAGTAGCTAATTAGTGTAGAAATTAAATATGCTAATATGGAAAGCTTAAAAAGACTCTCTAATCTCAGTCTTTCTTGTACCAGATATATATGTATTTTATATTATTTTAATAGTCTTTTTTTGAAGTGTACATAAAGAAAAACACAAGTTATAGGTATATGTAAAACAGTGAATTTTTAAAATGAGAGTTCTATGTTATTCCCACTTGTGTAAGTAAATGAATTATTACCAGCACCCTAGAAATTCCTCTTCTGCCATGTCCCAGTCATTGCCACCTTCTCCATAGGGGTTCTGTTTTTCCTCTTATCACCCATAGATGAATTTTGCTTAGTTTTCAACCTTTTAGAAAGAGAATCTAGTTTATTTTGCCCTGTATTATAACTGTGAGATTCATCTTTGTTGTGTACTGAAGTGTTTCCATTTATTGCTTTGTAAATAAATATACTACTATTTTTCCTTTCTAACTATTGGTTCATAGTAGGGTGGATTTTCTATTTGTTTTTTAAGAGAAAGGGGCTTTTATAAGTAATGCTCCTATAAACATTCTTAAATGTTTCATTTAGTGAACATATTTACTCATTTCTATTAGACACAGACTTAGGAGTAGAAGAGAATATGCATGTATTTGACTAAAAATAATGCCAGTCTGTTTTCCAAAGTAGTTGTGCCAATTTTCAGTCCCTCTAGCAATGTACTCGGAGAAGGCAATGGCACCCCACTCCAGTACTCTTGCCTGGAAAATCTCATGGACAGAGGAGCCTGGTGGGCTGCAGTCCATGGGGTCACTAAGAGTCGGACACAACTGAGCGACTTCACTTTCACTTTTCACTTTCATGCATTGGAGAAGGAAATGGCAACCCACTCCAGTGTTCTTGCCTGGAGAATCCCAGGGACGGGGGAGCCTGGTGGCCTGCCATCTGTGGGGTCGCACAGAGTCGGACACGACCAAAGCGACTTAGCAGCATCAGCAATGTACAAAAGTTCCAGTTATTCTACATCACCAACATATTTCAGCATCCAGCCTCTTTAATTGTAGCCTCCATAGTGATACTGCATTGTGATCTTAATTTGTACTTCCTAATAATTAATGTGGAGAAGGAAATACCCACTCCAGTATTCTTGCCTGGAAAATTCCATGGACAGAGGAGCCTGGTGAGCTACACTGTCCATGGGGTCACAAACAGTCAGACATGAGTGAGAGACAATCAATAATTAATGAAATTAGTACCTATTTGTTTACTGGCTGTTATATACAGCAGATAAAGTGAGGTGCCTATTTATTCTTTTGCCCAGTTTTCTCTTCTAAATCTTGAAAAGTTTGATTTGTAAATTCTTTTACATAATCGTTTTTAATGGTCATCTGGAGATAGTGCCTCCATATTTGAAGTATTTCTACAAGTAATATATATGGATTTGCTTTGGTACACCCTTCTCACAGCCAGGAGTTTTCATGTTAGAAGTAATTGAAAGGCTAGGTAATTTGGAGGTGAAACTAAAGACAATGTAGTTGTCATAATGAGAATGAGGATTTTGTAGTGAGCTGGAAAAAGTTGAAACAAAATGACCTGGGTCCTTAAATTGCTGTCTCACATTGATTATTACTGAGAGATAAGATAACAGATCCAGCTCAGTGTTTTACCATATTTTGATGTTCTCTGACATGTTATCACAGGCAGAGGCTGTATAATAATATTTTTTGGAAATAAATGGATTTTCAAAATTAAAACCCTTGGGGTTAAGTGAGGGAACATTGTATGCCAACAGAGTAATTAATAAAAATTTAACCCAAATAGTCTGAGTGGTACTTTGGAAAATTAGTGAGGAAAATTATTTGGAATGGCTGGACTTTGAAGGAATCACAGTTTATTTCACCCAACTAGTTAGATGCTCTGCTGACCTGTAAATATTTGTCTAACAGATATCACTGAACTGTTGCCAAGAGTTGATGTCAAACTATTAGTAAATCAAATTTCATAAACAGTACCTAAAAATTGTATTTCTATAAGTATTTGCCTTTGCCGTGAATAATATTAATCAGTGGTCATCTGATATTCTGTTAAAGTCATCTTCTTATGATAATAAACATTTCTTAGTTTGTATGCATGCATAACATTCTTTTTACTAGTATAATTAATTAGAGTGCAGCTAAAGTTACTTTATTGCTTCATGCCAATAATTGAAGTTTAATTTTGTTAACATTATTCAATGAAGAAAAAACCTGTTTATAATAATCTAATTTCTACCAGAAATTAAGGATTTAGAGGGTGTGATTTTTTTTTTTTAAGAGCCATTTTTGTCCTGTGAGGGCAACATTATAGAGACAAAATAGAACAAGATTTGTTTTACAAATTAAAATTATCTGAAGAATTTTTATGAGGGACCAAAAAAAAAAACCTCCCCACAAGTGGTGGTAAGTTTTGCCATCTCACATTAGAGACTTAGAGGTTAATTTAATGAATTTCTTTATACTTGGTGTCAATATAGCAAAAATTACTATTAAAGCACTATTACTATTCTCTTAAACCTATCTTGTTTCTCAGTTCTTCCTAGATACAGCCTTTTGAGATGAACAGTCTCAAATAGTTTGGTTTGGACTCAGAGATGATATAATTTCTCTCTTCAAAGTCTTATTTTTTATTTTTGTTTTACAAAGTCATAACCTATTTAGTTTAACACCAACCAAAATTAATAAAACTTCTGAAAATAATAATTATGAAATTTTTGACTGATCATCATATAATTTAGAAAAAAACATTTAAGACATAAATGATGTATGGCAGCCATATATTATAAATAATTTAAACCAACTGTCCTCTACCTGTCTCCTTGTCAACTTTGGTTTTTCTCATTCCCCACTTTTTCCCCTCAATGTTTTTCAGTTTTGTATATAACTTAGTATTTTTATTTGAAGCTTTCTGTTGCCTTTTAGCTCAACAAGAAGATGATGAATTTGTTTGTCAGATAATTTATGTCTTCTACCAAATGGTTTTCCATCAAGCCACAAGAGATGTCATAATCAAGGAAACACGTATCCTTTCAGTGTTCATCATAAGTAATGACACTTCACATGTTCAGAAAAGATACATTTTTAGGTGTTGGAAATTATAACTTTCTTTACTGCCTCTTTTAGATTCATTTGAGGTTTCTATCTTGATTTGAGTTTTCTTTCTTTATCCTTCCCTTTTCCCATACTGTTGTTTATACATTCCATTTCTTTTTATAACATTTTAAAATCAATTATTATTTTGATTATTGCTTTGTAAAAGCCAGTGTTTATTTAGGATTTATGGTATGTTAAACCCACTCCAGTATTCTTGCCTGGAGAATCCCATGGACAGAGAAGCCTGGCAGGCTACAGTTCATAGGGTCACAAAGAGTGGAACACGACTGAAGCCACTTAGTACACACACATGGTATGTTAATGCATTTATTTCATCATTTGCTATTTTTTCCTGAATTCAGTTCCTCTGTTTCTCTACATTTTCTTTTTTATTTTTCATTTTGTAACAATATTTAATTTTTTTTTTTCTTAATTGATTACGTTCTCTTATACTGCTTAGTGAACATCTATAGTAATAAAATGCATCTGTATCTGAAAATAACTAGTTTTTCCTCTTTAAATATAATTTGGCAGAATATGAAATTTCTAGATTGCGCATTATTTCCCTCATCAGTTTGAAGGTATTTTTCCACCTTTAATTGCTGCCAATGAGAAGTCTATAGTCTACTAATTATCTTTCATAAAGTCTAATGACAATTTACTTTACTTTCCCTTATAAGTGACTTGATCTTTCTGCCAGGAAGACCAAAGGATGTTTCTGGATTTTGTTTTGTTTTTTAAGCCACTATAGTTTTATTAGAATTTAAGTTGGTATTCATTACCCTTGCTTGGTTTTTCTAAGTATGCAAATACAGTGTTTGTACTTTTTCTTTTTTCTAATTTTAGGAACGTTTTCTTGAGTTGTAGTTTATAGTATTTGTTTTGTTCTATTGCCATGATTGTCTTTAGGATTCCTATTATGTCGGATCCTCTTTGCCTACCTTTAATATCTGTCATTTTGTAATCTTTTTCATCTCTTTTCATCTTTTTAAATTTTACAAATTTTCTTCTTTTTTGCCTTCTATTTAACTTAGAGTTTATCTGTTGCTTTTATTTATTCTTGTATTACTATAAACTTAGTTTTAATATATCTGAAATGATTTTTAGTTATTTCCTGAATTACTTCTCTGAGTTTTCTAATTCTGATTCCTATTATTCTTTCATATATATGTGTGTGTGTGTGTGTGTGTGTGTGTGTGTGTGTATATTATTTTCTTAAATTCTTTTCTTTTTAAAAAATACTAGAGTTATATGAAATTATCTTATGTTCTCTCTTCCTTATAATAACCATATCCATATATGTGATTTTTTGTTGTTGTTGACTTGATTGACAGTGATTCTTTTCCTTTATTATGTGAAATACTTTGTATGTAAGTTTCTGTTTGAAATTAATTTTTCTAAACTTTTAGGAGGGTCAAATCAATCAAGAAAGTTTTACAGCCATGCAGCTCGAGAGCTTCTTCTTTAGTTACTTTCATAATTTTCATGTTTTCAAAAGTATGACCTTATACATTCTAAGATTTACTGGCTCATTTTCTTGCCCATTTTTATCTTTTTTTTTCCTTTATCATCCCTGTTTTTCAAATAAATGAAACATTAGATTTTTTGGTCACTTTGTATTAATGATTGTATTTTAAAATTTAAAGTTAGATTTCAGATTAATATTTGAATTTGGAGAAATGAAGAATTCTCTAACATGATTGAACAACCTCAATATCAGTTTATATCTTTAACCACTTTTTACATAGAGGCTCCAGCATATCTCATAGATCTTATGCATGATAAAAATAATGAAATCCGAAAAGTCTGTGATAATACATTAGATATTATAGCGGTAAGTAATTTTTCTTCCTACCAAAAGTATAATAGTCTTTATTTTGTGGAATGAAAGAGCCATTGTACACCTGTTTAGAGCTTTGCATTCAGTGTACAGTTAGCACAAGTTTGTATTTTGGTAAAGCTCAGAAAATGAAGTGATACTAAATTCATTTTTTAATTGCAGTATGGTTGATTTACAATGTTGCATTAATTTGCTGTACAGCAAAGTGATACATATACATGCATTCTTTTTTATATTCTTTTTCATGTTTTATCATAAGATATTGAATATAGTTCCCTGTGCTATATACAGTAGGACCTTGTTGTTTATCCATTCTATGTATACTAGTTTGCATCTGCTAACCCCAAACTCCCACTTTACCCTCTCCCACCCCTCTACCCTCTGACAACCACAAGTCTGTTCTCTATGTCTGTGAGTCTATTACTATTTTGTAGGTAAGTTGATTTGTGTCATAGTTTAGATTCCACAAATAAGTTGTGTCATATGATATTTGTCTCTCTGTTTTTTACTGACTTCACTTAGTATGATTATCTCAGTCCATCCATGTTGCTGCAAATAGCATTATTTATTGCATTTTATTTTTTATGGTTGAGTAACAATGGCACCCCACTCCAGTACTTTTGCCTGGAAAATCCCATGGACGGAGGAGCCTGGTAGGCTGCAGTCCATGGGGTCGCTAGAGTCGGACACGACTGAGCGACTTCACTTTCACTTTTCATTTTCATGCACTGGAGGAGGAAATGGCAACCCACTCCAGTGTTCTTGCCTGGAGAATCCCAGGGACGGGGGAGCCCAGTGGGCTGCCATCTGTGGGGTCACACAGAGTCGGACACGACTGAAGCGACTTAGCAGCAGCAGCAGCAGTACGTACTCTTGCCTGGAAAATCCCGTGGACGGGGGAGCCTGGTGGGCTGCAGTCCATGGGGTCGCGAACAGTCAGACACGACTGGGCAACTTCATTTTCACTTTTCACTTTCATGCATTGGAGAAGGAAATGGCAACCCACTCCAGTGTTCTTACCTGGAGAATCCCAGGGACATCGGAGCCTGGTGGGCTGCCCTCTATGGGGTTGCACAGAGTCGGACACGACTGAAGCGACTTAGCAGCAGCAGCAGCAGCAGTATTCCCTTAGGGGCTTCCCAGGTGGTGCTAGTGGTAAAGAACCCACCTTCCAGTGCAGGAGATACAAGAGATGCGGTTTCAATCCCTGGGTCAGGAAGATCCCCTGGAGGAAGACATGGCAACCCACTCCAGTATTCTTGCCTGAAGAATCCCCATGGACAGAGGAGCCTAGCAGGCTACAGTTCATAGGGTCGCAAAGAATCAGACACGACTGAGCAAACCAGCAGCAGCAGCAGCAGTATTCCAGTGTATATTTGTACCACATCTTTATCCATTCATCTGTCAATGGATGGATAGGTTATTTCCATGTCTTGGCTATTGTGAATAGTGCTGTTATGAATATGGGGTGCATGTATCCTTTTGAATAATAGTTTTGTCCAGATATATGCCCAGGTGTGGGGTAGCTGGATTATATGGCAGCTCAATTTTTACTTTTTTGAGAAACCTTCATACTGTTCTCCATAGTGACTACACCAATTTACATTCCCACCAACAGTTTAGTGGTGGTAGAATTCCCTTTTCTCCACACCCTCTCCAGCGTTTGTTATTTGTAGTTTTTTTTAAATGATAACATTCTGACTGGGGTGAAGTGGTGCTTCATTGTAGTTTTGATTTGCATTTCTCTGATAATTAGTGATGTTGAGGGTCTTTTCATTTGCCCATTGGCTATCTGTTTGTCTTCTTTAGAGAAATGTCTATTTAGGTCTTCTGCATATTAAATTCATTGTTTAAACATTATTAAAACCTTTGGCTTTCTACTTTTGAGCAGGGGTTGCTTACTTAAAGAGATTTTATACATATTCAAAGTTTTATATCTGGTCTACATGTCATCTCAGAATCACACTTGTTTTCCAGAAAAATTATTGCAGAGAAGCAGGGGGGTTGATGACAGTCTTGCCAAAACTCAACACCATCAACTTTACAGTTTGGTCATTAAATTTTTTTTTAATAAAATAGAATGTCATAACTATTTTTTAAGTCTTTGATAAATTTTGTTGTATACATTGACTTGTTTTACAAGTTGTTTTGGAATGATGTTAGTTCACTTCAGTCGCTCAGTCATGTCTGACTCTTTCTGACCCATGGACTGCAGCACGCCAGGCTTCCCTGTCAATCACCAACTCCCAGAGCTTGCTCAAACTCATGACCATCCAGTTGGTGATGCCATCCAACCATCTCATCCTCTTTTGTTCCTTTCTCCTCCTGCCTTCAGTGTTTCCCAGCATCAAGGTCTTTTCCAATGAGTCAGTTCTTCGCATCAGGTGGCCAAAGTATTGGAGCTTCAGCATCAGTCCTTCCAATGAATGTTCAGGACAGACTTCCTTTAGGATGGACTGGTTTGATCTCCTTGGTCCAAGGGACTCTCAAGAGTCTTCTCCAACACCACAGTTCAGAAGTGTCAATTCTTTGGTGCTCAGCTTTCTTTATGGTCCCAACTCTCATATCCATACATGACTACTGGAAAAACCATAGCTTTGACTATACAGACCTTTGTCAGTAATGTCTATGCTTTTTAATATGCTGTCTAGGTTTTTCAGTTTTTTTTCCCAAGGAGCAAGAGTCTTTTAATTTCGTGGCTGCATTCACCATCTGCAGTGATTTTGGAGCCCAGAAAAATACAGTCTGTCACTGTTTCCTTTGTTTCCCCATCTGTTTGCCATGAAGTGATGGGACTGGATGACATGATCTTAGTTTTTTGAAAGTTGAGTTTTAAGCCAGCTTTTTCACTCTCCTCTTTCACTTTCATCAAGAGGCTCTTTAGTTCCTCTTCACTTTCTGCCATAAAGGTGGTGTCATCTGCATATCTGAGGTTATTGATATTTCTCCCTGAAATCTTGATTCCAGCTTGTGCTTTATCCAGTCTGGCATTTTGCATGGTGTACTCTTTATATAAGTTCAATAAGCAAGATGACAATATACAACCTTGACTGTAGTCCTTTCCCGATTTGGAACCAGTTCATTGTGCCATGTCTGATTCTAACTGTTAGAACTGTTTGGAATGATGAAACACCCCCAAATTTTAATGTTTTTCATAACTTTAGAAATTTTAAAAGTATATATCACTGTTAAGAATTTGAACAGAGGGATAATGAGTCCTGCATTAGAAACTTGCTCACTTTGCAGACTTTTCTTCAGACTTTGTGCTGCCCTTCCACCTAGACTTGACCCTTGTACCTGGGATGTGCTAGACACTACCTTTCTTTGAATATATTTTTCGCTTGTGACATACACACATGGGCAATCTTGTTCCTTCTTTGGACTCTATTTACAGTATTTATTTTGGCTGACCCTGTAAAAAATTTCTTGAATATAACCTACTCAGTGGTTTTCAACTTAAGTGTTTCAAAAGTATCAGCCGAGCCACCAGGCAAGTCCAAGAATACTGGAGTGGGTAGCCTATCCCTTCTCCAGCCGATCTTCCCAACCCAGGAATCAAACTGGGGTCTCCTGCATTGCAGGCGGATTTTATCAGCTGAGCTACCAAGGAATCCCCTTAAAAGGATCAGAATAGAAGTTTATAAAGAATCAATTAATAACGTCCTTGAAATCCTCTAGGTTGGCATTTCTGCTAGTGATTTCATTACAAAATCAGATAATCAACAGGTACTTTCTGGTCAGTCTCCTACATTTTAGTTCAGAAATTCATGTTTATTTGGTTATCACCTGATTTTTGGATTTGACCAATATATCTTTACTGGTTTAAAACTAAATCAGTACATTGACATTTTAGCTTTGATATATAAATTAAAATAGGGAAGCTTTATGTATTAAACCTTTGTTTAACCAAGATGTTGCAACACATAAGCCACTGGTCACAGGGTTTATGAACAGTTTCATGGTTCTTGTACTATTTTCTAGGAGATCACTAATGTCATTGTTGTAGATAAAGTATATAGTGTAATAGTAAGAAACTTCCTAAAATTCTATATCTGATTATCTTACCTTAGGCAAGAAGAAGAGAGATGTCAGTCTGTTATGAATTGCCTTTATCATACTTTTAAAATTGCCTTATTTTGAGAAGAAGTGATGGAAAGTAAAAATACGTTTAGATGTTTGTATTAGATAGGTTTGGCTAAGAATGTAAGTTAGTGATAGTTCCAAAATACCAGCTTAGCCTTATAAAAATATTTATTGTAAAATATGAATATATTTCTTATAAGATAAAATTCTCATTCCCAGTATTTCTAAGCTCTGGGCTCAAGTCTCTGATCTTAAGTAGGAGTTTTCCCCACCCTGCATCTTCTGTCCTAGCTCCCTCTTTCTCTCTAGAATCCACATTTTGAAAAAAATCTCTAAATATTACTTCCTCCATTTTTTCATTTCCCCATCTTTCCTACCTTCCCCTTTCTCTTTTCTACCAGTTCTTCTTCTGCATCCATTACTCCATTGAAATGGTGCTTATAAAAGTCATCTGGACCTTCATGTTTTGAAATCCGATGAACATTTTTAATCTTCATTTTACTTTGTTGATCCTACGTTCCTTGCAAGGACTTATAAATTTTGGTCAGGGTTAAAATGTAAACTCAACAAAGAAAATTATTTTAGATTATTACATTCATAAAAAGTCTTGTGAATAAGAGGAAATCCAAGAATAATAATCATTGAAATGAAACTGGTGATATATCAGCTACCTATATATATAGTTCCCTAAAATGCTATCTGATCATGTGAGTTAGTATAAAACAAATTCGAACAAGTAATCTGAAGGTTTACTTAATCTCTCTACATCAGACTTATAAAGTATGTATTTGATATGCTGCCAGGCAATTTTAGATTGTTTCATTTCATACTTTGGAAAACTTAAAAGTCTAAAACGTTATTCAAAAATATCAAAGTTGTTAAACTGAGACCATTTAAAGATATTCACATTTTAATCAGTAGTGTGATCTGGAAGTCCTATCCTGTGCTACTGCATCAACTGAGTCATAGTTATAGCTGGATTTCTTAGAAGAGAAGTCCAATACAGCGGGTAGATGGGCACCAGACTTTGGAAACATCCCATATTCTGTTTGAAGAATGTTGCTTTACCTTTCTGTACTATACACCTATAGGATCCGAGGCCCTGGCTCAATTTTAGCTTGTCAATAGGGAACTGCACCAGGAGGAGCAACTTCTTCTTGAAACTTTTTTTTTCCTCAGTTGAGTAGGGATTCTGGTCTTAGATTCAACCTTTGACCTTTATGAGGTGGCAGCTTTACCCTATAGAGTACTGCATTTAGAATACAACTGATTCTAGTTCTCTCACCTGCTGAATATCTCAGGCAATTTATTTAACTTTTTGAAGATCTAGTTTACATTGATACTTCTAAAGATTAAAGAAATTAGAGAAAATATATATGGAGCATCTACCACATGATGGTCACTTGATATGTTTTGTTCAAACTAAACCAAAATTCAATCCTAGTTGTGACGTTTATATATAGATTAAAAATCTGAATCAACATTTCCTTTCCTTAGTGAAATGAAAGTCATTCAGTCATGTTCGAGACTCTGTGATCCCATGATCACTCTTTGTGATCTAGCCTCTCAGGCTCCTCTATCCATGGAATTCTTCAGGCAAGAATACTGGAGTGGGTTGCCATTTCCTTCTCTAGGCAATCTTGCTGACCTAGTGATTGAACCTGGGTCTCTTGCATTGCAGGCAGATTCTTTACCATCTGAGCCACCTGTACAGTTAATCATTTACATTATTTTCTGTTCATTTTGACTGTTAAAATGATATGGGAAGATAATCTGTTCACAGTTTGGGTTTTAAGTATGGAAAGTTATTTGGAATATATGTTTTGGCCAGGCATAGTTGTATTTGTAGTTTACTTTAGGATTGTCTTGCCAAATGGCTCAATTTGGCATTTTAAGACTACATGTCAAAGAAGTTAACTGAATAGTGCAGTGTACTGAAAGATCTTGATTAGTACAGTGTAGAAAAATAGGGAACTACCTATGCTAGTGTAGAAGTGCTTCATGTGTTCAGTTACCCATGTTCTGAATCTGTGTTGACTAAGTTGAATTTGGACTCAGTTTATCAGCTAACCTCAGACCAAAGTTTTTTCCTGGCTTGCTGGGCCTCCTTGTTTGGGAGAAATTTGAGGAATGGGCCATTTTAATGCATCATTAAAAGTTTCTCAGGTTCGCCTGGGACGTTGTTGCCATTCTTTGGATTTTTGAGCTTAGACTCAATTACTGATCACAACTCAGGGTGCTATTTGCTTGTCCTATCTTTTTAAAGAGTAAAACAAGAGAGAATGGGTTTAATTTGAAACAGGAGAAACATTGATTAGACACAGCAAAGATGATGAAACACTGGGAATAGACTGTCAAGGGATAATATGAAGTCTTGTCCAATTAACATTAATAACAGCTAAATAACCAACTTTCTAAAATTGTTTGTTAGAAACCTACCTAGAATGGAAGTAGATGATCTCTTAAGATGTTTTTATCTATAGATTTTGATTCTTGAATATTTTCACCATAGCTGTAGTCTATAATAATAAAAAATAAAATAGAGTAGGAGTATTTGTAGCTTAAGGCAATTTATCTTTAAGAAAACAAACTTCTTGCACTCAAGACAAACATCATGAAATAATACTAAGAAAAATTAGATGCCATGCAAGCCTTAGGGAAATATGCCATCTGCAGCAAAGTGTTTGTCCCCCAAGTTATGCAAATGTTATTTTACACAGGTGGTAAAGTGTTTAATATACAGTATTTAAGCCTAAGCCCTCAATTAGTGAATTGAAACAGATATATGTTCATAGTACTCTCTCCATCATAGAGGACTATGTGATTGATGATGCAGTCTATGTGGTCTCATCAGCAAATTGTCACAAGTCTGACTAGGCCTTACATTTAGCTTTGGGAGGCAGGGAATGGGGTAGTTGCAGAAAGGAAAAGGGAAGCAAGGAGAGAGAAGCCTAGCTTTCTCGTCTTCCAAAGCAATCATGCAGCAATTGACGATTGTCTTTTCTCTTCCAAGCTTGGGAATTATCAAGGGAAGAACAGAATCCTCTATACATAGAGAGCTTCTGAAAACCCAGTTAGATTGTTATACCTCAGTATTCCTTCAGCTTTGTATGAAGTATTTGAGGACCTCAAATTCCTCCCCAATTAATAAATGATTTCCTCCCCTGACATTACTGGGTTGTCAGCCATCTAATACATGTTTAGTAAGTACATACTATGTTCCAAACACTAAAGTTGATGCTGAAAATTAAAGGCAACATGAAATCTCTACTGCTACTGCTACCGCTAAGTCGCGTCAGTCATGTCCGACTCTGTGCGACCCCATAGACGGAAGCCCACCAGGCTCCCCCGTCCCTGGGATTCTCCAGGCAAGAACACTGGGGAGGGTTGCCATTTCCTTCTCCAATGCATGAAAGCGAAAAGTGAAAGTGAAGTTGCTCAGTTGTGTCCGACTCTTAGTGACCCCATGGACTGCAGCCTACCAGGCTCCTCCGTCCATGGGATTTTCCAGGCAAGGGTACTGGAGTGCAGTGCCATTGCCTTCTCCGATGAAGTCTCTAGAATATAAAAATTTACTATCTGGATACCAGGATACTGTTGTCTAGACATGAACTGACCTTTTAGCAGCAGTACTACCACATGGCCCTATCAATAGATCCTCTGTACTAATGGCAAATTGTATCTACAGGTTGTTTGTGGAAAAGGGAATGTGCCTAGGTTCTCGGGTAAGACTGATGTCTGTTGTCTTTCCAGCCAGCCACAGGCTGCGTGTGGTTTGATACTAACAGAGGTTTGTGTCACTGAGATTTTGAATGGCAGCCTTTTACTTTTAATAACTCTTAATTTTGACCATTGGCAAATTGTGTGTATTGTAATAATCTGGAATTATTTCAAACTAGGAAAACAAGGTGCCTTCTTCATTCTAGGATAGAAACAGTTATATCTAATAAGACTGGCATATTGAAAGGAGATAAACTAATGTATGCTTACATTAACTTCTAAGACATCAATTGTTTGTTACAATCTCCACAAAAATTATCAGGGCAAGTCTGTGTCAGACAGGAAAGGTGGGTTTATTAATAAACTTCTAGCAAGGAAAACCACTTCTGAAAATGTCATACAACATCTTGAAAAGGAAAGCTATAGAGAAATTTTCATAGGGTTAGCTTTAAAACTCAGGTTATTTCAGGAGAGGATTTCAAAGGCATGGAATGGATAGGAATTGGTAAAATGAATAAAATAGTTACTTTAAATTAGCTTGCAGGTTGGTGATGGGCACAGAGCAGGGATTTTCGAGTGAGTTGTCAGAAACTTATAAAATGTTCTTTCCAGAGCAGGTGGAGTTCATTCCTGTTTGTTTTACAGTCTTCACAAATTTTCATTTCTCAGATTTGTAAGTTGTGTATTCTCAATTCCATACAATCAAATTGGATTTTGTGAGATAAACCCAGTTGGGTTTAGTGTTTAGTCTTCTTTTGGAGTTCTTTTTTATATTGCAGAAATTTATGGTTTTTCCTAGTTAGAATTTACATGTGTGTGTATCTGTGTGTATATATACATACATGTGTGTGTGTGCATGCATGCATACTAAGTCACTTCGGTCGTGTCCAACTCTTGTGCAACCCTGTGGACTGTAGCCTGCCATGTTCCTTTGTCCATGGGAGTCTCTAGGCAAGAATACTGGAGTGGATTGACATGTCTTCCTCACACACACACACACATACACACACACACACACACACACACGTACACACACACATGTACACACACACATGTGTGTGTAGTCCCTGCCAGTATTATGCATGTTACTATATTGGTTTCTTAATTGTCAGCAGTTGGATTTTAAAAAAAAGTATAATATGAAAGAAAAGTTATGGTTTCTCACTTAAATAAATTTCCTTTAGTTGTATCTTTTACTTTTGGGCATCGTGGCTCAGAGTGTAAAGCTTCTGCCTGCAATGCAGGAGACCTGGGTTCGATCCCTGGGTCAGGAAGATCCCCTAGAGAAGGAAACAGCAACCCACTCCAGTACTCTTGCCTGGAAAATCCCATGGAAAGAGAAGCCTGGTAGACTACAGTCCATGGGATCGCAAAGAGTTGGACACGACTGAGCGATTGCTTGCCTTGCCTTTGAAGTGATATTACACAGATAAGCCTCCTCAGTGCTTTAAACAGAAGTTGAAGAGATAATTTTACTTTGAGGTCTGGTTAGAGAATGCCATAGTCAAGACTAAAGGGCAACTTTTGGGACAGTACTACTGAGAAGTAGGTAGTATGTGCATAAAAATCAACAACTCTATTATGTATGTGTGTTTTATTACGTGTATATCTGTGTATACATATCATTGGAAAGAAGTATTTTCTAACATATAAAAGGCATCTTTTTAGCAGCTAATAGCGTAACCTTAATGAGCAACTCAATTACTCTAGATCTGCTTTAATTTAGTACGAAGAACTGTATTAAATAAACCATATTACATTCTCAATTAGGGGGCTGCCACATTAAAGGAGAAAGAGAAATCTGTTTTCCATCAGTTACATTAGAACACAAAGCAGATCTATGTAGTTCTATGTTACCCTATAGTGTGTTAATCACATACAAGGTGTGACGGAAGCCAGTGACAAAGAGTTTTCCTGATAGTGAACAGGCTCTGATAATAGGCTGGTTAAGGCTTCATAACGTTTCAGTGGTTAAGTAGTAAACAAAATGATATAGGACTTCAAAAAGGATGGCACATTCCACCTAAAATCAAACCATAAGTCTTTAGTGATACTTTAGAGTTTTTGAAAACTAGTGCTTAAGATAATAATGTCACGACCTGAGAAGAGAAGAAAATAAAAGATAAGGCACGTTTACCTTTAAATACAAGACAAACTAAAGTTCCATAGCAAAGATGTTAGGGTGCACTCCTTGTGAAAAGAAGCATTTCAAAAATGAAGAAAAAGAATTATTTTTCTAGAGTATTTCCACAATAGCTTGATAAATTTGGATGACATTTCTTGGCTGTGTTTGAGCTATGGCATCTGAGTTCCCAGAGTTATTTGCTGATGATGAAGAGGTAGTGGTGTAAGAGGAAAGTAGAGATTTGGGGGAGAGGGGTTAAAGGGAATTGGTTTTAATTGATACATGTTGAATTTATTAAATTTCTGATACTATATATTCATTTAGAATTGCTATGTAATTTTTAAAAGATGAACTCCATATATTGCTGCTATTCGTCAGTTTGGCAGATGGATAGTTATTTTGACAGCTTTATGAAGTAATGGTATTAATCATTGATTTTTATTTAAAGAACATTAGGACTTGGATAAATATTAGATTTGATTTATAATTAAAGAATCTGAGACCAAAAGATACTGAAATATTTTTACAAAGTTGCATACTTCTGTTAGTATCAAACCTAGAAGGAGAACCCAGGATAAGACCTGGGTTCTTATCCAATGTTCCTTGTGTTATACCATACCAGATGATTAGTGTCTATAAATTTAGAATCTAAGACATAAAGAAACTATGACTTTGCCATGATTACTAAGCTAAATTCATTGAGGATAGAAACAGAAGACAGCTGAGGGTAGGGATTTCAGAATGCTGATCTGTGGGGGTACAGGTTTCAGAGTTGTGCACTATAGAACACACAGCATGACAGCTGACACTGCTAAGAGATATACCAATAATGTGAAATTTCAAATTTAACAAGAAAAATTTTGATAATAATAATTACATTTATTATAAAATTTCAGACTTCTTACATCCCAGCAATTTATTCTGTGCTGACAGTTTTTGACTTGAGCCTTACTTAGCTTTGAATGAAAATTGCTCGGCATTTAAAGTTATTGTAATCATTTCAACTACTGGAGGACAATAGTATTGCCTGGAACCTTTCCAACTTAAAAAAAAATAAGTATAAACAAAAGTGTTAAAGATATGACAGAGGAATTTAATACTAAGGAACCTGTGATTAGAATGACAAGAAATACCAGAAGTCTTTTTTCCAAGTAATCCATGGTACTGTCCAGTGATTTTTAAGTGAATATACTTGTCAGAAGTAGCCATAGCCGGTGAAGCTAGATAGGTTCAGCTGTAGCTTTTCTAATATTTATAACTTGTCTACTTGTCCTTCAAAAACACCCACCAATGAACTTCTCTGTGAAGAGATGTTACAGATACAGTGAATAAGCCACTGTTTTGCTCCTCAAGAGTTCATTGCCAAACAGGAGATATTTAAAGAAATAATTATGACCAAATAAGACATTATTATTCTGTTGTTGAAACAGAATTGAATTAAATTCTATTTGTTTTTTTGTAGTAAACCATTTCAGTTTTTAGGAGAAATACTTTAATGTTGCTTTTTTTTTTTTGGCTAGTGAAAATGTTATCTAAACAAAAAGATATAGCAAAAGATATAATTTTAATGCTTAACCACCTGTCATTAGTGCCACATAATTATAGTCACAAAACTATTTGGAAGTTTAAGTCAGGCTGCCTACGTAAATTCTAGTAATACTTAGATAAAGAATTTGTGAAATTTGAGCTATTCTAGTTTTTGCCATCAGCAGTAGCAATTGGTAATCCAAACAGAGATGTCTTTAATATATGTAATAAATTGATTTCTATTGATTATTGTATACATTATTCCAAAAAGGTAATTTTAATGTTTCTTCTAACTGAAACAAAAGCCCCTCAAATTCTCTTCTTGTAAGATAAAATTACTGCTATCTGAGTATCAAAGAAATTTCTTCATAAACTTATAAAAAATAATTGACTATTTGTTTACAATAGGAATATGATGAAGAATGGGCCAAGAAAATTCAGAGTGAGAAGTTTCGCTGGCATAACTCTCAGTGGCTGGAGATGGTAGAAAGTCGTCAGATGGATGAGAGTGAGCAGTACTTGTATGGTGATGATCGAATTGAGCCATACATCCATGAAGGAGATATTCTCGAGAGACCTGACCTTTTCTACAGCTCAGGTAAGATGATAACCAAGACAAAAATAAATACTTTTAATGTATGCTATAGGGATTTTTTGTCTGCCACCTTGCTCATTCCCAAGCTTTATAAGCACTTCTTTTAGTATGTAAATGGTCTTCTGCTAATGATTTTAGACATAATATCAGTACACACCAAGCAAACCTATTAACTCATCATTATTTTTTTCCAAGGTAGTCTTTGATGTAATCTCCATTAAAAAGGCTGTAACAAGGAAAATTAAAACAAGGAAAATTGCTCTTAATTTATTACTTTCTAGAATGTATAACTTAAAATGACATCTTCAAGATTTACTATTGTTTGAAAATGTGGTATTTTTCTCTATTCTGTATTTATGTAAATATATAGTTAACTAATTTATGTTTTGTTTTCCAGTGTATTTAATTTTAACAGTCTCATTTTGCCATGGTTTTGCTTTAGTTGGGGCTTCCCTCATAGCTCAGTTGGTAAAGAATCTGCCTGCAATGCAGGAAACCCCGGTCCAATTCCTGGGTCAAGAAGATCCACTGGAGAAAGGTTAGGCTACCCACTCCAGTGTTCTTGGACTTCCCTTGTGGCTCAACTGGTAAAGAATCTGTCTGCAATGCAGGAGACCTGGGTTTGATCCCTGGGTTGGGAAGATCCCCTAAAGAACAGAAAGGCTACCCACTCCAGTATTCTGGCCTAGAAAATTTCATGGACTGTATAGTCCATGAGGTCACAAAGAGTCAGATATGACTGAGTGACTTTCACTTGCTTTAGTTTTGAAATAGTAACCCTTATTTGATTCTCTGATTGGGAAGATGTAGACGGTTTATAACAATAGTTTTTTTCATTCTACACTCTGCTAGTATTTTCAAGGTAAAATTTAATTTTTACATGAATCTTACATTTATTATACCCCTGTTGATTGTGCCATCCTTCCTTTGTCCAAGGATTCTGGACTTAGAGCCTAAGTTGTTGCATATTCTGCCTTCTAATGTGTTGTACTATTGCCAGTATTAATTACTTTATTGAACTCATTTAGTTGAAGAGATGAAGGAAAGGATTTCTAAGATCTGTAGGAGGTTGGAAATAAAAGGCATTGAAAGTAATTGTATCCGAATAAATGGCTCACTTTTTTTTCCTACTATGTAGTCATTCATATGTTTTCATAATTGCATGCTCTGCATATTGCCCATAAGGCAGAATTATTTTTATATTTGATTTAAGGTACTTCAGTCCTGGAAAGTTGGTACTTTACTTTCAAAATTAAATAGATTTCTTCCTAACTGAACTTAACAGTAGTTACGAAATCTGCTTTGTGTTTCAGCCCAGATGGAGTAGATCATTAATTTCAACTAACCAGAATTTCTTAGTTCAGTAATGGCAAGCAGCTGTTCCTTACCTAGTGAGATCGTCGTGAAGTAAAATAATGTAAAATATATGTGATATGAATTTTTTGATAATAGAAATCAGAATTTCTTAGAATCATGTTTCTTGCTTTGAAAATTGATAGCTACTTTTCAGTGTGAATCAATGAACAGTTTCCAAAAACGAATAAAGCTTTTAACCACCTCAGTATTTAACTTTGTTGTTTCAATACAATTAGCTTCTGAACAGATTTCTAAAAAATTATTCCATTTTTCCAAAATCAATTCATTTAAATTAACCTCTTAAAATGAAAATCATAACATTTTTCTGTGAGATACAATTAAAATGTACAGTTTAAGCTTTGTGAGAAATCTAAATTGTACATCTTTTTATATATCTAAATTTAGAAACAGCCACAGCTAATGAAAAATAAATTGAAGCATTTGAGGAGTGAAATGTTATCATTGGATAACCTCGTGGTGGTTGTTTTTTACACCTGTAGCCTGAATATGGTAGACACTTGACAGCAAGGATTACATTGATATAGTTCTCATATCAAGGCATCTGTACTCTTTATCTACTTTATTTTTCATAAATAGTTCATCAACTAAAAGAATCTCTGTGGTATTCTTGATATGTGTCATGGAAACCCAGATAGTGGTAGTCTCTTGTCTTTTATTATGTACAATTGTATCTTCAGAAACATCAGAAATTTGTAATACTAAAGATTTATTTAGATGCTTGAGCCATCTTATTTAAGTCTCTGAGTCTCCGTGAAACTTAGGGCTGCTTCTGATAAAGGCAACTTTAGTAGTTTTTCAACCACAGAAGTTAAGCTAAATGGCCAGTGATACCCTGGGCTTATCTTTTATTAAAAATGAAATAGTATTTGCTACTTCCTGGTCAATAACCTCAGATGCAGATGACACCACCCTTATGACAGAAAGCGAAGAGGAACTAAAGAGCCTCTTGATGAAGGTGAAAGAGGAGAGTGAAAAAGCTGGCTTAATACTCAACATTCAGAAAACAAAGATCATGGCATCTGGTCCCATCACTTCATGGCAAATAGAAGGGGAAACAATGGAAACAGTGACAGACTTTATTTTCCTGGGCTCCAAAATCACTGCAGATGGTGACTACAAGCCATGAAATTAACACTCTTGCTCCTTGGGGAAAAAAAGCTATAACAAACCTAGACAGCATATTAAAAAGCAGAGATATTACTTTGCGAAAAAGGTCCATCTAGTCAAAGCTATGGTTTTCCCAGTAGTCATGTATGGATGTGAGAGTTGGACCATAAAAAAGGCTGAGCACTGAAGAATTGATGCTTTTGAACTGTGGCATTGGAGAAGACTCTTGAGAGTCGCTTGGACTGTATGGAGATCCAACCAGTCAATCCTAAAGGAAATCAATCCCAAATATTCATTAGAAGGACTGAGGCTGAAGCTGAAGTTCCAATACTGATGCGAAGAGCTAACTCATTAAAAAACACCCTGATGCTGGGAAAGATTAAAGGCAGGAGGAGACTGGGATGACAGAGGATGAGATGATTAGATGACATCACCAACTCAATGGACATGAGTTTGAGCAAGCTCCGGGAGATGGTGAAGGACAGGGAAGCCTGGCGTGCTGTAGTCAATGGGGTCGCAAAAAATCAGACATGACTGAGCAACTGAACAACAATTTCCTGGTCATTAGTATTGCCTTCTGTATTTTCCAACAGTTAAATATGTCAAAACGTATCTGTTTCTTTCTTGCCATTTTTTTAAAAATGAATCTTTGTTTTGTTATATGAAATAGGAATATATTTAACATTTTTATAATTACATTATTTTTTTCTTAGTCTAAATTAATTGTGGTTGTAGTTACTAATTCCCTTCTATTATGAAATTGCTGCTGTTTGCTTTAATACTTTTACCCACAGAGGAAGTATATTATAATCTGTAAAGCTGTTTTGCTATTCTCATTGTTGTTCAGTCACTAAATATGTCCAACTCTTAGTGACTCCATGGACTATGGACTTTGATTCCTTGTTGCTATCTTTGAACCAGTGAGGTAAAGTAGAAGCCTGAGAAGGACACTCCTGAATTTATATGAATACATGATTTCAATCAACAATGCATAATTCCTTTCCAGTATTTCTATAAAAAAATTATTAATTTCGGATACAGAATACTGAGAAACAGATAGTTCCAAAGAAGTTAAACTGCTTGTATTGAAGATTTAAGATATAATTTAACTTCTGTACTTCATTCTAATGAAGAATGATTACTCATACATTCAGTTCAGTTCAGTTCAGTCACTCAGTTGTGTCCGACTCTTTGCGACCCCATGAATTGCAGCACTCCAGGCCTCCCTGTCCATCACCAACTCCCGGAGTTCACTCAAAACTCACGTCCATTGAGTCGATGATGCCATCCAGCCATCTCATCCTCTGTCGTCTCCTTTTCCTCCTGCCCCCAATCCCTCCCAGCATCAGAGTCTTTCCAATGAGACATGAGAGTTACCTAAATTTTGTCAAGTCATTAAAGGGCAGTGTACAAGGTGTAGTTTATTGAATGAATTGCAATGTCTTAAAATTATTAGAAATTAAGTTCAGAAGTATAAATTTACCCTTTTTTATTCACATAGTATCAGGCTTATTTTTTACTAAACTTAACTGTATTCTAGGCCTATAAAATTTCTTAAACTAGCTATATTCTGGGTTTATAAAATTTCTGGCTGAATCTTTAAATTCAGTTGTTTTTTTTTTAGTATCATCTCTGTTTGATGAAAGCCCTGTTTGTAGCTTCCTGTATTCCATTTATCCTTTTTACTCATTTTTCCCTTTGAAGACAATGAGAACTTTAAATCAAAATGAAGATGTTGAGAATTTAACAGTAGTTTTTCATTTAATTTCTTCCTCATCTGGTTCACCTCACTAGATCATGTTTCATGTAATATAAACTTTTAAAGTATAATTCAGGTATTATTTGGTTGTATTTTTATCTGAGTGTTATATTTCTGAGTGTTAGAATCTTTTATTCTCTGGCATGCTGACTATCTTTGTATTCATTTTCAATGTGTGGTATACATTTTATTTTGGCATTTTACTTTGCTTTGTTCTCTAAAATTGGCAGATTTCATAAAACCTGATCTGTAATTATTTGGTTTTAATTTAACAGAGAAACTTGTTGATTTTTGCAGTGTTAACCTTGTTAATTTTAGCCAGACCTTAACAGAGTCTTAGATGGATAGAAAATATTTTTTTTAGCTGCTTAACTTTCAATCTGTGGTGTCTTGGCATTCCCATAATTTTGTTTTTGTAACTTTTTTGTGTTTAGCTGGTCTTTTAGTTTATAGAATTTTCAGCTTTTAGAGGGCACAGAAACTAGACTAAATATTACACACTTTTAAGCTTCCTCTTAAGTATTTTAAATTTCCTAAAGTAATAAGGTAAATACCAAAGGTATGATTAACAATTCAACAACTAAATACCAATACAAGTCTTTAATATATGGTATACAGCAAATAGTGAAAGTCACTCAGTCATGTCTGACTCTTTGTGACCCCATGGACTATACAGTCCATGGAATTCTCCAGGCCAGAATACTGGAGTGAGTAGCCTTTCCCTTCTCCAGGGAATCTCTCAACCCAGGGATCAAACCCAGGTCTCCCGCATTGCAGGTAGATTGTTTACCAGCTCAGCCCCAGGAGAAGCCTATATATCCATATAGCAAATGGATAGTGTTATGGAAATACAAATTATTTTTACTTATTCATTTGCAAGCTCTATTAATTTTACCATATACTTGATTTTTAATACCCTTACTCTTAAACAGATTTTATCATTAATTCCCAACTGTCTATTGATACTAAAATCAGTTACACCTCTTCCTCCCTCCCTTCCCAACTGGGACCTTCTAACCTCTGCAGAACACAGTAATCCATCTATAGCTTTTTCACCTCCAGCACTCATTTGACACATAAATCCCTTCCTGTTATATAATCATTTATTAATAAAATATATTATTTAATTGCATCATAAGTGTCTGTTTTATATTTCACTTAACATAAAACTCCTGAAAACAGAAATTGTGTATTGTAATTTTTTCCACAGGACCTAGCAAAGTATTATTGCATGTGGTAAGTGTAAAATCATCATCTCATTACTAAATAGCTTGCTTACTGTGTGCCAAATTTATAAACAATGTTGTGGATACAACCTAGCCAACATTTACCTAGAGGTCACTTGCCAACTCAGAATACTTTAAACTTTAGAAAGTCTCGGAGCTTTTCAACTAGTAATTACAAGAGCCATATAGGACAGCCCTGAAGCCATTACTGAGATCCTTTTTCCTCAGATTCTTCTTATTCTTAACTTATACATAATTCTATCAAAAATAGGTTATCTGAATTCTTAGATTGGAGCAAATGGGAAAGCAGTATCTAAAATCAGCAAGAAGTAATAATAAATTCTTAGGTTTAGGAAAAGGAGCATTTTATAAGCAAAGAAATAAGTACTAAAAAGCATGGTAGTGTAACCATTTAGTATAGATAGTCCAATATATCTCATAACCTAGGGCATTACTATATTATGGTTGATGTTTATAATGAAGATTGAGTTATCAAGAAGTTTTTAAATTATATTCAGTATACTTTGTAAAAACACAGTGAATGTAAAATGTATTTACTTTACAAAATTATATTACACACACACCAAAGTGTGTGTGTCTGTGTGAAGCATTGCTTATATAAAAATTAACTTATTTGAAATATATAATTCCCTGATCATGCTACACAAATGAAGCTGCCCGCATATAAAATGTGGAATATATTAGAGTGTTGCTCTTTACCAAAACCATGCTATTTAATGTCTGTTCTATTTCTTTACTCATTCTCTTTCTTAGCCTGAAAGGCTTATTGTTCCTCTCTATCCTTTCTCACCCCCTATCTTTTGTTGTCTTTCCACAAAACTATAAGCTCCTTGAAGGCAGAGATCATGTCTTATTCATCTGTGTGATAAAATAGTACTGCAACATAGGTAGGTTTAGTAGGTTTAGTTGCTCAATCATGTCTGACTCTTTGCAACCCCATGGACTGTGGCTTGCCACGCTCCTCTGTCCATGGAATTTCTAGGCAAGAATACTGGGGTGGATTGCCATTTCTTTCTCCAGGGGATCTTCCCTATCCAAGATTGAACCTGATGTCCTGCATTGCAGGCAGACTCTTCACTGACTGAGCCACCAGGGAAGCCACTGCAACACAGTAGATGCTTAATAAATGTGCAGAACACTTATGTATGTATGCTATTCATTCACACTCTCAGAGAGAACGGAACATCATGCTAACATTTTTCTTCTGGATTAAATATACTGGATTAAATAAATATTCTGGATTAAAAAGGTTATTTTCTATTGTGTTACTTAATAGAATAGTTTCCTTTTTATTCCCTACAAAGATGTTTCATTAGTTACTATTTTCTTTCTAGATGGATTAGTTGCCTCTGAAGGAGCCATGAGTCCAGATTTCTTCAATGATTATCACCTTCAAAACGGAGATGTAGTTGGGCAGCATTCATTTGCTGGCAGGTAAACAGTCTTCCAAGAAAAATCTAGTATATGGTGTTTCCCTTGATTTTAAAAAGCTAAAATTCTCTCATCACTTCCTGTTTTTCTTTTTCCATTAAAGAGTAAAACAAATCCTGAATATTTTCAAGAACATGCTTGTTTGATTTTAAATTAACTTACAAAGTCACATTTATCCATATAAAAAATGAAGATATCACAGTTCTAAGAAAAAATATATATTTTTTTTTTCCTCAGTTTGGAAAATATAGGCTGTCTGTTGAAATAGGCAGTACTTTTGACAGATTAATGATGCAGGTTATTTCATGTTTTCCAAATCCTATAAAATAAGAACACAATACATGTATTTTAACAATTATTCAAACACCATTGTTTTTAAAAAGTTGATGTTCTGATTAAATTAAGGACTTTTCCTCCTTGCATGGCATTCAAATAAAATATTTAAGGAAAAAACCTGGCATGCCAGCTCTGTTGTACAATTATAATAAAGTTTCCCCCAACAGATACTCTGCTTCATTACTGGTCTCCTAGACTTTTAAAATCTTGCCAGAAACTGTAAATAATAGTTTTCCCTTCATAGCATTACTAAGGTATAATACTTTAACTTAGGATGATTATTGCAATTTCACATTAAAATGGTCCAAAGAATAGGTGTAGTCTTTTTACCCTTAAGACTATTTTTTTCTTTATTGATTTAATTTTCTCTTCTAAAATTACATATTTTATTAACATAAATATTTCTGTATGGAAAATAAGAATACAGTGTGTGTTTAAGAATACAGTTGCATGTTCACCTGAAACTATCACAACATTGTTAATTGGCTATACCCCAATGCAAAATGTTTTTGGTGTTAAAAAAAAGTTAAAAAATTAAATTAAAAAAAATTCTTTTAAATACAGTTATGACCAGTGTGTTATAACTCTTGAATCATCACTTTATATTAACCATTTTAATTCAGTAGTAAAATTCTTAAAATAGCAGTTACTCTTACTGCATGTAATTCACAATGATATGTTCTGTTTTAGTCTATTCTATTTTTGAAATGCAGATTGCGACCCACTGTATTGGTTTCACAATTCACTGATGGTCATGACAAAATTTAAAAGCATAGTGGAAAATACAGGAGTATTTTATGAAATGCAGTATCCTTATGGGTAGTTCAGTAGCCATTAGTGAACTTTAAATAAATAATAATACTTTAGAAATTGTTTCATCGGTGCACTGGATTGTCATGGTAAGAAACTACTTGCCTTAGGGAGAAAAAATTAAACATGATTAAATACCAGAAAGCCTATGGCTTTTGACTACTTCTGATGTTATAATTAGAGATTCTATTTAATTATTATAACTAATATGTTCCATTTTATGACAGTTCACTGTACAAATGTTTTCTGAAGCATAATTAGAAAAGGAAGAAATTATTTTGCTATATAATCCCAATGTTTATATTGAAGATTTTTGCTGAAAGCATTTAAGATTAATTTTTCTGCCATTTATGTTCCACTATGGACAAAACATTGCTTTTGTGTCTCCTGCATATACTTCCAGCTTAAAAAAAGCAAACTAACCATGCATTACTTATTTGAGAAAGACCTAATGTTTTGTATAGTTATATGATTTTTAAGAACCTGATTGTATGTTTTGAGAGATGGCTATACTCCCTGACTAAGTTTTGTACTGTGTCCAAAGATTTCAGAATTTCATTCCTCAGTTCTGTTAACAAGTTTCTTTTTATAAAAAGACTTAGGGAAAATTCTCTTACTTTTAGTTCACCTTTAGTTCTTTTTCAACATTAAAAAAACATAAGTAGCTTCTTTCACATCATAAAAGACATGTGACGGGAACATTGGCTTAAAGGATTAGTTAATAAAACTTCATGTAGACTATATATTTTTTCAAATTAAAAAAAATGGTATACTTATTTATTTTAATCATTTTCAATTGAGATTTCCCTTTAAAAAGAACTTCCCCTGAGAAAGTTAAGTCTTTCATCTCTTGTCTTTTTTAATTTTTCAGGCCATAAATATAGTAACTATATCATTTTCTCTTTGAATTTCCAGAAGAAATAATTTACAGTGAATTTCCTTAGTTTTTTTTGTAGGTAACAGATCAAATAAAAGGAGACTCTAAATTTTATCAACAGAGATACAAAGAAAGCTTATAATATAGCCAAAAACTCCTATTCTTTGCTACATTGTTTTATTGATCCTCTGTAGACTCATTTACTGTGTTATGCAATTATTTTTGGTTGGTTAGGATTGTCTTCTAATGGGATTCCTATGTTGTTCTTTGTAGTAACTATGGATTCAGTCTGACTTAGTTTTTTAATTCTACAAATATTTTATTTTAAATTGCTCCACAATTATTCACATATTTTGGCATGATAATTTAGATGTATGATGTCCCAGATGTGAAATTTTAAACTAATGGCTACCTTTAGGTTTCTGAGATCTAATAGGTAAATATAAAACCTATTAGATCAAGTATGATTGACTTAAAATAATATTTTTGAAATATTTCATTTTAATTGATTTTAAGCAAAGTGGGATTTAAAAAAAAATGTAAACAGAAGATGTTGAACTCTTATTCTTCATCTCTACTGTTAAAATGAGAATAAACAGACTTAATGAACAACATGAAGAATTTGGGTTAATTATGAAAGAAAAATATCTTGATTAAATTTTAAATACTGAAAAAGCTGATTTTAAGAACAGGAGATGTTGTCTATTTTGAGAAGTTTTTTTTCCTTTAAATGAAGAAAATTGTCCACATGACTTAAAAATTCATTCCCTGTTCATCATATGTCTTTGATTAACAAGCAATGTCAAGTTAATTGGAATAGTAATAATTTTTAAAATAATATATAAAATGTGAATGTTTATAATTACAAATGTTTTTAATGATTTGAGAACATGAAAGAGTATGACAGTGCCAAGTGGCATGCTGTTCAGCCAGTACTCGTGACTTTTCAGTCTTTGTGGGTTTTTAACATGTCAGTTTTAGTGGGTTCGGGTGAAGTATATGATCCCAAATTTCTGCAAGGTAAAGAATAAATTTCTAATTTGTATAAGAGTTTTTTTTAAATTGTTCAGAAAAAAATTATTTCTTTCTAAAACGACCACATTTCATAATGTGATAAATCTGTTAAAATGGGGAAACTGAGTCAAATTTAGAGACTGATTTAAACAGTTCCAATTGTATGTTTCTTAAAATCTAAGTCAGGGTGCCCTTCTTAATATGAATGTCTACATTTGTGTAATACAGCAAGGCAGTTTAATTGGAAACCAGTGAAAATTGTTAAGCTCATCCATCCTATTCTACAAGAGGGACATGGTGTTTGATAAAATACATACTGGCAGTTAGCGAATCCCGAGTTTTAGACATGTGTCACTATCAGTTTGAACCTCTTGCCACCAGAATTTCCCAACATTTAGGGGGTAATGTAAAATATATTAGGGCTCCAAGGCATTAGCTATTGGGTTGCCATTCCCAGAGGGTCAGATGTAAATCTTGTGCTCCCAAAACCTGAACTGGTATTAGAAAGTAAATTGGAACTTGCTATTGAAGCTAATTAAAAATAATAGGAGTAAGACTGGCTTTTTTCCCCCCTTATATACAATGTATCTGTACCATATTTTTGAACTTTTTTTTTTTTATTATTATAACTCTTACTTTTCAAGACTAACAAGAACCTCATGTTGAGAATTTTTAAACTGCTTCCAGCTTTTACAAATCAGTTTTTGTTGCAGTAAAAATGGTCCATTTTTCTTTTATAGGAATCCAATTTTCATAAACTGGAAAAAAATTTCAGGGACTGCTTGGATTTCCTTGGGGCTTTGAAAAATATTTTTCAGAGGGCCTGGAGTTCTTCTTTGTGGTTGGCACAATGATGTCACTTACTGATGGTTTCACTAAAGTCAGAGATGAACTAGATGTGTGAATTATCTGAGCCATCTGATTCTCACACTTTCATTTTCTCTGTGTGTGCCTGCTTCTTTTTTCCTCTTTCTTAAAATACTTGGCCATTAACTTTTCTGTTCATTATATATATGTTTCACATATATATTTTTTATTCTGTTTTCTCTAATTTATTTTCTTTAAAACATTAAATCATTGTTGAAATGTTAGTCATTTGCACAATTTTAAATGTTAGTTGTACAATTTTAAAAAGTACTAGATAGGACTAACACATTATTTTCTTTCTATGTAAGTAGTAATCTTTTATCAAAATTTGTAAATGTATAATTTTTCCTTCCTATGAAACTCTATGTAAAATTTTGACTTATTCTTTAGCTATAAGGTCACCTTCATTATATTCAACTATTTAACTCAGTTATTTCACTTGAGAAAAGCAACCTTAAAATTCAGTATTCCCTGTCTAAAAGGCATTGTGTAGTATTAATATTTACTGCCCTTTGTATTCGGAGAAGGCGATGGTACCCCACTCCAGTACTCTTGCCTGGAAAATCCCATGGACGGAGGAGCCTGGTAGGCTGCAGTCCATGGGGTAGTGAGGAGTCGGACACGACTGAGCAACTTCACTTTCACTTTTCACTTTCATGCATTGGAGAAGGAAATGGCAACCCACTCCAGTGTTCTTGCCTAGAGAATCCCAGGGACGGGAGAGCCTGGTGGGCTGCCATCTATGGGGTCGCACAGAGTCGGACACGACTGAAGCGACTTAGCAGCAGCAGCCCTTTGTATTATTCCTTGAATTACATATTAGGATATTATGTTAAAGCAGTTATACAAAAGATAAATCAAATTATTATCTATATTACAGCCCTTAATTTGGCAATTGAGAAATTATCATATATTGAGATAAAATTAAATATGCTTATAAAATCCCTTATTTGATAAGTCCTCTACAAAGTTTTAATTGATAAACCAAACTCTTCCATTTGTTCTAGTATAAGTTTTAGTGACCTTCATTACTGTGGCAGTAGTATAGAAATTATATCGAAGTATCAAAAGAAATGAAAAGAACCTCATAGAAATATTTTCTTTGATAGATATTGAGACCAACCATTTGCTCTGCAGCATTTTAAGAACTAAATAAATTATTATGAAATACTTATTAAATCTTTTAAAGATAATCATTAAAATCACTGCTTTATTAAGTATGTAACTTTTTTGTTCCTAATTTCTTTCCCTATAACTTTTTCTCAGAGGAGAACATGCTTCATGAAGTCTTTAAAAAAACTTCTAACTTTAGTAATTTTTCCAGTCATGATGAATACAAATAAAGCAGCCAGTTTTCATTTTCACCTATCAGTTGCAAAATAATTTTTAATGCTAATATCCACACATGGGAGCAAAGAGGTTCTGTGATGCACCTCTTGTGGGCATTTAAATGGACAAAACCTCAGTGAACTATATTTGGTAACAGAAAACAGAAGCCTAAAATTCCCTAACTCTGTAATTTCTTTTCTAAGAATTTATCCTCAGGAAATAATCAGAGATAAAGACTGAGTAAATAATTGTGTGTCAAAGAAAATAGATTCATTGAGTGTAGTGAGATCCACTTACCTAATTGTGGAATAAATGTTATTATTGTGAAGTTTTCTAATACTTGATCTTAGCTGTATTGAAGTTGGGATATTTGCAAGAATTGCTTTTCAGCTTAAATGGAATTTTGTTAAATCATGATTAAAACATATACAACAGAATCTAAACCATGGTCTTGGGTAATAAGACAATATCCTGTTTACTTTTAAAAGTTACTCCTTTTCAGGGTGTATGATTTGATCTAAACATATCCAAACCTGTGCAAATTTTTATTATAATTATATTCAGTTGTCCAAATGACATTATTTTAGCATATATAAACATGTTATTTCAGGCTCAGTAATAATTGCTATAGCTAAGTATAACCAGTAGAAATAATTTTAAGTTCTTCCCATCTTTATTAACCAATCAGAAATGCATGGTAAAATTTCTTGAAGTGAATAAAACTATTTATAGGAAATAATACTCTGTGATAGGTAAAATTCCATCTTAGGTAATGAAATGGTTAATTAGTGGATAGTGAAAACAGGAGACCAAGAGTGGCAATAGCTATTTGACAGTTCTGATGAGAGAAGCAAACCAATGCAAACAAATGTTTTCTTAAGCATGAGACTCTTGCTCTAACACAGTCCTTACATTAAATCACATTACATTTTTTTCTCTCTAAATACTCTCAACAATTATGCCAGTTATTTATTTTTTTTTAATCTCAGAAGATGGAATGTCTTAGGAGCCTTCTAAGAGTTTCAAAGAATAAAATTTAAGGCACTTTTTTGTCTAAATCTTATTATACAAATACTAATAACTTGCATGTAGCTAACATTTGGGCTTCCCTGGAGGCTCAGTGGTAGGAATCCACCTCAATCCCTGGGTCAGGAGGCTCCCCTGGAGACAGAAATGGCAACTCCAGTATTCTTGTCTAAGAAATCCCATGGACAGAGAAGCCTGGTGGGCTACAGTCCATGAGGTTGCAAAAAGAGTTGGATACGACTTAGCAACTAAACTAAACAACAAGAAAGCTAACATTTATTTCATCATGTGTCTCATTTGATCATCAACAGTGTGTAAGGTATATAGGGCAAAGTAGTATTGACCCTGTTTTAACAAATGTAGAAATTAAGGCTCAGAGATTCTTAGTATTACACCATTACTGCCTCCAAATGGCAAGCTGATATGTTAGTCTAACAGTGAACTATGCTTTAGAAAGTTTAGAGTAAATGTTATTAAAATTCAGAGTAAGATATGCAGATTTTGTTGTATAATACAGTATATTGTTTACTTATTTTGCATTAATACACTGTATATGGTTTACTGAAAATTGGTGTTTAGATTTCTTGGAGACAAATTGCTAAAATTTATTAACACATCAAGTAACTAGTTCACTGCCATTAAACTGTGTTAAGTAGTTCATTAAGTTCTCTACAGATTAATCCAGTTGAACAAAAAATGAGGATAAAATGAGTGGGATAATCTCAGTCTACAAGGATTAATGTCTCCAGCAAATCTTTTATTTAGCTAATTAACCAATGTAAATGTTTATATACATGATGCTATTGTATTATGCCTATAAGTGAATCCTTATATATTAGTCTTAGTTGACTTCTTTGTTAAGCCTTTTTAATAGAGAAAACTTCTTTTTAACCTTAAAAAAGGCAAAGGAATTCAATTCAGTTCTACTGCTTTGGATACTAATGATTTGCATTTCCCAAGGAAAATTGAATTACGTTTTATTAGTAAATTGGGCCTATAATTTTTAAGGCCAGATTTTATTAGATTATCACACATCAGCATTAGCAAATTGTAAACTTTACTGAAATACAGAAATTCAAGCCAAAAATCAAGACTTAAAATACTGGAAACCTGGGAAGATATTTTATCCTAGAAAATTTATACTGACTTGAAAAAATATTTTAAGTGATTTGCTTTCCTTTGGAAATTTAGAAGCAAGAGAAGTTGGCTGCAGAACTGCTCTCATCAAATTCTTGTTAATTTTCAGTCTGGTGATCTGAGCTTGGGTTTTGGAGGCAGGCATGTTAGCTGTGTGTAAAATCCAAAGATCCTCCCAAAGAAAACCAAATTTGTTGTCTCTTTATTGGGACTTTCATTTCGGAGAAGAATTTCAGTATAATTGAGTCTATAAATTTAATAAGTAATCTGAATATGACTAGATCCTATAAAAATGTTAACACATCAATTACTGTGTAGTTTTGTACCAGAAGAAATGACATGGGAGTTCATCCAGTCATGACTAGGAACTTAATTATATCACCACCATTTAAGTGTGATTATCCAGTGTTAAAGTTCATTCATTTTTATATGTATTAATAGCATTTTTGTTGGCTGTACAGATATACAGAAATGAGTTATAAATTTAAAAAGAAAGGAGAAAGCCCTTAAGCATGGATGACTGCTTTTATGATAAATTTGACCAATAAAATGCTCTTTTTTTTTTTAAATGAGTTTTTTTAAGAGAATAGGATACACATTACAATTATAAAGACTTGCTTATTCATAGTCTAATGAGAATTTTTAAATTATAAGCAATTTGGTTGATAAGCACTACCACCCCTCCAGAAAAATAAAAGAGAAAGGAAAATAGAGCATGTCATCTTTTATTTCCCTTAAGTCTGGATCCAGTGAATCTGAGCTTACTTCTAAACTTAGGGGTCGGTTTGTCTAGCCTGTGTTTTGATTGATTTAACAATGTGATTTAAAGTATTTACAATTAATTGTTTTGAAAGCCCCTGTATTAGAAACGTGAACCAAATTTTTTTTTCTTAAATAATTTTTTAAAATAGATGAAACTTAGAGCCTATAGGTTTTTTAGTGTAAAGTTAATTAATTCCCATATTCTCCATATTGCCCGTAGACCTTCCAGATGTGCTATTACAAATAGCTCACCCCTCAGATATGAGCCATATGGCTTCTGTAAACTGATTTGCACTTATTTTGAATAGGGATTGTACAGATTACAGATGAATTATTAAAGTAAATGTATATTGCCAAATAAATCTAATGGCAAAATATTAAACTGTAGTAAATGAGAAAGGAATGTGCAAATGAAGACTTGCCTGTTTTAATAAGTTTAGTGGTTACGTTCTCAGTTTCAACCAAAAGAAAAGAGTTTCTTTTTTTGTTTATTTGTTATTGTGTGTGTGTGTGTGTGTTTTAAAGTCTATAAAACTGCTTACAGAAGTATCTAAGACAAAAACAAGGAAATATAATGTTCTAAACTCAACCGGTCCAAACCACTTGAGCTGCTATGACAGCTCATAAAACTGAGAGTAGTTTTTAACTGGGCTCTGTTTTACATTGCCAAAGTGAATTTTCCTTGCAGGAAGTAGCCAGAGGGTTTATTTGGTTTCCAGTCCAAGGCTTTGATCTTTCTGTACTGTCACATCTCGAGTTACATAGCCCTTTTTCACTGCAGTAAATCTGCAACCGTTAATGAGAATAAAATTTCCTCCTCCTTACTGATCGCATGCTGTTAAATGCCAAAACACAGCCAACTGCATATTTGCAGATTTCAGCTACAGTGTATGAAAACAGGGCAATCAGTTTAATCTTGTTGTCTTTGTAATTCCTTTTATTGGTCGTTCTTCCTTTCTAAGTGACCTATTTTATCAAGTAAGTGGTTGCAAGGCCAAACCTGGGAGAAAGATTTAGAATGTTAATAAGCTGAGAGGAGAAAGGTGTGCATGTGAGGAGGGGCAGGGTGAGGGAGTGACTGCACATGCGCATGTACTACCATCAACGTTCAAATTAGGTCTAGTTTAATGCTCTTGAAAGCTCAAACCTCTCCTTCTCCGCAAATAAAGAAGCTAGTTTTGTATTTCTTGGATTATGTTGTATATTCAGTTTCAACATAAATTTGCACTTAATGAGTTTATTTAATAAGTCAGAACATTATTTTTCACTTTTGAATTCAGAGAAGATTTCATAGTATTTAAAGGATTTCAAAAAACTTGACCTCTACATTGTAAGAGCTATTCTTACATCATTTTAGGTATCCACCGAACCATCTTACTATATGGGTCCTTACAAATACTGGAAATGCTATAAATATCTGTTGAATAAATCAGTGGAAATTCAAAATCACATTTAAGCAAACTGAATCTTATACATTGTTAAACATATACATCTTCATAGTGAAGTACAATAAAGTCACATTTATTTTTTGCTACAATGAAACCCCCCCAGTTGAAGCATTAATCATTTGATTCAGTTAATATATATTGCTAAATTTATTTTTCACTTAAACCTATTATCTTTATTACTGACTTATTTACTGGTTGGTAGCTGGAACTTATCTCTGTCAAGAAATTCACTTTTAGAATGCCAATTTAGATGATGGGCATTGATAAATATATTTTATTAATATTATATGTTTACATAGATCACATTATACATAAATATGACATGTTCTAAAATATATAAAAGAAATCTGCTTCTGGTTTCTCACCAATGAAGTCAGTTTCTGTTATGGCCGTTTGTTTTCACAAAATAAATTATTTCTATTTTCATCAGCAGTGTGTAATACCAGTTCATTGATTTATATAACTGTCATAAAAACAACAATTGAAAAATATGTTGAAGCACAGAATAAGATTCTAAATTGGGGAAGTAGAGTCAGATCTTCTGATAAAACAGAGGACCCACTTTGGGTAAAGTGCCTGTTAGTTACCCCAATAAGAGGAGAAGGGTAAGAAAAAAGAATGGCTTGAAAATTTTAAGAGAAAGGGATGTATAGCACTACCCTTGCCTTTTCAGAAGATATTTGATATAATGTAGAAATGTTGAACTTTAAAACTGTAGCTTGTGCTTTTAGAATTAGTGTTTCCAAATAAGCCTATCTACGTGTAGTTAGACTATAACATGAAAGTTTGCATGTGGGAAAAAAATGATGGAAACTAAGGCAGAATTTTTGGACTCTGTATTTGAGGGTATTGGGGGCTGTTAAGTAGTTTTCTTCTTTGTTTTTCTACTACTATTAAATCTGCATCAGACAGTCCATAACCCATTCAAAATTCTGGACATGAAAGTTCACAGAAAATTCCTGCACAAAACAATTTTTTAAAGTTTTTGTTGGTCTTTAAAAAATGAAAGAAAAATCTTAAATGAGTGAAACTGCTCCAAAAAGTTCATTTCTATAACGTAAACCATCCAGTTCAATTTTAAATGAAATTGCTAGAATGGAACAGAAACATGCAGGCTTCAATGCCATACAGACTTAGTCTTTATTCTAATTGTATTATTTAAAATGTTATTCTCTAAAGTTGTTTCAAATCTGTCTATAATTTGAGATATGCTGATTAATGATAATGTGGCATTTATTGAAATATATTTACTGAGTGCCAGACAGTATGCTAAGTGCTATTATTATATCCCTTCTCTAATTTGATCTTCACAACAACTCAGAAGGAGACATTAGGAAAACCAAAGCTTATTGAGTTAAGCAGCTTGCCCAAGGTTATCTCCTTACCTCCAGGTGTCTATTCTTACTTTTACTCCACCTCACTCTCTTCCCTCTATTACAGTGAAGAAAGTGCCTTTTTCTTCAAAGTCCAGTTGATTCATTTCTCTTGGAACCCCATCCCTTCTTGCCTTCCTGAGGTCTTCTTTCATGTCATCATTCTTCTCCCTTCTACTAAATCATTCCTGTCTGCATATAAACTCAATGTGGAATCTCCAGTTAAACTCCTTGCCCCAACATCACATTCCAACCTCTACCCATTTCTCATTTCTCTTCATACAGTACATCTCAAAAGACTCCCATTCACTCTTCTGTTTCTCCAGTTTTGTCCAGAACACTCGTGAGCTTCAAATTGCCAAATCCATGGACTGTTCTCGTCTTTAACTCTCAGCAGTGTTTGACACACATGTCCAGGCCCTGCTTTTTGAAACTGGCCCTTTTTCAGCTTTCAAAGCACCCCATTTAACTTTCCTCCTAGGATCTTCTCCATTCCTTCCCAGTGTTCTCTGCTGGATAAGCCACTTCCTTTTCACCACTAAATGCTGGTTACTGTAGAACTTCGACCCTGTTCTCTATCCCTATCAATTAGGGGAGCCCTCTTCTCTAACTGCACCCACTACATAGATAGAGGGTTTCATCCAGATCCCATGTCATTAAATGTTAATACTATCTAAAGGCTTGTATTTTTATCTGATACCTCTCCTCTGAGCACCAGCTTTATTCTTCTATTTAATATAACCAATTGAATGTTTAGTAAAATCATGAGACTTAACTTTTGGTTTCCCACATGCAAATAGGTGCCTGCTCTAATCTTCCACTTCAGCAAATGTCACCGTCAACCAAAATTCAAGCCATAAACTTTGGAGTTTCCCCTGGTTCCTCCCTTTTCTTCATTATTACCACTATCTCCAGTGCAAATCATCTGTAAGTCCTGTTGTTTTCATTACTAGACTGTCTCAAACTTGGCCTTTTCTTTCCATATTCACCATTAGTACCCTAGTCCACGCCACCATCATCTGTCACCTGAACCATTCAAAGTAGCCTCCTAACTTCGTACATCTGTCACCTGAACCATTCAAAATAGCCTCCTGACTTCCCTGCTTTCATATTTACCTTCTCTTGCAATCCATTTTTTCCCCAGAGTAACCATTGTGATCTTTTTAAAATGTAAATAAAATCATTTCAAATACACAATGTGTAGTACTTATTAAATATATAATCAAGATGTATATATAGTATTATGTGCTTGTAATATAAAGTTGTTGGTAGGAGCCTAAGCTAAATAGGAAAATTTAGTAACCTACATAACATAAAAAACTGCCTTTTTAATTGTAGTAATTTGTATACATAAAGGTGATTGCCTTGACTGTTAAGATTAAGAAAATCTTAGTGCACATGTGTTACACTACCACATATCCAGTTGAATATACCTATACTGAAAAGTACCATCTATACTGAATGTAAGCTTTCTCTGGCTTTAAAAAATTGTCAAAAGAAGCTTTTAATGTCCCAATATTACAAGTTTTATATTAGTTTTCATTGTCAAATAGCCTATGTTTTGTAGAAACAAATTTTACCACATACTTAAAATGAATAAAAGGTTTTTTGATCTTGTTACTTTCTTATTATTGGGTCTTAACTAGTTGACCTGTTGATAATCAGTTTATCAGAAGTACAGATTATATACTATTGGAGATTATTTTATTTCCAAAAGATACTTTTAATTTTTACTTAAAGTTTCTGTGATGATGAATGAAAATAACTTTATAGAGTATTGAATAAAAATACAATTGAAGTAAGAATGTACATTTAATGTTTTATTTTTAACATTTAAAATTTATTTTATTCAGTAACCTTTTTAATTTAGAAATACTTGGATGGGCTCAAAGGATAGAAATCAATAAGAAATGATCTTTTTCCCATTGAGAAAGGATATCTATAGTTCAGGGTTAAAATATAGTTTTTTGAAATGACTTTAAGTATCCTATTTATTATTCTTTATTTCACTCTTTAAAAAGATTTTTAAAAGTAATAGTATTATCAGGCTTAGAAAAATAATTAAATAATTAATACTAAGTACAGTGTCAGTTTTTATATACCAGTGGTCATCTACATGTTCCTGCCAACATTTATATTGTTCTCACACCTTGGTTAAATGTGTGTGTGTGTCCCCATGACATAAATGTCTTAAACATTTTTTACTTGTCCTTAATCTTTAGACAAAACCAATTAATCATTAGAGAAGAATACCATAATATCTTAGACACTTTTTTAAGAGCATGCTATTTGTTAACTTCTGTTAACAAAAGATTATACCTTTAACATTTTCTTCCAGAAGAAAAAAGATAATCTAATGACAATATTATATGTCAATAATATTTCAAAACCAGAAAAAATAAAAATAATTTTTAAAGATATTGTGATGAATTTTCTTAGATAAATAAGTAAACAGATTAATATTTTTGCATTTTAACCTAAGCAGTGCAATATTTGGCAAAGAATTACATTATTATTAAAATACAACCTCCTGAGTTTTATATAGGCTGTTTAATAATACTGCTCCTTAATGGTCTGGTGATTCACTAGAATTTAGTTACTTCATTATAACAGTAAGCACTTTGGAGGGACTGATTCAGACAACAGCTTTTTGTACCTATGTAATAGAACACCTCTTTAGAAACATGTCAGTGTCCTACAAAACATAATTTGAATAGTGAGATTTGAAGAGATATTGTGTCAAAGAGCTTAATGTAAATGTTGCTTTCTGATGTCTCCTATCTCATGAGCAAAGGTTTACTTGGTAGAAAGCTTTCATTATACATAGTAAGGTAGATAGAGAAGGAAGGAGGTAGGTATAGTTAGGTAGATATTTCCAAGGAAACAAGAGAGAAAACAGTTTAGTCTTTGAACTTTTTTTAATGCTGATATCATAGCTGTTGATGAATTCTGAAAATTTTTAATTGAAAGAGTTTTAGATTTGTTAAAATGCATTAGATTTTCTCATTTTTAAAAAAAGGCAGTAAGCCTCCATTGAGGGTTATGGAAGGGAACTCTGGAATTAAGGGGATTAACTATGAACTATAATCCTGTAGATTTTGTTGTTGTTGTTCAGTCTCTAAGTCATGTCCAACTCTGCGAACCCATGGACTACAGCACACCAGGTTTCCCTGTCCTTCACTAGCTCTCAGAGTTTGCTCAAACTCATGTCCATTGAGTAGTGATGCCATCCAGCCATCTCATCCTATGTCACCCCCTTCATTTACTTGTAGGAATTTTAGGCCAATATGAAGTTTTTCAGTGGTAGCCCAAATCACTTGGTAATCTCGTTAAGTATTCAGCTCTGCCAACTAAATATAACTCAGATATACTTCAGAGAGACAAATGTGACACTCTGCTGTAGAATCTATTTTCAAATGATGCTTTGTTTTTGTGTTTGAAAAGAATGATTAGTATTTTTCTAAACTTTATACTTTTATCATTAATTATTGGTGAACGTAAAAATCTATGTCTGTGGGTTTTTACATAAAAGCTACATATTTCAGACTAAAGAGGCATAACCAACAAATGCTTTCTTGTGCCTATAGTTAAAATTAAAGGTTTTAAATAGGCTTTTGAATAGATGTATAGAGAGGAGCATAGTTAATGATTTTCTGAATATCATCTCTTTTGTGGACATAAGTCTGCATTCTGTATCAAATAATATAACATACTTTAATATATTTTTAAGCCAGTCTTTTTTGTTTGGCTTTATCTAAAGTTGATACATCCCACTTTTTCAGAAATCTTTCCATTTCAGGTTTTTCCAGCCAAAAACAAAGCACCTTTATATTGGCCTGTCAGAACTTAAAAGGCAAAGCAATCTTAAAAAGGAGTCTAGATTTGTGTGGACAATTTCAAGTGGCTAATTTAGAGCCCCTCAAATGTGAAAGGATGGGAGGAGGCTTCTATGATCATAGTTAGGCAAGTAAATTTTTAAATTACAACTGTAACTTAAACTGATACAAGAAACCCCATAAAGCTGTATTCACATGGGTGCTTAAACTCCATGCTGAAATCTCTTTTGAGGTAGTAAACAGCAGGAATTCTTAAAAGTCTCAAAATGTTTTATTTTTTTAGGATTTCTGGATTTTAAGGACTTTATAAATATTGGGTGAATATAGCTTAACTCATTCTCTGTATAATCTAAAGGAAAACAGAAACTATGTCAGTATCCTACAGTTGCATCTTGCCTTTTTCTTCTAAAATCTGGGGGAAGGAAGTAGTATTTTTCATCAGCAGGTGGGCACCATCATCATTTTAAATCAATTTTTAATCTTTCCTTGTCCTTTATACTTGAAATAACTAATACAGATATACCTATGTGCCCGTTGGAAATACTACTTAAAGCCCTGTACTGCCTGTGATCTCAAAAATTTATGGTACATTCCCATCTCTCTGAAGAATTCTCCTCATAGTTGCCCAGCTTTGCTTATGTATCCCATATTGTCAGGTTGGCACAATCCCAAGACAGCGAACATCACAGAATGAAAATACCCACCCTAAACACTTTTATAACCTTGTGCCCTTTTCAAAGAAAAGCCAACACTATAGCAGTAAACCTAAGTACAGGAATTTATGCAATGTGGGAAGTGATGATTTGTGTGGAAGAACTAAAAACTTTATCCTTGATTTACTACTTTCAAAATAAACTCCCAGAATATAAAATAAGATGAAAAAGCGTGTAGAGACTTTCCCCATATTATTCATCCCTAAAGGTGCTGTATCATTTGCACCAATCTTGACATAGCATCTGAAGGATTTTGATTGAATAATTTTATTTATATAAGCAGTCCAGTCTCACTATGGTAAAGAAAGATATGATTGGCCATGGCATTATTTTAGTGCAACAACAATTAGTTGCCTATGTGTTGGCATAAATCTTTATGAATTATGTAAGAGCTCTGTAAGGCAAACAGAAAGCATGTGTAAGAAGCATGCCAAGTATGATAGAATATCTCTTAACAGTCAGGATTATATGGCAGGAGCCAGAATTTCTTAAGTATTTTTAGGGAAGGCTCTATCATTTTCATATGTCATAACAATAACAACACCAAATACATGCTGTAAGAGTCTTTGTACTCTTCTTGTAAGAGACTTGGAAATACAATAATCTCAAGGCAGAGAGATGTTAAAAGGGATAGCCATTATTCTTATTTTACCACACACACACAAAAAAATCATGACAAAGAAAGTTACAGATAAAGACGGAAACAAGTTATATCAGTAGAGACATAAATCATATCCAGATATTCTGGTTTTGAGGTCATCGCACCCCACTAACTTTAATAAAATGCAGGAGTTGTTGATAAGCTTATACTTAAGTTTGTTTTGCTGAATTTGTAAACATAATCACAAGGGAGAAAAATGCCATTTACATGAGAGATTAAAGAAAAAAAGTGTGTTTCCTTATGTTGCTTTGAAAATAATAACTTCAATTTAAAATATAGTAAGGGGACACAGTCAGAAAAGTAATCTTTAGAATCGTATACTTCTGCATTCCAGTCTGCACTGAATTTGCTTGTCAGTGCTTGCAAAAGGTGCTTAGCCCCATCCTATGAAGAAAATATTAGAAATACCTTGTTTCATCATCACAAGACTGCAACCTGGTTGACCAGGATGGCTTCAATCAGGTTGTATCTTGACAACTGAAAATTAGCCTTAGACCTAAGTAGAAAATTAATTTACCTTCTTTTGTACAGACCTATAATATAATAAATGCATTCTCGGGAACCAAGAGAGTTTATAAAATTTGAGTAGAGATTTACTTTGGTACCTGTTCTTCTAGTGCTAAATGCAATATTGGTGTATTATGTAATGTACTGAGATCTTAAGTGCTTTGCTACTGTTAAGTCCCTTCAGTCGTGTCTGACTCTGTGCGACCCCATAGACGGCAGCCCACCAGGCTCCCCTGTTCCTGGGATTCTCCAGGCAAGAACACTGGAGTGGGTTGCCATTTCCTTCTCCAATGCATGAAAGTGAAAAGTGAAAGTGAAGTCGCTCAGTCGTGTCCGACTCTTAGCGACCCCATGGACTGGAGCTCAACAGGGTCCTCCATCCATGGGATTTTCCAGGCAAGAGTACTGGAGTGGGGTGCCATTGCCTTCTCCATTAAGTGTTCTAGAAGGCACTAAATAACTATTGAATATTTATCTGACCTGTATTGATTACTGAAACTACCAAGTTAGTGGCTGAATATACCTGTATATCACTGCCCAGTATATGTTTTAATTATGCTAAGTGAAATAAGTCAGACAGAGAAAAAAGTAAATACTGTATGATATCACTTCTATGCAGAATCTAAAATATACAGCAAACTAGTGAATAAAACAAAAATGCAGACTCAAAGATAATAGAGAACAGACTAGTGGTGAAGGGGGAGGGGAGGGGCAAGATGCGGGTGGGGGCAAAGGTGTTTTTATTGGATCATGGAAAATCATGTGTATGAAACTTGAAAATTGTAAAGCACTATATAATTTAAAGAATAAATCAATCTTCTTATTAAAAAAAAACAGAATGTCATAATGTAAGGAAATGCTCATTGTATATTTGATATTATAAACTCATTTAGAATCAAGTTAAAAACATGCGCTTTTAATTTGTTTAAATATAGTTTCTAGTATCCATATTTGTGCCCTCAATTTTAGGAAAATATTACTTAGTTTGATTTAGCTATGAAAAAGGGTCTTTATCAATCACCACTTGATTTTTATTAGCCAAAGGTAATTTGAAGGCTGCTTAGCCTAAAAATTACTGAGACAAATAAATAAATAAGTAGACTAGGGCATAAATTGGAAACTTTACATTAACATATATTTGATAAGATTTTTAAGATTTTTTTTTTACAACTAACATTTGTGTACCTCTTAAGAAAGGTAGTAAAAGAAAGTTAAAAGTTTCAAAACTGTATAAAAATATTCCCAAACTGTATTATTTACTTACGGACTTTGTAGACCAGGTTTTACCAGAAGCATAACATTAATTTTTAATTTAGAAGAGACTGATATGTCAGTAGGGGTAACATGCATATTAGATATGATATTACCTTACCTCTTCAATTATATCTAGATGTCGGGTTTCTGTGTGTTTTATAAAGAATGATGGGGAGTTGATATAGCCCATTTGGTGTGGTATTTGTGGTCATTTTGGTTCCATCTCTTGAACTTGTTCATTTTGATAGTGCATTATCTTCCTAAGATTCTGGTTGGTGTTTAAATTTCAGTAACTGAAGGTCATTATTCATATTTTAACTGGACTAAAAAGTTTTTAATGCCAGCATTAACTTTTGAATTACTCTCGAGCTCTTAGACTTTACAGCATGTTTAGTTTCTTTTCATTTCTTATTAGTATTTTTCAGTACTTAATAGTCTCCTGCTCCCACCTCCAACAAGAACTCTCCTCTCTGTTCAACATCAGAAACATTTTTCTCTTTGGCATGTGCTTTTAGTTCCCCAAGCAGTATAAGCAAATTGGAAAGTTCAGCTGTCATTCTTGGAAGGTCATAGATCACACTAGCAGCCTGAGTAATCCAAGAGGTTTTAAGTATCATAGCATTTAGTTTAAAGTGAAATTTGCTCTGACAGAGCTGGCAGACCAATAGGAAAAAGAAATATTTGTGCTTAGAGAAGTGCATATGTAGAGACCAAGAGCCTAACTGATGGCTGGAAGTGATTTCAGTCTAAAAAAACAAATCATTAAGAGAGTGCATAGGGGTAAAATACACAGTTCATATTTTAAAGAGTCTCAAAATGAACCAGCAACTAAGGTTAGCATTATATAGTAATTAGCTGTGGTGTTCAGGCTTTAACTCACTCGATACCAGACAGTATGGTCAAACTATCACTGTGAAAACATCGCTACTTAAACTTTCTACTTTAAGCCTACAGCAGTAATTTTTGTACCTTAAAAAAACCAAAGTATTATGACAGATTATATAAATGTTGAACCAGTAACAGACAAACAATTCTTTAAAAGAGGTGCTAATGACTCAGTTTATTGACCTAGGGGTTACTTAAGCAGCTCAGCAAGTTCCCTTAACATTTGGTGGTATGAACTGAGGCATTACTTGATATTATAGAACTGCTAATTTCAAAAAGTCCTTGTACTAAATTGAAGAAATTCAAGTTAAAGATTACAAGATGATATACTTTCATTAAAAGATTGCTATAGAACTTTTGAGACCATTATAGGTTTCAGTAAGAATTCACTCCAGCATCACAGTCACATCTGACAACTTCTACGAGGCACCTATTAGAGCGCTACAACACTGCTACAGATAAGAGAAAAGAAAATATCTTTTGTCAGCTCCAGTCATTTCTTTCAAGTCATTGTTCTGTTCAAGAAAGCCAGTTCTGAGTCACAGAAATATAGGACTTATAAATTGTTTCCTTTGATGTGCAAAGCAGATTAATAAGAGTAAAGTAGAAGGGACTCCAGCAAGATGGTAAACTAACCTGACTTGGGTACCCCTTCCTATATAGATATAGAAAAGGTAGAATATAACCCTACATGACACACACACAAAAGAACTACCACAAGAATATTGAACTAGGTATAGGTTACATGGTATAGAAAGATAAAACTGAATTCTAAATTCCCTGTATAGAGCCTGGAACTTCAACAAGCTGCTTTTTTCTCTTCAGTTGAAAAGAGGACTAGATGATTTTAATTCACCAGCCCAGAAAAGTAACTAAAACTTGTCTTCTGCCCTCAGACCCTAGATAGGGTCTTAGATGGGGAAGATAGTCACTCATGAGGGAGAGGAATCATACACTTGGTCCATGCAAACATGTGGGGTCAGAATTTATACTATACATCTAGTTCAGGAAACCCCAAGTCAAGAAATTATCTTTCAAATGGTTTCAGGACAGTGAAATCCCAGGACCTTGATGTATGATAAATACGGAACCTCTCAGTAGAAGTGTTCCCAAGCTCAACAGCTAGCAGACAGGCAAAAAACAACAAAAAAACCTAAAGTTGAACACAGTAAAAAATTATGAAGCTCATGAAGAAAGAGACTGTCATGAAGAAATGTCAGAAGCAATGGCAAAAGACCTAGGGTGCCCAAGAACTGGAGTTAATATAAGAATCTAAATGAGATTGTAAAGAGTTTTTTAAAAATAAAAAGGGCTAGATAATATAATATGAAAAAGTACCAACTATAATATCTCCACATGAAAAATATAATCATTAGACTAGGCTTGTAGATGGGTTAAATAACAAATTAAGATGTATAATAAGTGTAAATTGAATGATATTAGAAGAGTGTCCATGAAATGGAACTTCTTTGCGTTTGAAATAAATCAATGACTATTTTACACATGCTTTCTCTATCATTAGTACAAATTGGTTTTTATCTGAAGCATCTCAGTAGAGTAACTAAATTGAAATTGAAAGGATTTGCCCCTGAGGTGGTATTTTCCCCTTAGAACTGACAGGTGTCTTTTCCAAAAAAAATTTTTAGTAGTTCCAAATTTATACATTAGATACAACCTCCCACTCCTACTATCATTTATGCTTAATTTTGAGAAAAATATTACTTAGTTTGATTTCACAAAGAATATGATTTTTTAAAGATTCTCTAGCCATTTAATTTTATCAGAATAAAGGAAAAGGTGATAATCATGCATATAAAAGATTAAAAGAAAACTAAATGGAAAGTGTCAGCTAAATTACATATATTGGTGAAACTCATTAAAAGACTGCTTCACTCTACTCATTTTCTCAATAATACAAAGGCTCAAGCCAAAAGCAAAAAGTAACACCTTTGAGCAACCTAAAATATCTATCTACTGTATATACATTTATAGAAACAAAGTGTTATTGACAAGTTAAATGATAATTTTAGAAGCTTTCCTGTGACAGTAGTACTTTAACATTATAAATGCAGTACATTTTTCAGTGTCCAGGACAATCAGCATCTTCTGTTCTTTTCATGTGCCGCCTCATTCACAAAACTTTTTGTAAATGAAGGATAAGAGATTCCTATTTAACTCAACTGCTTAAATATATATAAATTATATCAAATATATAAATTGAAGATATAAATTATATGAAAAAGCAATGAAAACCACATTCTGTCAGTGTTAAATATGCTGAGAAGCTTCAATTTGATGAAGCTTGCTTTCAAACTTTGTAAAAGAGGTACTCAGTGATAAAGCAAGCTCTCCATCTAGTGGTAGACCTGTAAATTGCAAACACTTAGATTTTGATTAAATAATGCATCATTATTTATAATGCATATAAATGTGGCTCATTTGTATTGTATTCAAAGATGGCTCAGTGGTAAAGAATCCACTTGCCAATGCAGGAGACGCAAGTTTGATCCCTGGGTCGGGAAGATCCCCTGGAGAAGGAAATGGCAACCCACTCTAGTATTCTTGCCTGAGAATTCCCGACAGAGAAGCCTGGCAGGCTACAGTCTATTGGGGTCTCAAGAGTCGAACATGGCTTAACGACTGAACGACAACAACAACAACATACAAGTGTTAGGTATAGTTTTATAGGCATTATCTCATTCAATCCACACTTCTCTTGTTGCTATATATATGACTTTCCAGAAAAAAATATTTTTCTCTGTGCCAGAATAACCCAACTCTTCCTATTCAATAAAAAGACAAACTGCTTCTACAATCTGATTTCTTCTATTAATACATGGACTACTACAACCTCTTAGTTATTTGATGAAACATATTCCCATGTTAAAGGGGTAAAAAATGCTTCATTCCAGTTAATTATAGCTTCAAACTTTTGGCCATTTTTGAAATTCTTTCTCTTCATTCTCAGTTAACAAATAGTAAAGGTATAGCTTAAAAATCCATTTCAAAAGAGAAAAGATACCTTTTTGTCATGAAATGTAGCGTATCTGATCATAGTTAGTTCTGCCATTGCCTCTACCGGCTTGCAGTACTTCACATATGGACAGCCTTAATATTCTCTTAAATGTTCCCCGTGCTGTTGCTTCTCAACTGCTTGTCACCCCAGTTATCTTTCTAAAACACAGAAGTAAGTTGTTTCCCTTCTTAAAAACCACTGACAATTCTCCAGAAGTATTTGATTCTTAGTGTGGCATATGAGGGCTTCGCAGGTGGTGCTGGTGGTAAAGAACATGCCTGCCAATATGGAGATGTAAGAGACACAGGTTCAGTCCCTGAGCTGGGAAGATCCCCTGGAGGAAGGCATGGCAACCCACTCTGGTATTCTTGCTGGGAAAATCCCACGGACAGAGGAACCTGGAGGGCTATAATCCATAGGTCACAAAGAGTCAGACACAACTGAAGTGACTTAGCGTGGACACATGCACGTGGCATATGAAGAGCTTTCAAAATCCAGTCTTAAAATTCCCTCTTTCTACCTTTTATCTCCTGCTGCTGCTTCCATTGCAAACCTAAGACTTTAACCATAACAAATCGTTTGCTCTTCTTCAGCCTTGTCTCTTGCTCAGGCTGTCACATTACCAGGAATTTTCTCTTTCCACTTGTGAAATCCTGCTTTTCCTTTAAGATTCATCCATTCATGCAATCAAATGCTTTTTGAAATTCCATTCCATGTCAGAAACAATATTAGATGCTAGTGGGAGAGCAATGGATAAGATAGTTCTTACCATTCATGGTGCTTACGTTCTAATAAGAAATAAAGACAAAAACAAATTACTATGTCAGGAAGTGACAGATACATTAAAAGGCAAAGTGTTTTCTATAAAGGCTTTCTAGTTCTTGAGATTCTCCTGTAACAATTTGTACAACCTTTAGTATACTCTCACATTGTATTAAATGTTTGATCCTATTCTCCTCTGTAGTAATTTATAAATGTACTAGGGTAACACAGCATATTATCAGATTTTGTTTCCGTGTTAGTTGCCGCCAATCCATGGTCAGGGACCATGTCTTGTTTATTTTACTGCCTTCCAAGCACCACATCCTTTGTTTTTAACATTGACTCTAAACACTATATTTAGCACATTATAGAAACTCATGTACTATTTGAATGGATGGATGTACAAAGGACATAGACATAAACTTCCCATGACAAATCATACTTAAGCTGAAATTATAAATTTATCTGATGATAAATTTCAGTCTACTTAGAAAGAAAGATAAACATACTGATTTTGGTTCTATGATCAGTATACTGGAGTAATTAATAAAAAGAATGAGCTGTTCTAGAAGACTATTACTAAATTATTTTATACAGTGTTATAATATCCTGGAGCTGTTTCCTCCAAAAAATGCTAAATCCTTGACAATCCCAAAAGAATTCCAGCCTTCAGTATTATCTTATAGATCAAAAAGATAGATAATTAATATATCACTGTTTCCTACTTGTAAATATATTGTCATAAAAGATTTTAGCGTAGGGAGAACAGAATCCCCAAAGAAAGACCCAAGCTAAAAACATGAAATTAAACATGGTAGTTTTAAGTTATCAATTTCATGTGTGTCCATGTGTATATTACACACGGTTGTACACATACACAGTCAATGTAAGCCATATTGCAGTAATGATACCTTAAAATTTTCGTTCAAGATCAACACAGTTTGGGCCTATGTTAGCGAAGAGTGAGAAACAGGATCTCATCTTTATGTTCTATGTTGGTTTCAGACCACATAAGTACTGCCTTCGTTTCAGCCTATTTTAAGATAAATACTGGGGAAAAAAATCAAAATGCTTTAGAAAGCAAATGATTTTAGAGATCATGTCATGAGGATTGATTAAATGAGAGTTGTGAAGTAGTCATATTAAAGAATAATTAGACTTCTTGTGTGGTTTGAGAAGGTAATTCTAGGACCAATAGAACCAGATTTCAGCTCACTATCATAAAGAACTTTCTAATGGTTTTATATATCTATAGAAGGGGTGAACTGCCTTGACAGTGTAGTGTGATAGAAGTGTTACGACAAGAACTGTATAGACCCTGTAAAAGGTGTTGTGAATGAAAGGGTAGACTAGATTATTTCTAAGAATGTTTACAAGTCAAAGATACTATGCGTCTATGAAAAGAGAACTTGACTTGAGTGTATCCTTTTTTTTCCTGCAGTATCCACTAACATATTCATGATTTGCTTTGCATTCGTTTTGCTGACGTGGAAATTTCAAAGAAGAAAAAACTTGCATTGCTTTTATCTAACATTAATAAAATAATGATAATGCTTTTCACTTACGCAGCACTTTTCACCCAAGGATTTCAAAGTGCTTTACAAATACGCACTAATTAAGCCTCACAAACAGCCAGAGGTAGGTGATTTTTCTGTTTCTACAGGAATGCCATCTTCTCTGGCACAGAAGTCTCAGCAGCGCCTCGGAGTGCCTAGGACTCCCTGCTGGCTGCCATTCCCCTTGTCATGTGCTGCATGTGAAGCATCACTTGTCATATCTGGATTTCTTTTTTTCCTCCCTCTCTGACTCATCTCAAGTTTAGAATTCTAATGAATGCTGTTGAAAATTTATTCTGAAGCCTTGTAAATATTACAGAAAATTCAGTCTTTTGCTTGCTGAATGCTAATTAGATCTCTAAATGATTGTTTAAAAATAAAACCTAGGTGTGGTTTTAATTTGAACTTTAAATATATTTTTTTTACTTAGGAAGAACTTACTATTTTTTCTAAGTACCCCAAAATCATTGTTCTTGGGACATGAAATTTAATAGCAAATGGATTGGAGGGGGTCTCACCTTTCCTAGGTGTCTTTCCACAGCAAACAGTAGCCATTTTCTTTAGAATTATATATTTTCAAGAAACAGTATTTGCATTTGGTATTTTTCTAATTGAGAGGTCTAAAATATGATATCTGGAAGTTGAGGGTAAAGGTTAAATGACACCACATAATCAGTCTTGTAAAGAAAACGTGGTCTAGTAGTGGCATATTCTAATCTAAAGGAACACACAGCTTTTTTATATAGGTTAGGAGTACCAGGAAGAGAATACCTACGTACAGAAACATGCAAGTTTGGGTAAAATTCCAATATAAACAGCCAAATACACAAAGTCTTGTCTGAAGCAGGTTGGTCACATAGGGCAAGAGCAGGTACGGCATATCACAGTGGTTTCTCTTGGTTCGCAAGGGCCCTGGTGACGGCATGCAAGTGGCTTTAATACTATGTACTCTTAAGTCTTAGTGGATTAGGAAAAGACAGTTTTTGCTGTGACACTTCCTTTTATTTTCATGTGTCTATCCCTTTCCAGCAGAATTTATATAATCTATCTGCTTCTATTCGGAAAACTTACATTAGGCTCTCCTGGTTTTGAACCAGATTCAGCATTAACAAGGCTACATCTTTATGCCAAGGGAGAAAATAAAGTGTCCACATGTCCCAAAAGAATATCTGTCTCCAGGTTTTAGCATCCCCAGAAGTCTAACTTCCCCACTATATTAGAACCAAATAAGTGACTAAAGAATCAAACTATTCTGTTTCAGAGTGAATTTTATTTAGAAGATATTAATTGTAGGGATATGATTGATCTTGCATAATATAAAAGGATGTAGGATTTACGTGAGAGTTATCACCCAAACTGGTTACAATGTTTCAAATATTCTTTAAATAGCAATTTGATCATAATGGATAATTTCAGAAAAACTCATTTTATGAGTTGATTTCAAATTCTCTTTTTTGAAAAATTTTCCCAAATCAGCTTGTATGTTGTCACTGGGTTGAGTGCATAAATAGAAGTTTATCACAGTAAACCTGCAGGCTTGGAAATTCAAACTCTGATGTTCAAGGTTTGGTCTTACTTTCACTGACATGGGGATACATAATTCTTATCAAAAAATGTGACATTAAAAAAACAATATCCATTTGTCAATTTACAATGAAAGTATAATTATCAGGCAGATAAACTTAATGTCTTGTTGGCAGGTCATATGAGGAAAGAGTAATTAGACATTTGCTTATTGGTCATAGAAATAAAAAATAGTTTTGCAGTTTGAATATATAATAACTTCAGACTCAGAACCTTTGTTAAGGCCCCTTCCTCAATGAGGACAAGCCTGCAAAAATGGTCATGTAGACCTGATGATGTTGTAAGTCACCCCAAGGAGTTGCTTGGGTTGTTTCTACTACAGCGTTGCCTCTGAAGAGCTCCTTATTCTGTGCCAACATGGCTGATAGACTCTCTTCTCAGTATCCTCATCACGTTTTAGATAGAATTGCAGTCATATTGTTCTGTTGTGAGATGTTCTGTGTTGAAGGCACTTTTGCATATATATTCACTGATCAATCATATGCCTCTTGTTTCCAAGTTCTTGAAAGTAGTCTCACCACAGCTGCTAGACTGATAAAGACAAAATTAAATCGAGTTTTACCTAAGTCTCCTGCTATTTAGCTTCAGAAGAGATGCTTTAAAATGTAAGGAGGAAGTAGCTGAAAGATGAAAAAGGAAAGGAGCTAAAATCCACAGGCTATATAATCATCCTTTATGTAATTGAGAGTTGTTTAGTTACATGAGTATTTGTTAGCCTTAGTGCTTCAAGAGAAAATTTTTCAATGGCCAACTTTTCCTGTTTTTAAACTGATACAGATGTGTCTAGTCATGGACTCCATTAATTTCTAAAACATCTTTAAAGCTACCTCTAGGGTAATAATTTCCCTTTATCAGAAAATTTAATCTTTTTTTTCATGGGACCAAAGTGGGAAGGACATACTTACATTTTGGCATTTCAAAATAAAATTCAGACTTAAAAATTTCAAACAGCTTTTAGAAATAACAGACACAATTTTTGATATAGAAGGAGCCCAAAAGTTTTATCTGTCCAGGATCTTTCATTACAGATTCTAACGTAAACCTTGTATTCCAGAAATCCCATTCCCCTGCAAGGTAGATTCACATAAATTATTAACATATGCCCTTTATTTTTAGTATTTAGTCCTAATCCAACACATGCACACAAATTATTTAAAACCTTAACATTTTAATAGTTCTAAAGTGTTTTAACTTAATCTCATGTTGTAAGAGAAAGTTACTGCCTATATGAATATATTTTTTAATCGTTGAGATTTTGCTGATAAAGGGGAAAGTGTCTTTCCATTTAGCATAATCTCAATCTTAAATCATTTAAATATATTTATTTTTCAAAGCTTACATTTCTGCATTATAAACAATTTATTTTGATTGGAAATAAGCTCACTAGCATTCGCTGCATGAGCTATGCATGAGCATGTTAGAGCTGCCATATTTGCCTGGCAAAATAAGTATCTTGTCATTTTGCTAAGTGTTTAATAATTCTCTGACTCTTTAAAAGTGCTTTTTCTTCTAAATTTATTATTAGATAAAATTTTTAAGTAATAGTTTATCCATATTTCAATCTACATTTGTAACTTCAATCTACCATTATAATCAGCTTGCTATAACTCAAAACATGCACTATTTAGTCTTTTTTTTTTTTTTTGCATTGAAGAGTCAGAAGAAGAATTTGCATATCAAATCTGGCTAACTTCCAAATTTTAAAAAATTCTTTATCTTCTTTAGTCATAGTCTTGTAGTATGATTTGGCTCTGAGTGAGAGATTACTGCTAAAACTCAATTGCATGTCCTTACTAATAGTGGATTAGTCCTATGGAATAGAGATCTTATTATAAATAGCAAAACTCTACTAGTTTTAATTTTATCATTTCCTAGCATTTCCATATTCTATTACTGATAATTGCTAACATGTAAAATATTTTCATATTCTGGCATATAAGCCATGTATGAATGTAATTTATTAAAACTTTTCTGATCTTTCTCTTTGCCCTGAATGATGCCTGGTGACAGAGATTTTTAACATTTTTAACATGTTATTAGAATTAAACAGTTATTAATAAACATTTTTATGGCTGTACTAATTTAAAGAAGAAAAAAAGTTAATAATAGCCAGCCACATAAGTTATTTTGCTGCTAGAGAGAATTTCGGAGGTGTAAATCTCCAGGCCTCTTACTTGACCTGCATTGGGATGAAGAATATAACTGACTCTTCCTCTTTCTCTTTTTAGCCTTGGAATGGATGGCTTTGGCCAGTCTGTTGGCATTCTTGGACGCCCTGCCACAGCTTATGGATTCCGCCCTGATGAACCTTACTTCTATGGCTGTGGATCTCGATAAAGTCATCCCTCTCCTTGTGTGCTCTCAGTTGAGAAGGCATCTGTGTGGGTTGGGTTAACTTTGAATCTTGGCCTAATAATGCATGTTGATACTATTTGCAGGTCTGTGTCTCTTTTTAATTTTCCCTGTTGTTAGCTGCAGGTTAACTTGAACCCCTTCTATCCTATGTTAAGTACAGTTGATGCTTGACCCTATTCACTCATCAAACCACGTCTCGATGCTGCGTACCATTTACCATGAGACTCAAAAGTGAATGCAGAAAAGCACCTAGACTGGAAAACAAACACTGCATTATGTACATTAATTGACTAACTTAATTTCTATTAAAAAGAAGCATAAAGTACAAATGAATTGGCAAAAATCATGTGTTTCTATTTAATGAGTTTCATTAGGAGTTACATGCTTACATGGAGTGCATATAAATTTTATTTTTTCCTGCCCCATTTTTCCCCCTTGTAAACTCTTCAGTATTTCACGTGATAGTACGACCTTTAAAATTTATAAAAAGAGTATCACCTTTTTTATTTCATGCCATGTGCCTGAAAGGTTGCTTCCCAAAGTTATTAACTATGATTTTTTGATTAATGGTGGAACGTATGCTATAATTACATTATGAGTAGAGTTTCTTCAGCAGTTAATTCAAATTAATTTTGTCTTTCTGATTTTAATATAGAAAACCTAGAACGTATATTAGTATACATGAAACTAGGTTAGTATTGGGTTTTTTAATTTTATTATTCATGAAGTCTAAAGTATGGAAAAGCTAAGCCTCAGTGACAAAAACAAAAGAACAAAATATTTTGCTCACTTACATACCCATTTCCCATTTGTTCACTTGTTTTTACGAGATAGGTAGAAGTGGAAAGATATAATAATGAGTTGTGAAAGTAACTCATTCATGTTATAATATGGAAAAACTTACTTGAAAAACAGAGCAAATAAAATAAATACAATATACAGATATTTCCTTGAGCACCTGCTGTGGAAGAAATTATATGAGGCTTTGAAGTGAATTCATAGATCAAAGACAAGAATTTAAAATCTCATTGGTCTACTATACTATTTATTGGACTTGATTCATATTTTAAGAATAAATTAGTAGAACTGGAAAGAGCCTTTGAAGTAATTCAGTCCATCTACTTATTTGTGAAACCAATCACATATAAACTTAAAATAGAGTCAACAGATATTTTCTTACCACCTGCTACATATAAGAAAGTATATGATGCTCCTTAGGGAATAAATGAATCTAAGACATGTTTTGTGTCTTTGAACTCACAACATAATTGATATTTATTCATTTTTGTGTTTATAAAAACATGTATTTATTTGTCTTGGTTTCTATTTTAACTATAGGATAGTAAAACTGGAAAGGGCCTTAGAAACAACCCTATCAAACTCCTTTCAGTTGGAAAAACCATACCAAGAGAAATTAAATGACTTTCCCAAACTTATGTATTTATCTGTGACATAACTTGCTTCCAATGCAGTAACTTCACTACTAAGTATCTTGCCTTATTACTTGTCATATGTACAAAGTATAAATATGAATAAGAAGTGATATTATTAGAGAGATAAAGCAAACATTCTATAACTTAACTTCCCTCATACTATTATAAACTGATTTAGGAAGAATATTTACAACAATTCATAACACTTCGAGGGTGGGCTCCAGCATTTACATGCACATGCTCATTCTCCCTATATATATTTTTGTAATTTTTATTTTAGAAATTTACAGATTTAGAAATTGTGATCTTTCCACTCAGGCCTGGACTAATTTACCTTTGCATTTTTTATGAAGGAAACTTTGACTAGAGGAATAAGGAGGACTATCTAGCACTCTTATATACTTAAGAAAACAAAAGTTTTTTGCCTTGGGCACTTTTAGAAATACCTTTTATATGTAAGTCAGGCATCCTGGCCTTACCAGATTTTGACTACAAATTAAAAGTCACATTTACTTTAAGAACTAAATTATCGTGGCTTCAAGCCATGGTTTATAGCTGGGAATTATTTCTTCTCAAGAGTTTTCTGCTGTTTCTCAGAGTTCCCTAAAGTGCTTCCTCACATGGGGCCAAGAACAGGTTCCCTGTGTTCTGTTTACTCCTCTTGTGTCCACACCGCTTCGTCTAGCTTGGTCATCTTCCTGATATCGCAGCTGCCCTCTCCATGGAAGAGCCACCGTTACATTCACTCAGGATCTGGGGAGGAGGACAACTGCTCCACCCTTTGTTAGCCCCTTCCATATATGAAGCACACCTATTGCTTAATTCTGCACAGCACAGTAGAACTAAAGCCACGTGTCCTACCATGACTTCACAGAGACTTCAGGAATGGGTGTGAGGTACATCACACAAAATAACATGCTACTGTCACGTAGCTGTGATCAGAGCTTTGAGTCACTAAGCTCCCACTTGGCCTTGTGTGGCAGGGCTTGCTCCATGCCACCAGGAATATGCCGAGAAACTTTAGCACTCAGAGACTAAGCCAGATTGTCAGAAGGTCTCACAGAAAAGAGAATGCCTTTTCTTCAACCCAGTTGAAGTCCTATTTTCAAAGTCTTTGTTTCTTGTTAAAAGATTTTTTTTACTAGCTGCCTGGTCTTCAAGGTTTTAAAGACCTCACATGTTTTAGGTCATGAAGCCAAGAATAAGACAGAAATATAGATTGATCTTCCTACTTTTTGCCAAGTAGTACCTGAAGAATTTTTTCCAGATCCAGCCAGTTTGTCCTGTTTATTGACAAATTTTCCAAAATTCTGTCATTGAAGATACATTGACATTTTCAGTGAGGTGAGTTGTGTTCTTTTGGGTCTTTGTTGCTGGCTCAATGAAAGTTTGGAAAATACTGGCGTCTCCTCAGATATCTAAAATCCCACATACACATTTTAGCCAGATACATGACAGCCTACTAAATTGAAGAGATAACATTAAACTTCAATATATGTTTTCTTTGGAGTATACCAGAACCTCCCTACTATTTGGGATAAAAACTTGAAATAGAGCTACATTAAAGAATAGAATTTTTAATAATACTGAAAAAAATCAGCAATGGGGAAGGAAAATTTGATAAACTCTCTAAGATGACAGAGGGAAATAACAGATTAAATAATATGTAAGAAAATAATGTAGAAGATTAAAAAGCAGAGCGTCAAACATTTGGCTGGGTCATTTTCCAATAAAAGAGTTTTTTTTTAAGGTACAAAAGTAATAGCCAAAGATAATAGAAGACGATATTTTTCAGCTAAAAAGGATTTTTACCCCTGCAATATGTGAACCATTTTTTAAAATGGACCCCTGATACCAAGAACTGACTCACTGGTAAAGATCCTGATGCTGGGAAAGATTGAAGGCAGGAGGAGAGGGGGATGACAGAGGATAAGATGGTTGGCATCACCAACTTGATGGACATGAGTTTGAGCAAGCTCTGGGAGTTGGTGATGGACAGGGAAACCTGGCGTGCTACAGTCCATGGGCTTGCAAAGAGTTGGACATGACTGAGCAACTGAACTGATTGACATCTATTTTGACATACTGTGGGAAAGCTCTTAACAAAAATGAATTAAAATTGCATAAGAATCCTGAAAAGAAAAACAAAATACCTTCCAAAAAATTAACTGCCCTTAGACTTTTGACATCAAGTGGCAGAAGATAGTGGAGTCTGCTCCATAGAGTTGTTTGGTTTTAATGATATTTAGAATCCAAAAATACCACACTTAATCAATTTCTTTGGTTTTGGTTTTTCTTTTTTTTTTTTTTTTTGGTTCTGTTTTTATTTGGTTTTTGTTTGTTTTAGTTTTTTTGTTTTGTGAAGGAGATGGATATTCTTGAGAAAGATGTCATGGGGAAGAATAAAAAGCCTATCTGTGAAGAGAGAGAAATCTCCCCTGAAAATTCAAACATGTTTGAATATCTTTGAAATTGGAGTTCAAATTTGCACTATCTGTATAGTATTGGAAACACTGGAGCACATGGCAGAAACAGGCACAAATCTCCTCTTGAGGAATATACCTTCAACCCAGGTTTCACAAGATTCTCACAGAATAAGATCAACTGAACATGAACTCACATGGAAAGATTACAAAGCACAGGAGGAAACAAGTCACAATAAGAGAACAGAAACAATAAAATGAGGCACCCTTCCCCCATCAGATGTTGGAATTTTCATACAAAGAATAGTCAAATGTGTAAAAGTATTTAAAGAAGTAGAGGGGTAATGTAAACAGGAGCAAGAAATAAAAGACAAATGGAAAACTAGAAGTTCTAGAAACTTTTGATATTTCAAGTTCAGTAGATGAGTTATAAACAAGTTAGACATAACTGAGGAAGATAATAAAGTTAGATTTTTTTTTAGGTTAGCCAGAATACATCACAGAGTTATAAAGATATATAAATATAAGCAATTATGGGACACAAATATAGATGGAAAGTTCTAGAAGAAGAGAAGGGATAAGGCAATACTTGAGATAATTTTCTAATATAAAAGATGAATATATCTTCAAAATGAGTGTCTTAGGCTGTTTAAAACAATACTGCAGACTGTATGGGTTATAATCAACAAGCATTTCCTTCTCACAGGAAGTCCAAGATCATGGTGTTGGCAGATTTGGTGTGGTGGCTAGTAAGGGCCACTTCCTGTTTCATAGATATTACCTACTCACTGTGTCATTTTTACATGATAAGAGAGACTCTAGAGACTCTTTTAAAAAGAGCACTAATTCCATTCTTGAGGGCTCCACCCTTATGTCCTATCCTAAGCACCTTCCAGTGACTCCACCTCCTAACATCAACCCACCTGGAGGGTTAGGTTTCAACATATAAATTGTGCAATTGCACAAACATTCAGGTCAGAGCAATGAGGAAGAACTCCAAATCTGAAAACAGGAAACACACAGATGTACCAGCATGAAACTACAGCATATCAAAGAGGAAAACAAAAAACAGAGACAAAACTCAGCAGGATATTCGATACTATCATTAGGCTGACAATTATGGAAGCAAATAGCCAGTAGAAAAATATCTTCAATGAGATGACAGAAAATAACTGCTGATCTATAATTGTATATTCTTCGTCAAGTATACAAGGAGATTGAATAAATATATATATAAACTTCTGGTTTTGCCAGCAACCTTTGGCATTCTTTGGCTGGTAAATGCAGCACTCTAGTAGCAAGAATGCCCTGGTTTCTCAGACAGAAGGATTTTTAAATGGTACCAGATGAAATATGGATCTCTACAAAAGAATGAAGAACACTGAAAAAGGTAACTAAGGGGAAAACATTCCCTCTCTTCCTGGTCTTAGTCTTAGAAGCTCCTACCATGAATCTCTTATGGCATAGGGGAGGGAGGAGGGTGATTTGATGAGAGAGAAGGGAAGAAAAAAGAAAGAAAAAGGAGGAAAAAGGAGGAGGGAGAGATAGAAGAATGTCTGCTTAAGTATTAGTTTAGTGAACAACAATGTGACACTCCAGAAGAAATCTTAATTTTCCTGGAAGTGTATCAGGCATTTTCTTAGGATAATTAAATTTCTTCTCAAAAAGAGCAAATAGTCACGTTAGACTACAGAGTTCTGCCCCAGCTCATCCTTGAGATGATTGTCTGTCTCACCCATTCATAGAAGTAGCTTGCTCAAACTCCATCGAATAATTTCACCAGTTCAGTGGCTCTCAAACATTAGCTTACATGAGTATCACCTGGAGGACTTCCTGGACTAGATTTCTGGGCCACATCCCAGTATTTCTGATGAGTAGTTCTAAGATTGGGCCCCAAATTTTGCATCTCCAACAAGTCCCCAGATAATGATGGTGCTTCTGAACCAGGGACCACACCTTGAAAACAATCACATTAGTTCCTAGGGTGGGTACTATTTTTTTTTTATACTAGTATGCATTCAACAGAATTACCTGAGGAGCTTTTTTAAAAATGCAGGTACCCAAACTCCAACTCAAACCAATTAAATAATAATCTCTGGGAATGGAGCCCAAGAATCCTTATGGTTTAAAAGTTCCTCTGGGTGATTATAATGTACAGCTAGAATTTATAATCGCTGATTCACAGGAAACCAGTTGGTAAATATGAGCTTCCCAGATGGCTCAGTAATAAAGAATCCGCCTGCAAATGCACGAGATGCAGGTTCTATCCCTTGGTTGGGAAGATCTCCTGGAGAAGGAAATAGCAACCCACTCCAGTATTCTTGCCTAGAAAATCCCATGGATTAAGGAGCCTGGCGGGCTACAGTCCATGGGTTTGCAAGAGTCAGACTCAACTTACCGACTAAACAACTATTGGTAAATATGCAGGAATTCCCACACTGAGCATGTTTTAAATGGCTATATGCATGTCCATTCACCTAAGTTACAGGTTATGTCCAAATTATATGGAGAGTAGTGATATTGTAAGCATGAAGTTCCTGTGCTGGTAGATCCTGTATCAGTATCACTTATTGCAGCACATGTCACAGATGCTGATGTTTTGGTATTCCTACAATTATTATATGTAGTTCAGGCACGAGGACACAGGGACTCTGCTTCCACCTGAAGCAGCCACAGCAAAAAGGATCAGCCTGAATACCTGCAAACAGGTATTCACAACACAACTCAGTACACACAAAACCAAACATCCTAACAGTCATCACAAATGGGGGTTGGGTTACACAACTGGTCATAAACATTGTCATTGTCCCTGAACACAAATGTAAGGCAGCAAATCAATACTGTCTGCTTTTACTTTGATCAGAAGCCCTATAGAATCCATCTACCTTGTTCCCTGGGAAAGGGTATCCTAGGAACACAGTCCTGCATGTGTGCATGCTGAGTCACTTCAGTCATGTCCATCTCTTTGTGATGCTATGGACTTTAGCCCTCCAGGCTCCTCTGTCCATGAGATTCTCCAGGCAAGAATACCGGAGTAAGTTGCCATGCCCCCCATCCAGGGGATCTTCCCAACCCAGGGATCGAACCTGCAGCTCCTGCATTGCAGGTGGATTCTTTACTGCTGAGCCACTGGGGAAACCCCAAGAACACAATCCTAGGACCTCTTAACACTATCCGATAAGCTAAGACACCAAATTAGAGTGTATTTGATTACCTTTCACTAGTTTAGATCCCAATTTGTACGTCAGTTCCTTATAAGGGTAAGTGCCCGCCTTTCAGAATGTTGTCTAAACCTACCTTCCTAACACTTCCATGAAAAGAATCAGTGATGGATAGAACTCCTATTGTCTCAGTTTAGGGTTCAGGTTACACCCTCTGTGTTATTTAGAAACCTCTTCCTCAACAACTGAGTATCTACACATAACACCATTGCTCGTGATAGTTCCTTTTCCCACAGTGGTTTGTCATTAATTATCTAGCCATTTTGTTTTCCTCTGCTTGACTATATGGTTCGTCCATTAGTTACAGCTCACCAGCCGCTTGGCTTCCTGTGCTGCCTGCACTGAGACGGCCTGGAGCTAAGCATATTGTGCTGATTAGCTTAGTCCTTTGACAAGGGACTCATTAGATGGAAGGAAGAAGCCTAGCATTTAACCTAATGCCAGGTTGCGGCAGTGCTGCTCTCCTTGACCCACAAGTAGTCTTTGTGTTTCCTCTGCTAGGGCTGCCAGGGCTGCTGCTTTTTATCAGAAGCCCCGCCTTTAATCTCAGGGCACAGAGCCCTCCCTCAGAATAGGAGAGGACCAGTGTTTGTCCTGCTACCTGCTTGTCAGTGTAATAGTTTAGCCCTTTCCTTATTTGAAGTCAGGATCTAGGCCATCATTCTGGATTGTTCAAAGTTTTAACTGATCCAAAGTATAATTAGAAGCTTTGTTGTTATGGCTGTAGACAGCAGACCCATGAGGCCTTTGAACTCACATAGGTTCAACTAGATAGAAACTGGTGGTTTTTCTAAGAATATAGGTTTGTCTATGTCCCCTGAAATTCCTTACATCAAAATTACACTGTTGACTGCTGCTCTTTTCCTGACCTTAGAGGGATCATCCTCAGATCCAAGATCCAAAGCCCACAGTGAGTAATACCACTAAAGAAAATGCTGGAACAGATGGAGTCAGCTATTTTTAATTGGTCTTATACCATTCAGAGTTTGATCAGAAAAACAGAGACACTCTGAGTGATATAGCATATGGAATTTATTACAGGAATATTAGACTTTATGTAATTGTGGGACCAGTAGAGAAGTCTGTGAAAAACTGCTTCTCCTGAGTCTTGTGTGGGGTTTGAAGTTTCTATAGGTCAGCTGAACTAACACTGGAGAGAAGATTCTCTGGTAGCAAAGCTAGGCCTTAACTAAGGACTATTCCCTGACCCCAGAGTAAAAGGAATGAGCAAACATGCCCGGCAGGATTGCAGGTTTGATGTGAACCAGCAGCTCCCACAGCTCCCCCTTTATTGTCCTCTGTGGTTGTCCCATCCTTGTCTCATCACTGCATGCCGAGTGGGGGTAGCGGGGTGGGGTCTCAAGCAACTTCTTTCAGTTCACAAATCTCTGAACCAAAAGAAGCTGTAACAGAGGAGAACCTGAAGACCACACCCGGGAGCCTCATTCTCACCCAAATATGATTTTGATGGCCTGCACATCAACCCAGAGCCTAAGGCCATAATGGTAGATGACTTGGGGGGGGGGGGGCAGGAATTGAGTATATTCTGCATGTGGACAGAATATAAATAATTGTGGCCGTAAGGCCATGTGTACTGGTTGAAAGAAGATGTCTGTGGTATTCCGCTCTCCTCATCATGAGATGGACTCTGTTTCTTCTCTTCTTGAATTTGGGCTAACTTTGTATCTCGCCCTGGCCAATTCAATGTGGCAGAAATGATATGTGAGTTCTGGGGTCTGCACCTCAAGAAGGCTTGTAGCTCCTGCCCTTGCCCTTGTAGAATGCTCCCTGAGACTGACATGCTGTGAAAAGACGTAGAGAAGCCCAAACGTCCCGTCTCTCTCAGCTGCGGTGACCCCAATCCTGCTGACATATCACCAATATTCTGTTACATAAGTGAGACCAGAAGAAGGGCCACACAGTCAACCAAAAACCTGGAAATGATAAACTGATGTTGTTTCAAGCCTCTAAGTTTTGGGTTGCTGTGGCCGATTGTGTTTTCCAGTGATGACCTCCCCAACAGATCCCATCCAACCTGCTCATCTCACAGAGTGATACTGGCACTCCTCCCATCTGGTAATGGAGTCCACGTCCCTTCTCCTTGAACCAGATTTTCAACCAATAGGGTTAAGCCGAAATGATGCCATGTAACATCCTAGACCAAGTTATAAAAATACTTTCACTTCTGCCTTGTTTTCTGGGAACTTAGCTGCCATGATGTGAGGGCGCCCAGCCATATGGAGATGGTCCCACCTGAGGTCCCTGTAGACAGGCAGGATTAACAGCCAGAGGTAAATAAGCCTTCAGAAGATTCCAGCCCTCCCCACCCTCAAACCCCCACAGAAGACACCACAGGAACCAAGATGATCTGCCCTGACAAGCCCTGCCCAAACCCTTACAGATTTGTGAGCAAAAAGAAAAATAGTTGCTCTTTGAAGCTACTAAATTTGTGATGATTTGTTACATAGCAATTGATAACTGATGTAAATTGTATAGAGAATAATATATGTATCAAAGCCTATACAAATGTTTCAAATTACAGGTACTAAGCCTTCTTTCAGAGAAGGCAATGGCGACCCACTCCAGTACTCTTGCCTGGAAAATCCCATGGATGGAGGAGCCTGGTAGGATGCAGTCCATGGGGTTGCTAAGAGTCAGATACGACTGAGCAACTTCACTTTCACTTTTCACTTTCCTGCTTTGGAGAAGGAAATGGCAACCCACTCCAGTGTTCTTGCCTGGAGAATCCCAGGGACGGCGGAGCCTGGTGGGCTGCCGTCTATGGGGTCGCACAGAGTTGGACACAACTGAAGCGACTTAGCAGCAGCAGCAAGCTTTCACTTTTGCTTCACATCTACCACCACACAAGTACAGGGAGACTGCGAGTTCATGAGTTACTCATGAACTCATGAGCAAATGAAGAACAATAGAGAAGAATAACATATCACCCTGTAGAGCAAATACTTTAATTTGTTTCTCAGCAAAATTATCAGTTCCTACAAATCTTGATCTCTCAAGGCCATTTAGAAATATTTTATGACTAGAGTTCCCACACATGGGACTTTGCAGTAAAAAGAAATACGTGTACTTAATCCTCATGACAGCTCAATATAGAAAGCCTGCAGTTAATTAACTTGTGAGAAGAAGTATTTTGGGTTTTTTTATTTATTTTTAATTGAAGGATAATTTACAATATTCTGTTGGTTTCTATCACAAGTCAACATGAATCAGCCATAGATACACGCATGTCCCCTCCCTCTTGAACCTGCCTCCCACCTCCCACCCTGAGAAGAAATGTTTAGCACATACTTTATTTCCACTACTGTTTCTTGTTCTAGGAATCTTAATCTTGCTGGGTTGGTGGTTTGGGGAACTGAAGTAAGTGAATCTGGAATCTAGATGTTGGTAAGCGCTACTTCAAAGCAGAATAAACACCTCTTATGAAGTCAGCTCTTTTCCCTCCTTATCCACAGTTCCCCGGTGTCTCAGGTCTGCTTGAGCTGCACTGTCACCACCGCCAGGCTGGGGCATGACTGTGAACTTGACCCCACAGAGCACGAATGCTAGTGTTTGCACCAGATGGGATGTGAAGCTGCCCATTGAGGTCTAGACTCCAGTTAAGGAAGAGCTGAAACTTCTCAGTGATCTTAACTTTCACAGCTCATTGATTTCCAACCCTGGGCTGAAGAAATGCATCTTAATTCTGTGATTTTGGAAAGGAGACCCATGTTTTTTGGAGAGGGAGCTCAAACCTGCACACAAATCAGAAATGCAGTGAAATACTTTGGAAATGGAAGCAAAACCTATCAATCTTATCTTATTGAAGTTAAGTCTGATTACTTGTTTGGTTTTTTAACATTCCTAATGTTGTCTTTATGACTAACCCCACTTAATTTTTCTCACACTTAACTTTTAGTAACATAGAATATGACACAAGGCACCAGTTAATACAGAGTTCACTTTTGTTACAAATGCTGAACAACTTGATGAAGATGATATCCATGATCCTTCAGGTTCACACACATTACATGGGCTTTTTTTTAATTGATAACTGAATGTTCTCCAGCACCACAATTTGAAAGCATCAGTTCTTCAGCACTTGGCCTTCTTTATGGTCCAGCTCTCACATCTGTACATGGCTACTGGGAAAAACCATAGCTTTGACTACATGGACTTTTGTTGGAAAAGTGACATCTCTTCTTTTTAGTATGCTGTCTAGGTTTGTCATAGCTTTCCTTCCAAAGAGCAAGCATCTTTTAATCTCACAGTTACAGTCACCATCCACGGTGATTTGGGAGGGAGCCCAAGAAAATAAAATCTGTCACTGCTTCCACTTTTTCCCTTTCTATTTGCCATGAAGTGATGGGACCAGATGCCATGATCTTGTTGGTTGTTTTTTTTTTTTTTTTTATGTTGAGTTTTAAGTCAGTTTTTTCACTCTCTTTCACTCTCAGCAAGAGGCTCTTCAGTTCCTCTACAATTTTGGGCAAAATCATTTAAGACAAAGCCTATTTTATAAAGTGTTGGATATATCATGTAATTTAATACTGTACTGAAAGTGAAAAAGAATAGCTGTTTGGGTGCAGAATGGTTGTGTGGGCTGATGGAGAGCTGTGGCTGCTGTCATTGCTCAGCATCATGACAGTATTACACCACACATCACTAGCCCAGGAAAAGCTCAGATTCAAAGTAACGGTTTCTGCTTAATGCATACTGCTCTAGCACCACCATGAAGTTGGAAAATCATAAGTCAAACCACCAGAAGTCAGAGAGAGTCTGTACTTTATTCCTTTCTATGGTCAAATAATATTCCATCCTATGGACAGACCCGTATTCTTGATCCATTCATCACTCCAGTCCCTCTTTGGGCAGAAATAAAATGCTCAGAATGAAAAGTAAATTTCCAAATGCACACATCCACTTGAGCAGACATGTGTTTACTACCATGGGGAGCCGAGCACCAGTGAGTCAGCGCTGAGACCTGACCAGACTCACACCTCAGCCCTGCTTTTGTTCTGAGCTTAATCTCATGGCCTGTCCTGTTTTGGTTAATCTCTCCCAAAACCCTCTTACTATGATCCCATTTTTATGGTACTCCCTAACTTCCCTTCCTTGATCTGATTTCCGGTTATGAATATGCCCTGTTTATTTGGTTCAGGGTTACTCTGATTTCAGCACATCCCTACCTGATTCTTTTAGCATTTTCTTGCTTTCTTGTTTTCTAGAGAAAGTAAGAAAGGCAAATAAACCCTTGCTCTTCCCCTCCTGTCTCTTATCAAAATGATGGGAAGTAGCAGTGATACCATTCCCTGCACTCTTAATGACACAAGCATCTTTCCTGTCCACTTCTTTGAACACACTGGTGTGGTCTTTCCTGCCCAGAATGTACCTAGTCTGAAGACTTCATGCCTCATGGACTTGATTTTCTCCGTACCGTGGGAAAAAGAAGTAAATAAAAAAAGAAGTTGGAACAGAAAAGTAGATGAAATAATACAAGGGATTGGTGAAGAGAACAGCTGCCGTGAGTAAAAGAAAACATACTTTTTAATAAACTTTAGTACAATAGTGAGGACAAAAGCTTGCAAAATCTAAAATCTTTAGGATCATTTGTTTATTTATTAAAGTGTTTGCTGACCATTGGACAGACTTTTCACAGAATCCCTTTCCCCTAATTGATTATGAAAGTGTCCAACTCTTTGCAGCCCCATAGACTGTAGCCTGCCAGGCTCCTCTGTCCATGGATTTCTCCAGGCAAGAATACTGGAGTAACTTATATTACCATATGTAAAATAGATAGCCAATGGGAATTTGCTGTTGTGTCTCAGGGAACACAAATGAAGGCTCTGTATCAACTAGAGAGATGCGATGGGGAGGGAAATGGGAGGGAGATTCAAGAGGGAGAGAACATATGTATATCTATGGCCAATTCATGTGTTGATGTTTGACTGAAAGCAACAAAATTCTGTAAAGCAGTTATCCTTCAATTAAAAAAGAAAGAAAGAAAGAAGAATACTGAAGTGGGTTGCCATTTCCTTCTTCAGGGCATCATCCTGACCCAGGGATCAAACCCGGGTCCCCTGCATTGCAGGCAGATTCTTTACCATCCAAGCCACCAGGGAAGCTATTTGTCCTAACAAACTTGCTTCTTTGTCCTTGATTATGAACTTAGACTGGGGATTATGAACTTAGACTGGGGTGGATGTTTGCTCAGGAGACAAGGCAGCCCTGATATTCTTAGGGGAGGACTCATGGAGTGCTATGGAGAGAAATGGGGAACTTTTTGTTGTTCTAAAGGTAACAGAGCAAATAGTTTTTAACTTGAACTAGAAACACAGCTTTGGAGAGAACTGAGAAACTAGCAGAGAATCATGTGTTACTATTTCTTACCCTAAGTATGTAACAATAACTTAGCACTTTGTCAGGAAATATGCACATGCTGTATCCCTTCATCTTTCCTGTCAAATGCTTTACAGCTGCTCTTTCAGGTTCTCACACACCAAGATTGTTACCACATAACAAAGAACTATGAGCACAGCTCAGCTAGTAAAGAATCCACCTGCAAAGCAAGTGTTGGATTCCTGAGTCGGGAAGACGCCCAGAGAAGGGATAGGCTACCCACTCCAGTATTCTTGGGCTTCCATGGTGGCTCAGCCAGTAAAGAATCTGCCTGCAATGAGGGAGAGCCGGGTTTGATCCCTGGGTTGGGACGATCTCCTGGAGGAGGCCATGGCAACCCACTGCAGTATTCTTGCCTGGAGAATCCCCATGGACAGAGGAGCCTGGCAGGCTACAATCCATGGGATCAGAAAGAGTCGGACATGACTGACCAGCTAAGCACAGCACAGAGCACTGTTTTATTAGATGTAAGACTACAAGAGCTTCCAATCTAAATTTACATTTCAGTTCCTTGTTCCTTTATTAAGTTATCTTTAAAATTACAAAAGTAATCTATGCTTGCTAAGTTGCTTCAGTCGTGTCCGACTCTGTGCAACCCCATAGACAGCAGCCCACCAGGCTCCGCCATCCCTGGGATTCTCCAGGCAAGAACACTGGAGTGGGTTGCCATTTTCTTCTCCAATGCATGAAAGTGAAAAGTGAAAGTGAAGTCACTCAGTCACGACCCCATGGACTGCAGCCCACCAGGCTCCGCCGTCCATGCGACTTTCCAGGCAAGAGTACTGGAGTGGGTTGCCAGTGCCTTCTCCCAATCTATGCTTAGTGAATCACATAAAGTGTTACTCACTCAGTCGTGTCTGACTCTTTACAATCCCATGGACTGTAGCCCACCAGGCTCCTTTGTCCATGGGATTCTCCAGGCAAGAATAGTGGAGTGAGTTGCTATTTCCTTCTCCAGGAGATCTTCCCGACCCAGGGATCAAACCTTGGTCTCCTGCATTACAGGCAGATTCTTTACCATCTGAACCACCAGGGAAGCCCAGTGTGTCACATACAGCACACAATATTCAGGTATATCATGAAAAAAATAATTCCCTGCATAGTGACTGTTAACAGACTAGTGTCTAATTTTCCGCCCTTTCATTCACCATTCATCCATAAATGCTTGTTGACAACCTACAATGAAGGTTAGATCAATAAACAAAGCAAGGATTATTTCCCTTGTGGAACTCCTATCACAGCAGAGGAGAAAGAGGTCATTAAAATATAATTGTTTAAAAAGATAGGATGGGGTCTCTCAGGTAAATGAGTCAGAGGTTAGGGCTTTGCATCCCAAAGGCCATGGAAAAGCAAGGATTCAAAGGTGAAAGGGTTTGAACCTTTGGGTTCAGACCCAAAGGTTGAACGGAGGGTTCACTGACAACTTTGGTGAATAAAGCCAGGCCCCCTGGGGTCTGGACCAGCCACAGAACAGCAGTAATAAGATGTAACAATAATGGAATGTTTGGCATGTGGTAGCCCTCAACATGGTTTACCTAGTCTGACCCTCACAGAAACAGATAGGTACTACTTTAATCTCTGTTTTGCAGCTGAGAACACGGAGGTTGAGTAAAATGAATTTGCCCAAGAATACTCCAGACAGTGAGCAGCAGACGTGTACCCAAACCGAGCTCTGCTAACTTTCAGTTCAGTTCAGTTCAGTCGCTCAGTGGTGTCCAACTCTTTGCGACCCCATGAATCACAGCATGCCAGGCCTCCCTGTCCATCACCAACTCCCGGAGTTCACTGAGACTCATGTCCATCGAGTCAGTGATGCCATCCAGCCATCTCATCCTCTGTCGTCCCCTTCTCCTCTTGCCCCCAATCCCTCCCAGCATCAGAGTCTTTTCCAATGAGTCAACTCTTCGCATGAGGTGGCCAAAGTACTGGAGTTTCAGCTTTAGCATCATTCCTTCCAAAGAAATCCCAGGGCTGATCTCCTTCAGAATGGACTGGTTGGATCTCCTTGCAGTCCAAGGGACTCTCAGGAGTCTTCTCCAACACCACAGTTCAAAAGCATCAATTCTTTGGCGCTCAGCCTTCTTCACAGTCCAACTATCACATCCATTCATGACCACAGGAAAAACCATAGCCTTGACTAGATGGACCTTTGTTGGCAAAGTAATGTCTCTGCTTTTGAAAAAATATGCTATCTAGGTTGGTCATAACTTTCCTTCCAAGGAGTAAGCATCTTTTAATTTCATGGCTGCAGACATCATCTGCAGTGATTTTGGAGCTCAAAAAATAAAGTCTGACACTGTTTCCACTGTTTCCCCATCTATTTCCCATGAAGTGATGGGACTGGAATTCAGCAAATGCTGCAAATCAGGGCTTTGTGTAACATTTTGTTGAGTGTCTAGACTTAATGAAGTGACGAAGAATGTTAATAACAATACAAATTAAGCTTAAAAGCCTTTCTTGACTGTAGATGTTACATTGTGATAGCAATAAGAATTGAGAAAATATTCTACTGTTAAAAGCTATATTGGATTCAGCACAGAAGAAAACTCATATCATTGATTAATGAGTGAAGTTCCAACATGTCTTTGTTGTTTTGTTTTCATTTTAACTGTTACTATAAATGAAAATAGTAACCTCCATTCATATCAGAACTACACTTATTCACTAACTGCAGCCATAGGTTGACCATGAACACAAGAGTACAGCAAAAATCAATGAAAGCATATTGTGAGAATTGATTGGCTGTGTGGAATCTACAATAAAGAATATTTATGTATTTTATTATTACTTTTGTAAATTGTGTTATGTATCTTTGATATAATAAACTTTATAAGCTGTTAACCATCTACCAGCACAGCACTGAATAGTGGAGAAAGAATCTTGCACAGAGAAGCAGTAGTCTCTAAATTCATTTGTTCAGATACTGTCTTGCGCTACAGCTGTTTTATTCTTTCTTTTTTCTTTGTTTATGTGTTAAATATAACTGAATCATACAGTATATCAGGATATTTGCAACCTATGAGAACATGACATCCACTTTATTATCTCCTGTCTGGAACTTTCCAGTGACTCTTCAAAGCTTTATCAGCCGACTTCACAGTTCCACTTGGATATCTAACAGGTTCTGTGAACTTGTTATGGTTTCACCATGCACCCAATTGCTAGAACCAAACCCAAGGCAGCGCCCTTGATCCCTTACTTCACTTTCTCTTACCAGCAAATACCATTAACTCTGTGTATTAGTGGGCTTACACTACCAAAAGAAAATACTATAGGCACAGGGGCTTCACCACCAGGCGTTTACATCATCACAGTTCTAGTGAAAGCGCTCTTCCTGGCTTGCAGATTATTGCCTTCTCACCCTGTCCTCGCATGGCAGAGATGGAGAGAGAGGGTAAGCTCTCTGGTGTCTCTTCTTATAAAGGCACTAATCCCATTATGAGGATCGCACCCTCATAACCTCATCTAACCCAAACTATTGACCAAAGGCCCAATCCCCATTTGGGTTAGGACTTCAATCCATGAACTAGGGTTTAGGATTTCAACATCTAGATGTGACGGTGGGTGGGGGTCGCGGTACACCATTCATTCCACAGCCCTCTATTGCATAATATATTTCTGACCACTTAACTCCATCTCTGTTCCTTGTGCTGTACCCAAGTCACTATTACTCCCCACATAGACTATTGTTAAAGTTGCCTACGCTGTCTCTTTGTTGCCGGTTTCTCTTCTTATGATTGGTTCTCCACATAATTGGCAGTGTGTTTTTGGCTCAGACGGTAAAGCGTCTGCCCGCAATCCGGGAGACCCGGGTTCCATCCCTGGGTTGGGAAGATTCCCTGGAGAAGGCAATGGCAATCCACTCCAGGACTCTTGCCTGGAAAATCCCATGGATGGAGGAGCCTGATAGGCTGCAGTCCCTGGGGTCGCAAAGAGTCGGACACGACTGAGCGACTTCACTTTCACTTTTAAAACTGTAGACTAGATTGTTATTCTCTTGCATAGAATCCTCAGTGGTTTCCAAATGCTTTCCCATGACCCTCAAGCCCTACCTAGCCCCAGTGGCCTCATGAACATTCTCCCCATTACTTACTACCCCTCCAGCCACACTGGCCCTCTTCTTGTTCTTAAACGCATCAATCTAGCTCTTGCTTTGGAAACTTTTCCACTGCTCTGTCTGTGCCAGGAATGGTTTACACACTAATCTTCACATAATTGTCATTCAGTGTTCAGATCAAACATCACCTTTACAAAGAGGCCCTCTTTGGAGGGCATGTCCTGTATCCGCCACCCCCCCACCCCCCGCCCACCCCCACCTCCTATTACTCTCTATCACGTTAGGGTGGCAGTATTGCATGGTGGTTAAGAAAATCTGAAATCTGTAGGCAAACTACTCTATGCTGTTTACCACTGTGTGACTTTGGTCGAGTTACCTAAGCTCTCTGTGCATAAGTTTCTTCATGGGAGTTTCCTCATGGGTCAAATAGGATTGATGTACAGCTTCAATGAATTAACACTAAACGGTAATAGTAAATACTCAACATATGTTAGCTGCTATTATTATTACCTTTTTTCATTTTTTCAGAGGATTTACCATTATTCAATTATATGCTTATTGTCTCTCTCTCCCCTTATCCTCACCCCTACCCCACACCTCCTCTCCAGGATGTGAGGTCTGTAGAAACAGGAAATTTATCTTGTTTTATTTTCCAGGATATTTCCCCAGTCTCTAGAGCAGAGGTTGGCATATAGTGAGCATTTATAAAGTATATGTTGGCTAACTAAATGAACAAAGAGCAATCGTCAGAAAGGCATGAGAGTAACCAAGGGAGCGTAGAGTCATTTAGCTCATACCCAGCTTCATGCACAGTACTTTGAAACTTATTTGTTGGTGCTGGGGCAGGCACTTCAAAAACAAAAGTAACATTCCTAGCACCATCACCTCAATCACTTAAAAAGATTAATTTGGGCCCCTCAAATAACACACTTTTCTGTAATGACTGTTATCTTCTTTTCTTACTGGTTAGCACAGTTCATAGCTCAAAGGTGTGTCTTAAATATCTTTGGGATACACATAGTCTGTAACATAAGCTTGTAAGTTCTATAACATTTGTGTAGTGTTTACAGTTTACAAAGCAGGCCAATGTTCCTTACAACATGGGTGCACAATGTCTGTGGTTGACTTTAAATTTCTTCAGGACAGTGTAATATTCTTTGTGGGTTATTTGGTTTAAGCTATGCCCTAGAAGCAGCTAGCATTCTAATAACTATGAATCCACTCTTCAGAAATAGTTAGCTAGCATCATACCAGAAAGGCCACATTCCAGAGATGGAGCTACAAATAATTTAGTCACCTTAATCTCTGATAACACTGGATATTTTGCTAATTACCATAGTGAATGCCAGAAATGGCTTTTTACCAGAAAAAATAACAGCTTAATAATTATCATGATGAACACTAGAGATGAAATCTCAAAAGAATGCTCTCCATTCCTGATAAATCAGGGTTTAAAAATTCTAGTCCTCAACCTTTGCAGATGCCATCTGAGGCTTCATCCCTGTTGGTTCTGGCTTTCCCACTGGTCTGCAAGATTTTCGGTTGCCAGATGCTGACAGTGGAATCCTGCCTCCGCAGCCCTGTGGGTCTGTTTCTCAACTAGTCAGTACAAGCTGGTGGTCAAACCTACCTACAACTGCACCCTCCAATAGTGTGATCACACTACCTACATGTGAATTTTGAGCATTTATATATGGCTAGTTTAAATTGTAAAAGATACACATCAGATTTTGAAGACAGTACATAAAATGTAAAGTATCTCATTAATAATTTTTTATGTTGGGTGATTGTTTAAATCACAGTCTTCTGGCTATGTACCCATGCCCCTGAAGTGGGAGGTCAGAGCCTTAGTTGCTGGACTGCCAGGGAAGCCCCTCTTTTTACTATTTCAGATGTGGCTCCTAGAAAACTTAAAAATACATTTGTGGCTCAAATTCTATTTCTATAGGATAGTGCTGACCTAGGATGGAGAGTACCACTTTCAACCAGCTAATAAGACAATTAAATACTAACTGTGCCTACTTTCTAATAAATATTCATTTTATTTGCTTTCACTCACTTAATCTAGTGAAGTAACTGTGGCATCCTTATCCAAACTGTAATAAGCCAGAAAGAATTTAAAACTTTTAGGTGATTGAATGATTTATGTCAACTGTGAGGTTGTAAAAGTATTAAATAGAAGCGATGACTAAGATCATGTGTAAGATAGTAGAGAAAATATACTGGGTTTGAATCAACTAGTTCTAAAAAATATCACGTTTACTCACTTTATTTTCACAAGACCCTATTAAGTAGAAACTAAGCAAAATGGCTGTCTGGGGAGGCCTTACAAATAGCTGTGGAAAGAAGCGAAAAGCAAAGGAGAAAAGGAAAGATATAAACATCTGAATGCAGAATTCCAAAGAATAGCAAGAAGAGATAAGAAAGCCTTCTTCAGCGATCAATGCAAAGAAATAGAGGAAAACAACAGAATGGGAAAGACTAGAGATCTCTTCAAGAAAATTAGAGATACCAAAGGAACATTTCATGCAAAGATGAGCTCGATAAAGGACAGAAATGGTATGGACCTAACAAAAGCAGAAGATATTAAGAAGAGGTGGCAAGAATACACAGAAGAACTGTACAAAAAAGATCTTCACGACCCAGATAATCACGATGGTGTGATCACTGACCTAGAGCCAGACATCCTGGAATGTGAAGTCAAGTGGGCCTTAGAAAGCATCACTACGAACAAAGCTAGTGGAGGTGATGGAATTCCAGTGGAGCTATTTCAAATCCTGAAAGATGATGCTGTGAAAGTGCTGCACTCAATATGCCAGCAAATTTGGAAACCTCAGCAGTGGCCACAGGACTGGAAAAGGTCAGTTTTCACAATCCCAAAGAAAGGCAATGCCAAAGAATGCTCAAACTACCGCACAATTGCACTCATCTCACATGCTAGTAAAGTAATGCTCAAAATTCTCCAAGCCAGGCTTCAGCAATATGTGAACTGTGAACTTCCAGATGTTCAAGCTGGTTTTAGAAAAGGCAGAGGAACCAGAGATCAAATTGCCAACATCGGCTGGATCATGGAAAAAGCAAGAGAGTTCCAGAAAAGCATCTATTTCTGCTTTATTGACTATGCCAAAGCCTTTGACTATGTGGATCACAATAAACTGTGGAAAATTCTGAAAGAGATGGGAATACCAGACCACCTGATCTGCCTCTTGAGAAATTTGTATGCAGGTCAGGAAGCAACAGTTAGAACTGGACATGGAACAACAGGCTGGTTCCAAAGAGGAAAAGGAGTACATCAAGGCTGTATATTGTCACCCTGTTTATTTAACTTATATGCAGAGTACTTCATGAGAAACTCTGGACTGGAAGAAACACAAGCTGGAATCAAGATTGCCGGGAGAAATATCAATAACCTCAGATATGCAGATGACACCACCCTTATGGCAGAAAGTGAAGAGGAACTCAAAAGCCTCTTGATGAAAGTGAAAGTGGAGAGTGAAAAAGTTGGCTTAAAGCTTAACATTCAGAAAACTAAGATCATGGCATCTGGTCCCATCACTTCATGGGAAATAGATGGGGAAACAGTGGAAACGGTGTTAGACTTTATTTTTCTGGGCTCCAAAATCACTGCAGATGGTGACTGCAGCCATGAAATTAAAAGACGCTTACTCCTTGGAAGGAAAGTTATGACCAACCTAGATAGCATATTCAAAAGCAGAGACATTACTTTGCCAACAAAGGTCCATCTAGTCAAGGCTATGGTTTTTCCAGTGGTCATGTATGGATGTGAGAGTTGGGCTGTGAAGAAGGCTGAGTGCCGAAGAATTGATGCTTTTGAACTGTGGTGTTGGAGAAGGCTCTTGAGTCCCTTGGACTGCAAGGAGACCCAACCAGTCCATTCTGAAGGAGATCAGCCCTGGGATTTCTTTGGAAGGAATGATGCTAAAGCTGAAACTCCAGTACTTTGGCCACCTCATGCGAAGAGTTGACTCATTGGAAAAGACTCTGATGCTGGGAGGGATTGGGGGCAAGAGAAGGGGACGACAGAGGATGAGATGGCTGGATGGCATCACTGACTCGATGGACGTGAGTCTCAGTGAACTCCGGGAGTTGGTGATGGACAGGGAGGCCTGGCCTGCTGCGATTCATGGGGTCGCAAAGAGTCGGACACGACTGAGCGACTGATCCGAACCGATCCGATCAGTATTAATAATGTGTGTGTGCACGCGCGCCCAGTCGTGTCCGATTCTAAACGATCCCATGGGCCACGGATTTTCCAAGCAAGAATACTGGAGTGGGTTGCCGTTTCCTTCTCCTAGGGATCTTCCTGACCCAGGGACCCACAAACACTATTAATAATCCCAATTTCACTCCCCGCTGATTTAAGCGTAACTTCAGAGTCTCTTATCTGAAAGGGCTTCAGCTGGAATCACTTCCACCTCTGCCAGCTTCAGCCAGGGATTCTTAGGACTTCGGCCCACGCAGCACAGCCAATCAGAGCTGCGGGATTAGCCACGTCACTCTCCTAAAAGTCCTCACCAATTTCCAGAGTATGCCTCGTCCCCGTCCCGCCCCTTTTCTATTTGTTAGAGGCCAGCAGCGGCCATTTTTGATTAGGGCGGAAATCCAGTTAAGACGTGCAGTTAAAAGGCTAAAAATTAAAATCAAGGCTGACTTTCACGTTTAAGTCAAAGGCCAAGAGAGGAGACATCTTCACAGACCAACTAGGAGACTAGGGCCAGAGAGTGAGCCGCGGTCCCGCACTGGCGCCCACACTCAAGATGGCACCGGCCTGAGAAACACCTGCGCGGCCGCTCTATCTCGGTTCCGGGTGCTCTCGCCCTCGTGGTGGCGTTGGAGGGCTGAAGGCCGGCATTCTTTCCGGCTTCCGGACCCGTCTCTATGGTGCCGGAGAGACCAGACTCGGAAGATTGTGGGGGTAGTGGCCAGAGCGTCACGGGGGAGGCGAGGGTGGTTGGCGTCAACACGGGGAGACGAGGGGACCGAAGCTAAGACCCTTGGCCACCTCCCCCACCGCCCACCCGCAGGTAACAGGGAGCCGCCGGCTGCGTCCTGCGTCAGTGCAGGTCTGGGCCGCCGGGGATGGGGCCGGCCCGGGCCGGGAGCGAGGCGGGGGGCACGCGCCCCGCTCGCGGGTCCGCGCTTGGGGCCCGCGCGGGGGCGAGCTCGGCGCGGCACCGCTGCCGGTTGAGCGCTGCTTGCCGCCTCCGCGCATCCTCTCTGTGCTCACTGCCGGGCCCCCTGCTAATCCGGGCGTCGCGGAGGACCCCCCCACCCCGTGGGGCGTTGGAAGGGAGCCGCTGAGCCCGGCCTCGCGGGCAGGTGTGGAAGGTGAGCGGCCAGCGAAGTGGAATCGCCGCCCCGGCCTCTAAGCGACCCCAAGGAGTCGCGGTCAGATCCCCGCCGACCTCCAGCCTCCGCTCCCGGCCTGCCCCCCTGGCCCCCGGAAGGGCGAGTGTGCGCGGCGGGGCGAGAAGGTGCCAGGCGCTTGGGGCCCAGCCGCGGGAGCATGGGTTCGCGCCCGCCCTGGGATGCTGCCTTCATTCTCGTTCGGACACCGGTGCGGGGCCCCAGAGGCCCCGCTGGCTCCTGTCTCTGGGTAGTGCATTTTGTTTAGAATAAAGGTGAAACATATATAGGTAACCGTGCGAATACTCAGTTGGATCCTGAATTTTGGAATCCCTGTTACTGTTGTTTTTAAGGACTCGTGCGCATACCCCCAAAACATCCCGTGCCTTAGCTGAAACCATACTTAGTTCTTTAGGTACGCAAAGGCTTCATTATATATTGCTGGACTGAGTTCATTATAGGGAATGTATGCGTGAAACAGATCAAAGCGAAGGGCAAGTAATATTGTCACCTGATAACAAAATACCGATCAATAACAGATGTCCTTTGAACTCTCAGTGTAAAACCTTACTGTTGGAACTTACAAGTTGAGGGAGCTAAGATCACGATCATCCCAATTACTTGAGAAGGAGAGCGAGTTCCCCAAAGAACACTCATTTCTTTGTTTAGTGTATGAGTTGCCCAGTAACATAGACAAGGACTTTTAATCCCACAGGTGGCCTAGAAACTTGATGTGCTGCCCAAGGAAATAAAAGGATGAAGGAAGATAGGTGAACAACATTTTAAAGAGAAGACGATGATACCTATACAAGTCAGAAACTGCCTACCCAATATTTTATTTTAGTGTCTGTGTGCGCGGGAGAGAGATCAAACGTGTCCAACTCTGCGACCCCATCGACTAGCCCACCAGGCTCCTTTGACCATGGCATTTTCCAGACAAGAATACTGGAGCTTGGAAATGGGTTGACATTTCCTTCTCCAGGGGATCTTGCCGACCCAGAGATGGAGTCTGTGTCTCTTGGTCTCCTGCTTTGGCAAGCGGATTCTTTACCAGCTGAGCCACCAGGTGGTAAATTCTGAAAAATACCTATGCTAATATTAGAATATCTTTTTCTGCCTTTTTGTGACTTTTTCATTTCAAAGTTAAATGATTTGGTGCTTTCCCCTTTACTCTTCAAAACAAAAAAGAGCATTTTGGAAGTCCAGGTGTTCTTGTTTACCAGTATTACATTTCAGTAAGTCCATGTTAGCTGAATTGTCATTTTTAAAGCGTTGTTTATAGCAATAGTTTTTGTGCCTCTTAGGATACAGAATTGTGAAGCTACGAATTAAGAATTACTGCTTATAAGACATATACAAATTGCAGTCAACAGCGCATCTTTATATTTCCCTCCTGATATTTATTTCTCAATAGGGCCTACCTGGTGGCTCAGACGGAATTGAATCTTCCCGCAATGCAGGAGACCGGGTTCAATCCCTGGGTTGGGAAGATCCCCTGGTGAAGGAAATGGCATCCCACTCCAGTATTCTGGCCTGGAGAATTCTATGGACAGAGGAACCTGGTGGGCCAAGTCCATGGGCTGGCAAAGAGTCAGACACCACTGAGCAATCAACACTAACTAATGAAGTTTTTACTGAAAGTAGGCTGTACTCCAACTACTGTAAGCGCTGCAGGGTGGTATCTGTCGACTGCTGTCAACATTAATCATGCTTTCAAACTGATAAAATGTCATCCTTTTGAGTTCTCACAAGGAAGGGGTTCATTTCTTTCAATTTTCAGGTGGTATTTCTTTAGGTCATGGACCCAAATAAAACCCAGTTTTAACATCTTCCTAGAGCAGTACTTTGTGATCTGTAGTTAATCGAGTCCCCTTTGTTGGTTGAATCCACAGATGTGGGACTGCAGATATGGAGGGTCAGCTGTAAAATTATACTCAGGTTTTTGACCAAGAGGGTATGGGTGCCCTTAATTTCCTGTGATTTTAAAGGGTCAGCTGTTGTTGAGATACTTTTTAGTACTGTTTCTTGTTGTCATTTGGGGTGTTTTTTTGTTTGTTTGGGGGGGTTATTTATTTATTTATTTTTGCCTCTATCATAATTCTTCAGTTCAGTCGCTCAGTCGTGTCCGACTCTTTGCGACCCCATGAAGCGCAGCACACCAGGCCTCCCTGTCCATCACCAACTCCTGGAGTTCACCCAGACTCACGTCCATCAAGTCAGTGATGCCATCCAGCCATCTCATCTTCTGTCGTCCCCTTCTCCTCCTGCCCCCAGTCCCTCCCAGCATCAGGGTCTTTCCCAGTGAGTCATGAGGTGGCCAAAGGATTGGAGTTTGGAGCTCAAAGTATTGGTAGGTAGGAGCTCAGTGGATTTGTTACAAAGCCAGCTTAGTTCTTATCCTCAGAAACATTCTTTGGTATTAAAAAAAAACAACATCAATTTTAGGTCACTTTAGCCCTTATACATGTTATAATCCTTATTCAGGTTTATATGTAGGTCTGTAGCCCTTTGAAATTCTTTGGTTGGGGTATGTGTTTTAAGTAGTATTACATACTCCGATAACCTAGTAAGTGTTGAATGGAACTTTACCAAGGTGGGGGAAAAAAATCCCAAGTAGAGGGTCTATGTATAATGATTCTTGGGTTTATATTTACCCAAAGGATGAAGATTTTAAAGTGAATTTTTTAAAGGTCCACTTAGATTTTTGGCTGTTACTTAGAGCTCGCAATTTGCTTCCCATGCTGCCAGAGTTAGTAAGAACTCTTTTTATCTTGTATTTTTTAAGTTATGGTAAAGCCAGAACTAAAAACTGACTGCCATAAACTTTTCAGACATGTGTTGTTTGGCCTATACAGGTTTAAAAATGTTGGAGCCAATGTTTAAAAATATAGAAATTTCCACATAAATATTCAGGCTCTTGGCTCTTTATGGGTAAATCGTGTGACCTGGCAGTTGTGAAGTGGCAGCTGTGGTTGGAGCCTTGTAATGCTGGCTCCCTTCGTAGTGTAAACCCAGTCACAGTAGGCGCCTGTGCACACAGTAGGCGCCTGTGCACACAGTAGGCGCCTGTGCACACAGTGAGCCCTTTACTACTCCACCAATACTGCTGAACCTCTATGTACTGTCTGTTGTAACCACATGAGTTTGTATCCTTGAAAGATATGCTCTTATTGTGGAACAGCTGGGAGGTGCAGGCAAATGTATGTCTGTGTTTGTGACAAACACAGAATGTGAATTCACATATATTCACATTGATGTATGTGCATCATCCATGATCTGACATCCACAACAAACCTGTTAATACTTAACACATCTTTCAAGTGTGTGTGTGTGTGTGTGTGTGTGTGTAGCTATAGCAGTAGATCACTCATCACTATAATCATAATCAAGGTATACTGAATATATCCATTCCCTCCAGAGTTTCCTTGCACCCTGTTGTATTCCTGTCCTCGCCCATGGTTCCTCTAACTAGTCTCACCCCAGGCAACCACTTACCTGTTTTCTGTCCTTATATAAAGTTTGCATTTCCTAGAATCTCACATCTTTTTTAATGTTTGGGATTATACAGTTTTGCTTTTTCCCCTTTTTAGCATACTTTGGAGAGCAGTCATGGGATTGTATTTTTTCTTTTATTTGTTGTCATTTGTGTTCAATGAGTTATCTGTTTCCCTTCCCATTATTCTGCTGGTGTTTTATGTTTTCTTGATTTATACAAACTTTCTGTTTGTTAACATGTCTTTCAACATTTTTAGAAATATTTTCCAGTTTGTAGTGTTCTCCATATAATTGTGAGTTGTTTTAGACATCCAGAAGTTTATCATTTTTGAATGATCAAGTTTTGCAGCACTTTCCTCTGTGAGACTGGATATAAGTGGGTTAGGGAGCCAGAGAGCCCTTATTCTGTATTGGATCGCTTTTCCTCTGTGGAAGTTCTGTGTGTTCAGTGGGGGTTGGGAACGACAGTAACTGCATGTGTCTGTTTAGTTAAGTGCATTTTTTTCTAGAGCTATTACTTGTTCATTGTCAAGCCTTGCAGGTAACTTGCTGAACTTTGACTGTCTTTGTTGTCAAATGGCCTAGTTGATGAGGATTGTAGGCAGTGGCAGGAGTTTCTGCAGCGGAGTGCCTGGGTCTGGTTACTTGGCTGTCTCTGGCTCATGGCTCAGATACTCAGCGTTTGGAAATGTTTCCTGTTTGCTTTCAGGTCTGCTTGGCTTTGAGAAGGAGCTGCAGCACCCCTGTCTCACCGAATAAGGGATGGGCTCAGAGAACAGCGCTTTGAAGAGCTATGCCCTGAAGGAGCCACCGTTCACCTTACCCTCCGGACTTGCTGTTTACCCCGCTGTATTGCAAGATGGCAAACTCGCGTCAGTTTTTGTGTATAAGAGAGAAAACGAAGATAAGGTTAATAAAGCTGCCAAGGTACCTTCATAGGTGACTACCTAATAGCTAGTACTTTTTACTGTCTTCTTGTTTTCTATTTTAAAAAATCATGAAATTAATAAAGTTCCAAGGGGGTAGGTCATAGTAATATTTTCATTCATGGCCTTTGAAAATACAGTTGTCTTTACCTCATGGGAACGTCACCAGCTTGTATCACGAGGTCAAGTACCACAGATGAGCCAAAAGCTTTATGCAACTCAGCGTAATAGCTCTTCTCATCATATTGTATTTTTTTAGTGAGAAAGTTTGGGAGGGGATTTTACATGGCTTACAGAAGATAAAGGGACTTAATTCTAGCTTAGCAAAAATGCTGTAAGTACGGACAACATTTTAATTGGTGTGCTGATGATGGGATGGACCTGGAAATTATATATTTTAGGAACTGTAACTGGTGTGTTTTCCTTTCCTGAGGCATTGTGGTGCTCCCGGAAAGAATGTGAAACTGGAATGTGGGATGGGATGCCCCAGAAAGACTGTGACCTGGGCCCTACTTCTTGCTGAGGGACCCTAGAGCATTAACCTCTAGCAGCTTCAGTTTTATTATTAGGAAGTTCCTCCCACCTCAGGCCTCCTAACTGCTGCTTCTGTGAAGGGCGCCAGTGAGCCAGCGAGCTGGCTGACCTGCTGTCAGGGGATCTTGGGCTGTCATTGGAAAAAATGACTCCACCTCGGAATATAATTCAAGAAAATAGCCCTAAGTATCTTTTCAGATTAGAGAAAAGGAAAGTATTAGCTGATATTTCTTTGTCTAGTTAGCCATTTCCTTGGGTATTCAGGCATTCAGATTATCTTCAGGAAGGTTCTAAAAAGGAAAGCCCTTTCAGATTGATGGATTATCTTTGTTAGACGTTATGGTCTGTATTATCTTGAGTCTCTTTGAACTAACAATAAGAATGAAACATTGATATATATTTCATAAGTGTTAGTCGCTCAGTGTTTGACTCTTTGTGACCACATGGACTGTAGCCCATCAGCTTCCTCTGTCCATGGAATTCTTTTGGCAAGAATACTGGAGTGGATTGCCGTTTCCTTCTCCAGGGAATCTTCCTGACTCAGGGATCAAACCTGGGTCTCCAGAACTGCAGGGAGATTCTTCATTGTCTGAGCCACCCAGGAAACCCTGTATTTCATGATGCTGCTGCTAAGTCTCTTCAGTTGTGTCCGACACTGTGTGACCCCACAGATGGCAGCCCACCAGGCTCCCCCTTCCCTGGGATTCTCCAGGCAAGAACACTGGAGTGGGTTGCCATTTCCTTCTCCAAGGCATGAAAGAGAAAAGTGAAAGTGAAGTCTCTCAGTCATACTTGACTCTTCGTGACCCAATGGACTGCAGCCGACCAGGCTCCTCCATCCATGGGATTTTCCAGGCAAGAGTAGTGGAGTGGGGTGCCATTGCCTTCTCCCCTGCAATGGCAACCCACTCCTGTATTTCATAGATCTGTTTAAATGGTTTATACCTTGATCATGATTATAAAGGGCTATATTATAACATGTAGTGTTAGGAATATAGTTTAGGCATTTTGTCTGTCACACCAGTTCATTATTTGATGTCTCTGATCAGCCTTGAGATTAACAGGTAAGATGGTTCCTAAGGAAAATGTTTTACTCAGAATGCATTTTCCATTAATGTGCTCTGATAAAAAGTGTAGCTGGCTGTTGTATCACTAAGTAATTGTGCTTTTTGGTAAGACCACACATTTGTCTCTTTTCCAGCCCATCTGGGAATTGATAATAATTTTTTATTGTGAGTTTACAAAAGATACAACGCCTTGCCTCCCTGTCTTTTGCTTAGGTGCAGTTAATATCTGACATACTTCCTGTTGTTTTCATCTAATAAGATTGCATATTTTTAAAAAATAACAATTGACTATTACTAGTTAGGCTGCAGTCCATGGGGTTGCTAAGAGTTGGACACGACTGAGCGACTTCACTTTCACTTTTCACTTTCATGCATTGGAGAAGGAAATGGCAACCCACTCCAGTGTTCTTACCTGGAGAATCCCAGGGACGGGGGAGCCTGGTGGACTGAGCGACTTCACTTTCACTTTTCACTTTCATGCATTGGAGAAGGAAATGGCAACCCACTCCAGTGTTCTTACCTGGAGAATCCCAGGGACGGGGGAGCCTGGTGGGCTGCCGTCTGTGGGGTCACACAGAGTCGGACACGACTGAAGAGACTTAGCAGCAGCAACAGTGAGGTACTAGAAATTTATAATCATTTATAAGACCATATGATTTTTTAAATTATGTTAATCTTTATGGTGTATGTAGCATGGAAGTTGAACAACCCAAATCATAAAAGTTTTAAAGGGAAGAAGCAAAACTCAGGCAGTGTTTGACGACTTCCACACTAGGAATTGCAAAACTTGAGAAGGAAGATTTTTTTCTGCCCTTGGTATCTACACATACTCTTCTGAGCCCTGACTCTTCTCTAGTAGTTCATACTTGTCCCTTAGGTTCCTCGGGCTATCATGTGGCTTTGAATACCTGAACCATGAATCTGAGAAATTTTGAAATGGCAACAAAATGATAAGGAGTTTAAATGAAGGTCATAGTACTTGAGAAACGAATGGCATTGCAATAGGTTTTAGAGACTTGGTTTCCTAGATACCTGAAATATTGAAGTGCCATCGTTAGCTTGCTTCCTTTCTCTAGAGATCAGGTTCCTAATCCTACCACTGACATGTCTAATAGCTGTCAATGGTAGGATTACCATTTCAAGCAGATACACAGTGTTTCCTTAGCCAAACATTGTTAGGTAGGGATTATGCTCTTCTAACCATGTTGTAAATAAAAAACAGCAGTCTCAGCACACTGTTTAACCTCTGAAGTCAGATGAAATGCAGGTATAACCTTTGGCCACAAAACAGTATCAGAAATACTTCAAGTCCATCACACCTTCTCATTTTATCCTGAATTCATTAGCTGTTTATACAGCAGTGTAATTTTCTCACTGGGATTATGATTCATTTCTAACCAGTAGCCTGCAAGGGGTGGTAAATCCTGTCAGAACTTGGTTACTCTGTGGTTTGCTATAATATAATGTAAGTGCTTAGTTAGGGCCTCATGGTGAGTGCAGGCTCAAAGAATGGTTCCTAAGTATCTTTCTGTCAGGCAGCCACATCAGAATAGGTATTTAGATGCTGTGTAGGTGCTCTGTGGAGTGCCTTAGGAGACATGCTCTAATTCCAGGGTGGGTTCACGCTGCTGTCGGTCAACATATCTGAGAACCCACATTGTGTGGGCATGAGAGAGAAATAGAAGGACTGATTGCTGTGCTTAAAGGAGCTTGAATTCTTTTTGGGAAATGCTTTACTGCTTTTCCTTATGCTGACATTTTCTTTCTGTTCCTCTCCCTCTCAGCCTTTTTTATGCTATTTATAACCCCATTCTGGTAAATCAACTTCCCTGTATCGTCAGCTTTGAAAAAAATGATTTCCTTCCCTTCATGGTCAAAGTCTGGTTCTCTTACAAGGCTACCAAGCACCACCTGCTGAGAAGAACTTGGAAGTGTTACCCCTCCCTCCGGGTGTTAGGGTCACCAGGTGGCACTGGCCCTCGGCTAGTTCCCACCACAGTTCTCAGACTTCACATTCTCATCCTTTTGTCTCTAAATAGCTGTCAAAACCTCGTCTGAGCTCCAGATCTATTATTTCCACGTGCCTATTCAGTATCTCCTGTTCCCAAAAGCATGCTTTCCAGCATAGAATTCTTTATCCCTTTACCTTCCTGCATTTTATTCTTGGTTTATGATCCTGCCTCCAGACAGTGAACATTTAAAGAGAATGGACTTCTGTCTTTTTCTCCAATTTGAATTTTAGGGGTAGGAGGAAGAATATGTCTCCTTGAAGATTCTTGCTCACTGATTTAGGCATCTTGTTATTTTGTTGTAGTTCTTTAGCAGAGTGACAGTAAAGCTTTCTCCCTGTCTAAAAACTTACAAGTGAATTTAAGCTACAGTTGAGAACTACTTTGTGTTGTTTCCAAAGTGAAGTAGCAAGTTCGAGGTAGAATGGTAATGAAAAGTCAAGCCCCTGAGGCTTGAATTAATTCTCTGAATGGCTGAGTCCTAACTGATTCCTGAATAGTAGGGATACCACACACTTAACATCTGTGTGTGGGCATAGATCGGCAAAATATCTACTACTGCTGCTAAGTCACTTCAGTTGTGTCCGACTCTGTGCGACCCCATAGACAGCAGCCCACCAGGCTCCCCCGTCCCTGGGATTCTCCAGGCAAGAACACTGGAGTGGGTTGCCATTGCCTTCTCCAACGCGTGAAAGTGAAGTCGCTCAGTCGTGTCTGACCCTCAGCGATCCCATGGACTGCAGCCTACCAGGCTCCTTCATCCATGGGGTTTTCCAGGCAAGAGTACTGGAGTGGGGTGCCATTGCCTTCTCCAATCTACTACTACTCATATTTAATAATATAAAGGTCCTCACTCAGAATCCTCGTACCTAGTGGAGTGAATGAGATGTGATCGATACTTGGTAACTTTGCGACAAATGGTTTCAAATAACTCTCATTTGATAGCAGTCACTTTTCTCCACCAGAACAAAAGCATTTTTCTCTTTAATTGATGTTCATTGAGAAAATATCCTAGTTACACTTAGCAAGTACATCTTGTCATTCCATCTGTTCTTTGGAACAGAAGTTTAAATCAAGAAGTATTTCTATTTCATTCTTAACTGCTAACCTTTCCTGTGAATTTATGCATAATTTTATGCATAACTACATGTGCCAAAGAGGAGTGACAATGTTTTTGCTAAGTTAAGTGCCTTATTCAGAATCATGCAAGATTTATTCCATTCTTTCTTCCTTCATTTAAACAAATAAGAAGCCACTTGGGACACCTAATTAGTTAATGAAAAGAGAAAAGTTTTAAAGATGGTTGAATAATGTGCTGGATCATAATACAGTTTTGAATGGATTAGTACCCTGATCCATAATAAACAATTTAATTTTGTTGATCTTGCTTTCTTATTTTTTGCCTTTTTACCTAAACATTTAATCCCCTTAATTATATTCAACTATCTTTAAAGCTTTTCTCTTTTCATTAACTAGAAAACTGATCATCAAATAAAGAATTTGTATCTGCAATTGGATAAAGTGTTTTCTAAATCTCAGTTTGATTCAGGTAGTTGATATTATTCAGGTTTTCTAAGTTTTTATTTATTTAGTTTATATTCTGCTAGTTCTATTGATTTTTTTTTCTGTTGATTGTTGAGACAGGAGCTTTAAAATCTCCAACTCTGATACTATGATTGTGAAATTGTTTTTCCCTTTCATTTTCCCAGTTTTTACTTCATGTGTATCTTGAGTTTCTGCTCTTATGCACATACACATTTATAATTAGTTATGTCTTTTTAATGAATTATCCCTTTTATTCTTTAAGTAATTGTCCCATTTTATCTCTGGCCATACTCTTTGTCTTGAAGTATATTTTGTCTGATAGGAATATATCCATGTCAGCCTTCTTTTGCTTACTAATATCCTTTTCCATCAAATTCATTTATTTTCTATTCATTTACCTATCTCTGTCTTTTGTCTAAAGAATGTCTTCTATAGGCAGCATATAGTTGGATCTTCCTTTTTTTATCCACTCTTAATTGGAGTGTTTAGTTTTTTAACATTTAATGTAATTATTTATCATTTGTTATCTTTTCATCCCCTTCTGATTTTTGTTCTTCCGTTCCCCCTTCTTGTGAATTATTTTAATATTTTTAGTATTCTGTTTTAATGTATCTTGAATGGGGGCTATATATTTCTTTATTTTTTTAAAAATAGTTACACTGAGGACTTCAGTATACATAACTAACTTTTAGTTATGGTTATTAACTGTGGTTAGTTAGTACTAACCACTAATTGTGGTTAGCATTGTACCACAGTCACATAAAATGTAGAAGCCTTGGAATCACATAGATGTCTCCAGCCTCCAACCCTGCTGTCCTTTTGTTACATGTATATTAACTGTATGTGCACAATGTACATCGCACACATGGAAAACCTTACCAGGCAAGTGTTACAGTGCTTACTCTACATACTGCTACTGCTACTGCTAAGTCACTTCAGTTGTGTCCGACTCTGTGCGACCCCATGGACTGCAGCCTACCAGGCTCCTCCGTCCATGGGATTTGCTAGGCAAGAGTACTGGAGTGGGGTGCCATTGCCTTATATATTTTATTTTATTATTTTTTTTTTGGTAATTTTATTTATTTTTTTTCTTTTTTTAAATTTTATTTAATTTTTAAACTTTACAATATTGTATTAGTTTTGCCAAATATCGAAATGAATCCGCCACAGGTATACCTGTGTTCCCCATCCTGAACCCTCCTCCCTCCCCATACCCTCCCTCTGGGTCGTCCCAGTGTACCAGCCCCAGGCATCCAGTATCGTGCATTGGACCTGGACTGGCGACTCGTTTCATACATGATATTATACATGTTTCAATGCCATTCTCCCAAATCTCCCCACCCTCTCCCTCTCCCACAGAGTCCATAAGACTGATCTATACATCAGTGTCTCTTTTGCTGTCTCGTACACAGGGTTATTGTTACCATCTTTCTAAATTCCATATATATGTGTTAGTATACTGTATTGGTGTTTTTCTTTCTGGCTTACTTCACTCTGTATAATAGGCTCCAGTTTCATCCACCTCATTAGAACTGATTCAAATGTATTCTTTTTAATGGCTGAGTAATACTCCATTGTGTATATGTACCACAGCTTTCTTATCCATTCATCTGCTGATGGACATCTAGGTTGCTTCCATGTCCTGGCTATTATAAACAGTGCTGCGATGAACATTGGGGTACACGTGTCTGTTTCCCTTCTGATTTCCTCAGTGTGTATGCCCAGCAGTGGGATTGCTGGATCATAAGGCAGTTCTATTTCCAGTTTTTTAAGGAATCTCCACACTGTTCTCCATAGTGGCTGTACTAGTTTGCATTCCCACCAACAGTGTAAGAGGGTTCCCTTTTCTCCACACCCTCTCCAGCATTTATTGCTTGTAGACTTTTGGATCGCAGCCATTCTGACTGGCGTGAAATGGTACCTCATAGTGGTTTTGATTTGCATTTCTCTGATAATGAGTGATGTTGAGCATCTTTTCATGTGTGTGTTAGCCATCTGTATGTCTTCTTTGGAGAAATGTCTATTTAGTTCTTTGGCCCATTTTTTGATTGGGTCATTTATTTTTCTGGAGTTGAACTGTAGGAGTTGCTTGTATATTTTTGAGATTAGTTGTTTGTCATTTGCTTCATTTGCTATTATTTTCTCCCATTCTGAAGGCTGCCTTTTCACCTTGCTAATAGTTTCCTTTGTTGTGCAGAAGCTTTTAAGTTTAATTAGGCCCCATTTGTTTATTTTTGCTTTTATTTCCAATATTCTGGGAGGTGGGTCATAGAGGATCCTGCTGTGATGTATGTCAGAGAGTGTTTTGCCTATGTTCTCCTCTAGGAGTTTTATAGTTTCTGGTCTTACGTTGAGATCTTTAATCCATTTTGAGTTTATTTTTGTGTATGGTGTTAGAAAGTGTTCTAGTTTCATTCTTTTACAAGTGGTTGACCAGATTTCCCAGCACCACTTTTTAAAGAGATTGTCTTTAATCCATTGTATATTCTTGCCTCCTTTGTCAAAGATAAGGTGTCCATATGTGCTTGGATTTATCTCTGGGCTTTCTTGCCTTATATATTTTAAATAAGAGGGAAAAAAATGGAACCTTCCGCTTTAACCTGATATTTACTATTTCGGATGCTTTTCATGCAATCCTGAAGATCCAGGTTTCCCTTTGTTGTTGTTTCCTTTTCAGCTTGAACTAACTTTAGCATTTTTGTAGAGCAGATCATCTAGCAACAACTTTTCTGTTTTCTTGATCAAAAATGCTTTTAATTTGCCTTCTTTCCTGAAGGGTATTTTTTCTAGGTACAGAATTCAGGTTTGATGATTTTTTTTGTTTCATTGCTTTAAAAATAGTTTCCCTTTATCTTTCAGATTCTGTTTTCTTATGAGAAATTAGTATCATTCAGTTTGTTATCTCTCCACCTGTGTTGTTTTTCTCTAGCTACTTCTAAGATTTTTAAATTGATCTTTGATTTTCAGCAGTTTGATCATAATGTGTTTAGGTGTAGTTTTCTCTGATTTATCTTATTCAGCGTTCACTGACATTCTTAAATCTGTAAACTCAAGTATTTGGCCAAATTTGGGAAGTTTTCAGCCATTATATTTTTTTATGTCCCAATTATTTCTTCTTTTTTTTAAGAACTCCAGTTATGTGCATTAAACTTTTTGTTATTGTCACCCAGGTTTCTGAAGCTCTGACCTTTTCTTTTACTTTTTCTTCTTCGTTCTTTAGATTGGTTAACAACTTTAAGTTCACTGAGTCTTGTCTCTGTCATTATCATTCTGTTATTAAGTTCATCCACTGTATTTTTTTATTTGTAGTATTTTTAATTTATAAAATTTCCATTTAGTTCTTTTATATAACATTCATTTCTCTTCTGAGAGCTTTTAGCTTTCTACTTATTTTATAACTGTTTCCTTTATCTCCAGGCGGGAATGGTGGTGATAGCTGCTTCAGATTCCTTCTGATAATTTCTAGTATCTAGTGTCTGGTCAATCTTGGGGTTGGTATTTGTTGGCTGTTTTTTCACATTTTCATGATTCTTTATCTTCTGAGTGATTTTGGATTGCATCCTGGACATTTTGAATGCCCCGTTGCATAGACTCTTGGTTCTGTTATAATTCTCTGAAGAATGTTGATGTTTTTCGTTTGCAGATGGTCAATTCCCTTGGGTTCAAGCTCCCCGCCCACCTTTTTTTTTTTTAAACTACTCTCCTCTCACCCTTCCTGTGCATGGTAGTTCAAACCTTAGTTCATTTTTCAAAACTTTGCTGTGCTAATTTGGGTCTGTCCTGTGACTGGTTCTGGGGTTAGTCTGAGACCTGTGTGGGTATACAGGTAACTGGGGCCTCTTCTCCCTCCCTCGGCTCTCTCTCCTCTGGGACAGCTTCCTCAGACTCAAACCTGCTTCGGTTCTCCTGGCCACAAAGCTGGCAGAGTTTCCATTCGAGTTCCAGCCACCTTTGCTGCACTGCTCTGCACCTGGGGCCTGCCCTCAGCGCACAGCTGTGAGAAGGGACATCCCCCGAACCGGGAAACTCACCCCATGGGTGACTGCTGTCCATAATCTACATGCTCTTGTTTACTTTTCAGAGTTCTCAGGTGTTGTTTTCCGTGCTTTGTTCAGAGTTTATAGCAAAAATCATTGGAAATCTGGGCTCTTCGGAGCTTACACTCATGAAAATGAAAGTCTCTCTAGAGTAATATAAATGCTGGTTAAGTAAACACTGTCAGAACAAGTCATGGATTTTTCTTTGCCTTATTTGAAACTTGGGGCTTAGATGGGGGAGGTAAGAAACTGGAGAAGACCTTGAATTTAAGTATACATTTTCTGAATTGATTACAATATTTATGAGACTATAATTAATCTTGGGCTTTCCTGGTGGCTCAGATGGTAAAGCGTAGAGTCATTAACTTTACCAACTTTTCTGTTTGTATTTTTAAAGCACCTGAAGACCCTTCGTCACCCGTGCTTGCTAAGGTTTTTATCTTGCACTGTGGAAGCAGACGGCATTCATCTCGTCACTGAGCGAGTGCAGCCTCTGGAAGTGGTTTTGGAAACGTTGTCTTCTGCAGAGGTCTGTGCTGGGATCTATGACATATTGCTGGCTCTTATCTTCCTTCATGACCGAGTAAGTAACCTGGACAGTCTGCCTCACAGCCTTTCGTTTAGACCAGGAGTGGGAGATGGAGGCTGATGTATGGGGTAGTGCTTGTGAATTTTGGTATCTGTAGAAATCATAAGTTACTATTCTCATCAGAGAGCTTCCTGAGGGAAAACAGCACATGAGATGCTATGGACAGACAAGTGGTTTGTGGAGCAGGCAACAAGTTCTTTGTCCCTGGGTAGTTGTTTATAGAACTTTATTCAGTTTACTATATAGTCTGTCTCTAGTTTTGGATAAGTCTTTACCTAAAAATATCTACAGCTGGTATTTGTTATTAGGATGAGATAAAAGTTTAATAACATCAGTGCTTGTGTGGACCATGTTTCTATTTGTTTTCAGGATTTTTTTTTTTTTTTTTTTTAATGAAAGAAATGATCATTTCTTAGAAAGAGGCAGAGTTTTACACACCCTTTGCCATTCAAGAAGGTGGTGCCAAAGATAGGCAGCCCCTTGATACCACGGCAGTATTCACTATTATGGGGATAAAGTGGTATTGTTTACTTGTGGTAGTTTCTTAATGGGATTTACATTCTGAAGTATAAAGGCCTATGGCAGCCTCCCAGGATTAAAAAACACCAGTTACAGGTTAGAAGCACTTGCATTTGACTCATCTTAATGTGTTTTTAAAAAATTTTTTCTATTAATGGGAGATAGACTCTCCAAATATCACTTTGAATTTATTGTCTCTTAAAACTATTTCTAAGATACACATAAGTAGGATTATTAATGCTGCACTGTGGTGGAATATTTTCTCTGTTGGAAGAATGTTTGAATGCAGTAAAAAGTTTGAATAGTATGCGAGTGCAGACAAGGAAACAAGTCCCTGTCCTTGAAGCCAGGGCCCTGCTTCTTGCCATAGACAACCTCAGTGGTCGGTGTTAGGCCACAGACGCTCTTTGTGTGTCTTTTTTTTTTTTTTTGCATTTTGAGGACACACAGAATTATCTATGTATGTCATCTATACGTCAGTCATGATGTTGAGTGTAAAATGCCGGTAAAGCAATGTCTTAAGAACTGTAAAACAATATTGATGAATCTTTGTGTGTCTTAAGCAAGTATTAAGTGTTATTCGCCTTTATTTTTCTCAAGCGGAAACACACCCTAATACTATTCTAAGCTTTCCTTTAAAAATATATATACATACCTTGGAGTGTTTTATATATAAAATGTGTACATACTGGATCTGATGTGTAGAGTATCTAAAGTGCACTTATCTACTGGAATAATTTCTGGTTTGAGAAAAAAACATACTTCACCCCATTCTCGTTTTCTTCTTCCTTCATTTATTTGACTGTACTATTCTTTTATATAGTTTTAAATTTGGCTCTTCTGTGGTCTGTGGGATATTTCTGGTGGTCCTTATCATTCCATTTTCCTCTTCTTCAGGCAGAATTTTTTTAATGCCTACTGACAAGATTTCAGGTGAAGTGGATCTGGGTTCGTGATAGAATGTAGGTGAGAAAGAATTTAGAGGAGAAGATTAATACAATAACTTTATGGGAGCAAAGATAAATTTTTCCTTTAAAGGCGTTTGAAGCACACGATGTAGGCTGAAAAGACTTGTAAATTTACCTATAAGGACACCTGTATCTCCTGACTCCGATGGAGATGGGGATGTACAGTGTCTGTGCGGTGGCTTTCGTGTCTTTATTAACCTGCCACACTGGGCAGGGGACAATAAGCCTTTCCATTGTGTTTTTCATTTTTTCCTAACCTCATAATGCTTAAGCTGGCCCATTGAATTTGTCATTTCTTAAGGTTGTAGTTCTGTTTATTATGCCACAAGTAGGAAGACTTGCCATAATTTTTTTTTTTTTTTTTTGGGTGATGAGTTCTTAGTTTTCTAAAACTTCTACTCGGAAAATGGGAATGGCAGTCTTCTTCCTGTTCTTTTTTCCCAGGGACACCTCACACACAACAATGTCTGTGTGTCGTCTGTGTTTGTGAGCGAAGATGGGCACTGGAAGCTGGGAGGAATGGAAACAGTCTGCAAAGTTGCTCAGGCCACACCAGAGGTAAGCCAGGTGCCAGGCCCTCCGTGTCACTCAGAGTCTGGTAGCATTTTGGTGTGCGGTTCTCCCCTAGGGACTCTGCTCCAGCAGTAGTGTGAGCTGAGGTTTGGAGATTTGACTTTTTTGTCAATACTCACATTCACAGGGTTGTAGGCTTTTACTGTCCAGAGGGGCTAGGCATCATGTATTCTTTTCTCATTTTAGAGCGAAGGTATCTTGAGAATGGAAGAGGTAAAGCGGCTTGGTCGGTTTTCCATTAAATGCCCACCCTCTGTGCTCCTAGTAACCTGCACGTGGTTTTACCACCGAGTGTTTCGTGTCGAATTGCCTCCATGTGTCTGCCTTCTTTACCAGTGGCTGAGCTTCTTGAGGGTGCTAGTGTTGTATATGTATCTTTATCCATCCACCTGGAATAGGCCTGGCACATATTAGGCCCATTAGACATGTTCGTTGAGCACTTGTTCGTGTTCTCCAGACTCATACGTTATGTCCTAAGAGTGGGTGTCAGGGATTGTGCATCGTAACTCCTCGTGGGCCACGGTATTGCTGCCGGGCTCTGTCTTATGATTTTGTCCGACAGAGGTCTACAAATTCCCCTCTGGAGTTGAGCAGTCTTACTGTTCTCTGTTTTGTTTCTTATTTCCATAATTTTGCATGTTGCCACTAGACTTAGCCTTTTAAAACACACACACACACACACACACACATCATGATTTCCTTACTGACGAGGGGGCTCTCTGACTTCCTGGCTCCACCTCACTCCCCTCTTCCCTCGTGTGCGGGTTTCATGGGGGCCTTGTTGCATGTGTACCTTCAAGGGCTCTGGCTCAGCTCAAATGCTCCTTCCACCGTGAAGACATTCCTCTGTTATTTCTGTCCCTGTTGATCCCTTTCTTCTCAGAAGTCAGCTTCCAGCTAATCAGTATAACAGCGTAACTCCCTCTGTGGGGTGTATCCCAGATTCTGTACCACGGGGTCCCAGGCCCCTCACCAGCTCCTCCCAGCCTGCCTTCAGCTCCAGGTGCCACTCGGTTATTGAGCTCCACGCTGGTTGCATCCTGCTCCATGCAGTCCAGCGGGGTTCTCCTCCTTCACCCACTTTTTCCCTTATGTGCCGTTCTGTCGCCTTTCTTCCCCTGGACTCTGCAGGATGTAAGACGAGGCTGACGTCTTGCCGAAGTCTAGATCAGGCTAAGTCTCCTCTTTGTGAAGCCCTCCCTGAGGTGTCCCCTGCCCAACAAGAGTAGTCCTCCTCCTGGGCTTCCCAGGTGCTCAGCCAGCGCAGGTTATCGAAGTTCTTAGTTTACATTTTAGGCTGTGAGCTCCTGGCCAGGGACAGGGATTTATTGCATTCAGTATGTATTCCTGGTGCCCTAGATGGTGTTTGGAACATACAAACTCTTGAGAAATAATCTCTGATGAATCAGTAGATGAATGTTGTTCTGTGGATGCTGGCTCTGTCTCTCTAGTTTATAAGGTCCTCACATATCTCATGTGGCAACCAACTTATGACTGACTTGACTCAGAGAGCAGATTAATGATAGATTTGTCCTATGCTAGAGAAGTCTTTTATTTGTTAATATCTTCGTAGGATAAGGGTGGTCTTCCCTGGTGGCTCAGCTGGTAAAGAATCTACCCACAGTGTGGGAGACCTGTTTTCCATCCCTGGGTTGGGAAGATCCCCTGGAGAAGGGAACAGCTACCTACTCCAGTATTCTGGCCTGGAGAATTCCATGGACTGTATGGTCCATGGGGTCGCAAACAGTTGGACATGACTGAGTGACTCACTTTCATGTAGGATGAGAAAGAAATATTTCTAATTTACTTATAAATAAATCAGATATAGAGATGCCTCTGAACACCAGAGGGTGTCTGTCAAACCAGCTGAAAGGAAAAAGAAAGGGAACTGATATTTATTTTCCACTAAGTCTTGTGCCATACCAGGCACTATGTCTACATTTTTCAGTGATGAAGATTTTTAATTTATGTATTTAGCCTATAGCATTGTTTTGAAGGTTTCATTGGTGTTGATTGCTCTTTGCTTTTGTAACTTGATGTAAGAGATTGGTTCACCAAACATGCTTGAATTACTTTCCTTAATTTATTTCTCTTAGTTTCTGAGGAGTATTCGGTCAGTAAGAGACCCAGCATCTATTCCTCCTGAAGAGATGGTAAGATGATACACTTCAGATGTCACGAAGGCTTCTTTGTGTAACTGAGTATGAAACTTAAAAAAAAAAAAAAAAAAAAAACACCTTTCCTCTGCCCACCTCTTTGCTAAGTCATAGACACTTCCTAATTCCTCTGGCCTTGAAGGCTTCTGAGACTGATCATGTCATCACAGCAGAGAGCCTTTTTTCTTGAAACTCAGCTTACATTTTGGTCATGTAGACACCTGTGATAGTGCTGAAAAATAAGAGGTACCTCGGTGTGAGCAGAGTGGGGGCGTCATGGCCATTTCACGGTGAGCCTGTGTACCTTTGTGGAAGCCATGAGAGTTGAGGAAACAAGAGCCCAGCGCCTTCCTGTGCTTCACCCAAGCTGGTCATCTGCCTGTCTGCCGTTAGTTGGGATTCCAAGATGTGAGGAAGAGTGATTATTAATATTATGGTGCTGGTAAAGAAAGATAATATTTAACAATAAATTCAAAAGCACTTGTTCTTTCTAAATTTGTCCTTAACCACTATAGACTTTGATCCCCAAAGACATATTTAGTGTGCTTTGCAGGAAACACAAACTCAACAGTAAACTTAAATATAAACCTAGGACTTGAAATAACTCAGGTTTATACAAAGCAGTACCATATGTATATACTAGTGTCTTTCAAACCAACGATCTGTAGGTTTTGAATCAATTTAGGGGTCGGTCCTGACTGGCATTTTAAGGGAGAAAAATAAGGGAGTAAATAGAAAGTATCACTGGACATCTTGGGGCGCAAGACTAAGAACTGTTTTTTGAAACTTCTGTTTTTGTTATGTGCTTACACGTATATGTGCATATAATGCTGATGATAATTTTTTTTTACTCTAGTTTGTAGTCAGAAATATTTCTGAAAGCGACAAACAAATATTATGGCCTTTCCCCCCTCCTTATTTAATATTATTAATATCTTTGATAAATTCTGTTCACTAATTGTTTTAAGAGCTTAGAAATTTGTGTGTGATACTGTGTAGTTAATTTTGGATACACTAAATGCAAAAATGGGAGAAAGTGCTTCAGAGAAGATTAGGAATGGTTTCTAAAGCAGATCCTCTGGTTGTAATGGTCTTTACTGCTTTTAGTCTCCAGAATTCACGACTCTGCCAGCATCCTATGGACACGCCCGGGATGCCTATTCTTTTGGGACACTGGTGGAAAGTTTGCTCACAGTCTTAAGTGAACAGGGTGAGTTGGACTTGTGCTATCTGCATCCACAGAATTAGTGGGACAGCCATCCACGGTGGATGCTGTGGCGTTTGATCATAGTACAGAACTGTTGCTTACCAAGTAACTTTGTGCAGGGCAGATCGTGATAGCAGTGAGGGCAGAAGCTTTGGGTTTCTTCACTTTGAACAGTTAAAAGAATTTTAGGTAGGAAGCACTTGGAACTATGGCTTTGGGTATCTTATATTATGATCTTATTGATTGGTACTGTATTTATGGTCTAAAGACTGTTCCTTATCAAACCAGCCTATAAATAAATGAATGGTGCTGTTGATGTGTATGTAATGATCTAAGGATAAGATTCAGAGTTTTTTTAAATTAATTTCTAAATTAAGATTAACATTTCTTTATCTTGATTCGTTCAAAGTCCTTTCGATTTTTTTTTTTTTTTTTTTTTGCCATGATTTAATTTACTCATTACTTTTTTCTTTGGTTGGCCCTTAAAGGCCAGGCTACTGAGCACATAGTTCTCCTCTGAGTTCTCTGGCGGCATGCTTGACAGCCCACTTCACTCTCCCCTACCCGCTCCGGGCCTTCAGATGTCTATCCTTTGCATGTACTGGGGTCTGTATACATTAAGCCCCTTTACCAGCCTGTGTCTTGTGTTGCTGCAGCTTTGTGCAGTTCTAACGCAGTTTCTTCTGCCTGGTTCATTCCATCCTCTGAAGTTACAAGCACCATTCAGCCATCAGCTCTGAGCTGTCCCAGCCTGAACATTTGAGAATTAAGCTCTAGGACATCCTTTGTGGGTGATGAACTCACTGCTCTTCACTGTTTCTAGCACGGTGGCAATTATGTACCATCCTTGAGAGGAAATACAGTCCTTCAAATAACTTCCTGTGTTTTGAGGGTTAGGAGACTTGATTGAAAAGGCCTCAAACCTGCCACTTACTAAGCTTCCTCCTCTAGGCCTGAGCTGAGTTAAGCTGACAGTCAGGAAAGGTGGGGGCCTCCAAGGGGAGCAGTGGGGTAGATGTGTTGGCAGGATGATTTTCTCCACCTGCCCAAGAGTTTGACTTCAGGCAGGCAGGGAGCTGTTCAGCATCAGCCAGGGCTCTGTTTGGGCTTTTTCCAGGTTGGTTTTTGCTCCCGTCAGGCTCCAGCTGTAGAGGTCATAACAGGAGGGAGGAGGCAGTGGGAACTAACTGTCGCTCTGGGTTTCAGTTGCAGCGGATATTCTCTCCAGCTTTCAACAGACCTTGCGCTCAGCCCTGCTGAGTCCCAGCCCACACTGCCGGCCAGCGCTCTGCAGCCTCCTGTGCCATGACTTCTTCAGGTGAGGCGCCTGGCGCGGCGCGCTGCTTACCCCCGCCTGCCCTCCTGCAGGCCGCACTCCTGCGGTGGGGTTCGGGGGACCGAGCGATGTGGGCCCCTATGCTGCTGCTGCTGCTGTGCTTCAGTATTAGGAGAGAGTGAGTCATGTCCACGTGGGAAGTAGAGGGAGACATGATCATTGCCTCTCATGTTCCTCTCACAGATAGGAAGTTCTAGAAACCCTTCACCGTCGACGCCTGGGTCTAGACATTATAGCTGGATTTCTTAGGACTTCTGTGAACGGGAAGAAGCTAGGCTGTGTCCAGTGGTGTAGAGTTGGAGAAGTTAATTGAGGAACTTAATGTTAACACAGCCTCTCTGTTTTGCTGACATTGTATTATTTATACGAGTTTGTTATTGTTGAATTTTACTTGTTGGTGGGGGATGGGCATGGCAATGAGCTTATTTTTCTTCAGGCAGGCAGAAGATTGTTTTCTTTGTTTAGTAATTCGTGATGGAAGAGCAAAGAAGTCAATTTAGAGGGAGGGCACAGTATAGCTGTCAATACTGTCGCTGGATTCAGAGAGATTTTTGAACCTCTCTCTTCAAGGTTAGTTTTAATTATGTGTCCTTTGTTTTTTAAAGTTCCGTGTCTGCAGAACTTCTGCACAGGTTAACTCCTCATTCATAACTTTTATTAGCAAAATCAAACTCATGTCAGTTGAGAAACTAAAAATCCTTATGTGTTTGCAGTCAGAAAGCCTGAGAGAAATCAGAATGAAGGGAGAGCTGATATTATCCCTGGAGGGGGCTCTAAGATAGGGTGAGGTATATCATTAAACACAGCAGAGGGGGTATTTTCCTTGTGGTTACGTGGGCTTTGTTACTTACGTTCCAAAAGAGCTATTCAAACCTTTCCCATTATGAGTTCTTTAACTAAGGTATCGCCATGTGTTTTTGGGGGGGATGTTTCAGACTGATAGACTCTCTGCGGAGAAGAATCTTTTACAGTTGATTCTCTCATCACTGTGTGTGGTAGGAGTTCTTTAGTATGACTTGTGGATGCACCAGAGGGGAGAGGAAGGGGACGTAGGTATACCTATGGCTGATTCATGCTGATGTTTGGCAGAAACCAACACAACATTGTAAAGTTGAATTGAATTATCCTTCAATTAAAAACAAAAACAGGAGAGGGAAGGCAGAACCACACACCAGCTCCCTCTTTCATAAATTGTTACATGTGGGGGGATTGTTGCCCATGGGGGTCTTGCTGCCCCTGAGGGGAAAGCCCAGCCAGAGGCAGGGGGAGGAGCCAGGGCCAAAGCTCCTGCTGAGGCAGCCGAGCCATCTGATTTTACACTCTGGTCAAGGCATTTGCGCTCTTTCTGCCAAGCCGGAGGGAAAGAGGTGCAAAGGTGAGATGTGGAGACCAGGAGAGGAGGTCAGCCCTGCTGGTGGGGGCTGCTGGCTGCTGCTAAAGGCTCCCTCCCAGGGGCCACATTTGCTTGGAGCTAAGCTGGCTTTGGGACTGTCTGCAGGCCCTGCAGGAAACCACCCACTCTTGTCACCCTCGTCCCTGCCTGGCTGGAAAAGTGACCAGAACTTAAAACAGGTGAAATGAGAAGATCCCTGTGACTTGTACCAGAAATGCCTCTTTCTGCAACCCTCTTTAATAGTTATTACTTCCCCAGAGGAGTCTTGAGAATCAGCAACTGCTCTGTAATGGTAAAAGCATTTCTCCGAGGACATTTCATGTAACCACATCCTATTACAACAAAATGTTTGGATGATTATGATGATTTTATTAAAACCACAGCATTTGTTCGCATTTGTGTATGCACACATGTGTGTGGTTAAGCATGTATCCTCTTCACAGATCTCTTTGATATTCTTAAAATATTAAATTCCCTGTGGGCTTGTCCTATAGCACTTGTCTTCTAAGCTACTTAGTTACAGTAGAATCTTCCATGTGGTCAAGGGAGATGTGTCTTTGTTGAGCAGTATTATTGTGTGGTCTGTGGTTATGGCTTTGATATTTAATGTGCCTTCTTTAATCTGTTGTCCTGCATTTTTTTTTTTTTTTTTCCTTTTTGGCATTTAGGAATGATTTTCTAGAAGTTGTAAATTTCTTGAAAAGTTTAACATTGAAGAGCGAAGAGGAAAAAACTGAATTTTTCAAGTAAGTTCAGAAAATTCAGGCCTTAAAATTTAGTAACTTGGATTAAGTCCATGTAATCACTTCAGATGTCCTAGAGAAGACAAGTCTGTCATTGGGTTTCTTAGACAGAGTTCAGTGACATTTCCTCTGTGTTAGGCTCTCTGCTAGACCCTGGGAAGTATAGTTCTGGTGAAGGAAACAGATACAGACTGATAATCCTTAGACAGTAGTGGAGCTTGAGGGGGTGTCCTGAGAACACAGAGGACGGGGCAGGGAGGAGGAGGTTAGAAAAAAGCTGTTGGGCAGAGAGGCAGTGTGAACCAGTGCACAAAGCTGAAACACAGTAGGTCTGTGTGTGGACTGACGACTTGAGTCCTGCCGGAGCGGGTAGGGCAGGCACCCTCGGATGTAGCTGAGAGGAGTATTGACGCTTTTGGTAAGCAGTGGGCTTCAGGCCTTGAAGCTGTCAAAGGAGTGAAAACAGGCTGTGAGACAGATGACCCTCACCTTGGGTGGATTACTCTGTTTTCTACGGAGTGGGCACAGCTTTACTTCATGTAAGATTTGGGTTGGTTGGCAGACCATGGCAGGCCAGCAGTAGATGGGAGGCCTCATGTAAGGGCAGCGATGGTACAGTGAAGACACAGATAAGAAATATTAAAACAAAAACTGGCAAGCCTTAGTGATTATCACTAAACGAGCTGGAAAATATTGGAGGGAAGACATAGGATCTGGTGTCCGTGTTGGTTGGAAGTGGCTGCGGGCCTCCAGTTAGAGATGGACATGGGCCTTTGGGCAGATGGGTCTGCATCTCAGGAGAGAAGTCTGATGAGGATGAGCTGGAGGTGAGTATTAAGGTTCATTAGCCTGTAGTCATTGACATTTTCCCAGAGAAAGTGGGTAGCATGAAAAGGACCTGGGGCACCCAGCTTGTCAGGGGGCTGGTGGGGAGGGAGTGGCTGACAAGTGAGGCAGAAGCAGTGGTTAGGGGGGATTCAGAAACAGGAGGGCTGGTATTCCAAACCGTAGAGAATTTGAGAAAGATAGTAATCACTTTGCCATCAAGAGAGCTTTTGTAACTTGGTCTTAGAAAAAGCCTTTTCAGCAGAGAGAATCAAACTGCTGTGAATTGAAATGTGAGCAGAAGGTGAGAACATGGACTTTGGGTAAAACCTCCTGAAAAGCTTAGAGGAGAGGAACATGGAATTGCTACTGGGTTGATAAGGGAGTCAAGTAAGGCTGTTTTTAAGGCTTGAAAAGATGGGAGCATGTCTTTGGACTCACAGAATGGAGCTGGTGGGAGTGAGGGAGGAACTGAAGCCCCCCTCTTGCTGGGGGGCTGTTGGCCTGTGGCCCTGGGGTAGAAGGGAATGTTGGAGCAATGGCCCTGTGGCGATGGCCTTAAATAAGAGGGAATCCCTCACATCCTTGGTACCTGGAAAAGAGGTGGGAATTATTCTGGCCGTGGACCTGTTTGTGGATAGTGGCTGAGGGGCTTGAAGGAGGTAAAGCTTGGTATGGTCCGTTTCCTGATTAGGTAGGAGGCAAGATACTTGCTCAGGGTGATTGTATGGTGGCATGTTATTACTCTTAATACCTGATGTCGGTGTATTTCTTAACAAAGTGCTTGTACTTAGCTTCTAATAACAAAAGCCAGTGTTTTGTTTATCATAGAAACTTTAAGTAACGTAATATCCTATGTGTTTTAAAATGGGCTTCCCTGGTGGGAAGTAAAGAATCTGCCTGCAATGCTGGAGACCAGGATTCAATCCCTGGGTCAGGAAGATCCCCTGGAGAAGAAAATGGCAACCCACTCCAGTATTCTTGCCTGGAGAATTCCATGAACTGAGGAGCCTGGTGGGCTACAGTCCATGGGGTCACAAAGAGTTGGACATGACTGAGCGACTAAGCACACACATGTGTTTTCAATTTGAGAAAATATCTTTTATTGACTAAAAGGATTCTGGTTTATTAGGGGGTAAAGAGGACACTCTCACTATTATTAATGAGGAGCAATTTGTTGAAAAAAATTTCGTAGCTTGGATTGGAGGTTGTATATGTACTGACTAGCTGGTGTTGTCTCACACCTTCTGTGTTTTTCTTAAATATCTGGGGACCCACCCGTTCAGTTTCCCTAGCCACATTTCAGATGCATCACTTCGATGATGTGGGCTAAGGCTGCATGTGTCTCAACTGCAAGTAACCTGCTGCAGTGTCCCAGGCGTTCCTTCTTTGCCCCCAGATTCCTGCTGGACAGAGTCAGCTGCCTGTCAGAGGAATTAATAGCCTCACGGTTGGTGCCTCTTCTGCTTAACCAGCTGGTGTTTGCAGAGCCAGTAGCTGTTAAGAGTTTTCTTCCTTATCTCCTCGGCCCTAAAAAAGGTAAATTTTTTCCCAGAGTATTCCTGGTAGTTACAGAGTTTGGGAATTATTCGTCCCCATTTAAACAGTGTGCGCTTAGTGTGTGGTGATCTGAATGACCTGGGGAGCTTTTTCTAAATTTGCCTGTGCCTGGCCCCCTAGGTCTGGGACAGAAGGAGGACAGGTGAATACATATTCTCAAAGGTCCCCAAATGGTTCTGATGCCTGTCTCTGTTGAAGGACCTTCCTTAACTGCTCGGAAGAGAGGACCAGCTCCTGTTGTAGCATTTAACACTTCCTGACTTTGCAGGAAAAATTGCAACAATAATATCAGTTGAATCTAGTATATGAAATTTCTCCTCGATTAGACATGAATGTATTAATACAGAGAGCTATCCACTCAGAATTATGTTAAAACATAAGGTTTCTTTGCAGTACGTCAAGTATGATGAGTGTATCAGAAACACTCCTACAAGGTGGAGTGTACTTAAGACAGTTAAGCCTTGAGTAATATGGGGTCAAAGAAGCACTTGCCTTTGGTTTGGGACATAAGAATCTCGAAGAGTACTTAGGATTGTGTGTGAAGTTCTAGGCTTCGTGCTCCTTTCACTGAAGTGATGATTTTTTTTCCCCGTCTGATCTGGGGGAAGACAACACGCACGGAGAAGCCCCCTTCCTCCTCTCACCAGCCCTGTTCCAGGCGCGGGTGATCCCTGTGCTGCTGCGGCTGTTCGAGGTGCACGAGGAGCACGTGCGCATGGTGCTCCTGTCCCACCTGGAGGCCTACGTGGAGCACTTCACGCAGGAGCAGCTGAAGAAGGTCATCCTGCCCCAGGTAGCGGTGGTCGCGTCAGCGGGCGGGCGCTCCCTGAGTCACCCGGGGGGTGGGCTGGAAGGAAAAGGGGGCTTGGGGGCATTTGGATAAGAGCTGAGAAGGCCTGAGACAGCATTTCAGTGTGGAAGCCTCCTGGAACCCGAAGGGTGGACGCGAAAACTGCATTTCCAGGCCAGTCACTCAGGCAAAGCAGTTAAACCAGCTTGGTCAGTCTTTGCTTCTTTACAACCGGAAACCTGTAATTCTGCTTGCTAATTCTTTGGAGGAAAACTAACAAGATTCGTTTGGGGGATGCTTTGTGAAGAGAAACTGCACGTGTCATAATTAACTTACTATAAAGTAACTAAACTATAGCTGAGAGGAAAGGAGATGGTTCCTGTCCGTGGTTTTTAGCCCGTTGATCCACCACCAGGGCTCCTGTTACCTTTGCCCACTCTGGGCCTCTGGGTTTGTACTGGTGACTAATGGAATGAATTACCACAAACTGCATGGCTTAAACAATAGAGATCTATTTTCTTATGATTCTGGAGGCCAGAAATCCGCAGTCAGGGTGTCCGCCAGGCCCCCTCTGAAGGCGCTGGGGGAGAGTCCTCCCTTGCCCTCCTCCCAGCTTCTGGTAGCCCTTTGGAGTTTCTTGGCTTGTCGCGGTGTTGCTTTAGTTTCTGCTTTTGTTGGCACGTGGCCTTTTTATAAGGACACTGGGCATTGAATTTAAGGTCCACTCTAACCCAGTACGACCTCATTTAAGGTCACGTTCTGGGTGGGCATGAATTTTGGGGAGACACTGTTCAACTCAGTATGAGATTTGGAAAGATTTCATCTGTTTTGCTATGAGATTAATTTATTTAAAGATGATAAGGCCTGGTTTTAGGCCAGTTCTTGTGCCTAAGTACTGGGGCCATAGAGGTGTATAACATTCTCCCTGCTTTCAAGAAGTGAGAAGATGGGAGATAATGAATATTTGTTATCTGTGTAGCAAACCACCCCAAACTACTTAGTATATTAAAACGACAGTCATTTTATTTACTTTTTGATTTATTTGGCTGCGTTGGGTCTCAGTTGCAGCATGAGGGCTCTGTAGTTGTGGTGCACACTGTTGGTTGCCCCACAGCATGTGGGATCTCAGTTCTCCAGCCAGAGATCAAACCTGTGTCCCCTGTCTTGCAAAGTGGATTCTTAATCACTGGACCACCGGGGAAGTCCCACGACACTTTATTAATTCACATAATTCTTTGGATTTCTTGAGCTCAGCTTGTGGGTTCTGTTGTTCCACATGATGTCAGTGGAGGCAGCAGTCATCTGGAGCCCCAGGACACATCCACACAGCTCCTTGGCACCTTGGAGGGGAGGGCGGAAAAGCCAGACTTATCTGGGGCGCTCTCTCCACAAAGTCTCTGGACATCTCAGGGCCCTTGTTCCCCATGTGACAGCTCCACATGATTTCCCTGGCAGGGTTGGTGCCAGGGAACTTGGCTGCCCAAGGTGACCACAGAGCCCAAGCAGCCTTCCTAAGGCATAGATTGGGAACTGACTGCATCACTTCAGTCACATTGTCTTGATTGAAGTGAGTCACAGAAGTCAGGCCAGGTTCACTGTGGGGCGGGTTTCTACAAGGCCGTGGGTACCGGGGGCATGGTTCATGGCGGCTGCTTTACAGCCTCGTTGCTCCAGCATAGCGCTTGGCGTTTACATCTGCAGCGGCAGTTGTCTCTCTGCCTGTAGTTGTTTTGCGTCTGAGAATGTAGAAGAGGAACGAAGCACTCTAAGTCTGAAACAGAGGTCCCATCATAGGTCTCAGAATTGGCACTGAGCTGAGATCAGTATTAGGTTTTTGCAAAAGTAATAGTGATTTCAGACTCTGAATTTTAAATCATTATAACTAGCCTCAAACACATCTATATTAATAAAAACAGGAACCATTACAATCAACACATTTTTGCCAGTAAGAAATAAGTTTGTTAATTCCTGGAGCAAAAAAATCTATGCTTCAGGATTCAACGAACTCTTGGAAAGCAATTTTTGTGTCCTGCTGGTTGGGGAAACATTTTCTCTGCAAAAAAGTTGCTGAGGTGCTTGAAGAAGTGGTAGTCGGTTGGTGAGAGGCCAGGTGAGGGAAAACTTTGTGGCCCAACTCATTCAGCTTTTGAAGCGTTGATTGTGTGCCGTGCGGTGGAGCTTTGTTGCGGAGAATCAGGCCCACTCTATTGACCAGTGCCAGCTGCATGTGTTGAAGTTTTCACTGCATCTCATCAGTTTGCTGAGCGTACTTCTCAGATGTAATGATTTTGCTGGGATTCAGAAAGCTGTAGTGGGTCAGACTAACAGCAGACCACCAAACAGTAACCATGACCCCTTTTTGGTGTAAGTTTGACTTTGGGAAGTGTTTTGGAGCTTCTACTCAGTCCAGCCACTGAGCTGGTCTTCACTGGTTGTCATATAAAATCCACTTTATGTCACACATCACAGTCCAATTGAGAAATGAGTTATTGTTATTGGATAGGATAAGAGAAGATGACACTTCAAAATGACAATTTTTTTGATTTTCGGTCAGCTCATGAGGCACCCACTTATCGAGCTTTTTCACCTTTCCAATTTGCTTCCAATGCCGAAGGACTGTAGAATGATTGACATTGAGTTCTTGGGTAACTTCTTGTGTGGTTGTAAGAGGATCAGTCAATGATACTCTCAGTTCATTGTTGTCAGCTTCCTGTGGCTGGCCACTATGCTCCTCATCGTCAAGACTCGTCTCCTGTGCAGAACTTCTTGAACCACCACCGCACTGTACATTCGTTAGCAGTTCCTGGGCCAAATGCATATGTTGATGTTGCGAGTTGTCTCTTGCTTCTTGACCTATTTTGAACTCGAATAAGAAAATCGCTCAAACTTGCTTTTGTGTCTAACATCATTTCCATAGTCTAAAATACATATAAACAACAAGTAATAATAATTAGCAAGAAACATAAAGCAAGAAATGTGCATCAAAATGATGTGTGACATAACCACATTTATTTTAGAATATATTCCAGTATCAAATGGAAAAGTTCAACAGTGCAAACCTGTGATTACTTCTGCAACAACCTGTTAACAAGTAGATATTCAGCACGTGAAAAGCAATGAAAACTCTCAGTGGAGTTACTTCCCCTGTAGAGGAATAACTTAGCTGATTTCTAATGATCACTTGGGTGGCAGTGTGGAAGACGGACTGTATAGCAAGGAGGTTCAATGAGGACATTATAGAATAGTCCTGCTAAGAGATGGCAAGGACTGGGGGACACGGTGGCAGTGGTGAAGGGTAGAAGGGGAGGACTCCGTTTTTCACTAGATGGGAGAGTTTTGAGGGTGATTCTTGGGGTTTTGGCTTGGGTCGTTTCTTAAGATTACTTAGCTGACAGAATTCTAACCATGATTTAGTTTACTTGTACAGCTGTGTTTTGAGACAGTGCCTGGTTTGTTAGCATTGGACCTGATACTTCTTTATTGAGTCCTGTTGGAAACCTTTATCTTAGGTAAATGAAACTGGACCAGAAAAATGAAACGATTAATTGGCTAAGTCATATTGAGAATTCCCAGCAGAGACTGGACCAGAACCCCGGATTCCTGAACCCATGATGCCCCCTCCACCGGGCAGTCCGGTCGTCCTGGCCTTGTGTCTGACTGGTGCAGACACTTTGCCTCTGTCTTTCTTCTGTACATGTTTGCCAATTCAGAGCAAAACCTCTCCTGATAGCTCCTTGTGAATGTCTTAATCAAGGTTCTTCTGGTTGCAAGTAACTGAAACCCACTTAAATGGGCTAAAGCCCAAAAGAGAGACTTTAATCAAAGGACGTCAGTCTACCTAAGAGGAAAATCAAATGCAGCTGGGACTCAGCCATATGGTCTTCATTCCTTTCCTTTCTCTTTACATCCATTCACGTTTGACTTTTGAAGACCAGCTTTTGTTATTTGGTGTACACATGGCCAAGCGTGGTTGCCCCATAATTTCCAAGTTTACTGTCCTCCCTTAAAGCAAACCAGAGATAACCAGTTTCTCTAAATTCCAGTTTTTATTACTGGGAAAGAGATCATAATTGGCTCAGTTTGGGACAGGTGTTATATGCATCAGATATAAAAAAAGTTTTCACAGTCCTGTTCTTGTGTATTAAGCTAAGTGGTGAAGGACACAGCTCTTAGTGACCTAGAAGAGTGTTTCAAGTGCGCTCTGCAGAACATTGCCTGTCCATGAACTGTTTGTTATGCTTCTGCTGCATTGAGCTGAGTACAGATACAGAAAGTTAACATTTAAAATCTTTTTTTAAAATTGAGGTACATTATGGACATGTAGTTTCAGGTATACAGGAGAATGATTTGATATGTGTGTATATTGCAGATGATCACAATAAGCTTAGTACCCATGTGTCACCATACAGTTACGAAATTTCTCATGATGAAACTTTAAAAAATATTCTTCATGACTTTGAAATATGCAATACAGTATTATAACCTATAGTCACTGTGCTGTACATTATATCTCCATGACCATTTTATTTTATAATGTAGTATATGCCTCTTGACCCATTTTATTTCCTCTCTACCTCCTCACTTCCACCTGGCCACCACTAATCTGTTCTCTGTATCTGTGTTCTTGTTTTTTTTTTTGTTTGTCCTCTACCCCACCTCCCCCACCACACACACATATAAGTGAGCATTTATCTTTCTATGTCTGATTTATTTCCCTTAGCAGAGCATAATGCCCTCCAGGTCCATCCATGTTGTTGCAAATGGCAAGATTTTATTCTTTTTGTATGGCTGAATAATCTTCCTGTGTGCCTACTGCATTTTCTTTATCCATTCATTCATCAATAGATACTTTGATGTAAACAATCCTGCAGTGAATATGAGAGTGCATATGCCTTTTTGAGTTAGTAAGGTTTTTCCTCAAATAAACACCCAGAAGTAGAACCACTGGATGGTATGGTCATCCCATTTTTAATTTCTTGATGAACGTCTGTAGTGTTTTCCATAGTGGCTGTACCCATTATGAAAATCTCCACCAGCAGCACACGAGGGTTCCCTCCGCTCCACATCCTCCATCCCTTGATTCTTGTCTCTAACAGGCGTGCAGGGCTGGCTCACTGTGGTTCTGATTTGTATTTCCCTGATGTTTAGTGATGTGGAGCATCTTTTCGTGTACCTCGTGACCATCTTTATGTCATCTTTGGGGAAACATCTATTCATATCTTCAACTTAGTTTTTAGTCAGATCGTCTTTCCCTTTGAGCTGTATGAGTTTTCGTATATTTTGAACGTTAGCCCCTTATTAAATATATGATTCGCACGTATCTTCTCCCATCCAGTAGATTACTTTTTTACTTTTTGATGGTTTCCTTTGCTGCGCAGAAGCTGTTTAGTTTGATGTAGTCCCATTTATTAGTTTTGGATTTTGTAACCTTTGCTTTTGGTGTCAGATCCAAAAACTCTCACCAAGGCTTGTGTCAAAAAGCTTACTGCCTGTGTTTTTTTCTAGAAGTTCTATCATTTCAGGTCTTATGTTTACATCCTTAATCCATTTTAAGTTAATGTGTTATAAGACAGTTGTCCAGTTTTCTCAACACTTTATTGAATAGACTGTCCTTTCTGCATTGTGTATTCTTGGCTATTTCTGTCGTAAATTAATTGACCATATATGTATAGGTTTATTTCTAGGCTATTTTGTTCCATTGACCTATGTGTCTGTTTTATGCCAATACTATACTATTTTACTGTAGCTTTGTAATATGGTTTGAAATCAAGGAATGTGAGGCTCCCAGCTTTGTTCTTCTTTCTGAAGGTTGCTTTGGCTATTCAGAGTCTTTGTGGTTTCATACAAATTTTAGGATTATTTATTCTAGTTCTGTGAATAATGTCATTGGAATTTTGATAGGGATTGCATTGGGTCTGTAGATTGCTTAGGGAACTATGGGCAGTTTATTAACAATATTAATTCTTCCAATCCATGACACAGAATATCTTTCCATTTATTTATGTTCTTCAGTTTCTTTCATCAGTGTCCTGTAGTTTTCAGTGTAGAGGTCTTCCACTTCCTTGGTTAAATTTATTTTTATGTATTTTATTCTTTGATGCAATTATAAATGGGGTTACTTTTTCTGACAACCCATTATTAGTATATAGAAATGCTACAAATTTTTGTATATTGTGTATAGTTTCACAGCACTTCTTATTTTCTGATTTAAATGTCTTTGCCCCTCCTCCCCCTCCTTGCTTAATTGCTATGGCTAGGGTTTCCAACACTGTGTTAGCAACAGTGGGCATCCTTGGCTTGTTCCTCATCTCAGAGGGAATGCTTTCAGCTTTTCGGTGTAATGTTAAGTGTAGGCTTGTTGTATATGGCCTTTATTATATTGAGGTATGTTTCCTCTATATCCAGTTTGTTGAGAGTTTTTATCATAAATAGATGTTGAATCTTGTCAGATACTTTTTCTGTGTTCATTGAGATGATCATATGATTTTTATCCTTCGTTTTGTTAATGTAGTGTATTATGTTGATTTGTGGATGTTCCACCATCCTGGCATCACTAGAAAAAAATTCCACTTGATCGTGGTATATGATTCTTTTAATATATTGTTGATTTTGTTTTATAATTTTGTTGAGGATTTTGGCATCTTACATTCATCAGGAATATTCGGTTCAGTTCAGTCGCTCAGTCATGTCTGACTCTTTGGGACCCCATGGACTGTAGCACGCCAGGCTTCACTGTCTATCACCAACTCCCAGAGCTTGCTCAAACTCATGTCCATCAAGTTGGTGATGCCATCCAGCCATCTCATCCTCTGTCTTCCCCTTCTCCCACCTTCGATCTTTCCCAGCATCAGTCCTTCAATGAATATTCAGGACTGATTTCCCTTATGGACTGGTTGGATCTCCTTGCAGTCCAAGGGACTCTCAAGAGTCTTCTCCAACACCACAGTTCAAAAGCATCAATTCTTCGGTGCTCAGCCTTCTTCACAGTCCAACTCTCACATACATACATGACCACTGGAAAAACCATCGCCTTGACTAGATGGACCTTTGTTGGCAAAGTAATGTCTCTGCTTTTTAATGCTGTCTAGGTTGGTCATAACTTTTCTTCCAAAGAGTTAGCATCTTTTAATTTCATGGCTGTAGTCACCATCTGCAGTAATTCTGGAGCCCCAAAAAATAAAGTCTGACACTGTTTCCATTGTTTCCCCATCTATTTGCCATGAAGTGATAGGACCAGATGCCATGAAATTAGTTTTCTGAATGTTGAGTTTTAAGCCAACTTTTTCACTCTCCTCTTTAACTTTCATCAAGAGGTTCTTTAGTTCTTCACTTCTGCCATAAGGGTGGTGTCATCTGCATATCTGAGGTTATTGATATTTCTCCCAGCAATCTTGATTCCAGCTTGTGCTTCATCCAGCCTGGCATTTTGCATGAAGTACTCTGTATATAAGTTAAATAAGCAGGGTGACAATATACAACCTTGACTGTAGTCCTTTCCTGATTTGGAACCAGTCTGTTGTTCCATGTCCAGTTCTAACTGTTGCTTCCTGACCTGCATACAGATTTCTCAAGAGGCAGGTCAGGTGGTCTGGTATTCCCAATTCTTGAAGAATTTTCCACAGTTTGTTGTGATCCACATAGTCAAAGGCTTTGGCGTGGTCAATAAAGCAGAAGTATATATTTTTCTGGAACTCTCTTACTTTTTCTATCATCCAATGGATGTTGGCAATTTGATCTCTGGTTCCTTTGCCTTTTCTAAATCCAGCTCGAACATCTGGAAGTTCATGGTTCACGTACTGTCGAAGCCTGGCTTGGAGAATTTTGAGTATTAATTTGCTAGTGTGAGATGAGTGCAATTGTGCAGTAGTTTGAGCATTCTTTGGCATTGCCTTTCTTTGGGATTGGAATGAAAACTGACCAGTCCTGTGGCCACTGCTGAGTTTCCCAAATTTGCTAGTATATTGAGTGCAGCACTTTCACAGGATCATCTTTTAGGATTTGAAATAGCTCAACTGGAATTTCATCACCTCCACTAGTTTTGTTCATAGTGATGCTTCCTAAGGCATACTTGACTTCATATTCCAGGATATCTGGCTCTAGGTGAGTGATCACACCATCGTGGTTATTTGGGTCATGAAGATCTATTTTGTATAGTTTTTCTGTGTATTCTTGTCACCTCTTCTTAATATCTTCAGCTTCTGTTAGGTCCATAGCTTTCAGTCCTTTATTGTGCCCGTCTTTGCATGAAATGTTCCCTTGGTTTCTCTAATTTACTTGAAGGGATTTTGGCCTGTAATTTTTTTGTGGTGTCCTTCTCTGGTTTTGTGTCAGGGTAATGTCAACCTTTTAAAAGGAGTTTTAAAGAAGAAGAAGAAGTTTCCCTCCTCTTCTGTTTTTTTGGAAGAATTTGAGAAGAATTGGTATTCATTCTTCAAATGTTTGGTAGAATTCACCAGAGCAGCTGTCTGTCCTAGACTTCTATTTTTTGGTAGGTTTTTGGTTACTGATTCAGTCTCCTTACTTGACCTGTCCAGATTTTCTACTTTTTTATGATTCAGTCTTGATAGGTTGTATGTTTCTAGGACTTTATCCATTTCTTTTAGTTTTTCAAATTTATTGGTACATTAATTGTTCATAGTGGGGCTTCCCAGGTGGCTGGCTCAGTGGTAGGGAATCCACCTGACAGTGTACAAGATGTGGGTTTGATCCCTAGATTGGGAAGATCCCCTGGAGAAGGAAATGGCAACCCACTTCAGTATTCTTGCCTGGGAAATCCCATGGCCAGTAGAGCCTGGCGGGTAGTTCATGGGGTTGCAAAAGAACTGGACACGACTTAGGGACTAAACAGCCATCACGGTTGTTCATAGTAATCTCTTATGACCCTTTGTGTGGTACCAGTTGTAACATCTCCTTTCATTTACGATTTTGAGTCCTCTCTCAGTGAGTCATGCTAAAGATTTGTCAATTTTATCTTTTGAATAAATCAGCTCTTCAGTTCAGTAGCTCAGTCATGTCCAACTCTTTGCAACCCCATGAACTGCAGCACGGCAGGCCTCCCTGACCATCACCAACTCCCAGAGTTCACCCAAACCCATGTCCATTGAGTCGGTGATGCCATCCAGCCATCTCATCCTCTGTCGTCCTCTTCTCCTCCTGCCATCAATCTTTTCCAGTATCAGGGTTTTTTCAAATGAGTCAGCTCTTCGCATCAGGTGGCCAAAGTATTGGAGTTTCAGCTTCAACATCAGTCCTTCCAATGAACACCCATGACTGATGTACTTTAGGATGGGCTGGTTGGATCTCCTTGCAGTCCAAGGCACTCGCAAGAGTCTTCTCCAACACCACAGTTCAAAAGCATCAATTCTTTGGCGCTCAGCTTTCTTCACAGTCCAACTCTCACATCTATACCTGACCACTGGAATCTGCTCTTAGTTTCATTGAATTTCTATTTTCTTTTTTCTATTGCATTTATTTTTGCTCTGTTATTTCCTTCCTTCTACTGACTTTGAGCTTTCTTTTTCTAGCTTCTTGAGATGTAGAATTACTTGCGTGGGATTTTTATTTCTCAGGTAGGCATTTATTAATATGAACATTCCTCTTAGAACTGCTTTTGCTGCATCCCATTGATGCATGCATAGATGGTATGTTTTATTTCCATTTTCATTTGTCTCAAGATATTTTTGATTTCTCCATTGACTCATTGGTTGTTCAGTAGCATACTATTTAATCTCCCCATTTTTGAATTTTCCAGTTTTCTTCTTATAATTGATTTCTAATTTCATACTCTTAGGGTCAGAAAAGATACTTGATTTCAGTCTTCTTAAATTTATCAAGATTTGTTTTGTCACGTGACATACGACCCATCTTGGAGACTGTTCCATGTGCCCTAGAGAAGAATGTGTGTTCTGTTCCTTTGGGATGAAACGTTCTTTGTATATCTAAATCCATCTAATGTGTCATTTAAGGCCAACATTTTCTTACTTTCTGTCGGGATGATCTATCCATTGATGTAAATGGGATATTCAAGTCCCCTGCTATTAATGTATTGCTCTATTTCTCTCTTTAGGGCCTGTTAATATTTGTTTTAGGGACTTCCATGTAGCTCAGACAGTAAAGAATCTGCCTGCAATGCAGGAGACCTGTGTTCAATCCCTGGGTCAGGAAGATTCTCTGGAAAAGGGCACGGCAACCCACTCCAGTATTCTTGCCTGGAGAATCCCATGGACAGAGGAGCTTGGCAGGCTAGTCCATGGGGTTGCACAGTCAGACACGACAGCAACTAACAACCAGTATTTGCTTTAACTTAGCTGCTCCTATGTTTGGTGCATAAGTATTTATAAATGTTATAAATATTGGATTTCTATATTATTATGTCATGGCTTTTTATATTACTCTTTGTTTTAAAGTTTGTCTTGTCTGATTTAAGTATAGCTTCCCTAGATTTCTTTTGGTTTTCATGTGCATGGAACATCTTTTTCTGTTCCTTCACTTTCTATCTATGTCCTTACATGAGAAGCCTCTTATGGCATCATACAGATGAGTCTTTTTTTTTTTTTTTTTTTTAATCCATTCAGCAACTCTGTCTTTTGGATGGAGTATTCAGATTCGGCAACAATTTGGGGAACTGCCTACAGCCTTACCACTCTGAATGCATCCATCTCATCTGAGCTCAGATGCTAAGCAGGGTCGGGCCTAGGTAGTACTTGAATGGAAGACCACCTGGGAATACTTGATGCTGTAGACTGAAAAGGACTGAGCCCTTGGGAGGACTCTCTGGTGGTGGCTTGGAGACAAGAGCCGACAGGCATCATAATCTAAAAACTTTTATAGCAACTTAACAGAGTAATCTTATTTCTAATACATTTCTCATGTACTTATTTGACTTCATTTTTATTGTATCTTCAAAAAAGTATCAGGGTATGCTGGATTGGGAAGGGAAAACATTGGTCCTTGACCACAAATAGAGAGCTACTGACCTAGAACACATCTAAAAAATGAAGTTCACCTGAAGAAACACAGTCTGATTGCAGCCCAACTACTTGTTGGGGTTGGGGGGAAAGGGAGAAGAGACAGGTAACATGGTTGTGTACACTTACTACCCAGTTTACTCCTAGGTTTTACTGGGCCTGCGTGATACCAGCGACTCCATCGTGGCCATTACTCTTCACAGCCTAGCAGTGTTGGTCTCACTGCTTGGACCAGAGGTGGTTGTGGGAGGAGAGAGAACCAAGATCTTCAAACGCACTGCCCCAAGCTTTACTAAAACTGTGGACCTTTCCCCAGAAGGTAAGAGTGATTAAAAGGTCTAGTGTTATTTTATTAGATTTTAAACATTATACAAGCAACACAGATAGATTATATTCAAATTATACAGAGAATTAAAAGGAAAAAGTTTCTTTCCCTTTTTCACCTCCTTCTGGGGCATCTAAGGTAACCAATTTTAATGGTTTAATGGGAATTCTTTCATCCTTTTGTAAGCCCGCAAACACAAATGTATTTTAACACACACACCTAGGATTTCTTAAAAAAAATACTAAGCACAGTTCCACAACTTGATTTTTTTCATGTTAACAGCTAATTAGGGACCTGTCTCCAGGTCAATACATAACTACCTAATAATTTGTTTTACTGATAGCTGCCTAATATTTCATTGACTATAATTCATTTAGTGACCTCCCTCGCTATTGATTGCTGTTGCACTCCTTTCTAAATTTCTTACTGAGTCAAAGGATATACAGAATATTTTACATCTTAATAGTGTCCGTTTCCAAAAAGGCCATAGCAGCTCTTAGTGACACCAAATGTTTTAATTTCTTTAGATTTTGATGGCCTGTTAGGTGACAAGCTGTTGATTTTTAGGTACTTAAATCAAGAGAAAAAAATCCTTAATTCTGATGTTCCCATTGAAATATTACCTGGGAAGTAGCAGTAATTTCTGGTCTTTATTGGCTATAAAAGAATAAGAATTTTGTATTGACAGCACCGTTGCTTCTTTGCTTTGTATAACTCTGAAGGATGATGGCCATGTTATGAAGCTCTAAATCTCTGATTCAGTTCTCAATGATAGTGAGTAGAGAGCATGGAAATGGTTATTAGTAAAAAATAACTGCCAGACTTTTCTCTAATTTTGCTGCCAAGAGAATTTTTAAAGCAACACTGACTTCCTCAAATTTTGAGGAAGTCAGTGTTAGTGCGACTCTGAGGAGCTTGAAGGTGGTGATGTAGAAACTGTCGCCGCCTCTTCAGCCATGAAACATCCACACCAAACTGAGTGAGGTCTATTGTTACCAGTTTTTCTTTTAGCAGAGCACACCAAGAGCAGATGAAGGGTTTATATTTCATACTAGAGGAATTTCTGGCCAGAGGAGAGGATATGCATAGTTTTGAGATAAGGACGGAGAAGGCAATGGCAACCCACTTCAGTACTCTTGCCTGGAAAATCCCATGGGCGGAAGAGCCTGGTAGGCTGCAGTCCATGGGGTTGGGAAGAGTCGAACACGACTAAGCGACTTCCCTTTCACTTTTCCTTTCATGCATTGGAGAAGGCCATGGCAACCCACTCCAGTGTTCTTGCCTGGAGAATCCCAGGGACGGGGGAGCCTGTTGGGTTGCCGTCTGTGTGGGTCGCACAGAGTCGGACACGACTGAAGCGACTTAGCAGCAGCAGCAGCAAAGTCTGGCAGTTCTTTTTTACTAATAACCATTTCCATGCTCTCTACTCACTATCATTGAGAACAGAATCAGAGATTCAGAGCTTCATAACATGGCCATCATCCTTCAGAGTTATACAGCTTTACATGTTGAATTAACAAAAGTCCCCACTCCCAACAACTTTATTTATTGGATGGGGTTTTCTGATTCTAGATATTTTACATACTCTCCATTTGGATCACTCTATAATCTGAATAGGAAACAGAAAAGGGCACCAAAGCATCAATAGCAGTTAAGTTTTTATTAAAATAGATTTTCCTGAAAACTTTAATCCCACTGACTTGCCAAGTTAGACTCCTCATCCAGGATGGCTGAGACCCTGGTGGCAGCTTGTATCCCAGATCTATGGTAAAGAGAGGCCCTCGTCCTATAGGGCAGAGGGGCTGCTGGGTGAGGGGCGTAAAGGAGGTACTCTTAGATTTTTTTTCCTTCTTATAGTTTACCTGCATGATCAGACTTAAGAATGAAGGCTGATACTAAGGTTTATGAAAAATGTACCTGAGGGAAATAAGTCTGCATGAACAAGAGTTAGGGAAGACAATGTAGAGAAGGAGACAATTTGTAAGAAAAATTAGTAGGTTTCAGCAGGGAGGGAGGATGGTGGCAGAAATACGCAAGAGGGTGGTGGGCTTGCAAAGATCAGTCTGGGGTGAGGAGGGGAGGTGCAGCCTGTGATGACTCAGCCCAGGCCACCCCCTCATTTTCCTAAGGCAGACAAAGTAGTCAAAAATTTTGCTAGGATCCTTTTGACCAGTACTCATTCTTAAAAGTATGAACTTTCTAAAAGGTGCTAAAGACTACATTTTCTTAAAACATTTTTATTTTTCCAGTTGGGAGTTAAATGTCCATAACATAAAATTTACTATTTTAAACATTTTAAAGTGTACAGTTTTGTGGCATTAAGTACATTCATATCCGTGTGCTTGTACTCTTTATTCTTAAAAGGAAAGTAGAATCAAGTACAGTTTTAAATCACCACTGAGATGTTTTTAAAGGCTGTTAACTTTTATAACTAGGTATCCTGGTTTTCTCTCTGTATTCCAAATGCTTACCTAATGCTTGAATCCTTTGTTTACCACCATGTGGACACTTCCGTAGTAGGTATGACTCTCCAAATATTTGGAGACGTCCTCTCCCAGCAGGTTATCTCTTATCTGTGTTAAATATACCCCTCCTCTTAACTGTTGCTCACCTAACATGTGATAGGAAAAGAAGCAATTTACTACTCTTTCATTTTTTGGAGTTTTTATTTATCTTCAGATTCTCCTGTGCACATCACCTGCAGCCAGCGCAGTCAGAGCTTGCCAATCTTGAAGAACCCCTCCCCTGGCATATTCCCTAAATGTTTTTCTGGCAACATGCCCATCAACAGCAAGAAGCACATACCGCGAGATTACTACAGTACTTTTCTACAGACAGGTAGATTTATTAAATTTATACAGCTGTTCCACTGCTTGGTGAATGTTTTCCTGAGTAATTAAAATTCTGAAACTAAAGGGCACTTTGGGACTATTGAGACTTAATTCTCTTATTGAGACTTAATTCTCTTATTATTTACAATTATGTAGTCAGCTTGGGTGCATCTTTTTTCCCTGGACTATAGGGTAAATACTTGTCTTTTCTTCGTAACTGGTGGAGACATTGCTTGCATTCTTTTTTGCACCAGATACTTCACTTTGGGGACTTTCCCCAAATTATATCAAAGTATGATAGTTCTGGAAGATGTTATCAGGTGTGCCACGAAAGAGGAGTTCTGTGGTTAAATAAGTTTGTGGAATTAAGCACACAGTCAGACCATACTACAAAGGACTTCATGACTTGACTATGCTTATGAAAATCTATTTAAAATGAGGATATGCTAAAGTGAGGCAGCCTACTTGAGCATACAACACTTTCTCAAGGTGTACATAATTAATGTCTTGAGGGTATCAGTGCCTGGCTAGAACATTTTTGTATTTGTTATAGATAAATAGTATGTTTGAGTATTTAGTAAAGGATTAGGTGCTCCAGTTAATTGTTGCTTGGTATGTGCCCATCAAATCACATTTGTTTAACTTGTATCTTTGTTGGTTTATGTTCTGCTGGGCTACCTCATAGTTCGGTGTACATGGGTTATTTCCAAGGAATTGGGTCTATACATTTCTTCAGTGTTTACTTTCTCCTAAATATATTGCACGTCTTAACCAACATTTTATGAGAATAACTCTTGTACATATCCCCCCCACAGATGATCAATTTTCTCAGCCTATCAAATTTCCCATCAATGGCATCTCCGAAGTGAAAATTACCTCAGGAGACAGTGAAAATTTCCCATCAAGTTCTAAAAAGTCTGAGGAGTGGCCTGACTGGAGTGAGCCTGAGGAGCCTGAGAACAAAACTGTCAACGCAGAGGTTTGTCCTGCAGATTCCCACGCAGCGGCCCAGTCCCCGCTCACTAACCTGAATGCAGAGGAAGAGCCTTGGGATGACTTTGAGCCCGGCAGCTTAGATACTGAAGTAAATCTGGAAGGTGGAATGATGCCCACAAGACCTGTTACCTCAGGGGAGCAAAAGGCCACTCCTGCTTTGCCTTCAAAATCGAGCCTACCCCCAAAGACCAGTCTTGCACAAAGCAGGGATGACCCAGACCAAACCAAGCCACCGAAAGTGTTGTCACAAGAAAGGCGCCTTAAAGTTCCATCAGAACTTGGTTTAGGAGAGGAGTTTACCATTCAGGTAAAAAAGAAGCCAGTGAAAGACCCAGAGTTGGACTGGTTTGCTGATATGATCCCAGAAATTAAGCCTTCAGCTGCTATTCTTATTTTGCCTGAACTGAGGACAGAAACAGTGGTTCCCAGCAAGGATAATGTCTCATCAGTGATGCACTTTTCCTCAAAATTTGCTGCAGCAGAAATTACTGAGGTGAGGATCATTAAATTGTTATTAGTTTACATATTTCCCTCTCACAGGCAGCAGTTATATTGTCCCATTTATAAAGAAAAATGCACTCTTTCCCAGTGATAGAAGACTGATGTCCACAACTGGTTTATTAACATGATCAGAAAATGAACAAAATCAGTTCCTGTCAATGGCATCTTTTTTTCTTCCCCAGGAAAATATATTAATAGAAGTGCTTGGGCTAAGTGTTAAATAGTTCTTGTGAAAGTTTTTTTTTAATGCTGTGATTTTGTAACAGCGGAACCAAAGTGACCCTACTTTTCACGTTTCTGTTATAGTAAATTATGTATGAAGAAATGTATTCTGGCGTCGAAAGACACGTGTTGGGCCCCTTTTAAACTGCCGGTCTTTCCAATCTGAACGTGACTTGTCTCAGCAGGCTGCCCTTGTGTGCTCTCTTTCGTTGCAGGGCGAGTCTGCAGGCTGGGGGGACGATGGTGATCTGAACTGGGACGATAACGGCTGGTGACAGTGGCTGCACGTCACTTTTCAGGAGAAAGGATTTCTTTAAAACAAACAAAAAAATCAAACTAATACCTCAGAAGCAGGCACTGCAGATGAGAAAGCCCCAAAGCATCCTGTTTTTCTCATGTCAGGAGCTCTTTATCCAGTCTGCCAATGGAAGTGAGAGGAGACCTGGCTTGCTGGAGGAGAGCCCTGGGCAGTGCAGAGGTTCACAGCCCTTCTCAGAGGAAGAGCCTGTGCGTCTGACGGAGGCCAGTTTCTGTGAAGAGCAAGTGGCTGTGGAAAGGTGGAACTTACTGCTTTCTTCCAGAGCAATTCTGGAAGTAAAGAAAATAAACACAAAAATTCAAGCTGATTAGCTTAATTCTGTGCCATTTCTTTGTCAGAAGAGTAAACTCTATTATGGAATACAACTTACTGAAAAACTTTTAGCTATAAAGTATATAAATGATTTTAAATTGCTAAGGTTTCCTTAGGCAGCTTATTTATTTGTTTACAGAGGTACTATCTGAGTGAGTGGCCCTGTGGAGACCTGGGCAGTTAATGACCGTTCCACTTGTATTACCTTGTACCAAAGTCCTTAATGAGAAATATCCCCCACAATCCTGCTCTCTAAATGTCCATAAATAAAGACTTATTTTCGCTAGATTGAACTTCAGAAAAGTTTTATGTGTTAGACCATGTACAGATATGTCAATATTTTCATTTACAAAATGTACTATAGGGTAACAAAAAAATCATATTCAACTCATTTATCTAGTTGACAAAATGGTCCAGTCCACTAACTCTTCACCTTAGAGTACCTGACGTTTTAGCTTATCAATCCTTTCCTGAAGTGTCTCCATTTCCATCAGGAGCCAGTCTGGAGGAGGAGACTTCTGGAGTAGTAACTCGATCGCCTCCAAGGCTTCTGTTGCCGCTTGCAGTGTTGACCTGTACTCATCTTCTGAGGGGAGCTCGTGACGGGCTCTTTTCACACAAGGCTGGCAAATGAGAAAAACATGTAATTCCATAATCCCCGTTCCAAACAGAACTTTCCTTTTGGACTAAAGCTTACAAGGACAAATTCTAAAATTGTAAAGTTTTATACGAAAATTTTATTCTAGTCTTTGGCTCACAAGGGCAGGAGACCCTTACCCCCGCCTTCATCTGGAGAGAGACATGAAGGCAGTGTTGATTTGCGACAGGGATTCAGGGTGCTACCACAACTGATGCTCAGGGCCGAGGAAACGAAGAGGTGCTGCCTTGTCCAGTGACTTCAGGTGAGTGTTCTTTAGCCATATAATCTGTCCTTACAAAAAAGCCCCAAGTATGAATTTTTTAAAATGCCCTTTTCTTTTTAATGCTAAGTTTATAATGATGCTTTCACTGCACCGGAAGGAGGATGAAGGGTTAGAGCCATACAGTTTTTAAAATCATTGTCTTCCTACAGATGGTCGTAATATATAAATTCTTTAGGGCTTATTTACACTACTGATATATTTAACTTTGTAGATTTAAGGCATAAAAGTTAACATGTCTTGAAAACCACTTACTGGGTTTTTAAGAGTTGTACCTTATATTTACCATTATGGATTGCCATTCCAAATATACTATTAGCGCTCAAACAATTTTGAATATCCTTAGAAATGTCAGATTTCTGCCTTTTGATAGATATAATTTCTGGACTGTGATGAATGAAGCAAAGGATCAAACTAAACACTTAAGAAGGTATGTCAATCAGTTTTCTTCTGTGGTTCAGAAACTACTGCATTTGTAGCATCACTGGTACAAAGACATATCTTTTCCAAAGGTTACTGCAGATAGTTTTAAAAGTATATTCAGTATGATGTTTAAAACATTTTTTGGAGTCCCACCTCTGTTCTCTGTGTTGTTAGCCTTCCAGAAAGAAGAAATGTGATTTTTAAAAGAGCAACTACCATAAAACAATTTCACATGTCTATTCTGTACGAGGCAAAGAACCATGCTAGTTTCTGTTCTACTGTTGTAATAAAGCACATTTTTTATTAAAGCTTGATCCACACTGAAGAGCAGTCCATACCTGTAAAGATGACATCTTTGTTTCTTCTTGAGTAACTTTAGCAAAAGGCTCCCAGAAGGTACCTTTTTCCTGTTTGATACGTTCCAGTCTCGCAGCTGTAGTTTCATCTATAAACCCCGTCTGCCAGAGATCATGAAGAACCAAGTAAATACCAACATTAGCACTCTCAACTCGTTATCAAAATGGTGTGATACTCAGTGAAAAGACCTGTGTGTATTAAATGCCGAATGTTTAACTACAAGGCTCAGCTTGTGAACTAGGCAAATTCTGGAAGTAAGGTGGACTCGTCTGTAAAAATTATCCTCAGTGTGATTTGGGTAAAAATATTTTACAGTGTATGCCTTCCCTACAGAGAGAAAAAAAAAAAAACAAAACAATTATCTGCTAGCCTTTACTGAACAGGGTGAGAAATTTTTAAAAGAAACATGTACACACCCTTACTTACTTACATCCAGCTTATATATAATATATGCATATATACAAAAAAGAGACATAGCCCACTTCAATGAAATATTCTTAAGAAAATTAAGTACTTAAGCATAATTCACTTTATCCTAGTATTCTAAATTTGTGGTTTAACTGTTCTATTAGTGTTTCAGTTAACCTTTAACTTACATCCTACCACTGTCCCCATGTAAGTTTCAAAGCTCACACAAAATATGGGAGCCACTATTTGGAAAAGTCCTGATTGGATTATGGTGGTGAATATGACCCTCTTGGGCCTACAATTCCACGTGTGAGTCTAATGATGGTGAGTTACTGGTGAGGGATCCGCATTTTTCTCTGGGCCTGGATGATCAATGCTGCAGTATCCCAGACTACAGCCAGAGTGACCCAAGTGTTTCACTTCTGACCTGCAGTGAGGTCCCAACTGCTTAATAAGCTAACAGGATATTCAACCTGGCAATAATTTTTTAAAAAGTAACATAACAAAATATGTTCTGCTACTTGGATGCTATACAAATAAAATACCTTCTCCAAAAAGGATACAACTTTTTTCTTTGTTTCTTCAGAACTGAGACATTGTGGAACTATCTCTTCATGAGTTGTTCCCTATTAAAAGATTGATAAAAAACTAATTTCAGTACATTTTAATAACCTGCAAAAATAAGTACACAAGTTTTAAGAGCTACTTTAATTAAAAATGCAACTTTAAAAGAAAAATCACTTGAAAGATAATAAGCTCATAGTTATTTGAGGGTGCACAAGTATAAAGTTGTGAGCTGTAACGATTTCTGCCCAGTCATCCCAACATTTTTGGGTTCCATTGTGATGAAGGGCAGGACTGTACAACGGCAGCTAAGAGTAAAAGCAGCCCAGGGCAGGGTCGCCTTCTCTACAGAGCTGAGCTAACAGGTCTGTGTTCATCAACTTAGCTCCCGTGAAAGGTGGAGATGAAATATATTATCATTCAACCCCAAATAGCATCTGAATTAGGACATCTAGTCTGAATGCCTGTTCTGATCATTACTACTGAGGACCTTAGGGAAATCACTTCCCTTCTCTGGCCTTCATTTTTAGATCCTGTAAAACAGAAGGCTAGTAATATCTCCTCCAGAAATTTTATGGCTAATATACAAAAAGCAGCTTTATACATGTTCTTGGAATATTTTGCAATATCAGAAAATGTTTTAGAGATCATTGTGATAGACTGGCCTTCTAAATTAATTACCTCAGCAAACTGAGTAAATGCCTCCAAGGAATGTTGTTCTAGTAGCCAGTTCCTGTCAGCTAGCAGTGAAGCAAAAACAGAAGACAGGCTGGGCAGAATTCTGTCCTACAAAGAAAACCAAACCTTATTAGAGGAGAACCTCAGCAGAGTACATTCCTTATCAGTTTTCCTTAATTCTGTCCCAGGGAACACAATAAAATGTGTTCAATTGTGTCCCTCCTTTGCTCTAAGCCCCACTGCCTTTGTGTTAGCTCTCCTTCTGATGTGCTTCCTGCTGGGGGGTGTTCGCTTCCCATTTCCCCTGTTCTGGAGATGCCTCCTCGGGCACCTGCCTGGTTTGCTCCCTCAGCGTCAGGTGTTACCCACATGTCACTACGGTGAGGACTCCAGTGACCAAGTCTGATTTCAGACTCTACTCCCACATATACATTCTTTATTCCCCTTCTCTTGCTTTTATTTCTCTCCGTAGCACTCACCACCAATTTAGTCCTTTTCATATATCCCCACTTTAGTACTCTGTTGCTTCTCAACAGGCTGAGGGTATTTATTAGTTTGATTTACTGAATAATGAATCCCCAGGGATCAAAATAGCACCTGACATATAACAAGAACTCAACTTTTTCTTGAATGAATAAATGAATTAATATCACATGGGTTAAATGCCTCTCATATGCTGATGAATTCCCCCAAATTTCTTTAGATCTTAACTTCACTCTGGGAATAGGTAAGGTAATTTCTGCTTTTATTAAACATTTGTTCCGTAGGTTCTGGGCCCAGCAGGGTCCATGGCTATGGCACTGATGAAGCAGAATTTCAGAATATATTTACATTCATTTTATTCTAAAAAGATAGCTCAAATAGAAGTATCTTTGAATACTTCTATCCAGAGAGTTGAAAAGAAGCTGTCAAGTCTACACTTACCTCAAGAAACACAACTTTACATGATGGAAAGCAACAGTATGGTATTGTCTACCTTTGAACAAGAGAGCCCTTTATAAACTAACCAGTTCAAGTTTTGGTTTCAAGGTTTTAATTATTTAACATGTACTGAGAAAACATTCATCATATTTTTGCCCCACTTACATAAAAAGTTCTCAGCACTGAAATCTTCATAGTATGACCTAGAAGTAGGGGGAAAATGTCAAGTGTCTAGAATTGTCTTGACCACAGTAATAAGGAAGGAAGAACTCAATCTAGGAGGAAGACTTCTTTTTGCTGTGAAGTATGTCTTAAGATTCAGTAGAAGTGTATCACCAGGCCTTTACAGTTTTATAAATACGTATTTATTTGTCAACTATATATACTTTGCAAAATTTTCAAAAATATCTTCTAAAGAAACAAATAGGCTCCCTTTAATGGATATAGAAACCAAGAGAATAACTGATAAATCACCCAATTTCCTCACTATACATTGTTCCCTAGAAGACATACTTTCCTTCCTTAGGAACTTTGTATGCTAGAACCCAACTATCATAAATCTTACTATAGCCAGTTCTATAAATTATTTGTATGTCAACATATATTTTTCTAAAAGTAAATGACTTGCGTTCTACTAAGACAGTAACCCTCTCTTCACAAAATAGTTTTTCTCCAATTTTCATTTGTCAGCAATCCACAGAATTCCAGAAATTAAAGCCTGAAAATCCCTCAGTAATTATTAGAGATTTTGTTAACATGGGAACAACAGGATTAAGAGAGTATTACCTGGATAGTTTGAGGTATAAAAAGTTTTCCCAAAGAAGAGAGAAAATCCAGAAATGCCAATCGAACATGGTCAGGAGGCCCTAATTTAAGCAGTGAGGTCTGCAAAGTTATAACCTGAAGATGCAAAGATCAAAGAATAGTTACAAGCAGTTATAAAACAAGTGCTTTGTAGAGACACAACTAAGATTTTGATGGGTATGCAGGACGGGAAACAAAACCAAACCCAGGACAGTCAAAGATTCTACACAGCCTACACTTCACAGGTGGAATTTGAATAAAACAATAAAATCACTCATTCAGTTACTACCACAATATTAGTCTTACCAACCATTGAAATAAAAAATTAAAAATTCATGTGTTTCTGAAAAACAATATGCTAGTGTTATTCCTTTAAATCTTTAAAAATTATTTTGCATTTTAAATTCTAGAAGGAGAAGTTCATTCTTTAAACATGGATTGGCAAACTTTCTGTAAAGGGCCATATGGTAAATATTTTGGGCTTGTTCCTTGTTGCAAACATTATAGATATAGATATAGATAGATAGATAGATATTTTAACAAACCTTTAAAAATGTAAAAAATCTTCCTTAGTGCTTATGATGAAAACAGGAGAGCAGAACCTAGTCAGGAGGCCAAAGTTTGCCTGGTGTAAAGGACACTGAGATAGTCTTCTATGGAAGCAGTGTCTCAATGAATAATTTACTTATGTTGAAAATTTTAAATGTTAAGTTATTTGGATTTTTTAAAAGTAGGTACAATTACATCAAAACTATCAGTATTTTTCAAAAAAGATTAGAATCTTCAGAATCAACATATTTGAGTCAATTATTTTACTACATTCTCTGTAAATACATATATAGTAACTAAAAATATGCCTAATTAGTAAACATTTTTTAATGCTAAGTTCTTCATGTACACAACCAAAACCAGAGCTACTAAAAACAAGGTGTTGCTAGTCCCACTCTGCAATATGCTGCTGCTGCTGCGTCGCTTCCTAAATAGGAAGGACTGGCTTTACCTCGGAATAGTTTTTCTTAAGTGACAGTAAGCTTAAACCAACAATTAGGGGATCAGGTCTGTCTAGTATGAACTCATTCCAGATCCTCAAATCACTTCAGGTAAGATGAAGGCCTTCTCCCCTTTTCCCTCTCTCCATCACTTAGAACCACCCAAAGCAAGGCATACCTGAGGCAACACCACGAGGATCCCCCAGTGGCCCTGGTTCTGCCAGGTCCAGTCATGCAAGCTAGGGACCAGAGGAAGAATTCAGTAGTGCTCCTCATTTTATTTCTTCAAAGAAAATGAGGATTATCCTCAAGCCCATGTTGGTTTTATTGCATGGCTTCCCTAGTGGCTTAGATGGTAAAGAATCTACCTGCAATGCAGGAGACCAAGGTTCGATCCCTGGGTTGGGAAGATCCCCTAGAGAAGGAATAGCGACCCACTCCTGTGTTCTTGCCTAGAGAATCCCATGGACAGAGGAGCCTGGTGGCCTACAGTCCATGGGGTCCCAAAGAATTGGATAGGACCGAGTGACTAATGCAACTTCAACAACAGCTTGTGGCATACCTTTGAAAATGCTATGAAGGCAGGGTTCCCAGGTGAACTGACTCCTAACCTCAGGGTTTCCTAAGCAGTTACCAGCAACAACGAAACAGGTCTGACTATTCAGTATCAAAGAGATAAGAGAATAGATAGCTTGCCCACTATTCTTACCTGACTTACTAGCTGAGGATCTAAAGCTTGAATGAAAAATCCCAGCAGTGGAAGTAAAAGACTGAGTGTCTGCTGAACGTAAGGTTGACCTATTACCTTAAATAAGAAGCACAAAATAATTTTGGTGAAAATTTTCCATTACATAAGACTAGCAACATTCACATTTATTATATTCCAGGAAATATGCTAAGCACTTTATATTTATTACTTCACTTATTCCTTATAACTCTATGAAGCAGGTATTATTACCCTCACTTTACTACTAAGAAAAGGGTAGAGAGGTTAAATAATTTCCTCTAGACACACAGTTAGGAAAAAGTATAGCCATGTTCTAAACCCAGATTTAATTCAGATGGGCATCTCATGATTTTTATCTGTCACAGAAAAAGCTTGCTTATTCCTTAGTCTTCTTAAAATTCCATTTCTCCTCTCCAGAACTCTTGCTTCTATTATGATATTATAAGCTTTATCACCAAGAAAGATCCTCAGTGAATATTTATTGAATAATTTAATGAGGATCAGGGGAAAGCACTTGAAGCTAAAATGCTGCAACAGTGAAATCTAACCATATACATAAACTTTAATGATAAAATATCATCTGCAAAACCATTTCTGTTATTTCACAAATGTTAATGTTGCCTTCAGCTTCCAGCTGGATGACTGGGACATCCAGAGGCCAGTATTTCAATTTATCAATGTCATAGTTAGATATTTAACTAAATATGATTTTTAAATTACAGTGATCTGTGGGACATTCATTCTAATTCTAGCCTGATTTTGGCTTTTCTGGAGAAGAGGAATACAAGTTAGCCACATCCATTTACTTGCCCCTTCTACTATTAAGCCAGACCACTCTCCCAGTGCTCAAAAGATTTTATAAAAGAACTCCAGAATCACAGAAACAGGCCAGAGCAAATAAAGAAGAAAAAACAGTAGGAGTTGAAAATAGTAGCTAGACTGTCACTGTCACTTCACTAATTTCTAGTTTTATTAATATAATTCTATCAACTTAAATAGAACTGGCTGAAAGAGTAAAAGTAGGTATTTTTAAGTTCTAATCACAAGTGCTACCAAGAACCTAAAGTAATTACATACATTTTACTCTGTATGGAAATTTCATTCTCTTTTTCAATATTTTATTTGTTCTTCAGCAAAATGATTACAGTTGCTTTCCTTACCAGTTTAACGTTTAAAAGAATTGAAAGCTGACTTCCAACTTCCTTAATTGCAGTTTGCTGCCCCATATCCAGAGCTTCACCAGAAGAATTACATACAGCAAGCAGAGCAGAGAGCACTGTGTTCTAAAGGCGAGAGACAGGGAAAGGACCTGAGTGTAGACATCAGTTTAAAGGAGCTGGAACCCAATTACCTGTAGGTTTTGAGTTACCTCTAACTCTTCATAAAAACACTAGAAGTGTATTTCTAAGACCCAAAGCCATCTTTTCAGCGATGTCTTAATACATGTATTATGTTAGCCAAATAAGATGTATTTATAGAAACACTCAAATTTTTGGCCAACCAATATATTTTGTTAAAACTACTTTTCTTATACACAGAAACATTAGCTTCATTTTCGTAAAAAAATTTTTTTTCCTTTTAGGTTGAAAATTTAACAAAATGGAAACTGCATCATATTTTAAAAAATAGATTTGATACAAATGGCCAATATGGTCAAGCTAATTCATACTATTTATCAACTAAATTTTTTTCACATTATGTACTTACCAACCTTTTAAAGTTTACTCAATTATTGTTGCTGTTGTTGTATAATTAATCTTTAAAAATTTTTAGCAACACTGCCTTCAATAAACAAATATAGTACCTAAGTACACTATTTAGAATTTAAAACAAAAGATAATTTTTCCTGGATTCACTCTTAATGATATATCAAATGTCTGTCTCTCTGACTGGCCAGGAATGGGGTTGGTTGGCATGTGGTAACAATCAGTAATTTTGCCCTTCATCCATTATACTTCAACAACCACACTTAATTTTATGTAATCATCACACAGCTTTTAACTTATGATTAACTTATTTCCTTTTACAATAATCATTAAATAACTTGCTGATCTAGTTTTGGTCATAGAGTAAAGCTTTTGAATTTTAGAAAATAGGTGCTTTTATTTTATCTAATACAAAAGTTTTTGTCTTTACTATAGAAATTTATATATAATGAATACAAAACCTGAACAATCTCACCAATAAAGGCACATAGAAATATTTCCTTTCAATATATGTAAATGTTTTAAATTATCTTTATGATTAAGGTCAAATGCCACTATGTAATAGAGTATCGGAACATTTACAACTCAGTTTAGAAATATAAGTCTCAAGAAAACCCTGAATTCAATTTAAAATTGCAAATAAGCCCTCACCCCTTTGAATGCTCTGTGCCCATCCTTGCTTGATTTGTCTCTTATCACAAACTGATATATAATATGTATCTAAGTTTTACATATATATATGTGTGGGTGTGTGTGTGTTACTTCTTTGTCCACAGCTAAAGAATGTAAGTCCATGAGAGCAGGAATTTTTGTTGGTTTTGTTCTTTGATGTATTTTTATCTCCAATGCCTAAAACAGAGCTAGGCACATATAAACACTCAAAATATGCTGAGTGAATGATGAATCAAAGAATGTGCAAATAAACACCAAACAACATGTACTATATTCAGTTTTTAAAATTGTATTTTGACTTACAGATCAACTTCTTTTTTATTTCATTATTTTAAGAGGGAGCATTCTAAATAGAAAGGTATATAAAGACTCAGAAGAGATTTGCATAAAATGAGGGTTGTACAAAAAGAAGAATCTTCTCTACCAAATCTAGAAATATGTCAGCAAATATACTACAAATAAAGTATTTCACAATGTGTTTCGTGTTGTTCCACCCTCCCCTCTCATATTTACATCAATCAAGATAATAGCACATTTCTCACAGACTCTTACAGTGTAGAAATATGAAACTCTTGCTAGATTCTGAGGGCACAAACTGTCTTTTTAACAACACATCCCCAGTAACTAAAGCAGCTTCATAAACAGCTACAGAATGCATCAAGGCCATCACAGTGCACTTACCAGAGACTCAAGTTCTTCCAGCGTGCGGTTACTGCCTAGCCACTTCATACACCATGTAATACCTGCTCTGGTGACCTCAAGTGCAGTTTGTTTCCTAAGCTCAGCAGGTAATGCCTGAAAGGAAATATACTGCCACAGAAGCAGATTTTCTGTTTCTTTTGGGGGAAATTTCTGGATAAACTCCACCTGAAATTAATTGTTAAAAAAAACAAGAGTAACAGACAGTCTAGTGAACTGATACACCAAAGCTAAGTATTAGCTTCCATATTTAATATTTTTTTTAAAGTTCTTGGGATTTCCCCTGGTGGTCCAATGGTTAAGTCTCTTGATTCTGCACTTCCAGTGCAAGGGGTACAGGTTGGATCCCTGGTAGGAGAACTAAGATCCCACATGTTGTGTGGGTGGTATGACAAAAAATAATAGTTCTTAACTGCATAACATTATCACAAGGTACCAGATCAATGTAGCCTAAATGAACATGCATTTTAGTTATTTTTGTTTTTTGCATTTGTTTCCAAATTGAAAAACACAGGTTAAGTGCAACATGATATAAATGCATTAAGAAATATTAAATAATGTATTTCATTATTAGTCATGTCAGCTATTTTAAATGCTTCTACCCAATAAGTCTATTTTTCCCTAAGAATCAGTGTACTCAACAACTTGTACAGCAAAATCAAAAGTAATATTCAAAAATACACCAACAAGATTGATTTAGCCAACTTTTGTGGCTTACTACTTAGCTATCACAGAGAAGCAAAGGTCACAGGTTCAGTTTTCCAATGGGCTAGCCAGCTCTGCTCTACTTTAGACAACATATGAAACTCATTCGCAAGTGTTCAGAACAGTATGGTTGGCAAAACAATTCTACCACTGAAATAATTCCAAGTGTTTGCCAGGTTAACAGAAAAACAGTACTGTTAAAATGCCACGTTAACAAACTAGATAAAAATGGCAAAAGTTATTTTAAGAAACAGTTAAACTGTTAAATCAGTTTCTGGCGGAAAAACTGCAAAAGCAATGGTGTACTTAATTACTAATTAAGGTATACTCTAGGAATATTGATGTAATTTTTAAGAAGAATAATTCAATTTACAAATATCCAAAATCTACTTGCTGAATGAAAGAAAAAAAATTTTCTTACATCAAAAATGAGAAAAGAAAAAACACACCACTATATTAAATCTGACAGAGAAACTCTTCTACATTATATATCATATTTATATTTGAATTTTATTTGTTTGGAGAAAATACTTAGCTGTCAACACAAGGGAGAAATTACATGGCTATCTTCTGGGACAGCTGATAAAGCCAGAAAAACAGATCCCTTCTTGAGCTATGCATCTATTACAACAGGCAGCTTTACTCATGAAACCAAACTGCATCAGGAAAGCCAAGAGAATTGTGCCAACTAACATCAATTCAAACAAGACCTTTCTTTATAATAAAGTCCAGTGAGTGAATGAGTTCCCTTTCCAAAATAGAACTATAAATAATAACACCCTGGACAACATAGGTAGGAGTTGCCAAGATCTGTTACATACAAAGACTGATTTATTTATTTACTATTCTGGGTTTGAAAACCTTGGCCTCAACATAGTTTTCAAGATTTAAAACTGCTAGTGCTGACAGTTCACAAGGAGTGAAATATAAGGGGATCTAATGTGCAGAGCACATGACTTCCCTCTTCAACACTGAGAGAAAAATACACCAGTGGACTTAAAATGCAAATATATCAAGTAATCTTTCCTTTACATGAAAATGGTAGCATAGCTGCCAATGTGCTTCAACCAGACCATACTAATATCCTTTCCTCCCAGGTAACCTCAGGAAATAAAAAAGCATATTTCCTAGGGTAAAAGGGCGTAAGGAGGCAGAGGCAACATCCCACAGAGGAGGGCCCTGAAGCAGCTGCATGAAAACCAGCTAAAAACAATATGGGAGCCATGGAAAGAGCACAGACTTGGAAGCAAATCAGATCTTATCTGAATCCTAGCTCAGTCATTTATTATGTGTGAGCTTGGAGAAGGTCTTTAATTATCCTAAGTTATTGAAACTTCATCTGTAAAATGGACATGATAACATATCTATCCCACAAGGCTGAGGTAAGGACTAAAAGAATTAAAGTGCCTACTACAAAACCTGGTTCATAGTATAGTCTGAAAAAATACAGGCTTCCCTGCTGCTTCCTTTAAGATGCTGGATCATGTCCTAAGAGAAAAGGAAAAAGAGCTGACATGACATGACATGAGAGAAGAACTAACACTTGTTAAATGCTCACCTGATGCATATATACACTCTTATCTCCTTGAGTCTCACAACTGCCGTCTAAGTAATAATATTTCAATTCTAGGATTAACTAACTCTCCCAAGCACACTCAGAACAGGAATTCAAATTCAGGTTTCTCCCTTAATTTTAAGTGTTATACAGTAACTTGAACACAGCAGGAAAATCAGTATTTGATAAATGAAGGAAATGAAGGAAAATGTTACAAGTAACCCCTCATTTATCCATAACTTTATATCTGATAGTTGCAATTACGAAATTTCAGAATAAACTGAGAAGTATATAAGAGATCTCTAAACATACACTATAGTTTGTTATAACAAACCTGCTAGAACTCACTTGGGGCTAATTCATTCTGAGTTGTATTATCCTAAAAGTTAAAATTTCTCAACTCTGGGAAAAGAATTTTATTCCTATAAAGTGAGAAAATGGAGGATCTCTTCCAAATCCCACTTCTTCAGGAAGGGCCTGCCAGTTAAACAGGGCTTCTAGGAAGAATCATATACCAGGAACCAAGAGTATGACCTTTGATAGGGGAGTGGAAGGTATTAAAATTGCACTTGGAGCAGACACTCTTCAGGAGTTTTAGAGGCATGAACAGCAACCCTAACATGTTTTCTGGAGGGCGATGAGGCGGGCCTGCTGTGCTTTTCTGTCTTGGAGACACCTAAGGAAGAGGGCCAGAAGGTCAGTGTGGCTCCTCGCTGCCCTGCCATCCTCTCTTGGCAGGAAAGCAGGCATGGACTTGGGGTAAACACTCTGGTCACAAATGACTCAGCCTTTATTGAGCACCCTCTAAACTCGGCACTATGCTAAGTATTTCGCATATATTATCTCTAAATCCTTATGAAGTTTTTCAAAATAGTTAACACATTTCTGTCACTTTGTAGGCAGGCAAACAGTTTCAGAAACAATGACTTGCCCAAGGTCATATTAAGCCAGGATTCACACCAAGGCCTTTAACCCACTTCACTCACCTAGTGTTTCCCCAGCTTGTATCCATGTCAGAATCATGTAGGAATTTAATAATAACAAAAACAAGTTACTGAGCCTCACCCAACATCCACCACTCCATACCCATTCTATTCACAGACTTAGGTCCTGGAACCTGTATTTTATAAAAAGTTCGTAAGAGCTCCAAAGTGACTAATCCAAGGGACTACACCAGGCTACCAAGGTTCCTGTAACTGGAGAATCTGTCACACAGAACTTGTCTTCCTCACAATGGCAAACAACTAGGGCTCATCATACTTCCAATTTTCCCCAGAAAGTTCAACTTGTTTACTTTGTAAAAGATAAAGATATCATTTTCATTTAGAGCATAAGTAATATTCTAGCTCTTCAAAATAAGTTAAAGGGACAGGGGATACAGAACCATTTCATTCCAAGTATCTTAAATGTATGAGAAATAAGAAGAAAGAAGACAGAGTTAGATGTACTCAACCTCCACCTACTCCTCCGCCATCTTGTTCTCTCAGAAGACAGCGTTAGAATGATTATCTGTAACTTGCAGTAAAGACACTGACAAGGACTCTCTCCTTGACCAATCTTAAATCATGCTCTTCTTAGCTCTCTTCTTGTGAAGACTTTGACCCTGGGCTTGTATCCATCTTTTCTGGGTCTTGCATTATCCAGTTTTAGCAAGAATCATAACTAAATTTAGAAAGAATCCCTCACCCTTAGTATCTGATCATCCTGGTCTGTGTTCAGCAAGAATCTGGTCAAGCCAGGATGACCCCCTTACCTCTGATGTTTCCTTTTAGGAATTTTTATCCGCAAGACTCCTACTCTGCTTCTTGACCCTAGATTCACACTAGTCTATGCTGTATTCAGAACTGAGCCCAGTTCTACACTGAAATCTCTTCTCTCCTATTGCAACAGCTCTGAATAAGATCTATTTTTATCACTTTAACTCCTGTATAGCTTTGGCTTTTCTTTAACATCAAAATCTAAATCCACCTAAAAGCAATAAGCAATGTAATCAATACATTAAAAATTTACATTCAGATGTTAACATTTACATGCAGAATAAATGGGAGTGAAAAAGCCTTCAAAAGTATCTGAATCCAATTCTCAGCAGCTGCTCAAAAACAGTGACAAAGATATCCTTGCCTGTTGGGGTGGGGCCATGAAGAAGAAGAGACGCCTCAATAGTATTGATAGGTTGGTGAGCTGATAACATTCTCCAGGGCAAGATTTTATCTGGGAAAAGACAGGAGAGAGAGCAGAGATCAAGAGACTTAAAATCATAGCTTTTACAAACTTTTATATGCCAAAATATTAACAACAGCTCTTTCTGGAAAATAACATGGAATTTTAATTTTTGATTTGGCACTTTCCTCTAATTTTTTCTCTTCCATGAACCTAGATTACTTTTGTAATATGGAAACAATTGTGATATATTTAAAAACAATACTTTGGAATTTCTAATTACCATTTTGATTATAACTTGATATGTTAATCCCCCTACTGAAAGATAACTTGTGAAATTTTTTTAAGTCTAAGCACAAAAGCGCAGAGGTGAATATAACTGTAAGATGGAAGCGTCATTAAAAGGATTTAAAATTCCTATCATAATGTGCTAGGAGAGCTTTTATTTAAAGTAGTTATGATACAAATAACATAAAAGTCACTGTTTTGTGCAAGATGTGATAAGGATTTAGAAAAAAAACTGGGTAAGCACTCCAGACCATTAGCCATGGAGACCTAGATGTCAGCTGCCTGGTTATCATGCACCTCAGTGAATTTAGTCTACAATATCCTTACAGGGTAAACCAAGAAATATATGAAACAAAAAACAAAAGACACACGGCCCACATAAAATCTTATCAAAATCCAGAGACTAAAAACAAAACAAACCAGTCATGCCCATCTTATATGGAACATAAACATCTTGAGATTTAAAAGCAAAAGAAGATCAACACTGAAAAGATTAACATGAGTCATCATTAATTTTCTCTTTGTATCTATTCACATTACTTCTTTACCCAAAAGGCATCAATTACTATCACATTTAGTCCCTCTCAGAAAGAGAGACATCAAAATCAAGAGTCAGAATGTCTAAGTCATATTAGAGACGGGGCTGGGGCAGGAAAGAGGGGCTTGGGAGAGGGAGGAAGGAGGTGAGAGTAAGAACAACTCTGGGTCATTCACATTAAGGCTAACTCCTATTCTCTACTTTGTATTCAATTTTACATTTATCCTCAAACAACCTAATTTTTCTTCCCCAGATCAATGAAACTCCATAAAATTTTGAAAATATGAGACAATTTCCCCAGTGTAACGATCTTTCTAATATGTCTTTCTCAATAGCATCAACATTGAAAGTGAAAGTGTTAAGTCACTCGGTCGTCTCTGACTCTTTGCGACCCCATGGACTGCAGCCTGCCAGGCCTCTCTGTCCATGAATTCTCCAGGCAAGAATACTGGACTGGGTCGCCTTTCTCTTCTCCAGATCTTCCCAACCCAGGGACTGAAACTGGGTCTCCTGCATTGCAAGCTGATTCTCTACCATCTGAGCTACCACGGAAGCCCAGCATCAGCATTAATGCAGAGCAAAGAAACTAATTTACTATCAAAATCATTTAGCTAACATGCTATTTCTCCTTTTGATATTCACATTCTTTAAGATTATCATATCCCCAAAGGAAATGCATACGAAGTTGAATGTTTTAGGCTTTATAATTCTACTTACCAGATGGGCCATTATGGTCACATGATGAGCACAGAGTTCAGCAGTCCCATATCTGTGATAGAAACAGAAGGCAATCTTCATACAATTATTTATACAATTATTCAGAAAAGCAAGATGAACTACCATAAAGCACTAAATATTCTAAACTGCAGTTATTTCCATGGCAAAGGAATATCACAACATACAAAACGACCTAAGCTATAGGTTCTGTTGATCTGAGCCAAAGAAAGGAAAGAGGGAACTCAGTACCTAATTCAGTGCTGTGATGTGAAATCAAATCATTTTGGGGGGCTGTTAAGGGATTATCAAGATTTAATTTTCTATAAACTTACAAGTATAGTCATTTACTATCAATCACTACAGTAAATCAACCCCCAAATTTTAAAAAGCATGTTGTACCGAGCAAGGAAGCACCATGCGTCCATAGCCAGCAAAGAGGTGATCATATTAGCACTAAGAACAGCATTCAACAGAACAGTGTCCTAATGAAAAACAAATTTTTATGATAAATTATCATTAATATAACATTTCTCAAAACAACAAAATACTATCATAATCCAAAAAAACCCAACAGATCCTCAATAAGAAAGTTCTACTTTCTAGTGTCTGAAAGAATCCACGTTGCCATCCCCTCAACATTTATCGAGTACCTACATGTTCAGCATTGGACTGGGCTATGGAGATGCAAAGTGATTGTCAATGTGGTAACTCAGTCACTAGGCTCCACAAAAATCCTCTATGTAGGCTGAAGTCTCTAAAACAATATATATAATACACATGCCTATACTTCTGTTTCTGTCTTAACCTATTCAAAGACAATATTTAATATGTGCTGAATATTACCCATTTATAATATCATAAATGATACTGATTTTTAAATAAATTTTAAGAATTTTTTTCCTAGAATTTTATCAGTATCTTTTCTAATCCAATTCCAGTAAAAAGGGACTTCCCTGGTGGTCCAGTGGTTAAAAATCCATGCTTCCACTGTAGGGGTTATGGGTTCCATCTCTGGTTGGGGAATTAAGGTCCTGTGTGCTGCATGGTGCAGCCAAAATTTTTTTAAAAACCAAAACAATTCTAGTTTAAAAAAAAACAAACACATTGAGCCTAGGATCTGTAGGAGACTTGGTACTACATTCTGCTATTCTCTGTTTCTTTTTAAGAAACTGAATTAGGTGAGATCATAGACCCATTTTTCTTCTTCTTACACTGTCTTTGCATACCTTTCCACCCCAAATGTTTTCTGAAGTATTTTAGCTAAATATTACATCTGAGTTCTACAGGACTCTTAAAATTACCATTTCCTAAGACCCAACTGAATTAAAGCATTAAATGTGCAAGCTGAGAGAATGACAGTCAAAAATAAATACACATTTCTGAGTCATATGGTAGTTCTATTTTTAGTTTTTAAGGAACCTCTATAGTGGCTGTATCAATTTACATCTCCATCAACAGTGCAAGAGAGTTCCCTTTCCCCCACACCCTCTGCAGCATTTATTGTTTGTATATTTTTTTTGATTATTGCCATTCTAATCGGTGTGAGGTGATATCTCACTGTAGTTTTGATCTGCATTTCTCTAATAATTAGTGATGCTGAGCATCCTTTCATGTGTTTCTTGCCCATGTGTGTGTCTTCTTTAGAGAACTGTCTCTTTAGGTCTTCTATTTTTTGAAGACACATGCACCCCAACATTTATTACAGCACTATTTACAATAGCAAGGACATGGAAGCAACCTAAATGTCCATGAACAGATGAATGGACAAAGATGACAGGGATATAAATACATATGGATAAGATAATATGGGTCATTTGTAGAGACATGGATGGGCCTAGAGTCTGCCATACAGAGTGAAGTAAGTCAGAAAAAAAAAATCAAATATCATCACATATATGTGGAATCTAGAAAAACAGTAAGATGAATCTATTTGCAGGGCAGGAACAGAGATGCAGATGTACAGAACTACACTCAGGGAGGACAGTTGGGTGGAGGTGGTTGGATGAATAGGGAGACTGGGATTGGCGGATGTGCACTGCCATGCAAAACTGCAGTGGGAACCTGCTGTAGTGACGGGAACTCAGGTCAGTGCTCTGTGGTGACCTAGATGGGGAGGATGGGGTGGTGGCGGAGTTAATAGAGGGAGGGGATATATGCATACATATAGCTGATTCACTTCATTGTACAGCAGAAACTAACCAAATGTTGTAAAGCAAGTAGTAGTGCTCAGTCATGTTCAACTCTTTGCGATCCCATGGACAGTAGCCCACCAGGCTCCTCTGTCCACGGAATTTTCCAGGCAAGAATACTGGAGCAGGTTGCCATTTCTGTCTCCAGGGGATCTTCCTGACCCAGAGATTGAACCTGCATCTCTTGCATCTCCCGCACTGGCAGACAGATTCTTTACCACTGCACCACCCGGGAAGCCCGTAAACAACTAAGTGCTGTGCTGTGTTAAGTCACTTCAGTCATGTCCGATTCTATATGACCCTACGGACTACAGCCTGCCAGGTTTCTAAAGCAACAATACCCCAATGTAAATAAATACATACACATTTATTATCCCCACACTTTCTTCTATATCTGATTCACAGTTTCAGTGAAAAGAAAGCAAAAGTAATCTCAGCTTAGCCCTGCAAGTGACAAACGTACCAGTTCAGGGAACAGTGAGGGATGAAGGGAAGCAATAAATGTACACAGATGGATGCAGACATGCTGATACAAGGTGACAGCAACCTCGGCTTGCCCTTTACTCTTTACTCCCTGTAAATGAACAGGAAGAGAGAGTTCACCAGAACACTGCTCAAAACTGGAGAAAATGGCTTTGAGTAGAGACACCCTGCAGGGAAATTGAGAACATTGAACCCAACGTTATTAACATTTAACAATTAGTGGGTGTAATAACACTGGTATTTTAGCAAAGCCAAATGTCTCAAGATGTATATATCAGTAACAGTTTCCAGTATATGTGAATATGCATCCATGTATCCATAAAAATAAAATACAGTTAGAGAAATCCCTTAAAGGAGAATTTTCCTATACATCTTTTTATCATTTACCAAGTGATTAACAAAATACAGAACTATACAAAGTCTGAGACAAAATTCATCAAGGTATCTGAAACTTAAATAGGTATCATATATAAAATGAAAAATAGGCCCTATTATACAGACAGAGAAGGGTCATTTTAAGATTGAAATGGTTTAAGAATTCTTCATAGAGGATTTAAAAATAAATTAAAAATAAGCAAAATATAATAGGTAAAGATGACAAAGCCTGAGTAAAAGGCAGACAGGAATCACCAGTCTGACAGAAGCAAGGTATATGTGTAGAAAGAGAGACAGGATAAGGAGCAAAAATTAATGACGACAACAGCAGGTTTTAAATGCAAAGCTGAGGACATGGGACATTATGCTTCAGTTACTGAGCAGGAGAATTGCAAGCTCAAAAAGCTGGGGGTTAGGAAGACTAACCTGACAGTGGTACATAGGATGCCACTAAAGGAAAGGATAAAAAACTAGAACACAGCAACAGCCAGGGTGTAGGAACTAGAGCCTGATATTGGCAAGAAGAATGAATACAAGGGAGATTTCCCAGGGGATACCTTATAGTGTCTAAGCATTCTATTTATCAGAGCTCATCTTTAAGTGTTATCAACTACATCTCTACTACATTCAATGTTTATAACACTATTAGGCAATACCTTTTAAAAGAGTGAACAAAATTAAAATATTTTCAGCACCTGTCATAGATTTGTGTATTTTATATTTTCATTAAGTAGCAATGTGTATGAGGTCTACATAGTAACTATTAATTAGAATATGTGATACAACAAAGAATTTAATTTCGAGGTCACTGCAAACAACAGTGCATTCTAAACCATCGTAATGTGATGGGAGATAAACAAAACCATGTCTGTTACCTGGCTGTAGCCTCTGAGACTTGGCTCTCTGTGCACCACAGGGCCTGCACATCCTCAGGCCGAGAGGACAGCTCATCCATAACGACAATCAGCAGCAGACACTGGGGAAGCTGTAGTTCACACGGCAGCTCTTCACGTGGTAAAAACACATTAATTAAGTTATAGCAAACTGGTAAAAACATACTCTATTTTTATATAACTTTGATTGCTATATTAAAAAAATTATAATTGTTTTTTTAAAGTTAGAAATATACTCCAAGAAAAGCAAGTAGAAGAAACTTTAAAACTTAAAAAAAGGATGACTATGTAAGGGAAAATTACATGTGTCTAACACATTGTAATTAATAAGAGATGTTTTAACATTAAATGTATTTTGAAGCTTACCTAATTTACTGTCCAAAACCACATCCACAAAAGGCTGGAATGTGAGAAGCTGACTGATGAGTGGACTCAGTGTAACCAGGAAAGTACTGGCTATTTCCTCCTGCTGTGCTTTAGAAATCCCAGCAGCATACAGGCTTGGAGGAAACTTACTGGAAAGGAAGGGAAAAAACTCATTCACTTAATAGCTACCTTCTAATTTTGGCCAGAGGCTAAGTACTGCAAAATGATGGTCTTCTAGAAGTGAAAATATATTTAAAAATTAAGTAGCATGTGTTTTATAAAACAAAACTCAAAGTACTGAATTGATACCAAAACTGTTTGAAGAACCTCTGAATTACATGGCTATAATTCTACAAAACTAAAAGTTTATAATCTTAGAGAAAATCTTAGTATTATTTTGATGCATTTTAATATATTGCTGACAATGATATTCTCAAAAAAAGTTATAAAAATATGAACCAAATAACTAGTAAAATATATATATAAGAAAGATACTTCTGATAAATTCTGGATTAATTACTTCTATTGAAAGTTGTTTTCAAATAGGTAGAAGGATAAACTGACAATGAATTAATGCCTGGAAGCAAGAGCTTTACAAGAACAAACTATACTAACACTGAAGGAAGATTCAAAGACTTTCAGAGAAAATGTCTCAGTAACTGCAGTTTAAACTAAACTTCATCAAAACTTATGTGAAATGAGATACATAGTATATTTTGCAGTGTTAATTTTAACTATGGCAAACTTGACAGAAAATGCGAATACCCTGGGGATGACAGCATTTAAAAGGAAGTCCTTAAGATAAACACTTGATATTTGGAGAAGGAAATGGCACCCCACTCCAGTACTCTTGCCCAGAAAATCCCATGGATGGAGGAGCCTGGTAGGCTACAGTCCATGGGATTGCACAGAGTAGGACATGACTGAGCAACTTCACTTTCACTTTTATGTATTTTATTGAAGTACACTCAACTTATAATGTTTCAGGTACACAGCAGGTGATTCAGTTATACACATATATATACACATATATTATTTTTCAGGCTATTTTCCATTATAGGTTATTACAAGATATTGACTATAGTTCCCTGTGCTATACAGTAAAACTTTGTTGCTTGTTGCACATCCATTTTTTAATATTAGAAATCTAGCATTCTATTCATACTAAATCAAACAAGTGGAAACAAAATGTCATAAACTTTTTAGTTAGGCAAAACTTCATAAGTTTTCTAAAATATATATATTATACACACTATTTATATATATGTATTACAAAAGCTTTTTAACTACACTTGATAAAGGCTTGAATAAGAACATCAAAAAAGAAAAACGGAGACAGAGAAATTGGAAAATATAAACTAAACTAAATGGGAACATTAACTATGAAATAGAAAACCCTTTTCTATATCCTGCATATATACATATTTATTCTGAAGGTTATACGGACAGAACTTGCCTCTAGAACACTGACTAGATGAGGCATAAGAGAGCAGAGAAACATCCAAGATGACAGCAAGGTTTTTTGGCTTGGTCAATTTGCAAAACCAAGTTACTACTTAAATTGAAATGAGGAAGCCTGGTGGGGGGGGGTGAGGAGGGTCAGAAGACAGGGGTTGGAATCAGTCCTAATTGATGGTTAGACATTAAAGGGAAGAGATATACATTTAAAGTCTTGAGACTAAATGACTACAGAGAAGAGAGAAGAGCCTGAAGACTCAGTGCTGGGGCACATCCAACTTGAAGTAGCTGGAGAGACGAGGAGGAACCTGCTGAGAAGGGAGGTGGCATGGAAGCCGACAGAATAGAGTCTAAACGATAGGGTTATGCACTGCTGAGAGATTACATAAGACGAAGCCTAAAATTGTCCATTAGACATAGCAACGTGGAGGTCACTGATGACCTTAACAAGAGCTGTTCTGGTGAAGTGTTAGAATGGAAAATCTGACTGGCATAGCTTCAAAAAAGACAGTGGTATAGACAACTGTTTTTAGGAGTCTTATTGTAACAAATGTAGAATAAGGGGAAGGTGCTTATTCGCAGGAGGATGCAGAGCTGAGACTGCTTTATGTTATTCTTAAGATGGGAGGAACAGCATGCTGTATACTCATGAGAATGATCCAGAAGGCAGGGAGGACTGATGATCTAAGAAGGAAAAGGAACAACTGTGATAGTGAGGTCCCTGAGCATGTGAGAGGGTGAAATCCAATGCAGAAATAGTGGCTGGCCTCAGATAGGCACACAGTCAGTTCATTCTTGGGAACAAGGAAATATGTGGGCCGAGATCCAGGCAGAATAATAGATGTGTCAGAAGAAGAATGTGGAAGTTCTCTTTATATTGCTTCCATCTTTCTAAGTAACACAGAGGGAGGACACTGACAACCAGAACTGGGGAGGTGGTACTGGACATTTAAGATGTTTGAAGAAGAAGAGATATGAAAAGCTGTCTAGGAGACTAAATGGATTAAGGAAATACAAGAGGATTGCTGATGAATTAGCTGAGAGTCCTTTAGTATCAAATCAAGGGTTCTTCTGAGGTTACCATCAATTTTAGATGTCATTCAGCCCTTATCTAAATTATGATGCACTTTCTGTAACTCATCGTTTTTTTCTAAGATGGAGTCAAGTACTACTTGACTTAAATCTCATAGAAGTAAAATAAAAATTAAGATAAAAAACAGTATGCTGATACAAAATATATACATGTAAACATAACCTCTTTTTTTGCGTCTGGTATTTATTATCAGACCAATTATTCATCACTTGGGTATAAAATACTAGTTAGAATATAAACATAAATAAAACTCATATGGAATCTATTCTTGAAAAGCTTCCATCTCCATTAATTACTTTTCAGCAAGCATATAAAAATATACTAAAACATTATGAAAAATTACTGATACTTGCTTTTTTTTTTAATTGAAGGCTAATTACTTTACAATATTGTAGTGGTTTTTGCCATACATTGATACTTGATTTCTAAATGACACACTACAGGGCTGCATGGCTCAAATGGCTCTATTACATGTTAATGGTCGTATAGCATTCTTCTTACCTGTATATCTGAAGATAAAGCTGGTGCAACGTACAGCAACAATCAGAGAGGAAAGGAAGAAACTCCTAAAAATAAAGCAACTCTCCTCACTTCCTTGTACACAATATGCTTTGCTAATATATATATTTTTTCATCAAAAGCATGCAAAATAAAATCCAACATGTGCTACATAGCAAAAACAAATTTTCTTGCATGAAAATAAAAAGGAGAATGAGCTAAGCACCTAAAATTCTTTACTGTTAACAATCAACACAACCACAGTTAGTAGCTATCATTTAATGAACATGTCCAAGTGCTCAGTAGATATGTAATGACTTTACAAACATTACTTTAGTTCTCTAAGACAGTGAAGAATCTGCCTGCAATAAAGGAGACCCAAATTCAATTCCTGGGTTGGGAAGATCCCCTAGAAAAGGGAATGGCTACCCACTCCAGTATTTTTGCATGGAGAATTCCATGGACAGAGGAGCCTGGTGGGCTACAACCCCTGGGGCACAAACTGTCAGACATGACTGACCAACTAACCCTTTGGGGGTTCTCTGGTGGCACAGACAATAAAGAATCTGCCTACAATGTAGGAGACCTGGGTTCAATCCCTGGGTCAGGAAGATCCCCTGGAGAAGAAAATGGCAACCCGCTCCAGTACTCTTGCCTGGGAAATTCCATGGATAGAGGTGCCTGGTGGGTTACAGCCCATGGGGTCACAAAGAGTCAGACACAACTGAGGGACTTTCACTTTTCAAAAAATATAATGACATATTCTTTTGAATTGTGGTGTTGGAGAAGACTCTTGAGAGTCCCTTGGACTGCAAGGAGATCCAACCAGTCCATTCTAAAGGAGATCAGCCCTGGCTGTTCTTTGGAAGGAATGATGCTAAAGCTGAAACTCCAATACTTTGGCCACCTCATGCAAAGAGTTGACTCATTGGAAAAGACTCTGATGCTGGGAGGGATTGGGGGCAGGAGGAGAAGGGGACGACAGAGGATGAGATGGCTGGATGGCATCACCGACTCGATGGACGTGAGTTTGAGTGAGCTCCGGGAAATGGTGATGGACAGGGAGGCCTGGGGTGCTGCAATTCATGGGGTCACAAAGAGTCGGACACGAGTGACTGGACTGAACTGAATGACATATTATTGTCCCGATTTTATAGACTAGAAAGGCTGAAGCTAACGTATCAAATAAACTGAGTCACATGGCAAAAAAAGAGTAAGGTTGGGATTCAAGTACAGCTCTGACAGCTTTATCCATTATGACTATGCTATATCTTAGAATGTCAAAGAAATAATTTTAATTGTTATCATAGGATATAGAAAACAAACTGATAATTATTTTAAAAATTCCCCTGTAAGAAAAGAACTAATTTTAAAAGGGTATGTTGTTGTTGTTCAGTTCCCAAGTCATGTCCAACTGTTTGTGACCCCATCAACTGCAGCACACCAGGCTTCCCTGTCCCACACCACTTCCCAGAGTTTACTGAAGATCATGTCCATTGGATTGGTGATGCCACCAATCTCATCCTCTGTTGCCCTCTTCTCCTTCTGCCTTTAATCCTTCCCAGCATCAATGTATTTTCCAATGAGTCAGCTGTTTGCATCAGGTGGCCAAAGTATTGGAGCCTCAGCGTGAAGCTACATCAGTACTTCCAGTGAATATTCAGGGTTGATTTCCTTTAAGTTTGGTCTCTTGCTTTCCAAGGAACTCTCAAGAATCTTCTCCAGCGTCACAATTTGAAAGCGTCAATTCTTCGGCATTCTGCCTTCTTTATTGTCCTGCTCTCACATCTGTACATGACTACTAGAAAGACCATCAGTTCAGTTCTGCTGCTCAGTCGTGTCCGACTCTTTGCGACCCCACAGACTGCAGCACACCAGGCCTCCCTGTCCATCACCAACTCCTGGAGTTTACCCAAACTCATGTTCATTGAGTCGGTGATGCCATCCAACCATATCATCCTCCCCTTCTCCCACCTTCAATCTTTCCCACCATCAGGGTCTTTTCAAATGAGTCAGTTCTTCACATCAGGTGGCCAAAGAATTGGAGTTTCAGTTTCAACATCATTCCTTCAATGAACACTCAGGACTGATTTCCTTTAGGATGGACTGGTTGGATCTCCTTGCAGTCCAAGGGACTCTCAAGAGTCTTCTCCAACACCACAGTTCAAAAGCATCAATTCTTGGGCACTCAGCTTTCTTTAGAGTCCAACTCTCACATCCATACGTGACTACTGGAAAAACCACAGCCTTGACTAGACGGACCTTTGTTGGCAAAGTAACTGGGTGTTGTTTTTGGTTTGGCTCCATCTCTTTGGAAAGACCATAGGTTTGACTATACGGACCTTTGTCAGCAAAATGTTATCTTTGCTTTTAACACACTGTGTAGGTTTGTCATAGCTTTTCTGCCAAGAAGCCATCGTCTTCTAATTTCATGCCTGCAGTCACCATCCACAGTGATTTTAGAGCCCAAGAAGAGGAAATACGTCACTGCTTCCACCTTTTCCCCTTCTATTTGCCATGAAGTGATGGGGCCAGATGACATGATCTTAGTTTTTTTAATATTTAGTTTTAAGCTGGCTTTTTCATTCTCCTCCTTCACTGGCATCAAGAGGCTCTTTAGTTCCTCTTTGCTTTCTGCCATTAGAATGGTACCATCTGCAAAGCTGAGGTTGTTGCTATCTCTCCCAGCAAGCTTGATTCCAGCTTGTAACTCATCCCACCCAGCATTTCACATGATGTGCTCTGCACATAAGTTAGACAAACAGGGTGACAATAAACAGCACTGTCGTACTCCTTTCTCAATACTGAACCAGTCAGTTGTTCCATACAAGGTTCTAACTGTTGCTTTTTGACCCACAAAAAGGTTTCTCAGGAGACAGGTAAAATGGTCTGGTATTCCCATCTCTTTAAGAGTTTTCTAGTTTGTTATGATCCACAGTCAAAGACTTTAATGTAGTCAATGAAACAGAGGTAGATGTTTCTCTGGAATTCCCTTGCTTTCTCTATGACTCAGCGAATGTTGGCAATTTGATCTCTGGTTCCTCTGCCTTTTCTAAACCCAGCCTGAACATCTGGAAGTTCTCGGTTCACATAACATCGAAGCCTAACTTGGAGGATTTTGAGCATAACCTTATTAGCATGGGAGATGAGTGCAATTGTCCAGTGGTTTGAACATTCTTTACTTCTGCCCTTCTTGGGAACTGAGATGAGAACTGACCTTTTCCAGTCCTGTGGCCACTGCTGGGTTTTTCAAATCTGCTGACATACTGAGTGCAGCACTTTAATAGCATCATCTTTTAGGATTTTAAATAGCTCTGCTGGAATTCCATCTTTCTACTAGCTTTAATGGCAGCAGTGCTTCCTAAGGCCCACTTGACTTCACGCTCCAGAATGTCTGGCTCTGAGTAAGAGACTACACTGTCATGGTTATCCAGGTCATTAAGGTCTTTTCTGTACAGTTCTACTGTGTATTCTTTCAGTCTCTTCTTGATCTCTTCTGCTTCTAATAGGTCTTTACCGTTTCCATCCTTTATTGTGCCCATCTTTGGACAACATGTTCCTTTGATATTTCCAATTTTCTTGAAGAGATCTCTAGTCTTACCCTTTCTGCTGTTTTCCTCTACTTCTTTGCACTGTCCATTGAAGAAGTCCTTCAGGTCTCCCCTTGCTATTTTCCAGAATTCTACAGTTAGATGGGTGTACCTTTCCCTTTCACCTTTGCTTTTTGCTTCTCTTCTTTCCTCAGCTATTTGTAAAGCATCCTTAGACAAACATATTGCCTTCTTGCATTGTTTTTTCTTTGGGATGGTTTTGTTCACTGCCTCCTGTATAATATTACAGACTTCTGTCCATAGTTCTTCAGGCACTCTTTTTACTAGATCTGATCCCCTGAATCTATTTGTCACCTCCACTGTATATTCATAGGGGATTTGATTTAAGTCATACCTGACTGGCCCAGTGGTTTCCCCCACTTTCTTTAGTTTAGGCCTGAATTTTGCTATGAGGAGCTGGTGATCTGAGCCACAGGCAGCTCCAGGTCTTGTTTTTGCTGACTGTATACAGCTTCTCCATCTTTGGCTACAAAGAACGTTATCAATCGGATTTCAGTATTGGTCATTTGGTGATGTCCGTGTGTAAAGTTGCCTCTTGTGCTGTTGAAAAAGAGTGTTTGCTATGACCAGTGCATTCTCTTGGCATAATTCTGTTAGCCTTTGCCCTGCTTCATTTGCACTCCAAGGCCAAACTTGCCTGTTACCCCAAGTATCTCTTAACTTTCTACTTTAGCATTCCAATCCCTTACAATGAAGAGGACATCTTTTTTTTGGTGTTAGTTCTACGACGTCTTCTAGGTCTTCATAGAACTGATCAACTTTTAGCTTCTTCAGTATAATTAGGCACATTTTACCTCCTACATATCAGCAAATATCAGATGGGTAACTACCCAAAAGTACTACTGGAGCCAGGACCTACCTAACATGTACCCCTGCCACTAAAATACATACCCTGCAAACTGCAGGGAACCCAGTGTCAGAGCAATCAGTTACGGTAAGTGGTTGTGGCCCAGAGGACAAACTCAGCACACTAACCAGGATGGCAAGTGTGTCAGAAGTCAGTGTATCTGTCATGGAATTTTGACTAATAAATAGTCACTGAAGATCCTTCTCTTTTTGTCAAAAAAGGAGGAAGACAAGGGTAAAAACAAACTCAACATGAACAATAGTTTTTTAATTACTAACATTCATTATTAATGCTATTTCTTTCACTGGCTGCTGTTAAGTATCCCCTGCTCTTCTCTCTAAATAATCTTCCTTGACAACTTACCTATTCTGTTCATATATCTTCAACTATCACTATGCTACCCTGACAACTCCAAAATACACAGGTCTTAAAATTATTATACAGCTTGAACATTTAAACTTTAATATTTAAACTTTAACATTTAAACTTTAACAACCTACTTTAGAAATAATTTATCAACAGTAAAGATAAACTGAATTATCTTTAAAAAAAAAACTGATCTGTGCCTCTAGAAATAATTTTGTTTACACTTACAAAATAAATTTTTCAGAAAATTGAATAAAACAATATGATGGTAGCAACCTAAACGATATAACAGATGCTCAATATTTAAGAAACAATATTAAACCAAAAACCCTACAAAATATACTCTTGACAAAATAACTTCAAGAGATTGTTTCTGGCAGGAATTAAAAAACAGGATAACTTACAATGTATTGTAGATTTCACATTCATGCATTATAAAAAAAATAAGCTTTACCTTAGTATAGTGCAAAAGGGAGTTGGCAAAGAAACGACACAATTTGAGTGTTTTCTGAAATAATCTGTAGTCTGCATTATCCTGTTTCAAAAAAAGAAAATAAGAAAGCATAATAAATATGAAAAGAACATGAAATTAGCTAAAACTGTATGAGACAGGATTTTCTAAAAATCTCTCTTAATAAACACAGAGTAGAAACATTTTCCATGAGAAAATAATTGTTCTCTGAATTATTGTTAGAAGCAATACAAAACACATCCAATGATTATAGAGGTATTTCAAAAAATTAGTCTGTATTACTGAAAATAATCTAACACAGCAAAAGAGGTGATATTTGATTGATCTGACAGTGAAACAAACTTTAATATCGTAACTGTCCCTTGCTATATGGGGATCAGTAAATGGTCAAAAGAAAAAGGTCTCTGTTGTTGTTCAGTCACTAAGTCATGTCTGACTTTTTGTGACTCCATGGACTGCAAGAAAAAGATCTTACAAAACCATAAAAGAATGAACTATAAAAGAAAATAGATAGAAGACATGAGAAGGCAGGTTGTAGAAAATAAACTACAAAATTTCCAATAAAGTAATACCGAAAACCTCCAAATTACAACCTAATTACATATCTTTTGAAGCTGGAGGACAGGTGACTATTTGATTAGCAGAGATTTAAAAGACTGATAATATTCCAGTGTTGATATGGAAGTGTAGTAATAAGCATTTTAACATTTATGGGAGCATAAAATAACACCCTCTTTGCATTACTATTATTATTATTAAAAGCTTAAGCATTAAAACTCCTTGACCCAGTAGCAATTCCACTTCCGGAAATATATTCTATTGAAATACCAGTGTAGGTATGCAATGTATCCTTTCTTATGTCGTGAAAATTGAAATGAACCATTCTCCATTAACTGGAGAATGGTTAAATAAAGCCAAGGTATATACATAAACGGTAGTGGCATAAAGCTATTAAAAGGAATTGGGTAGATATACCCTGAGGGATACAGAAAGCCTCAAGATAGATTCAGTAAAAAATCAAGCTGCAAAACAATTTGTATAATCCTATTATTATTTTTAAATGTGTGCTATGTGTTTAATGTTTCAAAATATTGAGCCATTCTTCCTTTCTTTAAAGTACTGATAAAAGAAAAATACTGATAAAGTCTAAACGTAGTGAGCAATAAATCCAACTATAGGCAACAGATTTTAAAATGAGTTTTTCTGAATGTAACTTTCTATAAGCATTACATTAGTAAAAATAGGAATTATAGTACAAATTTATATCTAAGAGCCTTACAAATAAATTTTCCCTGTCTAAATTACTGGTGACGAAAAAGCTTGTTACAAAGTCTATATATAATAGTTCATTTTGAAAACATGTTCAAGACTTAAGAGAGAAAACATCCATTAAAGGAGCTGTCATGGGTTGAACTGTGTCTCCTAAAAAGACAGGTTGAAGTCCTAATGCCCAAAACCCCAGGGTGTGACTTTATTTGGAAGTAGGGACATTACAGATGTAATCAGTTAAGATGAGGTCATACTGGAGTAGGATGTACATTTAATCTAACATGACTGGTGTCCTTATTATGAAGATAATGTGAAGAGACAAGGAGAGAATACCTTGTGATGATGGCAGCAGAGACTGAAGCTGTACAGATACAAATCCAGGAATGCCAGTGACGCCAGAAACTAAGCGAGAGGATGCAGCGGACTCTCCCACAGAGTCTACAAGTGAACAACGTCCTGCTTGTTCAGAGATCTATCCTTTAGAACTGCGAGTGAATAAATCTGCCACCTGATTTGCAGTCATTTGTGATCATTTGTTATATAGCAGCCTCAACTACATAATTCAGAAACTCATACATCTATATGCTTCCATAAACAGCATATTATCTATGAAATCTAGTGGTTTCCTTCTGATGTTTTTAAAAACAAGGTGAAAAAACTGCTTGGAAGAGTTTAATGAAACAGTTTGATTCCTCGATAAATATCAATAGCAAACAGCAGAGGGCATTGCTATTTAAAATTTAGACTTAAGAATGGAGAAACTATAGAGATTTTTTCAAAGCTCCATTTCAGGCAATGGACAGCAGTAAATAGTGCTAGTTACTCTTATGAATCCCAAATAAATAAAAACAAGTAAGGAAAAACATGAAAACCTACTTGGACAGTTAGGAAAGTTTACAATTCTCTGATTTTCATATACAAGGAGTTTATATGCACTGAACTTATATACCTTATGTACAAACAGCCATCCTGATCAGGTACCCTCAGGACTTCTCTTTCCTCTTCCACTATAGACTATACGGTGGCTTCAGCTTTCTCCATCTCACTCCTCTCCAAGGAATCTGTCTAATCTTACTCTCTGAATAAATACTAACTGGGGGATCTGTGGAGTCAAGATAAGCAAGATAGAAACTGGGAAAAGAGGAGGCTGCAGTGGAGGATATAAATGTACAGGATAAAGGAGGAGAAGGGAGCATCCTTTCTGCCACTGACACAGGATAGTTAAGCAAATACCTTCTCCTTTCAGCAAGGTTCAGGGGAATCAGAAAGGGTAGATGAAGGAAGTGGGGACAGAAAAGGAAAAAAGGGATGGGAGGGGAGGATAGATAAAAAGAAGAGAAGCAAGAAGGAAAGGGTTTGCCTCTTCCTAAAGCTACTCCTTACTCCCTCTTACCAATTCCAGAAGCCCTTTTCAAACTTCCCACCCTCCTCTAGATCTCTCTTTCCAGATCATCCCTGCCCTAGAAGTTGTGACCAGTTTTAGGAACTGAATGAATCCTCACATACCCACCCCCACAGTTGCTGGGCAAAGAGCAACAGACAAAGGAATTTCCTGTATCCATTCACAGGTCTACGACAGGAAGAGATGTTATTGTTATCCTATGGAAAAATATTTAACTCATTTACCATTGAAAATTTAACTTCTATGCAGAGTACACCATGTGAAATGCCAGGCTGGATGAATCACAAGTTGGAGTCAAGATTGCCAGGAAAGATATCAACCTCAGCACTCTAATGGCAGAAGGCAAAGAGGAACTAAAGAGCCTCTTGATGAAAGTGAAAAAGGAAAGTGAAAAAGCAGGCTTAAAACTCAACATTCAAAAAACTAAGATCATGGCATCTAGTCCCATCAGTTCAATCGCTCAGTCATGTCCAACTCTTTGCGACCCCATGAACTGCAGCATACCAGGCCTCCCTGTCCATCACCAACTCCCAGAGTTTACCCAAACTCATGTCCATTGAGTCAGTGATGCCATCCAACCATCTCATCCTCTGTCGTCCCGTTTTCCTCCTGCCCTCAATCTTTCCCACCATCAGGGTCTTTTCAAAGTCAGCTCTTTGCATCAGGTGGCCAAAGTATTGGAGTTTCAGTTTCAACATCAGTCCTTCCAGTGAACACCCAAGACTAATCTCCTTTAGGATGGACTGGTTAGATCTCCTTGCAGTCCAAGGGACTCTCAAGAGTCTTCTCCAACACCACAGTTCAAAAGCATCAATTCTTTGGCACTCAGCTTTCTTTATAGTCCAACTCTCATGTCCATACATGACTATTGGAAAAACCATAGCCTTGACTGGACAGACCTTTGTTGACAAAGTAATGTCTCTGCTTTTCAATATGCTGTCTAGGTTGGTCATAACTTTCCTTCCAAGGAGTAAGCATCTTTTAATTTCATGGCTGCAATCACCATCTGCAGTGATTTTGGAGCCCAAGAAAATAAAGTCTGACACTGTTTCTCCATCTATTTGCCATGAAGTGATGGGACCGGATGCCATGATCTTAGTTTTCTGAATGTTGAGCCTTTAGACAACTTTTTTCACTCTCCTCTTTCACCTTCATCAAAAGGCTCTTTAGTTCTTCTTCACTTTCTGCCATAAGGGTGGTGTCATTTGCATATCTGAGGTTATTGATATATCTCCCAGTAATCTTGATTCCAGTTTGTGCTTCTTCCAGCCCAGCGTTTCTCATGATGTATTTTGCATATAAGTTAAATAAGCAGGGTGACAATATACAGGCTTGACGTACTCCTTTCCCAATTTGGAACTAGTCAGTTGTTCCACGTCCAGTTCTAACTGTTGCTTCCTGACCTGCATATAGGCTTCTCAAGAGGCAGGTCAGGTGGTCTGGTATTCCCATCTCTTGAAGAATTTTCCACAGTTTATTGTGATCCACACAGTCAAAGGGTTGGCATAGTCAATAGAGCAGAAATAGATGTTTTTCTGGAACTCTCTTGCTTTTCCGATGATCCAGAAGATGTTGGCAATTTGATCTCTGGTTTCTCTATCTTTTCTAAAACCAGCTTGAACATCTGGAAGTTCACGGTTCACGTATTGCTGAAGCCTGGCTAGTCCCATCACTTCATGGCAAATAGGGAAACAGTGATAGATTTTATTTTATTTTATTGTGTTCCTAAATCACTGTGGACAGTGACTGCAGCCATGAAACTAAAAGATGTTTGCTCTCTGGAAGGAAAGCTATGACAAACCTAGACAGTGTATCAAAAAACAAAGACATCACTTTGCTGACAAAGGTCCATATGGTCAAAGCTATGGTTTCTCCTGTAGTTATGTATGGATGTGAGAGTTGGACCATAAAGAAGCCTGAGGACTGAAGAAGTGATGCTTTTGAACTGTGGTGTTGGAGAAGGCTCCTGAAAGTCCATTGGACAACAAGGAGATAAAACTAGTCAACCCTAAAGGAAATCAACCCTGAATATTCATTGGAAGGACTGATGCTGAAGCTCCAATACTTTGGCCACATGATGCACAGAGTCACTTCACTGATACTGGGAAAGACCCTGATACTGGGAAAGATTAAGGGCAGGAGGAAAAGAGGACGACAGAGGATGAGATGGTTGGATGGCATCACCAACTCAGTGGACATGAAGCTGAGCAAACTCCAGGAGACAGTGAAGGACGGGGAGCCTGGCGTGCTACAGTCCATGGTGTCACAAAACGTTGGATACGACTTAGCAACTTAAAAACAACACCACACTGAAATTATTAGTTATAACTGTTAAGTCATGAGTACAGTTAGTCCTATAATTTAGGACTATTATGAGTTAAACTTTAAAGAGCTAGTCTGAGAACAGACTATGTATAATAGTTATAGAAAAATAAACTGTAATTCCCAATAAGCATATTACAAATTTTTAGAAAACAATGTTTTACAAAACTGATGCCAATTCAACACTATAATTTTTTGAAATCAATATAAATATATATAAGTATAAACCAAGTTTAGAAGACTGACAGATACACACACTTTCACACATCTGTATACTGTTTCTCTACAAGTTACAATGGATTGGTGAAGAAAAGGTTCACTGTGGCTATTTCAAGACAACCTTAAATAAAAATAGCAATAAGGAATTAGACTTCTGTGTAAGAGTAGAAAAGACTGAAAGGATTCTGAGGAGAATGCCTTGACCAACCAGTGAGTATTTAAAAAGGCAGGGACAGACTGACTGTAGAGAGAATGAAAGTAGAGGAGTTACAGGAGTCTAATGTAACATTCTGGGTGAAAAGTAATATTGGGCTACAAATAATCTCACAGGTTGAAAAGAAAAACAAAACAAATTAAAACCCATTTTGGTAAACAGATCCATAGATTTAGTAATAACTGTCAAAGGAGAAGGAGCTGTCAGCCCATATTTTTACCTGTGCATCTGACTGTATCATCTGCTCAGCTAACTGTAAACAAGAATGGAAGGAGAAAAGAATGTCTTCACACAAGCTAGTAATTATATCTTTGTGTTTCAGCTGACTCTTTATAACCGACTGGTGCTTAAGGCTCTGCCTAAATGAAGAAAAAGAAAATATAATCACCACAAGTAACACATCAAGTAACTTAGGACCATAAAAATATGATTTGATAGAACATATAAAAAATCAAAATGCATCATTTATAATAGACATGGCATAATTAAGACGTGCTGACTTTACCTCTGAAGTTGTCATATTAGTTTAAGTTGCTAATTTTTAATTTCTCCTTATAAAATATTAATTGAACTCTTACTAGACACTGGAGTCTGTGAGGGCCTGGAGATAGAGGAGTGAATGAAAAGACACAATCTCTGCCCTGTCTGTATGGAATTTCTGGTCCAACACAAGAGAGAAGATTAAATAATGTAAGAATAATTGATTGATAGCAGCTGTGACAATGCTAAGGTGAAGTTCAGGGTGCTACAACACAGACATCTACTCTAACTTGGATGGATTTTAAACAGTAGAGTGATATGATTTGACTGACATTTTTAGAAGCAGATCAGTCTGAATACAGAATAGAAAATGAATCAGAAGTGGGCAAGAGTAGACGATATTTGATGGTGATGGCGTGTGTGCTCAGTTGCTCAATCGTGTCTGACTCTTTGCGACTCTATGGCCTGTAGCCCACCAGCCTCCTCTATCTGTGGGATTCTCCAGGCAAGAATACTTGGGTGGGTTGCCATTTCCTTCTCCAGGGGATCTTCCTAGACCAGGGATCAAACCTGCCTCTCCTGCATTAGCAGGCAGATTCTTTACTACTGTACCACCTGGGAAGCCCTGATGGTGACGGTAGTATGACTAACTCACTGAGTACTTCACTAGCCTTGTAGAGTTCCAAGCACTTCAAACTGATAAACTCAATTAATCCTCACTATACCCCCATAAAGAAGGTACTTTTGTTATAACTTCCATTTTCAGATGAGCAAACTAAGGCTCAGAGAAGTTAACTAACTTGCCTAGGACTTCCAGAGGATAAATGATTTCAGAAAGGATTCAAGTATATGCAGCATGGCTGTGAGTTGACACTTTTAACCACTGCACTATTTATTACTTGTTGGCAATGTAATAACCTGGTGCAAGAAAAGCACCCAAGAGCTGAAAGTATTACACTGATCTTTAATGTTTTATGCATATGTATAAAGTAGAGGTTCTTAACCATTTTTATATCTCAACTATACTCCCTCCACCCTCAAGAATCTGATGAATGCTATGGACACTAGCAACCTCACACAATGTTCTAGTTAAAATTATAAATGGAATTAAACTTAAACAACTCAAAAGCATGTAATGAGGGGATTGTATTCAGCTCTAATTATAATTATTTACTTATCTAAGCCTGGAAAAAGGATAGTTGATAGTTAAACACTAGCAGCAGTAGGCTCAGAGAAGGCAATGGCACCCCACTCCAGTGCTCTTGCCTGGAAAATCCCACGGACGGAGGAGCCTGGTAGGCTGAAGTCCATGGGGCTGCTGAAGGTCGGACACGACTGAGCAACTTCACTTTCACTTTTCACTTTCATGCATTAGAGAAGGAAATGGCAGCCCACTCCAGTGTTCTTACCTGGAGAATCCCAGGGACGGGGGAGCCTGGTGGGCTGCAGTCTGTGGGGACACGACTGAAGTGATTTAGCAGCAGCAGCAGGCAAGTGGTTGAGACACATGCCCTATTATTTCAGATGTACTAGCTAACTGAGTAGAACTTTTTTTTAATTTTAGAGATGGCAGGATAAAGAAGTAAGATTTAGTTTGGAAGTTACATGTACAATATCCGGATTATCAGAGAGCAGTGTCAATAAATATTACACAAACCCATACAAAATGTTTTAAACGCAATCTAAGAAAATTACAAATAATTAAGACTTTGGATATAGAAAATGTACTACAAAAAGTAAAAACAAACCAAAAACTTACTTAATTATAAATTTCCAAGTATTGGCATGAAATGCATGGTCCATACTGGAAATAACAGAGCAGATATCCAACAATGAATGAATAACTACAAGGAAAGAGAACAGAACTCTTAGGACATTGAAATATTATATGGAGTGAGTTTAAAAATATCTAATGAATGATCTTAACATTTGTTAAAATAAGTAATATAGTTTTAAAAAATTACATCAAAATAATCAGTGTCACACTTTTGATTTAGTTTTTATAAAATATGGAAAATTAAGTTTGATGCTTATAGCTACTCTATGATCTAAATGAAAAATGTTCAGTGGAATAAAATTTGTGCCCTATTATAACTGAAATATTCTGCAGATATTCTAATAAAAAATGATATATTCCTAAGGAAAGAAAACCTAACAAAGAAGAATCAAAACAAATTTGTACAGTACTTATTAAGGTTTCTACTCTGCCTGTAGTAGATAATTTGTAAAAGTAAGCACAATAAACCCCTTTTCTGTGTCCATGAGATTGGGCAGTTTCCATCCACAGACCCCAGGCATGGCCATATAACTTACTTTGGTCAATAGGACAAAAATAAACGTAAGGCAAGCAAAGACTTTAAAGTGCCTGACTACTGGGGCCTGCCCTCTCTTGCTGCTCTGACAACCCCTGAAGCTATCAGCAGGTAGCTGATCCCAGGCTAACCTGCTGGATGATGGGGTACACATGGCTGACTCAGCACATTATTCCTCCCTCTGCTCACAACCACTCATGAGTAAGGTCAATGGCCACAAACACCCAGGTGAGCCAGTTACACCCTGTGAAGCAGAGAAATCTTGTCCCACCCCTCAGCCCAGCCTAAAAATACTAACTCAGAACTGTGAATAAATGAAACAGTAATTGCTTTATTTTTCTTCTCATTTTTTTTGGGCTGTGCCACTCAGCCTGCAGGATTTTTAGTCCCTCACCAGGAACTGAACACAGGCCCCGGCAATGAGAGCCCCAAGTCCTAACCACTGGACCCTCAAGGAACTCCCTAGTAGTTGCTTCAATATAATAGATTTTGGGGTGGTTTTTACAGAGCAAAAGGTACCTTATAATACTGTACAAAACCAACTTACTCTCCTTATGCTGAAGTTATGAATGCAAACTTTGCCCTTATGGAGTATTGTTTCTTAAACTCTGGGTCATGATGCATTTGGCAAGTGATGAAATTAATGAAGGAGCAATCAGCACTTTTTAAAAATGAAATAGACTATAATAGAGTACATTATTTCACATACAATAAATAAATGTAGTATATACATACACATGCACAAACATACACATACATATGTATTTATGTGTTTCAGGAAGGAATGAAAAGTTTCTTACTACGAATTTATGGCTTAAAAATTCTGAAAGCTACTGCTTTAGAAGGTACAAGGTTGCACAGCTTTCTTTGCTAATCATTGTGCAGAAACAACCTACTTTGAACATTGACTAAATATATCAGTTCAGTTCAGTTGCTGTCGTCTCTGACTCTTTGCGACCCCATGGACTGCAGCACAGTCCATCACCAACTCCTGGAGCTTACTCAAATTCATGTCCATTGAGTCGGTGATGCCATCCAACCATCTCATCCTCTGTCATCCCCTTCTCCTCCCGCCTTCAATCTTTCCCAGCATCAGGGTCTTTTCAAATGAGTCAGCTCTTCGTATCAGGTGGCCAGCATATTGGAGTTTCAGCTTCAGCATCAGTCCTTCCAATGAATATTCAGGACTGATTTCCTTTAGGATGGACTGCTTAGATCTCCTTGAAGTCCAAGAGACTCTAGAGAGTCTTATCCAACACCACAGTTCAAAAGCATCAATTCTTTGGTGCTCAGCTTTCTTTATAGTCCAACTCTCACATCCATACATGACTACTGGAAAAACCATAGCTTTCAGTAGACGGCCCTTTGTTGGGAAAGTAATGTCTCTGCTTTTTAATATGCTGTCTAGGTTAATCATAGCTTTCCTTCCAAGGAGTAAGCGTCTTTTAATTTCATGGCTGCAATCACCTTCTGCAGTGATTTTGGAGCCCAAGAAAATAAAGTCTCTCACTGTTTCCATTTTTTCCCCATCTATTTCCCATGAAGTGATGGGACCAGATGCCATGATCTTAGTTTTCTGAATGTTGAGCTTTAAGCCATCTTTTTCAATCTCCTTTTTCACTTTCATCAAGAGGCTCTTTAGTTCTTCGTCACTGTCTGCAATAAGGGTGGTGTCATCTGCATGTCTGAGGTTACTGATATTTCTCCCAGCAATCTTGATTCCGGCTTGTGCTTCATCCATCCCAGCATTTCACATCATGTACTCTGCATATAAGTTAAATAAGCAGGGTGACAATATACAGCCTTGACGTACTCCTTTTCCTATTTGGAATGAGTCTATTGTTCCATGTCCATTTCTAACTGTTGCTTCTTAACCTGCATACAGATTTCTCAGGAGGCAGGTGAGGTTGTCTGGTATTCCCATCTCTTGAAGAATTTTCCACAGTTTGTTGTGATCCACACAGTCAAAGGCTTTGGTATAGTCAATAAAGCAGCGGACATCACCAGATGGTCAATATCAAAATCAGACTGATTATATTCTTTGCAACCAAAGATGGAGAACCTCTATACAGTCAGCAAAAACAAGACCAGGAGCTGACTGTGGCTCAGATCATGAACTCCTTATTGCCAAATTCAGACTTAAATTGAAGAAAAAGTAGGGAAAATCACCAAATACATAAATCTGTTAATGCATCAAATATCAACATTACAAAATCTAAAAATTGAAAAGATTAAAAGTTTATTGGGTAGGATTTAAATTTTTTTATAAATTTAATATCATTAATCGTTAATTAGAAACAATGATTGGGTTCAATAATTTAGTTGATGCATGGTTTATAGTCAATATACATCACATACCAAGTAGTAAGTTTTCCTCACTCACCTACTACCATATTCAAAATATCATCATGCTCATCTATTAAAGGGTTCATGCACACCATATCCAGCAGTTCCATGAGCTGCTTCTGAAGAGAATAGGCTTCCTTAAAAAGAGCCTGCAGAAGGTCTGCGACTAGATGTAGACGCCCAGAATAGACAGATTCACTATTCTGATCACAAAAAAATAACAATGAGAGGAAAAAAGCAAATCAGAGAATGCTCAGGAGCCAAATTTATTTTAACTCATTCTATCAGAGCTTATAAATTTAATATTTTTACTGAATGACACATTCATTAAAGAAATGCTTAATGAACTTTCATCATATATAGTGTACTTTGAGAGATGCAGGCATGTATAAAATACAATCTCTGACTTCTAAGATCTTACAAATATAGAACAAAAAAGGAGATTAATAACATTAGGTCCATGGCATGACATTTTAGTACCCTATCACCAAAGAGAAGGATTAGGTAACAACAAACAGCATTATCACCCAACAACAGCATTATCCAACAAACAGCATTATCAAAATTGCCTGTGACCCACAAATCCTAGGCCAGCTTTTCTGCTTTAAAGCTGCCACAGGACTAAATAAAGGTCAAGGTCCTTTTATAGGCACCTAATTGTTAAGGAATTCACCTGAGTCACCAATGCCACGACAGAACTTTCAGGATCCCTGTGACTCAACATGAATCCATATCACTTCTTTCCTTACCAAGAGGAAATAGAATAAGACAACAACAAGGAAACTGCAAGAGCCCCCTTTGTAAGATTTCTCTATAACTACTTATTTTGAAACAAATATTTACATACATGCTGTTTGCTCTGTGGAAAAATCCATTGCAATAATACAGGATAAATGTAAGCTTATGAACAAACATGCTGCTGCCAAGTCGCTTCAGTCATGTCCGACTCTGTGCAACCCCATGGACTGCAGCCTACCAGGCTTCTCCGTCCATGGGATTCTCCAGGCAAGAACACTGGAGTGGGTTGCCATTTCCTTCTCCAATGCATGAAACTGGAAAGTGAAAGTGAAGTCGCTCAGTCGTGTCTGACTCTTAGCGACCCCATGGACTGCAGCCTACCAGGCTCCTCCATCCATGGGATTTTCCGGGCAACAGTACTGGAGTGGGGTGCCATTGCCTTCTCCCATGAACAAACATAAACACTACCAATTCAGGCCCTTTGCTCATGGATTCTAGGCCATTTAAAGTGTACTTAGACCCATTACTCACCTTACAATGTACAAATGTACTTTTGATTACATGTAGGACTGAGGAGGGAAGACTATGAATATTTTCTAGAATGATGGATTCCTGAGTGGTACAGACATGCTGAACACATCCAGTAAGAGCTCCTAATAGCTGTACCATTGTCTGGAAATAAGGAAAGAAGTTTCACTCAGAACATATTTTCTGTGCATCAGTCACAACTGAGCGACTAAACTGAACTGAACTGGTATACTAGGGATATAGCAATGAACAAAACGGACCCTCTGTTCCTCCTTACACATAATTTTAGTCTATCAGAATTACAAATATTAAAACTGGCTAGACATTTGGTTAAAAAAAAGAAGTTGGCATACTAACCCACACATCAAAGTATATGGCAGGTGTTCTACACATATGCCTTGGAATTATAGATAGGGCATGATATCTTGATTATATTTGTTTTATACTAGTTTATTACTTGTCTAAACTTATACAAGTTTAGATGTTTATTAAGCACAAAATTGTATAAAAATTCATTTATGCCTTTTGCAATATCTTCCTATCTTTAATTCTATAAATTTAATTCTAGCATTGGGCCATGATATAAAGACTATACAGCTAATATTAGTATAAAAATTCTCACATTCTTGAAGTTCTGCCCCACCCCTCTTCCTAATATACTTGACATACTTGTAAAATATTTCTTAGAGTGCTCTGGATTTCTAAATTTTGGCTTGACAGTTCTCTGGCTTGACTGGTTAACTCAAACATCATGTCATCAAATAATCTCACAGTCTGTGAAAACAAAGCAGGTCATAAACAGCAGTAATAGAAGTCACTAGAAAAGAAAGACACACCGTTCAAGAAAAAAATTGACTTGATGTTGCATTATTAATAGCCACAGGATATTGTCCAGTATAACAACTGTACCTAATAAAGTTAATAATGTGTGTGTGTGTATAGTATTTTTTGTATAGTGTTTCTGCAATATAATCTCTTTGAAAAATACAAAGTCTTCAACAAAAATTGATGTCTTCCATTTCTGTAATAATATCCATGAAGAAATCACTCAAAGTTCACTTTTTGGTATTGTAACAAAAGTGCTACTCTTACACTTAAATAAATAAAAGATGATGATCTTAACCAATGAACATCCATGTGAACATTAAAAGGATATTTTCTGGTAGTGGTAATAAATCTGTGTTGAATTACCTATTTACTTGTTTTCTGTCCAGTTTCCATTTTTGACCAGCTCAAAACACCATTCCTAGATTAGAGACACAGTACGCAACCTCAGAACTAAGTGTTTTTGTCTGAAAAGTTAGCCAAATTAAGATCTAAGCAAGTGGCCTAAACACTACACTACAAGAATAATCATAGTTGACAACACACTGTAATTAAAGAGGATACTGTTTCCCTTAGGCCTGTTAACACTCAACATCTCCTTTTCATCCATAGGTTAGCTGGACCTTTTTTGGTATCAAGAACAAATTTTAAGAATCTTTTTAGAGAACTGAGTGAATGAGTAAAAGGAGTTTTGATAACTATTTGCTTCAAAGCTACACTTAGAAGTCCATTCTAATAAGAGATAAGTTATCACACAAAAATGTCTCATTTTGTCAGCAAAGTACCTTTAGTTCTCATAATAAAAAAAAAAAAAGTAATGACTCTGCTTTTCAGAGAAAAGGTATACCACACATATCTAAAAGGTAGCAATGCAGTGGTGAATTTGATGCTTCCTCTTAATTTACTTGATTTTACCAATATTCCAGCCATTTTTATTCTAAGGCTGCTTTGATAAATTCTAGCTTCATTTTTCCAGACAATGAAATTTAACTATTATTAATAAACTGTACAGAGAAGATACAAAAAGAGACTTAATTAACTTCATCATCCATCCCAATTTTCAATGAACAGCTTTAAAAATTACAAGAGTATTTAAAATTAACTACAAATAAAAAAAATTTGATTAGTAAAAAATCCATATCTCCAAAAACATAAGTTGTTTATTCACCTAACAATCACACTAACACCATTATATTCTCACATGAAATCATTTTTAACTGTTTTATTTGTATTTCAAGCATGTGATACATTAAGAAATTAAGAATAAATGGCCTAAAACTGAGGATAGATTTTACTAGCCTTGATAACATGTAGATTGATTAAGATAATAGTACTACACCTTTGGCAGCACTTGTGAAAAGAAAGTCTGTTCCAATGTCAGGTGGTTCATATGAGGTAAAAACATTTCCACAATAATTTTCAGAATTTCTATAAAAGAAAATAGTAATATATTTTCTAACAATATTAAGTCACATCAGCCAACAAAGATTACTATCCGTTCCAAATGCAAGCATATTTAAGTACTACCAACCAAAAGCTTTGAACAGTTTCAAAATGCCATAGTCTATGTAGAGAAACTATTAACAAATAACCTGAAATAATAGCAAAATTAAAAAAAAAAAAAAACAACCCAACCTATATGTCCAGTAATTGAGGATCAGTTAATGGATGAGGTACATCTACTGAATAGGATCTGCAATCATTAAAACATTTGTTAGAGATTATGTAAAACAATGATAAAATGTCCACAATACTTTAAGCTAAAATGAAAAGAGTTTCAAATGGTATAATTCTAATTTTAATATATATATAAACATGTATATACAAAGAATAATACACAGATAAGCTAGCAGGAATATACAGAATCAAGATGAGGATGTCTTATGCCAAAATCTGAAATATTTCAGATTCATAATTGTTTTATTATTCTGTTTTTCTGCATGTTAACAAATTTTCTATACTGAATGTGCATAACTCATAACCTCAGGATAAAAAAATAACTGTTATTTAAAAAAAATTAAGACTCCATATGCCCATATGCAGCACATAGGTTCAAGAGTGTAAGCAAATTCTACAATCAAGTGAAACATAAATAGAAAAGAACTCAAAATATATGGGGAAACTAGAAAGGATAGCCTTAATTCTCTACCTCTTCTTCTAAGTAAATAAGTAAATTATATCAAGTAAGAGTAATGAAGACAGATGAGGATAAAGTCAACTTTTCCAAATAACAAATTAGGCATGCCTAAACAAGCAGCTTTTTGTAACTTAGAAAGTATTTCCTAACTGACACTACACAAAGAGGTTGAGGGTTATTCAGTAGACTGCAAATTATGTTTTTTATAGGTCTAACCAGCTTAACAACTAATATTTAAAATGTACATTGTGCTTATCACACGTTATCAAATAGAACACTTTTGGTATCTATGCAGACTGAAATTTAAAACTTTTTAAGTACTATAATTTGAGGTAATTGGTCATTTTAACTAACTGAAAATTACAAAAGTTGTAACCATACAATAGGAAGAATAAATTCAAAAGGAATATGAAACTGTATTGAGATGTGGGACTCAAGTTTTAATGACATCAAAGCAATCATACAATTAAGACAATTTTACTTACGAATATGCTCAATCCAACTGTCAGAATGCTGATACATAGAGTAAAAAAATTAAGGGAGATACTAGTATTATAGTATTAAGATGTTCAATATCACAGTAATCCAAGTCTATGCCCCGACCAGTAATGCTGAAGACGCTGAAGTTGAATGGTTCTATGAAGACCTACAAGACCTTTCAGAATTAACACACAAAAAAGATGTCCTTTTCATTATAGGGGACTGGAATGCAAAAGTAGGAAGTCAAGAAACACCTGGAGTAATAGGCAAATTTGGCCTTGGAATACAGAATGAAGCAGGGCAAAGGTTAATAGAATTCTGCCGAGAGAATGCACTGGTCATAGCAAACACCCTCTTCCAACAACACAAGAGAAGCCTCTACACATGGACATCACCAGATGGTCAACACTGAAATCAGACTGATTATATTCTTTGCAAGCAAAGACGGAGAAGCTCTATACAGTCAGCAAAAACAAGACTGGTAGTTGATTGTGGCTCAGATCATGAACTCCTTATTGCCAAATTCAGACTTAAATTGAAGAAAGTAGGGAAAACCACTAGACCATTCAGGTGACCACTAGACCATTCAGGTGACCTAAATCAAATCCCTAACGATTATACAGTGGAAGTGAGAAACAGATTTAAGGGACTAGATTTGATAGACAAGAGTACCTGATGAACTATGGACGGAGGTTCATGACATTGTGCAGGAGACAGGGATCAAGAACATCACCAAGAAAAAGAAATGCAAAAAAACAAAATGGCTGTCTGAGGAGGCATTACAAATAGCTGTGAAAAGAAGAGAAGAGGAAAGCAAAGGAGAAAAGGAAAGATATAAGCATCTGAATGCAGAGTTCCAAACAGCGAGGAGCGATAAGAAAACCTACCCCAGTGATCAGTGCAAAGAAATATTAGAAAACAATAGAATGGGAAAGACTAGAGATCTCTTCAAGAAAATTAAAGATACCAAGGGAATATCTCATGCAAAGATGAGCTCAATAAAGGACAGAAATGGTATGGACCTAACAGAAGTAGAAGATACTAAGAACAGGTGGCAAGAATACACAGAAGAACTGTACAAAAAAGATCATCATGACCCAGATAATCACGATGGTGTGATCACTCACCTAGAGCCAGACATCCTGGAATGTGAAGTCAAGTGGGCTTTAGGAAGCATCACTACGAACAAAGCTAGTGGAGGTGATGTAATTCCAGTTGAGCTATTTCAAATCCTGAAAGATGATGCTGTGAAAGTGCTGCACTCAGCATGTCAGCAAATTTGGAAAACTCAGCAGTGGCCACGGGACTGGAAAAGGTCAGTTTTTATTCCAATCTCTAAGAAAGGCAAAGTCAAAGAATGCTCAAACTACCGCACAATTGCACTCATCTCACATACTAGTAAAGTAATGCTCAAAATTCTCCAAGCCAGGCTTAAACAATACGTGAACCATGAACTTCCTGATGTTCAAGCTGGTTTTAGAAAAGGAACCAGAGATCAAATTGCCAACATCCACTGGATCATGGAAAAAGCAAGAGAGTTCCAGAAAAACATCTATTTCTGCTTTACTGACTATGCCAAAGCCTTTGACTGTGTGGATCACAATAAACTGTGGAAAATTCTGAGAGATGGGAATACCAGACCACCTGATCTGCCTCTTGAGAAATCTGTATGCAGGTCAGGAAGCAACAGTTAGAACTGGACATGGAACAACAGACTGATTCCAAATGGGAAAAGGAGTACGTCAAGGCTGTATATTGTCACCCTGCTTATTTAACTTATATGCAGAGTACATCATGAGAAACGCTGGGCTGGAAGAAGCACAAGCCGGAATCAAGATTGCTGGGAGAAATACCAATAACCTCAGATATGCAGATGATACCACCCTTATGGCAGAAAGTGAAGAACTAAAGAGCCATTTGATGAAAGTGAAAAAGGAAAGTGAAAAAGTTGGCTTAAAGCTCAAGACTCAGAAAATTAAGATCATGGCATCTGGTCCCATCACTTCATGGCAAATAGATGGAGAAACAGTGGAAACAAGTGACAGACTTTATTTTGGGGGGCTCCAAAATCACTGCAGATGGTGATTGCAGCCATGAAATTAAAAACGCTTACTCCTTGGAAGGAAAAGTTATGACCAACCTAGACAGCACATTAAAAAGCAGAGACATTACTTTTCCAACAAGGTCTGTCTAGTCAAGGCTATGGTTTTTCCAGTAGTCATGTATGGACGTGAAAGTTGGACTATAAAGAAAGCTGAGCACCAAAGAATCGATGCTTTTGAACTGGTGGTGTTGGAGAAGACTCTTGAGAGTGAGTCCCTTGGACTGCAAAGGAGATCCAACCAGTCCATCCTAAAGGAAATCAGTCCTGAATGTTCATTGGAAGGACTGATGTTGAAGCTGAAACTCCAATACTTTGGCCACCTGATGTGAAGAGCTAACTCATTTGAAAAGACCCTGATGCTGGGAAAGATTGAAGGTGGGAGGAGAAGGGGCGACAGAGAATGAGATGGTTAGATAGCATCACTGACTCAATGGACATGAGTTTGAGTAAACTCCAGTTGTTGTTGATGGACAGGGAGGCCTGGCGTACTACAGTCCATGGGTCGAAAAGAGTCGGACACGACTGAGCAACTGAACTGAACTGAGTAAAATATTCACTACTGAGAATAGATTTTCAAAAGACCTTTCTTGAGGTTTAAGCAATGATAGTAAGAGACTAAGATGAGACTCAAATTACTGGCTTAATTTTGCTTTTAAAAAAGTAATGCTTATTAGGCTAACAAACAATAGAATGAAAATACTTTAAGGAAGTATTTTCAAAACGCTCAAGGATAAACTTATCTCTTCGAACTATATGTAATTATGACATATTTCTGACAGATGAGAAACAGTCCATAATAATCCATGGTTTCTGAAACAAATTTTTTTCTCCTTAGCACTTCTATAATACTGTATCTACACCTGTCACCGATCATTTTCTACTTTCTTTTCATGTTATTAGCATATCTATCTTATCACCTTATCAGACTGAAACTCTTCTGCACATAGGAGCTTACAAATACGTGATAATAAACTATCCTATATGCACTGTAAAAGTTAACAGTAATCACATTATAAACTATACACTTTCAAACCATTAAGAATAATTGTTAGAAAGTTTTTACTGTAAAAATATAAGAATTATTAAAGCATGTGTCAATCAGAAAAATTAGAAAAACACAACCCCATCACACTAATATAAGAAGTCATTCTTTTTCTGAAATCTTATTTTGCAACTACATATCTTACAGCAGCAATCAAAATGAGGCATGGTCATTAACTCATTTTAGTTCAGTAGAACTAATTTAGTTCAAACTGGGCAGAATCTGCCTCATGTATAAATTTTAGAAAAGGTAAAAAAAAAATTTAACCTCTTTCAAAATTTAAACTTCAGTTATGATTATGCAGACATGCAGGCAAAGACTGAAAAATAACATGTAAAATGCAAAAGATAAAAATAATAATGTTTGGGTGACAGAACTGTGGATTTATAGAAAATGTCTTTCATTTGTTGAAAAGTGCTGTAGTAAAACCAAAAGCTGAAAAACGAAATTATATAATGAGACTTCAGGCCATTTTAAAACATGACAAAATTTTTTAGCCCTTCACTGAATGCTTACTATGTGCCAGGAACTATTCTAAGTGCTGGAGACAATGCAGTGAAAACAAAATTCCTGCCTTTATGAACTTTAGTGAGGAAAAGCAAAAAGGAAACAAAGTAAACAACATAATTTCTATTAACGATCTGACTGCTCTTTAGAAAACTGAACAGAGCAATGTAGTAAGTATTACTGACTGGGTTTGGGGAAACCACCTAAAACTGAGGGCTCTGAAAACGGCTTACCTGAGCAGGTGACATATGAGCTGAAACCTGAATAATGAGACCTACCAAAGGCTGGGAGAAGAGCTACATGGAACATCAACAAACATGAAGATCCTAAGGTAGGTGAGCTTCATGTATCTCTGGTTAGAATGTAGTGAGCTAAGTAGGAGAGGACAAGGCTTAGAACATGAGGAGACTTGAAAGTAAAAGTTTAGATTTTATTCCTAATTTGTTCAGAAGCCCTTGTGGTAAGGGGTGCCTTAAAAAGGAAATGACATATTTTTCAATATGAACTTTTTTTGGAGAGATTATAAAAGGACATGAGTAGAAGCAAAAGAACTATTAACTACAGCCCAGATGAGAGGTTATGGGGGTTTGGAGCAGTGGCAGGAAACGGGGATGATGGATTCAAAATACAGTCTGAGAGCAGAAATGAAAGAACTTAATTAAAGGTTTTGGCTTGTGAAACCGTTTAAGAAGCCTAGGGGTTTTGGTTCTTTCAAATTTTGAGATGAAACTTAAAATTTCATCAAAAGAACAGGTTTTGGTTCTTTTGAATTTTAAGTTTGAGATGAAAACCAGGAGGGAATGCTGACTTTTTTTTGGTGGGGGGGGGGGTGGGAATAAAAATTTTTACTTTCAATTACTGAAATCCCCTATAAGCTTGTGGGGGTGGCGGGGGGAGAGGAACCATGCTCTTTGTTCCTCCTAAGCCTAACACCCTGCCTGCTATGTATTATGTACATTATAAAAGTTTTTGAGGATAAGGTTGGCTATTAGCTGCAGAAATCAAAAATCTTTTAGGACAGAAATTCCATATCTGCACAACAACTAATAAAGGGTTTTGGCACTGACGTGGGATTTTGCCAGTGTCCAGGTGAATGATTTCTTTGTGACAGTAATATCTACATTTGGCTTTATCTGTAAAAAATTATTTGTGCAGTGTTCAGAATTTCTCAAGTGAAGGTCTTGTTTTTGAGTGCAGTTTTAAGTTTTCTGTGCTCAAAGCTGTTTAAAAAAAAAAAAAGTTACCCTTTAACATGAAGGGCTGCTGCTGCTGCTAAGTCACTTCAGTCGTGTTCGACTCTGTGAGACCCCATAGATGGCAGCCCACCAGGCTCCCCCGTCCCTGGGATTCTCCAGGCAAGAACATTAGAGTGGGGTGCCATTTCCTTCTCCAATGCATGAAAGTGAAAAGTGAAAGTGAAAAACGCTCTTTCAGTCGTGTCCGACTCTTAGCGACCCCATGTACTGCAGCCTACCAGGCTCCTCCGTCCATGGGATTTTCCAGGCAAGAGTACAGGAGTGGGTTGCCACTGCCTTCTCCAACATGAAGGGCTAGGCCTCCACATACATTTACAACCAAAAAGGGATTCAACTACTAAATGGTCTGCACCTGAACAAAGGAGTCATTAAATACCTCAAACGCAGCACATGAAAACCAATTAGTAAACGAAGCAACTTCTCACCAGCAATAAACCAAGAGGTTTGAAAACCGGACGGGAATAACATTTGAATTTACTTAACATCTTACAGACCTGGCACCATGGCAGAACTACGTCCTTTAATTCGATTCTTAAAATAGTGGAGGAAGGTATTCACTTTCACCACCCATTTTAGAGAGGAGCGCTCGGAGTATCTCGCTCTCCTCTACTTCATCCAGAGTCGGCTCACCTTACAGCTCAAGGCTAAGTTCCTGTCTCCCCCGCTCTCCACCAAGCAAAAGTAATGACACTTAATTGCACATACAAAGCAACTTGAAGGCTCAGAGGAGTGGAAGAAAACGCCATATCCACTGCCGAAAACCATTGTAAGAACACCCGAGAGCCGTCCCAATGCCAAAGCCAAGCGTGACTTTGGCCTCAGCACCCACGGCTCTCGCGCGCCCTTCATTTCCTCGCTTACTCATCTCGCTGTCAACAGAGAGAGAAGGTTGAAGCCGCATGGACCCAGCAAGGCCCGAAAGCGGGTTAGATGAGACAGAAGGTTGGAGACCGGCCCCACAGCCCTCTCCAGGTGGAAATGACAATAAAGGATATAAGAAGCCGAGGCAGGACAGACGGCAATTCCCGGCGGCATAGTTCCTCCGGCCAGCTACTTATTTCTTCCAGTGGAACCGCGCTCTCCGGGACAGCGCGTTCCTGAGACATGCTTACACCCAGCACCAAAGCTTCAAAACACTCCCGCCAGAGCCAAGACCGGAAACTCCCACCGTCCCGGCAGGCCTTGCGAACCAAGACCATAGAGAGGAAGGGCGCCGCTTTCCTTGGTGAGCCCGGGCCCCACACGACTGGGAAGAAAGCCGGGCTTGTCTGGCCTAGGGAGGACTCGATTCACTGGTGCACGTTTCCGGTCTGGCGAGTCTGGCCGGCGTTCTCCGCGAGGCGAATCGAGAGTCCGTCGGGCTCCGTCGGGCGGCGAGCATCTCCAAGTTTGCATTGCTGTTAACGTTGCTTTGAGACGCTGTGGGGGAGGTGAGGGCCGAGAGTCCCCAGATTTACAACCTTCCATCCCATGGGGCTTTTTGGTTGCACATCTGGGGTTGGGTTTGACCTGGGCATGCGGCCAGGAATGACTACAAGTCCCGAGGTGAAGTGGGATAGAAACAGGCGCCGTCCTACCCACTTAATGTGTTGACCCTACTCTGTACAGCTTGTGTAATGGGGTTAGAGACCCACCTGTCAGAATTGGTGTGCATATTGAACTGATGGTATATATTAAGTGTTTAGCACAGTAGATAGAGAGAAGACCCTCTTGATTAAGTTGCTTCCATTTACGGCCCTCTCCACAAGGTTCAGTACCCTTATTTTGTGTCAAGCTAATCTTTACTAATTACTCCAGAGTTACCTCACTCCCAGTACACTTAGGGCTGCTGATCTCGGCTAAATGTTTGTAGTTAGGTCATTTGGATGAATTTACACACATCAGCATACCTGTGCATGTTTTTAAAGGGATGCTCATTCAGCAAGATACAATCTTGAAGTCCTGTTACTTGAAACGGTAACAGACTGAAGAGATTCTGGCAGTTTAAGAGGTAAATATATGTTTGGGCAGGGTCGTGACAATCGCTAAGCTGATCATTTTCTGCCCCAGAATTCCGGACTGTATTGTTTTTAATTGTTGCTGCTGCTGCTGTTCTTTTGTTCGTTTTTAGAGTTTATTATCTTCAGCTTTTGAACCCTGAAGGCTGTGTGTGTTTCCAAATCTGTCTCCCTCTCTCTCCACAGGTTTCATAGAAAAGCTGTTGGTGGGGGAGGGTGGAATGTTTAATACTAAATTTAAATGAAATGTGTCACTTTGCTTCTTAATAACAATTTTCTTTTTTTTTCTCTAGAGCTGCACTGAAAGAAGAGCAAAGACCTCTTCAAAGTCATTTGGAAATAGCTCTGAATATTTTTAACTGTATGCAGCTAAAGAGAAATAGACCTTCAGCAAAACTAACGGAATAATTAATTGAGGCAGGTTTACATGTGTGTCATCAGTTCTATCCAGAAGTTGAAGAAGCTTCCTTGGAGTTTAACGGTTGTGTGCATTATATGAGAGAATGACTTTTCAATTTAATTTCACTATAGAAGACCATCTGGAAGATGAATTTACATCCCTTGGAGATGGAGCTTTGGCCCTACATTCCTCAAAAGAGTCTTCAGTCTCAGAAAGACAAAAAGGTACACATAAAGACAAAAAATTTTCCACAGAACAATCTAACTTGCTGCAGGACCATTTGTGGGAACATAAGTCAGAGAGAAATGAGACTCCCTCTCAAGACCCAGACAGCTCATTCGGTGCAGCTAACAGTTCAAGTAACTTGGAACCACACGAGGAAAAGCCCTGCTTGAAAGTTGCCAAAGAGCATGCTGTGCCTAAAGATTTAAAGAAAGTGTTAGAAAACAAAGTCACAGAAACATTACCAGGTTTCCAACATGTTAACATATCAATAATGAAAACCACTTTGTTGAAAGAGAACTTCCCTGGAGAAAATATCATTTCAAAAAGCTTTTCTTCTCACTCTGACCTGATTTCAGGTGTTTATGAAGGAGGCTTGAAAATCTGGGAGTGTACCTTTGACCTCCTGGCATATTTGACAAAGGCCAAAGTGAAATTTGCTGGGAAAAAAGTGTTGGATCTCGGTTGTGGATCAGGGTTGCTGGGTATAATGGCACTCAAGGGAGGTGCCAAAGAAATTCATTTTCAAGATTATAACAGTGTGGTGATTGATGAAGTAACCTTACCTAATGTAGTGGCCAACTCCACTTTGGAAGATGAAGAAAATGATGTAAATGAACCAGATGTGAAAAGACTCAGGAGATCAACAGTAGCACAAGAGCTATGTAAATGCCGCTTCTTTTCAGGGGAGTGGTCTGAGTTTTGTAAGCTTGTACTGAGCAGTGAAAAACTCTTTGAAAAATATGATCTCATTCTTACTTCAGAAACGATTTACAATCCAGATTATTATGTTCCTTTGCACCAAACATTCCTTAGATTGTTAGATAAAAATGGACAGGTGCTTTTGGCCAGCAAAGTACATTATTTTGGTGTGGGTGGAGGTACTCATCTCTTTCAGAAGTTTGTAGAAGAAAGGAATGTATTTGAGACTAGAACACTTGAAATAATCGATGAAGGACTAAAGAGATGCCTAATTGAAATGACTTTTAAGTACTCCACTTAATGTCCACTGAGTGTCCTAAGTGAAATAAATGGAATAACCAAAACCTTATTTTGAATGATTTCTGATTTCTATTATTTCTGAAATTATTATGTTTGTTTAATTTTGTTTAGCCAAATAAGAGACCAACTATATTAACAACACTTTACTTGGTGAGACTGAGAGAACAGTGTTTCTGAGCATTTGAAGAGATTTCCTAGGAAGTAATTTTGTGAGAAAGTTTTCTACTCTCCACTTTCATTCTATTTAACCTTTCTACCACCTTTAGCGTATAAATTTGCCATTTCTTACTTCACATTTGAATTTCTTCGCAGGCTTTGTCAGTTTCTGTTCCCATGGAGTGCCTGGTCAATCACCATGCTTTTCACTTTAAAGGCATGCATGTGTGCTAAGTTGCTTCAGTCATGTCCAACTCTTTGTGACCCCATAAACTGTAGCCTGCAAGACTCTTCTGTCCATGAGGTTTTCCAGGCAAGAATCCTGGAGTGGGTTGCCACACCCTCCTTCAGGGGATCTTCCTGACCCAGGGATAGAACCCCCATCTCTTACCTTTCCTGCATTGGCAGGTGAGTTCTTTACAACTAGAGCCATCTGGAAAGCCCAAAGGTGTACATATGCATTACTAAATGGTTCTGAACCTAAATACTAGATCAGAGGTGTTAAGTAACTAGGAAGAGGTTTGGGCTTTTAAAATATTCATTTATCTTATATAACAAGAATCAAAATGCTGAGCAGTTGAATTCACACTGAGATGGAATAAATAAAGGGGAATCATGATAGTATAAAATTGATACAGAAAGCTTACAGTGCTTGTAGCCCTTTTGTAGCCAAGTAAGTAGGAGATCCTAGGGTCTTGGTAGGAAAAAGAATAGGAAACACAATTTCAGACTCTAAGGAGTAAAGATTCTTCATTCTTTAAGTAATAGGGAAGAGAAGAAGAGATAAAGTATTTTTGATTTTAATGCAAAATTTTTCACACTTAACGTACCTGAAATTGGAATCTACCTTACTATTTATAACTGCAATGCTAGAGATCCAGGTTCGATTTCTGGGTCGGGAAGATCCCTGGAAAAGGGAATGGCAATCCACTTCAATGTTCTTACCTGGAGAATTCCATGGGTAGATGAGCCTGGCAGGCTACAGTCCTTGGGGTAACAAAGGGTCGTACATGACTGAGCGACTAACATTTCATTTTTCAACCTTACTGTCTATAACTATTGTGCAACTGGCAGTATCTTTTGTCTTTCTTGGAGGTAACTAAAATAATGGTACAACCTGGATTCAATGAAATGTGATATTCACAATGTCTGTTAATTAGGCAGTTTGTCTACTTGTTGCTGAATTTTTATAATCTTACAAGGTATATATCATCCATATTTTAATAATGATCATAATAGCTAACAGTTTTCAGCATTTACTATATGCAGGGTAGAAGGGATTTACATACACTGACATTTAATATTCATAACAGCCCTGAATTATAATTACTGTCTCCATTTTATAGATAAGTTGAGACTCAAGAAGGTAATTTGATCCTTATCCCAGTCCTCATATTCAGAACCTGAATCTGAACTAAAGTCTTTTTTAAAAGGTGGTGAAGATTTACTCTTCACCACCCCAGTGCTCTTAACAGTGCCTTACAATGCCAAATATTTTAGGACCTTTTTATTATTCTGAAATGAAAGCCACAGTTAAACGTATTTACATGCGTGCTTAGTCACTTCAGTCATGTCCAACTCTTTGCAACCTCCTGGACTGTAGCCTGCCAGGGTCCTCTGTCCATGTGATTTTCCAGGCAAGAACACAAATGGGCTGTGTTTTTATTTTATTCTCCAGAGGATCTTCCCAACCCAGGGATAGAATCTGCATCCTTTAATGTCTTCTGCTTTGGCAGGTGGATTCTTTACCACTAGGGCCACCTGGGAAGCCCCAACTTATTTACATACATCATTAAAAGAATTTTTTTTGTAGTCATAATTTTTCCAGTAGTCATGTATGGATGTGAGAGTTGGACTATAAAGAAAGCTGAGCACCAAAGAATTGATGCTTTTGAACTGTGGTGTTGGAGAAGACTCTTGAGAGTCCCTTGGACTGCAAGGAGATCTAACCAGTCCATCCTAAAGGAAATCAGTCCTGAATATTCATTGGAAGGACTGATGCTGAAGCTCCCATACTTTGGCCACCTGATGCAAAGAACTGACTCATTGGTAAACACCCTGATGCTGGGAAAGATTGAAGGCAGGAGGAGAAGGGGACGACAGAGGATGAGATGGTTGGATGGCATCACCGACAATGGACATGAGTCTGAGCAAGCTCTGGGAGTTGGTGATGGACAGGGAAGCCTGGTATGCTGCAGTCCATGGGATTGCAAAGAGTCAGAGACAACTGAGTGACTGAACTGAACTGAAACATAAACCCCTAATGCATTTATTATGTGTATATATGTGTGTGCATATATATATGTATAAACCTATAATATGAAGAAAGTCATTTATAAACAAATAATTTGTGTTCCTTCAGGTAAATGCACAGGTATAGCTGGTGAGAAAGTATGTAATAGTAATATGTTTGTACTTAAGATATGGTTACTGTCAATGTCACAGCTACAATTCCAGACCCACCTACTAGATAAGGCAGAATAGCCCTGACAGCAGGTTTGGCTATTTGAGGAGGTACAAAGCATTAGATGAGAGTCCCATGACAATGGTCAGCATCAATGATTTTGAGACAAACAGGTATCTCTCAGTTCTCTGTGATGAATTAGACACCCAAAGAGGTGTCATCCAGGAGGCTTCTCCAGAAGTAGAAGAGACACGGCCCTGTATAGGGGCTCAGGGAACAATTTCAGCCCCAAGGGAGGCAGGCCTAGTGAAAACAGCAGGAGTCAAAACAGAAGCCCAGTCCTGGGAACTAGATAATCCTGGGCATTAAAGATAATTCTGGAGGTGACCGCTGGTCAGGAACACATCTACCTAAGATAGCTGGCAGCAAAAGAGACTGGAGATAAAATTATGGATATAAATCCAAGAGAAGGATGCATAGCATAGTACACTTTGTCATGTAAATAGTTGAATCATTTAAAGAAGCATCTATTAATATGTCAAGACAATGAGTTTTGGAGTTCAATACTTGGGTTAAAATTCAGTTTCCCCAACTAGAGAGCAGGGTTTGTAGTAGTATCTCTCTAAGAGAATTCTTTTTAAAAATCATTGTGAATATTGGGAACCTTTCAGGGAGTTTGGAGTTTTAGAGCATGAACCACCCATTCTTGTATTTGTGCCTTACAATAAATGCTGTACTTTACCACACGCACACAAAAACAACCCAGCAACTTAGTACTGAGCCTTTATCATGGTTCCTTCAACATGATTACTATGGATAAATGGAAATCATTATGTTCATGAATTCTCGTAGTATTTAGTCACCCTGTTTTCTCAATCAAATAGGAAGCCTTTTTCACTTTTGTTAAAAATTGGGTTTGAGACTTTACAGTTTACAAATCCCAGTTCAGAACTTGGAGAAATAAATAGATTGAAGAACTTTCACTGCCCAAGGCCAACCCTCATTCTCTCCCTCCACAGCCCTGCCCCCTACTTCACCTTGTTTCTAAGTTGTCTTTTTCTTTTTCTTTTTGACTGCTTTGGCATTACAGAGTATTAAGGATGAAGAAGAATGCATGTTGGAAATCTCTTTCTAAAAACTCAGTCACATGCAAGATGTGTTCTGCCTTCAGTTCAGTTCTGTTCAGTCGCTCAGTTGTGTCCGACTCTGCGACCCCATGAATCGCAGCACGCCAGGCCTCTCTGTCCATCACCAACTCCCAGAGTCCACCCAAACCCATGTCCATTGAGTCGGTGATGCCATCCAACCACCTCATCCTCTGTTATCCCCTTCTCCTGCCCTCAATCTTTCCCAGCATCAGGGTCTTTTCAAATGAGTCAGCTCTTCGCATCAGGTGGCCAAAGTATTGGAGTTTCAGCTTCAACATCAGTCCTTCCAATGAACACCCGGGACTGATCTCCTTTAGGATGGACTGGTTGGATCTCCTTGCAGTCCAAGGGACTCTCAAGAGTCTTCTCCAACACCACAGTTCAAAAGCATCAATTCTTTGGCACTCAGCTTTCTTTACAGTCCAACTCTCACATCCATACATGACCACTGAAAAAACCATAGCCTTGACTAGAAGGACCTTTGTTGACAAAGTAAACTTCCCATTTGTCAGATTGCCTGTGCCCTTAGCTCCCTTTCCACCGCTCCACAGAGGCTCCCTGCCAGTAGCTCAGAAACTGGGGAGGGTTGGGGAGGAGGCTTTCTCCCTGCAGACCGGGAGATGACACACTGCCTTTGTCAAATGCAGTCACCAATGACACGTGTGCTGTTCTGTCCTCAGGGGAGACGGGTCAGATGAGGTCAGCTGCTCAGCTAGCAGGTACTTCTTAGTACCATCCATAGTGTTTTATTCAGGTTTTATTAGAGCTTCAGTTCAGTTCAGTCGCTCAGTCGTGTCTGACTCTTTGTGACCCCATGAATTGCAGCATGCCAGGCCTCCCTTTCCATCACCAACTCCCGGAGTTCACTCAGACTCACGTCCATTGAGTAGGTGATGCCATCCAGCCCTCTCATCCTCTGTCGTCCCCTTCTCCTCCTGCCCCCAATCACTCCCAGCATCAGAGTCTTTTCCAATGAGTCAACTCTTCACATGAGGTGGCCAAAGTATTGAGGTTTCAGTGTTAGCATCAGTCCTTCCAAAGAACACCCAGGACTGATCTCCTTTAGAATGGACTGGTTGGATCTCCTTGCAGTCCAAAGGACTCACAAGAGTCTTCTCCAACACAACAGTTCAAAAGCATCAACTCTTGTGCTCAGCTTTCTTCACAGTCCAACTCTCACATCCATACATGACCACTGGAAAAACCATAGCCTTGACTAGACAGATCTTTGTTGGCAAAGTAATGTCTCTGCTTTTGAATACGCTATCTAGGTTGGTCATAACTTTCCTTCCAAGGAGTAAGCGTCTTTTAATTTCATGGCTGCAGTCACCATCTGCAGTGATTTTGGAGCATAAAAAAATAAAGTCTGACACTGTTTCCACTGTTTCCCCATCTATTTCCCATGAAGTGATGGGACCGGATGCCATGATCTTAGTTTTCTGAATGTTGAGCTTTAAGCCAACGTTTCACTCTCCACTTTCACTTTCATCAAGAGGCTTTTTAGTTCCTCTTCACTTTCTGCCATAAGGGTGGTGTCATCTGCATATCTGAGGTTATTGATATTTCTCCCAGCAATCTTAATTCCAGCTTGTGCTTCTTCCAGCCCAGCATTTCTCATGATGTACTCTGCATATAAGTTAAATAAGAGCTTAATGAATAGCTATTTGAATAAAAAGAAATAAAAAGAAACCTATGTGACAACATAACCTTGATTCTTTGCTTACACTTCAGCCAGAATTTCCTGAACTTCTCATTCTATGTTATGGTTGCACTGAATTTGCTGATATTAAATTTTTTCTTTGGATAAAAGTGCAATTCAAAATTACCATCATAACTTGAGTGCAGCCCAGCAGAGAAAGTTATCTGTGCTATAAAAGACTCCATTTTTGCAGCTCTGGGATGTAGCTTCTAGTCGGGGAAGCCACAGTATGTTTATCATAATTAGATAGTCTCTCACAATGCCGATTGCTGTTTTCTTAAGGGATTAAAAGTGAACTCAGATAACCTTTGAAAGTAACTTCATCCTCTATACAGGAAGTTGTCAAAGTGCTTTTCCAGGAGAAGGAGTAATACTTGATTTAAAAGAAACAGTAAAAGTTACAATAATAACAAACAGCTTAGTAACCTAAACGTTTTTAAAGGCAGTGTGTCAGTTCCGGGTCTGCATGGAGACACCCACATCCCCACCCTCCTCAGTTTCTGAGCTACTGGCAGGGAGCCTCTGTGGAGCAGTGGAAAGGGAGCTAAGGGCACAGGCAATCTGAAAAACGGGAAGCTTGAAGGCAGAACACAGCCGGCATGTGACTGAGTTTTTAGCAACAGATTTCCAAGATGCAGTCTTCATCCTTCACGCTCCACAATGCCGAAGCATCCAAAAAGGACAACTCTTATCCCTTATAGAACAGGATAAGTGGCCAAGAGGGTTATTATGATCTTTAAAAATGCAACGAAGGGGATGCTGCCTCTTTTTCCATGGTATATATTCATGGGATGGAAAAAGTCAATGTGAAGGCTTGCCTTTGGCAGTGTGTAGCATAAGCCTTTGCAGTAGAATCGGATGTGCTGGGTGTCATGGAACCCAAAGTGCTTTGGGCCATGCTGCTGCTAGACTGTGGTGCCTTTGTGTAAACAAAAAAACACCCTACCCTCCAGGCAGGCTTCCCAGATACTGCGAATGGTAAAGAAGCTGGGTGCCAATGCAGGAGACATAACAGACACAGGTTTGACCCCTGGGTCGGAAAGACCCCCTAGAGGAGGGCATGGCGACTCACTCCAGTATTCTTGGCTGGAAAATCCCATGGACAGAGGAGCCTGGCAGGCTACAGTCCATAGGGTCACAAGGAGTTGGACAAAACTGAAGCGACTTCGCATGCCCTCCAGGCAGATTCAGCCTCAGGTTGAGAACAGAACTGGCAAGTGGAATAGGGCTGTTTTCAGCTCCATGTGCCCCTTCACACTTCTTAGTGGCCCTGTGCTTTAGCCTTACAAACTTCCACAACTTTCTGACTCATAAAGGATTGGAAAATGGGCAATAAACTAATGAACACCAAGAGAATCAGATAACATCCACTAAATACAAGAAGTGAGGAACTATCAGAGACAGTGCTTTTCTTTTCTCAAGGTGATTTACAGCCTTTCTGTCAGGGGCAACCAGCACAGTTTGATGGCATTAAGGTCTTAGGGATCTAACTGTGCAGCAGGTGAACTCACAGGAAACGTTTGAACTAGGGGATGAGCTGCCAAGACAAGTATTCCCATGTGATCTCCCCCTGCACACTGGACACTGCAGCAGAGGTTGTCACCGTGAGCAATGAAGGCAGACAGCGACTGAAACCTGTCCATATCACCCCATCCAGGAGTCTTAGAGGTTCTCTGGAGGGCTCAGCTGCATAGAAGCTGCACGATTCTGAAAGCCTCCTAACACAGCATATCCAGTTAGCCATATAGCGTGAGTGTAGCTCTAGCAATTTTCTCAGCCTTCTCTAAAATTCAGCAGGTCCCCACCAGCAAGATTCAACTCCTGGTCCCAATATAATGAACAGCAATCATTCAACCAGCCTGATCATATTTCACATCTGAGGCTACAGAGAAATCAATGCCTCAGAACCTGCCAAGAACAAACCCACCCACTGTGAGAAAATTAGTCAAAGAGATAAATAGAAAAATGTATCGTCCTCATTCAATTAATGGAAATCTGAGGTAGACAAGGCCAAGACTTGACAGCATTCTTTAGGTGTGTCTAAAATTTTCTAGAACTCAAAATTCTTGTAGGTCTTTGCTGTTCTAGGCTAATTATTTCTTGCTATAAACTTGACTCTGAACTTCTTTTTAATAGCCTGAAAAAGTGTTTGGGCTGGGGAGCATTTTTTAGGAAAGATTTTGTATAAAAAAGTAGAATAGGGGACTTCCCTAATGGCCCAGTGGTCAAGAATCTGCCTTCCAATGCAGGGGACATGGTTGGATCCCTTTTCGGGAACAGATATCCCACATGCCCAGGGGCAAATAAGACAGGAATGCCGCAACACTAGAATGCCCTTGCATCTTCAACTCTAAAACCTGTGTGCCACAATGAAGACCCGGCACGGCCAGAAAAAAAAAAAAAAAAAAATGTAGAATAAAGCCCTAGAAACTCAAAACAGACCAGTTAGTCACTGGCACACCACATTCTCATTAGCCTATCCCTATGCCAGTTTTTTTGTTTTTTGTTTTTTGTTTTTAAATCATTGCTTCCCCACCTCTGTGTTTAAAGAATCTTCAGAAGGAGCTACATTTTCAGTGATATGCTTTTCTTCCCTTAGCTTTCCAGAAACTGAACTCTGCTTCCTGTCTGCTTTGTTGTTTTCAAGCTTCTCCAAGATTTTTACAATAAGAACCATAAAAAGTCTCTCTACTAAGGAAAATAGCTCAGAGAAACATTTTCTCAGAAGAGTGGCACACGTTTCTAATGTGCTGACATTTTAGTACCTTTAACAGGGACTTAGTTCAGGCTTTTATTTTAAACATTAAATGTTTTAATGTTAAATTTATTTTAAACATTTTTCATTTTCTCAGAGTAAGAAAAATATCTTATTCTATAAACTTCCCCCCAAATACTTCAGAAACTCTTCTGCCCTGTATCCCATAATGTTGTAATTCAGCAGAAAGAGTCAAAATCACTAAATATCTTTATGTCTTGGTAATTTTGGTTTCCTAACTTCTATTATCACCATATAAACATTTTACCTGATTCCTTAAAAATAAAGGACAAAACCAAATGTCAGACCCTGAATGTGAATTGCTCTACCATAATTGGTCTAATGAGGCATTTTGGTTAAATTTATTCCTAGATATTTCATTCTTTTGGATGGAATTGTGAATGGGATTGTTTTCTTAACTTCTGCTTCCGATAGTTCATTGTTAATCTGAAAAAGGAGACAAACAAAACTCATAGATACAGAGAAAAGTTTGTCAGAGGGGAAGGGGGTTGAGGGGGTAGGAGAAGTGGGTGAAGGGGATCAAGAGGTACAAACTTCCAGTTATAAATAAATCATGGGAACGTAACGTACAGCAGTGATGACTATAGTCAATAATATTGCGCTTCAAATTTGAAAGTTGCTAAAAAAATAAATCTTTTAAGTTATCTTCAGAAGAAAAAATTTGTAACCTTGTATGTTACAGATGGTAACTAGACTGATTGTGATAATATATACAAATATCGAGTCATTATGTTGTGCATCTGAAACTAAGATAATGTTGTGTATCAATTATACTTCAATTAAAAAAAAAGACATCTTGGATGGGCCCACTGTTTGATCACACATAAATATGCACGTGATGTTTTGGCCTCTCAGGAGTATTATAGTAATGTTACCAAAAGGTGTGGGGTGCAGCTGCTCACTGCCCAGAAGTCAATAAACAGGCCAGGTTGGTGGAAAGGAAAGTTTGCTTCATTTCGGATGCCAGCAACTGGGAGGGGAGGGTGGACATCTGTCCAAAGGCTGACTCGCATCCCCCCCCGCCCCCCGACAAGGAGAAGGCGAGAGCTTTTATAGGCTGAGGGAGGGGGCTACATGCAGAAACAGTACAGTCAGCTCTGACAGTTGTCTTCAAATTGGTCATTGGTGATCTGACCAGCACCATCTTGGTTATTTTGCAATGTCATTCCTGTGTGCTTAGTTGTATCCAACTCTTTGTGACCCTATGGACTGTAGTCAGCCAGGCTCCTCTGTCCATGGGGTTTTCCAGGCAAGAATACTGGAGAAGGTTACCATTTCCTTCTCCAGGGGATCTTCCCAACCCAGAATCAAGCCCCATGTCTCCTGGATATCCTGCATGGCAGGCAAATTCTTTACCCACTGAGCCGTTGGGGAAACCCCTAGTTATCTTAGGTACAATTAATCTTCAGTTCCAGGGTTGGGCTTTTTCCATTTCTTTGAGGTTAGTTCTCTTAAGTGGACAGCTTACCTCATGGCTACAACCTGGTCATCATGTAATCAACTTCTCCTGCTAGTGGGCCTTTCGGTATCTATCAGACAGCTCACAGGATATGGTTCAGAATATTAACTGTAGCCCTTGAGAAGGAACTAAAGGTCCTTGAGATGCTTAATGAGTACATTATTATTATTTGGTCTCCTTTGGCTGTTTTCCTCTGTCTGTGAATGTGCTCATTTCTCTGATTAAAGTTATTTTTTGACTGAAGTTTTCCATAGACAAAAGGCAGGCAGAGGACATGGGGGGAAGTACCGGGGTGGGGGTGGCTGCTCTGGTTCAGTCCCCCCTTTTCTTTGATACTCCTCAATCTTGTGGAGGCACAGAGCAAGAAAGGGAATATTACTTTGTCATAGTACCTGGACAAACATTTGAAAATTACTAGACATATTACAATGAGGATAATAATCAAAATGCATCTTTGTATTGTTCTCTGAATCTATTTTTCTTAATAGTTAAAGCAAATGTACAATATACATTTGAAAGTAAAAGTGAAGTTGCTCAGCCATGTCCGACTCTTTGCGACCCCATGGACTGTAGCCTACCAGGCTCTTCTGTCCATGGGATTTTCCAGGCAATAGTACTGGAGTGGATTGCCATTTCCTTCTCCAGGGGATCTTCCTGACCCAGGATCAAACCTGGGTCTCCCACATTGTAGACAGACACTTAACCGTCTGAGCCACCATGGAAGTTACACAATATACGTTTAATAGGCCACAAACAGGCTGTTTTGGTTAGCCTAAAGTTCAAAGTAAATCATGTATAAGCCAGAATGATTTCCCCATACCTCAACATATGAAAATCTCTTTCATCATTTACCCTTTTCAATTGTAAATCTTTCCATAGAAATTGTTGATAATCAGTATATTTTTCGGAGAAGGCAATGGCACCCCACTCCAGTATTCTTGCTTGGAAAATCCCATGGATGGAGGAGCCTAGTAGGCTGCAGTCCATGGGGTCGCTAAGAGTCGGACACGACTGAGCGACCTCACTTGCACTTTTCACTTTCATGCATTGGAGAAGGAAATGGCAACCCACTCCAGTGTTCTTGTCTGGAGAATCCCAGGGACAGGGGAGCCTCGTGGGCTGCTGTCTATGGGGTTGCACAGAGTCAGACACGACTGAAGTGACTTAGCAGTAGCAGTATATTTTTCCAGCGTTGCAAGGGTGGCTCAGTAGTCCGCTCTGGGTCTATCCATGTCCCTCGGTTCTAGACCTCCTTTATGGTTATGTATCTGCCTAGTTGTCCACATTAGGGGAAAACTAATCAGGTATCATGGACAGGCTCTGAGATCTATTCATAGGGAAACACTTTATAAGCCATGCATTTTATCATTTATACCCAGTTGTCACACAAACATTGGACATGTGCTTTCAGCAGTGAACTTAAAGTCATCAGTGCTACACATTGTGAAAACTTATACTCTGTGACAACTTTATTGGACAATTTTTCCAAAATCTTAATCCTGACAATGTACAAAATTCTTCTCTCAAAGTTCCTTTTTCACAAATCTTTTACCATTTTTATGGATCCAAACAAATTTTTCCTGTATTTCCCCCTCCAGAAACAAACAACTGTAGGACAAAATTATTATCATTTTTCCTCAACAAAAATATTTCCATTCTTCATACCTTCTCTTCACTGACACCACACATGTCCTACTTGCTTTACACACTGAAATGTTTTCCATATCACTTATACACATCACAAGTTTTAACCCTGGAAAACCTTAACAAAACCAAGAAACAAGTGATTGAAATGTTATACCAGCATTTTCTGATTGGAAAATTCAAGAACATATTCCATAACCTCTAAAAACATACATTTTTCATATCACAATTTCTCTTAAATGTGGTATAGGGTGTGTGTTTATAAACCCAAACATTTTTAGTTTCCTTCTTGGTCTTGCAAGACAAAAGTAGATACATTTAGATTTGTTGGATTTGTAAGCACTTATTTTTTAAGCCAATTAAATGGATCTCCTTTACAAATTAACCTCAGCAATATTATCCAAAGACAAAAATACATATTCAGACATATAGACATTCAGACAAACAGAGATCTCATTGTTTCATCTTTTTACATTTCATAAATTAGGCATTGTGATTAAACTTTATCAGTTTATTAATAATAGTCAGAATAGTTGAATTTATACTCTCAATGTTAAAAGGCTTCCCCTTTGTTTCCCTTGGCTTAAACTTTTACTATTTAACCCAAGGTTAGAATCCCAGGCAAAGTGGTCTGTGTTTGTATTTCAAGGACATGATAAAAGCTAACTTCAAATTTTCTCCTAGGCATATTCATTTCCTTAGTGTCTGAAAAAAATCGTTTTATCAAGCCAGGTTTCTCTAACTGCATATGCAAAAAGAACTAGTTTTGGAATTTCAAAGAGTTTCATCTTAACCAATTTTCTCTGGAGTCTAAGGAATACTGTTGACATACATTGTTCAGAAAAAAATCATCTTTCTTTTTCTATAGTCATAGTTTTATAGCTTGACTTTTTCTTAATGACTTGAACCTGATTTCCTCATTTTACATAGGCAACAATAATGTCAATCACACAAATGGAATACCCAGTCACACATCAAACAACAGAGCTGTCATAAACCCTCTCCATTGGTGACTGGTACGGAGTCCCAAACAAACACCTCCCCAACACAAATGACCCTCAGCGGTAGTCAGATATCAGAACCAATTGGCAAAATGCCCAAATGACACTCAATGCTCAAAAACGGTCCTCAATGGTAGATGGATGTCAGAACCAATTGGCAAAAATGCCCAAATAGCAATCAGTGCCCACAAATGGTCCTCAACATCAAATACACATCAGAATCAACTGGCAAAATGCCCAAATAGCTCCTCGTGCTCCTAAACAGTCCCAACATCATATACACATCAGAACCAACTGGCGAGAAAGCCCAAATAACATTAGCACTCAGAAATGGGAAGGTTGCCCGGTGCACACCAGTGAACTTGGGAGGGTGGGTATCTGTCCAAAGGTCGACTACCATCCTGACAAACAGGGGGTGAGAGCTTTTATAGGCTGAGGGAGGGGGCCACAGCAGAAACAGTACAGTCAGCTCTGACAGTCATCTTCAGATTGGTCATCGGTGGTTTGACCAGGGTCATCTAGTTGTTTTAGGTACAGTTAATCTTCAGTTCCCGGAGAAGGCAATGGCACCCCACTCCAGTAGTTTTGCCTAGAAAATCCCATGGATGGAGGAGCCTGGAAGGCTGCAGTCCATGGGGTCGCTAAGAGTTGGACACGACTGAGTGACTTCACTTTCACTTTTCACTTTCATGCATTGGAGAAGGCACTGGCAACCCACTCCAGTGTTCTTGCCTGGAGAATCCCAGGGACTGGGGAGCTTGGTGGGCTGCTGTCTATGGGGTCGCACAGAGTTGGACGCGACTGAAGCGACTTAGCAGCAGCAGCAGCAATCTTCAGTTCCAGGGCTGGTTTGTCTCCACGTCTTTGAAGCCAATTCCCCATAATTCAGTTGGTAAAGAATCCACCTGCAATGCAGGAGGCCCGGTTCAATTCCTGGGTTGGGAAGATCCACTGGAGAAGAAATAGGTTACCCACTCTGGTATTTTGGGGCTTCCCTTGTGGCTCAGCTGGTGAAGAATCCACCTGCAATGTCGGAGACCTGGTTTGATCTCTGGATTGGGAAGATCCCCTGGAGAAGGGAAAGGCTACCCACTCCAGTATTCTGGCCTGGAGAATTCCATGGACTGTATAGTCCATGGGGTCGCAAAGAGTCGGACACAACTGAACAACTTTTACTTTCACACTTTCACTCATAACTGTGGCAGCCTACAACACGGCTACAGCCTGATCTTCATGTATTCAATTTCTCCATCTGATGAGCCTTTCAGTGTCTATAAGACTGCTGAAAGGATATGGCTCAGAATATCATGTATAGCCCTTGAGAAGGAACAAAACATCTTTGATTACACTTAATGAGTACTTATTATTTGGTCTCCTGTGACTGTTTTCCTTTGTTTGTGAATGTGCTCATTTCTCTGACTAAAATTATTCTTTGACTAAAGTTTTCCACAGACAAAGGGCAGGCAGAGGACATGGGGGGAAGGACTATAAGGTCCTGCTCTGTTTCAGTAATAGGAAGAATTGAGCCCCTCCTTGGTGCCAGTCCCTTCGTGGTTAGTTTTGTCCAATATTTGGAAATAAAATAGAATTCTGCTCTATTCTAAAGCCTAAATGCGTTCTCATGCCAACAAGAATTCATCAAGCACTCACTGTTATGTAGAAAAGAAAAGATATGTTATTTCTATCATTAATAATTTCTGTTAAAGACATGTAATATTTGTAATAAAAGTTTACTCTTTGGTTCTCTGGTAACCAAACACTTCCAGGTATACTCCATTTCTTCTGGATCTTTCCAGAAGTGGTGTGAAGAATAAACAAGTCCCCAAGTATATTTGACTTCAATGTACCCCCTTTACTATGACTTGTGTATTTCCTTTGTTAATCAAGAGACTTTGTCAAATTTAATTTGTGAAAGGTCAGAGATTAACTAACAGGAAAGAACAATAGATAACTGACAGGATTCGAGCCTCAGAAGAAGAGAGATGTATGAAAGCAAAACAAACACCCAAAACTGGGAGGGTAGGAGGGAAAGGACAGAAATGAAGAATGGCAGAGAGAAATGAGGACTTGTGTACTTAGTAGCTCAGTTGTATCTGACTCTTTGGTGGGACTGTAGCCCGCCAGGCTCCTCTGTTCATGGGATTCTCTATGCCAGAACTGGAGTGGGTAGCCATTCCCTTCTCCAGGGTATCTTCCTGACCCATGGATCGAATCCCAGTCTCCTGCATTGCATGCAGATTCTTTACCATCTGAGCCACCAGGGAAGCCCATAGAGAGACAAATATGGAGTTATATCAACTAAAATGTAGGAAACCAGAAAGGGTTTGGGGAAAGTTAAAATGGTGGAACCCAAGGAAAAAGACCAGTTAGGAAGTCAAGAGATTTCTTGGAATTTGCACAATAGCTGAACTTTTAAACAAGTGACTAGAGGTGGGATTCCTGGTGACTCACAGCAGAAAAGACAATGAAGGAACAAAGTCACGTGATTATGGTAAGAGGCCAAGGAAAAGCATTTTATGGCAGCCCCAAGTGACCTGGCTATACCCCTAGCATTTCATCCCCATTGGAGATTTGGTTTTATGCGACAATACTGCTGAGCTTCAAACCTAGAGTGACCACACATCCCAGTGGCCCTGACACAGTCCTAGGTCCACACCCACTGCCCCAGTGTCTTATCTGGTTTAACATTCTAGCATTATCAAACTCTCCTGATTTGAATGATAATGATATGATTGTTTATACCAACCCTGTAGCACTATCCTTAACCTTATAATTTTGTGGAGTAAGTCACAATGGGAAAAAAACCACTCAATAAATCAATATTAACTTCCGAGTTCAGTCTTTTTAAAAACCTACACCCAGGAATCAAGCAAAATGCACCTCTTCTTATTTAATGTCAGACACTGAGCTTGACAACGGAATATAAAGTAATATGTTCTGTGTTTTAGGGAGCTTCCAGTGTGGGGTAGAAGTAGTAACACAACTAGTGAACCTCTTTCATCACACACACTGTACAGGTTTCTTTTCCTTTTTTCTTTTAAAAAATTGTATTGGAGTATAGTTGATTTACTATGTGGTGTTCATTTCTGCTGTACATCAAAGTGAATCAGTTATACATACACATTCATTCAGTTCTTAGATACCTTTGCATATAAGACCATCTGCCTGTAATGGTGTATATTAGGGAGAAAGTGGATAGAAATGAGAAAAGATGGGTATTTCCAAATGTTAATCATCTGGTGGTGACTTCGTAATTTTTCACACAGAAATAGAGGTTGGAAGATGCGTCACAGAGTTAGGAAATCCTGCCTTTCTTTTTTTTACTTCTAATTTCAAAATTGAGACAGTCTTGTAGGTCACCCTGCTTATTTAACTTATATGAAGAGTACATCATGAGAAGCGCTGGACTGGAAGAAACACAAGCTGGAATCAAGATTGCCGGGAGAAATATCAATCACCTCAGATATGCAGATGACACCACCCTTATGGCAGAAAGTGAAGAGGAATTCAAAAGCCTCTTGATGAAAGTGAAAGAGGAGAGTGAAAAAGTTGGCTTAAAGCTCAACATTCAGAAAACGAAGATCATGGCATCTGGTCCCATCACTTCATGGGAAATAGATGGGGAAACAATGGAAACAGTGTCAGACTTTATTTTTTTGGGCTCCAAAATCACTGCAGATGGTGACTGCAGCCATGAAATTAAAAGACGCTTACTCCTTGGAAGGAAAGTTATGATCAACCTAGATAGCATATTGAAAAGCAGAGACGTTACTTTGCCAATAAACATCCGTCTAGTCAAGGCTATGGTTTTTCCAGTGGTCATGTATGGATGTGAGAGTTGGACTGTGAAGAAAGCTGAGCATCGAAGAACTGATGCTTTTGAACTGTGGTGTTGGAGAAGACTCTTGAGAGTCCCTTGGACTGTGAGAAGATCCAACCAGTCCATTCTGAAGGAGATCAGCCCTGGGATTTCTTTGGAAGGAATGATACTAAAGTTGAAACTCCAGTACTTTGGCCACCTCATGTGAAGAGTTGACTCATTGGAAAAGACTCTGATGCTGGGAGGGATTAGGGGCAGGAGAGAAGGGGACAACAGAGGATGAGATGGCTGGATGGCATCACTGACTCGATGGATGTGAGTCTGAGTGAACTCCGGGAGTTGGTGATGGACAGGGAGGCCTGGCATGCTGTGATTCATGGGGTTGCAAAGAGTTGGACAGACTGAACGACTGTACTGAACTGAACTGAACTGAATCCATTCAAATCATAACACCAGATTATAATGATAGTTTTCATAGCACACCAGTTTCATTTCTTCCTCATTACCATCTTTAATAGCTTCCCATTTTCAAATACTGTGGTCTCCAAAGTGGGCATAAAATATCCTCATTGTAATGAGAAAGGAAGAAAATATTAGACCATACATTTGCATTAGATTTTTTAAACTCTACAACATAACAAAGAAATTAATTATTGATTGATTTCCCATAGCATAAGACACACCAGGAGTTCAGCATAATCTCCTAATACTCTGCCATCATAATTTTCTCTGCCTCAATGGTAAAGTGTCTGCCTGCAATGTGGAAGACCCAGGTTTGATTCCTGTGTTGGGAAGATCCCCTGCAGAAGGAAATGGCAACCCACTCCAGTATCCTTGCCTGGAAAATCCTATAGATGGAGAAGCCTAGTAGGCTACAGTCTATGGGGTCGTAAAGAGTTGGACACATGGAGAAGGTGATGGCACCCCACTCCAGTACTCTTGCCTGGAAAATCCCATGGACGGAGTAGCCTGGTGGGCTGCAGTCCATGGGGTCGCTGAGGGTCGGACACGACTGAGCGACTTCACTTTGACTTTTCACTTTCATGCATTGGAGAAGGAAATGGCAACCCTCTCCAGTGTTCTTGCCTGGAGAATCCCAGGGACAGGGAGCCTGGTGGGCTGCTGTCTATGGGGTCGCACAGAGTCAGACACGACTGAAGTGACTTAGCAGCAAGTGGCTTCACTTCACTTATTTACATTACCTCAGAACCATAACGGAGAAGGCAATGGCAACCCACTCCAGTACTCCTGCCTGGAAAATCCCATGGACGGAGGAGCCTGATAGGCTGCAGTCCATAGGGTCTCTAGGAGTCGGACACGACTGAGTGACTTCACTTTCACTTTTCACTTTCATGCATTGGAGAAGGAAATGGCAACCCACTCCAGTGTTCTTGACTGGAGAATCCCAGGGACGGCGGAGCCTGCTGGGCTGCCATCTATGGCGTCGCACAGAGTCGGACACGACTGAAGTGACTTAGCGGCAGCAGCAGCAGAACCATAAGAGCCTCATGTATAGAAAAGAGGACCAGGATGTCTTGGGGTTACCACGGGAGACTTTCCAGGGGAAATTTTGAGAACTTACTTTGGTATATTTGATTATTCCAAGAGTAGCCTCCCCCTACTCTGGAGAAAGGCCTGAGTGCTTGAGAAATGGGTCAGTGTTTTATTTGATCACTTCTTTACTCAAAAACTTTCAGTAACTCTTTATTATCTCAAGAGTGAAGTTTAAATCTCTTAGTCTGCATTCAAGACTGTCCTTAATTTAGCCAAAACTACCATTTCCATGCTGTCTCTAGAACACTGCTATAACTATTCCTCCTAAAGCAATCTTTCATTATGAAAGATTACTTACCCCATCATGGATGTACAAGGTGGCGCTAGTGGTAGGAGACATAAGAGACACAGGTTGGATCCTGGATTGGGAAGATCCCCTAGAGAAGGAAATGGCAACCCACTCCAGTATACTTGCCTAGAGAATCTCCTCCTTCTCTTGGACAACCTCATGGACAGAGGAACCTGACGGGCTACATACAGTCCATGGGGTCACACAGAGTTGGACGCAACTGAAGTGACTTAACACACACCTCATTACGACCACCTGGGTTCCCTTCTCTTTCTCTGTTTTTAAATTTTATTTCTTCTATCAGTTTTTTAGCTGGATAATTTTTATATTTTGGCTGTGCCATGCAGCATGTGGTATCTTAGTTCCCTGACCAGGGATTGAACCCATGCCTCCCACAATGGAAACACAGGATCTTAATCACTGGACTGCAGGAAAAGTCCCCCTCTTCTGCCAGTTTTATTGAGATATAATTAACATACAGCACAGTGTAAGTTTAAGGTATACAGATCTCAAGTCAAGCATAATGACCCTAATTCACATACATTGTGAATGATTACCACAGGTTTAGTTAACACCCATCATCTCATATAAATATGGGAAAAAAGGAAAGAAAAGAAAAAGTATATATATATTTTTCCCCTTGTGGTGAGAACCTTCAGGATTTGCTCTCTTGGCAACTTTTAAATATCCTGTAGACCAGTGTTAACTATGCCATCGTGTTGTACATTCCATCCCCCATACTTATTTGTTTTCCATGTATAAAATGGATGTTTGTAACTTTTGACCACCTTCATCCAATTCTCCAACCACCCTCCACCCCCCCCCCCCAAACTCTTGCTCTGGTAATCACAAATCTGATCTTTTTTTCTATGAGATTTTTTTTTTAAGATTACACATATAAGTGAGATCATACAGCATTCGTCTCTGCCTCACTTATTTTATTCAGCATAATGCCTTCATAGTTTATCTATGTTGTCTCAAATAGCAGGATTTCATTTCTTTTCCATGGCTGTGTAGTATTCCTGTGTGTGTGTGTGTGTGTACCACATTTTTTTTATTCATTCATTGTTGATGGACACTTAGGTTATCACTCTCCTTGGGATCTCTGAAAATACAATTACATTAGAACAATAATACTTCCTTGTAAATTATTTTGTCAAATCACTTTATTCTTTTTCTGTGAAGGTAAGATTCGGAGAACACAATACATCTGGTGCCTATGAACGGAAAAAACACATATAAAAAAAGGGAAAGGGGAACTCCAAAGATTCATTTTTATTGCATGACAATTTCCCCAGTAGTTGCTCTGAGAAAGGGAACCCATTTGCAAATAAAAAACTTATTTTCAGTTCAAACTTTTTCCTATTAGTTATTCCCCTGGCACATAAATATGTCCATTGTAAGTTTCCTGCATGTATGTAATTCCCCAGAGGCTAGTTAACCCCTGGTAAGTTCATGGATTTGACAGTTTCAGAAACAATTTTAGGAAAAGTAAGATACAGCAAGCCAAGAGGTTGGGGCAAAGAGCTAACAGCCTTTGTCTGACCATGTTAGTCACTGAGGACCACTGTGATTGCTATGGAAAGTGTCTTAAAACAAATTTTGTTTGAGAATTGTCTTTCCATTGTTTAGACCAGTCAAGTATATCAACGATTTTCTTGTTACTGTCAGAGTTTTGGAAACAGTTTGTCCTAAGGACCCCTGGGAACCTTGGGGCTATGCAAATGAGGCTTTCAGCTTTTTATCTTGAACAGGAAGCAATTTTGCAAGATACTAACCACAACCAATGAAACACCAAAACTTTTCCATGAGAAACATGCTAGTATCAATGATCACTTTTTGAAATTCTAAGCAAATAATTGCATCTAATTCTCTATGGAGGGCTTTCCTGGTGGCTCAGTGGTAAAGAATCTGCCTGCCAATGCAGGAGACACAGGTTTAATACCTGGTTTGGGAAGATCACTTGAAGAAGGAAATGGCAACCCAGTCCAGTATTCTTGCCTGGGAAGTCCTATGGACAGAGGAGCCCGGCAGGATATAGTCTGGGGGTCACAAAAGAGTTGGACACGACTTAGTGACTAAACAACAACAATAATTTTCTAGGGAACCTTCATGAGCTGAGTTTCATGTTTGACTGGCATCAAAGTTAGAACAAAAATTTAAAGCCTCCTATCTCCATTGTTGCTTTGTTTCTGTTGCAAGTGTCCTCTTGGCAAGTCATAAGTCATCTATCCATCTATCCACTTATCCAGGCATTCAGCCAGTAAGAATTAATACACTTAGGAGTATGCCAAGTCATTTCAGTCGTGTCCGACTCTGTGTGACCCCATAGACGGGCAGCCCACCAGGCTCCCCCATCCCTGGGAGTCTCCAGGCAAGAACACTGGAGTGGGTTGCCATTTCCTTCTCCAATGCATGAAAGGGAAAAGTGAAAGTGAAGTCACTCAGTCGTGTCTGACTCTTTGCAACCCCATGGACTGCAGCCCACCAGGCTCCTCCACCCATGGGATTTTCCAGGCAAGAGTACTGGAGTGGGGTGCCATTGCCTTCTCCGACTTAGGAGTATAGTTGTATGCTAAGTAGGATGTGTTGGTTCAGTTGTGTCTGACTCAGCAACCCCATGGACTGTAGCCTACCAGCTCCTCTATCCATGGGATTCTCCAGGCAAGAATACTGGAGTGGGTAGCCATTCCCTTCTCCAGGGGATCTTCCCAACCCAGGGATCAAATCTGGGTCTCCTGCATTGCAAGTGAATTCCTCACCATATGAGCCACCAAGGAAACCCAGAAGTATAAAAAGAATAATAAAATACTATTCCCGGTCTCAAACTGTTTACATTTCCCATGGAAAGACAAGCCATGCTGACTCCATCTCACTCTTCCTTTTTACAGAAAAATGTCTCCAAAATATTTACACTCACATGTTACATTGCCTCATTTTTCCTATTTCCTCAAGCTCTTCTAATTGAGCTTCTTTCTCACCACTCTACGGTCCTCCCAGATGCCACTAGAGGTAAAGAGCCTGACTGCCAATGCAGGATACATAAGAGATGTGGGTTCGATCCCTGGGTTGGGAATGATACCATGTAAGAAAACATGGCAACCTGCTCTAGTATTCTTGCCTGGAGAATTGCATGGACAGTGGAGCCGGGTGGGCTATGGTCCATAGGGTCTCAACAAGAGTTGGACATGACTGAAGTGACTTAGCTTGCATGCACTCATCACTCTACACAAATAGCTCATTACTCCATATTTCCAAATCCAGTAGTGGTCACTTTTCTGTCCTTACGTTACTCAACAGCTCAGGGGTTGACAACAGCCTTTTTAAAATCCTTCCTTCTCCTGTCTTCTACGATGCTCAGTTCAGTTCAGTTGCTCAGTTGTGTTTGACTCTTTGCGACTCCATGAATTGCAGCACGCCAGGCCTCCCTGTCCATCACCAACTCCTCAAACTCACGTCCATCAAGTTGGTGATGCCATCCAGCCATCTCATCCTCTGTCATCCCCTTCTCCTTCTGCCCCCAATCCCTCCCAGCATCTGAGTCTTTTCCAATGAGTCAACTCTTCGCATGAGGTGGCCAAAGTACTGGAGTTTGAGCTTTAGCATCATTCCTTCCAAAGAACACCCAGGACTGATCTCCTTTAGAATGGACTGGTTGATCTCTTTGCAGTCCAAGGGACTCTCAAGAGTCTTCTCCAACACCACAGTTCAAAAGCATCAGTTCTTCGATGCTCAGCTTTCTTCACAGTCCAACTCTCACATCCATACATGACCACTGGAAAAACCATAGCCTTGACTAGACGGACGTTTGTTGGCAAAGTAATGTCTCTGCTTTTCAATATGTTATCTAGGTTGGTCATAACTTTCCTTCCAAGGAGTAAGCGGCTTTTAATTTCATGGCTGCAATCACCACCTGCAGTGATTTTGGAGCCCAAGAAAATAAAGTCTGACACTGTTTCCACTGTTTCCCCATCTATTTCCCATGAAGTGATGGGACCAGATGCCATGATCTTCGTTTTCTGAATGTTGAGCTTTAAGCCAACTTTTTCACTCTCCACTTTCACTTTCATCAAGAGGCTTTTTAGTTCCTCTTCACTTTCTGCCATAAGGGTGGTGTCATCTGCATATCTGAGGTTATTGATATTTCTCCTGGTAATCTTGATTCCAGCTTGTGCTTCTTCCAGCCCAGTGTTTCTCATGATGTACTCTGCATATAAATTAAATAAGCAGGGTGACAGTATACAGCCTTGACATACTCCTTTTCCTCTTTGGAACCAGTCTGTTGTTCCATGTCCAGTTCTAACTGTTGCCTCCTGACCTGCATACAGGTTTCTCAAGAGGCAGGTCAGGTGGTCTGGTATTCCCATCTCTTTCAGAATTTTCCACAGTGTATTGTGACCCACGCAGTCAAAGGCTTTGGCATAGTCAATAAAGCAGAAATAGATGTTTTTCTGGAACTCTCTTGCTTTTTCCATGATTCAACAGATGTTGGCAATTTGATCTCTGGTTCCTCTGCCTTTTCTAAAACCAGCTTGAACATCTGGAAGATCAGCTAAGTAAAATGGACTAGAATGGGTGAATTTAACTCAGATGCCCATTATATCTATGATGCTATACTTTCCCAATTTTCTGCTCCACTCCATTGCCTGCTCAGTCTCAGTCTCCTTTTCCAGTTCCTATTCCTCTGCTGCTGCTGCTGCTAAGTTGCTTCAGTCGTGTCCAACTCTGTGTGACCCCATAGACGGCAGCCCACCAGGCTCCCCCATCCCTGGGATTCTCCAGGCAAGAACACTGAAGTGGGTTGCCATTTCCTTCTCCAATGTATGAAAGTGAAAAGTGAAAGTGAAGTCGCTCAGTCGTGTCCGACTCCTAGCGACCCTATGGACTGCAGCCTACCAGGCTCCTCCGTCCATGGGATTTTCCAGGCAAGAGTACTGGAGTGGGGTGCCATCGCCTTCTCCACCTATTCCCCTGATAACCATCTAAATGCATCCCAGAGTGCCAGGCTTTCATCACTTCTTTATCTTCATCTATTCAGAGTAAGTATCTCATCTACTCTTATGCCTTTAAATGCCTTGCATGCACTAATGACCCTCAAGTTATTGCCTTTGTCCCTTATCTTTTATCTAAACTCAGCTCATGGGAAAGCACCTGCTTGCTTAAAATCTCCACTTGAATATTTATAGGCTTTCAATATTAATGTAGCAAAACAAAGCTTGTGATCCCTATTCTCTCTCCCAACTTCCTTATCTCAATTTATAGCTCCCATTCATTCAGTTTCTCAGGCATAAACCTAGGAATCATTATCAATTTCTTCCTTTTCCCTACTCCTATTAATGATTTATAAACCAATCGTATTAACGTTACCTCTAAAATAAGTCTTAAATTTGTCCCACTTTCATTTATTTCCACTACTATAATTCTAAAAATAGACCCTAGTTTATTTTACATCTGCCTCTTCATTATTAATTCTCCATGATTATCTTTTAAAAATATAAATCAAATATCCCATCCATCCTAGCTTAAAACCTCTAATGGTTTCAGATGCCCTTGGAATAAAATCTAATTTTCTTATCATGACCTATAAGGGACTCTTTATAATTCTAGCCTCAGCATATACCACTTTTTCCTTCCTAACTGACTACAGTAAAGGCACACTGACTTTTTTGTTCCTTGAGCAGAGACCAAGCTAGCTCCCACCTCAGGGTATTTACCCTTATTATTCACTCTGAACATGTGTCCCACATCTTTGCACATTCTTGATATCCTTTGGGTCTCAGTTCAAATGTGGTTCCCTTCTCAGATAGCCTATCCAAAGTGAAGTATCTTTCCTTCCTTTACTTTCTCTCTGGCCATAGCCTTGGACAATAGAAACCATTGTCTGAAATCACCTTGTTCAAGTATATGTTTCCTTATTTACTGTCTTTCTCTCCCTCTCTGGAATGTCAGGAATCTGGAACTTTATTCATCCTATTCATTGTTATATCCTCAATGTTTAGGAGGATGCCTGCACGTAAAAGGCTCTCAGTCAATATTTGTTGAGCAACTGGTTGAAAGACTCTTTAGCTGCTCCCTAGTGCATTTAGGATAAGGTTCAGCAATGGCTCAGCCGGTAAAGCATCTGCCTACAATGTGGGAGACCCTGCTTCCTTATCTAGCCTTATCATTCACTGCTCAGATGCTCCGAACTCTCCTTAGCTTTGGTCAGGTACTGTCACTACTCACCACTTCTGGAGTTTCACCTGTGTTGTTCTTTCTTTGGATTCTCTCCCCACTCTGTATTCATCTTTGCCTGACTCATTTCTACTTAAACTTTTTAACTCTTAGCTTGGGGTTCAGTTCCTCTGTGTTGGTGGTTGATAGATAATCTTCCTCAACAGCTTCCTATTCAGACCAGAAAGTTTGAAGTCCTCATTTAGAAAGTTTAGAGGTCTCCTTGTCTTCTTGGAACTGTGGATGTTTCCACAAATGCCAATAACAAGAAAAATGTTGGGAGTTCTCACTGAGACAATGGTGTGACAATTCTTAAGGAAGGCTTGTTTTAAATAGTCTATTACCATAGCAATCAGAAGGCAGTTGTAGTGACTAATATAGTAATAAAAGTTTTGAAGGTTAGGTTAAGCAAGGTGTTTCCTATGAAAACTGATGACTTTTAATTCTTTACCCCTCTGCCCTTGGGCCCCTTTGCTTTTCACTGCTTGTTTTCTAAGGAATGGGCGTTTTCGGGAATTGGGCTCTAATTATCAAGTTTCATGAGTACATTTCTAAGTCAAAATTAGACTTGTGATTAATTTAAACTGGGAAACATCCTTTGAACTTAATGGGAATTTTCCATTTGTAAGAAAACATTTTTTCAGGGCAGACAGCTGAGGAGGAAAAAACAAGCAAATATCATCATATATATACGTTCACTCGAATCTCACAAGTGTCTTTCTACAAATCCCAGAAAGGATTTGGACTGTTATCCCTGCTCTGTTCACTAAAGCTTCTCCTATCACAAAACGTGGTAGTGGTTTAGTTTCTAAGTCATGTCCGACTCTTGAGACTCCATGAACTGTAGCCCACCAGGTTGTCAGTCCATGGGATTCTCCAGGCAAAAATACTGGAGTGGGTTGCCATTTTCTTCTCCAGGGGATCTTTCCAACCCAAGGATCAAACCCACATCTGTTACATCTACCTGCACTGCCATGTGGGTTCTTTACCAGTAGCTCCACCTGGGAAGCCCATCATAAGATCATTTGTGAGTAAATATGAATTAAAGAGTCAAAAGGAGGGGACATACCTATGGCTGATCCATGTTGATATATGGCAGAAACCAACACACTATTGCAAAGCAATTATCCTCCAATTAAACATAAATTTTAAAAAATAGTCAAAAGAATATCCTGCAGTTCAGAATAGGTAAAAATCACAGTGGGCTGAAGTAGTCAGGGAAAGCTTTGTAGGAGATAGGATAAGAATATGGCTTTGGAGGTTGAATGCAGTTGAGTAACCAAGATGAAGAAAGGACATTTCTCTAGAAACTGTGACAGAGCAGATGTAAGCAAGAAGCACAGGGCCAGTGAGTAGACAAGTACTGCAGAGGAATTATTGCCACAAAATCAGCTTGAGGTCTGCTTGGGGAGAGCTCTGTTGCCCCACCTAAGGGGTCAAAGTCTTTTACCTGTAGATAGTGGGAAAATGTTAAAAATCTGTCACCGTACAAGTAATATACTGCAAATTCAATTTAAGAAAAAAACTTATCTTGTCATGGAATACAGGATCTATTAGGAGGAGAAACTGGAGGTAAAGAAACTAGTTTGGAGTCTCTCATAAGGTATAAAGGGAAGGCTTAAATTAGGCAAGTGGCTTGGAAAAGAGTATTCAGAGGCGAAGGATAGCCACCAGTGGTGGTGATGCCACACGTTAGGAAGGTGCCATAAGTCCTTTCCTTAAAAGATTAAAGTTGCTGAGCTTCTAGTGCTCTTTGTGGACTCCTCTCCCTATATTCTTTATATGCACCAAGTCTCAATGTCCTTCAACAATTCTAAATCAAGACTCGAAGATCTTTAAGATTGGGAATTTCCTCCACTCCTCCCTTCCTTCCAACAGCTTTGGTGAAGAATAGATATATGGCAAACAGAATGTTTTAAAGTCTGCAATTTGGTGAATTTTCACATATGTATACAGCCATGAAACCTCATCACAAATAAGATCATAAGCATACCCATCATCCTAAAGTTTCTTAGGCTACCTTTTTAATCCATCCTTCCACCTCAAAAATTCTGTAACTCTCACCCCCATCCCCACCTAGACAACAATTGTTTTGCTTTTTCTCACTATAGATTAGTTTTCATTCTCTAGAGTTTCATGTTAATGGAATCATACAGTATATATTCTTTCTCATCTAACTTTATTCATTTCACATTATTGTTTTTAGATCCAACCTTGCTGTGTCTATCAATAATTTAATTATTTTTATTGCTGAGTAGCATTTCATTTTATGAAGTGAAGTGAAGTCACTCAGTCATGTTCGACTCTTTGTGATCCCATAGACTGTAGCCTACCAGGCTCCTCCGTCCATGGGATTGTCCAGGCAAGAATACTGGAGTGGGTTGCCATTTCCTTCTCCAGGGGATCTTCCCGACCAGGGATCGAACCCAGGTCTCCTGCATTGCAGGCAGATGCTTTAACCTCTGAGCCACCTTTCATTTTATGGATAACAACAATTTGTTTATGCATTCACTTATTGATGGATATTTGGTTTGCTTCCTGTTAAGGGGCTGTTACAAATGAAGCTGCTTCTGTTTCTGTTTTATTGTATCCATTCACTTGTTTTTAGATTTCACATATAAATAATAACATATAACATTTGTCTTTATCTGACTTGTTTCACTAAGTGTAATACCCTCCAAGTCCATCCATATTGTTACAAATGGCAAAATTTCATTCTTTTTTTTTTTATGGCTGAGTAAATAGTCCATGGTATGTATTGAATGGATATACCAAATGTGCTTAACCATACTCATTAAAGGACATTGGATTGCTTCCAGTTTTTAATGAATAAAGCTTCTAAAAATATTCAATTACAAGTTCTTGTGTAAACATGTTTCCCCCCAACCCTGGGATAAATGCTCAGGACTTTAATTCCTGAGTTGTATGGTAAGTACATGCTTAGTTTAGGAAACTGCCAAACTATTTTCCAGAGCATCTATATCATTTTACAATCCTCCCACCTTTAGGCTATGCTTCTCTCTTAAGCTCCAGACCTTTGATTCCAACTGCTTATTGGGCAAATTGCCTTGGATATCTCCCATCCTGAAGCTCAGCATGTTAAAATGTGAGTTCATTATCTTCCCTTACATACCAGTAATCCTCTTTTATTTTCTGTCTTCACTAACATAACCATTTACTACCCAATGTAGACACTGAGAGCCACCTTGGATTCCTCTTTCTCATCTATTTCCACATTAAATCCAAAACTTGGATAGGCCCATTTTAACTCTTGTCTTTCAAACAGAGAAGACAGATCATTATTATCTACCAATAATTATAACTATCTAAGCATTAACATAATGATATCCTAGCTTGGGGTACTTCCTTGTCAAATTAAGCACAGGTATTTTAGAGTTGGTAGGTATATTAATGCTTATGGTATGGAGAAGTGAAATAGGCTCACTGGTCACATATAAGTAGGTCTAAATTGCCAAGTGAACTTAAAACCCTCTGTATAGTAGCAGAATGGAAAACACAGATTTATTCTGGGAAGAGCTCTAGACTTCTATCTGGGTCAAAACTGCAAATAAATTTTACTATATTTATGAAACAAGTATTTTAGCAGTGTGGAGACTGTCAAACAATCATATGTGGCCCAGTTTGCTGGCTTAGATCCACTGTTAGTTATAATAATGTGTGGTGATGGTTTAGTTGCTAAGTTGTGTCTGACTCTTGTGACCCCATGGACTGCAGCCTGCCAGGCTCCTCTGTCCATGGGATTCTCCAGGCAAGAATACTGGAGTGGATTGTCATTTCCTTCTCCAGGGGATCTTCCTGACCCAGGAATCGAACCTGGGTCTCCTGCATTGCAGGCAGATTCTTTACTGACTGAGCTACACGGGAGCCCATAATAATGTGTAAAAGTCACCAAGGAATTTAGCTAATATTAATGATAATTGTGCCTTGATGGCTCAGGAACTAAATATCTACATTTAAAACTTTTGAAGAAATTTTCAAGTTGTTTGTGAGATGAGCCAGGGCACACTTGTTTCTGGTCAATACTCTGGCCATTTGACATACCTCACTGCTGTTACTAACTATTCTTACCTAGTTAGGTCAACCACATGACCAAAGGCTCCAAACTATGTCTTCTTTGTCCAAAGAACAAATTATCCTTAGATCAAATTCTCAGAGACATGACTTAACACTCATCAAATTGACATTCTGAAATAAAGGCCCTGTCAGTGCTGAGAAGTCAAATAAAGAAATGTACAATGAAGAGTCAGGTGCCGATACACTTAGTGGAGATTACTGTCCATTTCTTGGAGATGATCCTTTCCTTGTCTTCCTGAGGTGGGAGACGAGGATCAGAGTTAGCAATACCAACTGTGGCCAGAACACATACACCACAGTTATGACTGGTGGAGAGTCTCCTATGTTACCCTCTTCCTGTCTTCTTTTCCAGTTGGGTAGCCAATTCCACTTCTGGTGAAAAAGCCATCATCTCTTTTGCATTTAGTATAAATGTCTATTAAGAAACTGCTTATATTGAAAGCAATTAGTAATATCGTGTCCCTGGAGACTGTGTAGTGTGACCGCTTGGCATAATTGTAGGTGAGGAAGCCAACACAGCTTTGTAACAGTGGGGAATATGTTCAGGAAATTCCCCATTTAAGCTCATTTCCAGCCAGTTTTGTTCAATGAGTCCTATGGGACATTGGAGTCCTTGGATGCCAGAGCCATTATTTCTGTAATAACCAGGTCCCATCACGTTACTGGATTGTCACCGACAGCTGCAAAGGGAAAACATTCATAAGACTGCAGCCTTAGACATGAGAAAGAGGCCAGGATCCTACCTCTTGTCTTCTTGCTTGGAGCACAGCTCATTTCCAATCCATCTTTTCTTCCCAGCTACTCAGCATCCAGGTTTGACTTTCCTGTGGATATACTGGACATACAGTGAGCCTAAGAAAGTGAGGCTGGAGAACTAGACATAATAGTTTGCTGCACAATCAGCTAATCTTCTGAGAAGTTTGTCTGGCATAGGCCCAGACACCTGCAAAATTTTCAGGAAAGAGCTCACTCACTCTCGCTTAAGTCTTTCTGTGTTAACTTTCCACTGATGCAGTAATAAATGATCATAAATGTATTATCTTATAATCTTGTAGGTCAGAAGTCTGACAGGTCTCTCCTGGCTAAAATCAAGGTGTCACAGCGCTGCATTCCTTTCTGAAGGTTCTAGGGGAAGATCCACTTCCCTGCTCATTCGAGCTGTTGATAGAATTCAGCTCCTTGTGCTTTAGCTAAGGTTCCTGATTTCTTGCTTGCCGTCAACTCAGGGCTTTTCCCAGTTTCTCAAGGCTATTCACTTTCCTAAGTTTGTGGCTCCCTTCCTCCATCTTCAAAGCCAGCAATAGTGGGAAAACTCATTCTCTCACTTTGACTCTCTTCTCTTCTCCCCTCTATCTCATCCTTTTATAACTTAGCCAGGACATGTTTTCTGCCTTTAAGATCTCATGTGATTAGACTGGGCCCACATAGGTAATCCAGAATAATCTCACAATCTCGAGGTCCATACCCTTCATTACATCAGGAAATTCTCTCTTGCCATTTCATGCAACAGACAAATTCCAAGAATTTGAGTTTGAGCATTTGCGGAGGTCCACTACTGTGCCTGTTAAATTATCTAAAGGTAAGAACTCATTCAGTCATTTATGTATTTTTTCAACAAACATTTATTTAGTGCCTTTTATATATCAGACAATTTATAAGGCATTGGATGTTCTGGCCTTTTTCATTTGTGAACTGTAAGAGGTGACAAAGAATTTGTGCATTGAGCAAGTTTATCTGCTGAATTTTCTCTTGTGCCACATATTGTCCACAAGAAGAGGAGGCCTGGGAGGCAACTGATGACATAGGAGACTCTCCAACAACCATAACTGGTACATGGTCATCCATCTCTAACTCCTATGCTGATTCAATGATCAGGATCTGGGTGTCAGATGAGGAATTAATGATGTATATGGACTACTGTGGGAGTTACCTTTAATTTAGAAAGAATCAATTCATGTAACAATACGTAAGGACATATGATATGTGCTATGGTGTGACACTAGCATCCATAAATACAAGTTTTGCTCTACAAGAGCTTATTATTTAATTCAGGAGATATGACACTTCAAATAGTTTGGTAATAATGCAGAGCAATATTTCATTTAATCAAAGCAAAAGTCATGCTTCACTTACAGTGAGCCTAAGAATGACACAACCAATGCAAGCCTGAGATGTAGGAAATCTTCCTTTCTTTCTTGTATACATCATCAGCAGGGGTGGTGCTGGTAGTGGGAGAAGAGGATCAGAGTTAGTAATATCAGCTGTGACGAGAACATCTCGTTAATTGATGGACTACAAATAAAAGATACCATTGCCATTATATATTCTTTCTCTGTTTTCTGTTATCTTCTTTGAACAAGGAAAAACTACGGAAAATTACATAAAATATAATACTCAAAGTGACAAAACCAAATGCTGGTGAGGACGTGGAGTTACAGGAACTTTCTCATTGTTAATGGAAATACAAAACTATACAGCTATTTTGAAATGCAGTTTGGCAATTCCTTACAGAACTAAATTTACCCTTATCATATGATCCAATAATCTTGCTTGTTGGTATTTATTCAAATGAATTGAAAACTTATGTCCACATAAAAACCTGCACACAGATGTTTATAGCAGCTTTATTCACATTTGTCAAAACCTGAAAATGATCAACGTGTCCTTCAGTAGGCGAATGGATAAACAAACTATGGGACACTCAGAAAGTAGAGAGTACTAAAAAGAAGTGCACTATCAAACCATGAAAAGATATGAAAAAAAACTTGAATGTATAATACTAAGTGAAAGAAACCATCTTTCAAGATTACGTATTATATGATTCCAACTATATGAAATTCTAGAAAAGGTTAAACTATAGAGACAAAAAAAAAAGATTATTGGTTGCCACAGGTTTGGAGACACAGAGGCTCTTTAGGGCAGTGGAACTATTCTGTATAACACCACAATGGTAGATACATATCATTAGAAATTCGTCCAAACCCATAGAATGTAAGACACTAACAGTGAACCCTAAGGTATATTTCGAACTTTGGGTGACAGTGATACAATGATTTGTCAACGTAGGTTCATCAACCCTACGTTGTACCCTAGAGTGATGGGGCCTATGGATGATGGGGTAGGTTGTGCATGGAAAGTGGTAAGGAGTTTTATGGAAGCTCTGTACATTGAGCTCAGTTTTCCTATGAGCCTAAAAGTACTCTAAAATGAAGCCTATCTTTAAAAATGCCATTGCTACTATTTTCTGAGCACCTATTTTTTGTCAGACACCAGGCCAATCTATGTAAGCTATCTCTTGTCCTAAAATAGATGCTATTAACTTTTTGGGGGGGGCCCAAAATCACTGCAGATGGTGACTGCAGCCATGAAATTAAAAGATACTTACTTCTTGGAAGGAAAGTTATGACCAACCTAGACAGCATATTGAAAAGAAGAGACATTACTTTGCCAACAAAGGTCCATCTAGTCAAGGCTATGGTTTTTCCAGTAGTCATGGATGGATGTGAGATTTAGACTATAAAGAAAGCTGAGCACCAAAGAATTGATGCTTTTGAACTATGGTGTTGGAGAGTCCTTTGGACTGCAAGGAGATCCACCCAGTCCATCCTAAAGGAGATCAGTCCTGGGTGTTCATTGGAAGGACTGATGTTGAAGCTGAAGCTCCAATACTTGGCCACCTGATGAGAAGAGCTGACTCATTTGAAAAGACCCTGATGCTGGGAAAGATTGAGGGCAGGAGGAGAAGGGGACGACAGAGGATGAGATGGTTGGATGGCATCACTGACTCAATGAACATGAGTTTGGGTAGGCTCCGGGAGTTGGTGATGGACAGGGAGGCCTGGCGTGCTGTGGTTCATGGGGTCGCAAAGAGTCGGACACAACTGAGCAAATGAACTGAACTGAACTGAACTTTGTCCTACAAATTAGAAAACTGTTACTTGTCCAGAATAAATGAGTTTGTCAAGGTCATTCAGTTAATAAGTGAGAACCTGAGATGCTAACATTTATTCCCTGGCTGAGAAGACCAAGTACTTTTTTTTAATTATACTATACTGTCTTTGGAGAAGGCAATGGCACCCCACTCCAGTACTCTTGCCTGGAGAATCCCAGGGACGGGGGAGCCTGGTGGGCTGCCATCTATGGGGTCGCATAGAGTCGGACATGACTGAAGTGACTTAGCAGCAGCATACTGTCTTTAGGAACCTGCTTGCCAATGCAGGAGACTTATATAAGAGACATCTTCCAGTTCAATTCCTGGTTGGGCAACCCATTCCAGTATTCTTGCCTGGAGAATCCCATGGACAGAGGAGCCTGGCGGGCTGCAGTCCATAGGGTTGCAAAGAGTCAGACATGACTGAAGCAACTTAGCATGCACACATGCATGCATACTGTCTTCTCTAATAAACAAAAATACATATTCCTTTTTATAAATACAAAGTGAAGGGAATTATATTTAACGATACAGAGGACACTTGATAACAATCACTGAACCTTCAAGCAGAAATATACCCGACTAAGAAGCTAGGAAATAAGTTTATGGCTGAGAAAAACAGAAACTAAGAAGGTACACATTAAGTAGCTATAAGTCCTTTCCAAAGAAGAACACTATTTAAAGTCCAGTTATATCTAGAGGATTCAAACGTCCAATTATGGAGAAGTAGTCCCTTCAACTCAGTTCTTCAAGAGTTGAAAAATTTATTTACAACCATAAATTTTGGACTCTGGAGAGCAACCCAAAGCAGGTAGACATCCGGGTGGGGAGGGGTGCCATCTATACTTGGAGGAAGGGAATAGCACCGAGATAAAAAACGTTCCCATTTTTGTCAACTTTTTGCTTCAAACAAGGCTAAAACTTAGATAGAAAATCTAAAATCTTACTGACCTGAAGAATCAGAAGGCAAAGTTTAGGGCAACCATAACAACTAGAAGGAAAAATTCTAGAAAAGGAGAAATCCAGAGAAATGGAGTCCCAAATTCTGTATATAATGTCCCCACATCTCTAGCTACTCATGAACTACTGTGTGAATGGCAGATGTCAAGCATATGACTAAGGTTCAAACAACTGAACAAAGATTTATGCTGCTGCCCATTATGAAGCAGTGAGTTTGGAGTGTGAGTTTGATTGAGTTGCCTGCCTGATAGAAAAAAATATTCCATACGCCTCAGGGAATCCAGTTGAACTTATTTTTCACAATGAACAGTTCAAAATGTTCAGGTAGCACCAAAAAATTATTGTACATATGAATAAACCAGAATATATGATCCACACTTTTTTTAAAAAGGCAGTGTAATAGAGACTGTTTCCAAAATAACTCAGGTGTTGGAAACTGAGACAAAGATTTTAGGTTAGCTATTATAATTATTTTCAATACTGTAGAGGAAAATATGGTCATAATTAATGAACAAATAGGAAATCTCCACAGAGAAATGGAAACTACAAGAAAGTATGGGTGTTCTAGAACTAGAAAACAACATGTCTAAAATTTTTAAATTCACTGACTGGACTTAACAGTAGATTGGAGATGACCAAATAGAATGAATGAACTTGAAGTTAGCTAAATAAGAATTACACAGTCCGAAGAACAGAAAGATTGCATACAACAGAGAAAAACAGAAGAAAGAAAAAGAAAAAAGCCTCAGTGACTTGTGGAACCGATAATATGGTTGGGTAAGATAATACAAAGGGGCTTCCCTGGTGGTTCAGTGGTAAAGAATCCACCTGCCAATGCAAGAGACTCAGGCTTGGTCTCTGGGTTGGGAAGATCCCCTAGATGAAATGGAAACCCACTCTAGTATTCTTGCCTGGGAAATCTCATGAACAGAGGAGCCTGGAGGGCTACAGTCCAAGGGGTTGCAAAAGAGTAGGACATGCTTAGCAACTAAACAACAAACAACAAAGACAATACAAAGATATTTTCTTACTGACCATAACCCACATTCCCTACATTCTAAACAACTGCTATCTTCATATACTAAATCGGCTTTCAGGATGATGTCAATACTTGGCTCATTCTATGAGGTCTGCTATTCTCATTTTCAGTGGTGCTATTAGTTAACTCACCCAGCTGTTACTGAGCCTTTTGTTTTTCTTGTATCAGCCACTGTGCTAACTGTTGCAGAAAGTAGATGAAATAGATATTATACTTGAGAGGGCATGAAATGAGTGCAACACTAGAGATTCAGGCAAAGGGCTATTGTGATGAGATGTTCACTAGAGAAATTTTTCCAGCAACTGTCCATCTTCTTTTATTGGAGAGATCACGAGAAGGAGTTGACCCCACAGTGTTTCAGTCCCTCCCTATCTTCTCTTTGGGATTTGCTTGTCCATAGGGAATTTGTGTCCTACTCAGTGATATATGGTATAGGCATTGCCCCTGCTGGACAAACCTTGTGTTGGCCATGTGAGGTCAGAGACTTAAGTGGCGAAGTCCAATTCTGTGAGCAATGTTAAAAAGTCGGTTGCTGAAGACCAAAGCCAAATTCACCAAAAATGTATGCCTACATTAACATTTTTAATGGTGGTATAGTATTTTGATGACCTATATGTACTACCATTTAGGTTGTTTCTGATTTTTTGTTGTTGTTGTTGTTGTTATTACTGCAATGAACAACTTATTATATGTTTATCTACATGAATATTTCTGAAGAAAGAAATGGAATTGCTGGGTCAATTGGTAAAAATCTGATAACTATTGACAAAGTTTCCTCCAGAATCCATTGCAACAATTTTTACACCCACAAATTTTTCACAACCTCCTATCTTTTTATTTAGAGCATCCATTTGTTCTCACACAAGGAACTCCATTTTGACTGCCCCATTCATCCACATCTTAGTACTCTTTATAGCCATTAATCCTTGGCCACTAATCTCTCTCACAGGAATTGATGTTGGGACATTCTGTAAAAGATGCAATACTTGCTGAAAAAAATGTGCAGTCCTCTCTCTCTTCTATAATATCTCCCTGATTTCTATAGGGAAAGGACAAATATAGCAAGTTTTTCAAAATATGGTTTGAATATGTGGATGTCAAATACTCAATAAGATTTATTATTAACCATGCAAAACTTGCCATTTCATGAGGGCTTGGTGGTGATGAATGGGGATGCAAAAGTAGGAAGGAAGTCACTTTTTAAGGATAAGGCCTTTTAATTCCATCTTTTGAACTTGGAATATCCCAGTGGAATGACACCAAACATTTTTGTTATCGTATCTCAGAATAGTTTACCAACATAAAGATAATAGTGACTTAACTATGTTTAGGTTAGAGGCCTTGCAAAACACTTGCAAGACAAGTGGGGTGTACATTAATATCCCTGTTTTACAAATGAAGAAATGGAGGCTTAAAGAATACAAGTATCTTGCCCAGGGTCACTTTCTAAGTGGCTAAACAAGGACTTAAACTCAGACCCACATCCTAGCTTGAGCTGAAGAGAAAGACTAAAGGCCGATTAAACAGCACAGCGAATAGCTAAGAGTAAACTTGTTTTCGTTTCCTCTACTTTCATTCTGTTACTAGTCCAAGTTCCCTCTGCTTGCCACATGACAGGCCAATGAATCCAAGAGACAAGGTGTTGAGGCAAGGCGTGGAGATAACTTCATTTGGAAAGCCAGCTGACTGAGAAGATGGCAGACTAATGTCTCAAAATAACCATTGTGTTGGGGCCTGAATGCCAGGTTCCTTTATAGAGCAGAGAGAGGGAGGATCTTAGGAAGTGAAGGCCATTATCTTGCAAATATCTCCTGGAATGGCCAACCTCAGGGAAGGAATGTGTTAATCTTTTCATTCTGGCAGCCATTCACAAATGGGCAGGGTCAGATTATCTCCCTGTGAACTGAACAAAGGAAGTTATGTAGATTCATGTTGAGGTTTGACAGAAAACAACAAAATTCTGTAAAGCAATAATCCTTCAATTAAAAAATCAATAAAAATTTTAAAAATGTCGGGGGGGGGGGGGGCAGTGTTCCCTTTTAGATCTAACACCCAAAAAAGATGTCCTTTTCATTATAGGGGACAGGAATGCAAAAGTAGGAAGTGAAGAAACACCTGGAGTAACAGGCAAATTTGGCCTTGGAATACAGAATGAAGCAGGGCAAAGACTAATAGAGTTTTGCCAAGAAAATGCACTGGTCATAGCAAACACCCTCTTCCAACAACACAAGAGAAGACTCTACACATGGACATCATCAGATGGTCAACACTGAAATCAGATTGATTATGTTCTTTGCAGCCAAAGATGGAGAAGCTCTATACAGTCAACAAAAACAAGACCGGGAGCTGACTGTGGCTCAGATCATGAACTCCTTATCACCAAATTCAGACTTAAATTGAAGAAAGTAGGGAAAATCACTAGACCATTCAGGTATGACCTAAATCATATCCCTTATGATTATACAGTGGAAGTGAGAAATAGATTTAAGGGCCTAGATCTGATAGATAGAGTGCCTGATGAACTATGGAATGAGGTTTGTGACATTGTACAGGAGACAGGGATCAAGACCATCCCCATGGAAAAGAAATGCAGAAAACCAAAATGGCTGTCTGGGAAGGCCTTACAAATAGCTGTGAAAAGAAGAGAAGCGAAAAGCAAAGGAGAAAAGGAAAAATATAAGCATCTGAATGCAGAGTTCCAAAGAATAGCAAGAAGAGATAAGAAAGCCTTCTTCAGCGATCAATGCAAAGAAATAGAGGAAAACAACAGAATGGGAAAGACTAGAGATCTCTTCAAGAAAATTAGAGATACCAAGGGAACATTTCATGCAAAGATGGGCTCGATAAAGGACAGAAATGGTATGGACCTAACAGAAGCAGAAGATATTAAGAAGAGGTGGCAAGAATATACAGAAGAACTGTACAAAAAAGATCTTCATGACCCAGATAATCATGATGGTGTGATCACTGACCTAGAGCCAGACATCCTGGAATGTGAAGTCCAGTGTGCCTTAGAAAGCATCACTATGAACAAAGCTAGTGGAGGTGATGGAATTCCAGTGGAGCTATTCCAAATCCTGAAAGATGATGCTGTGAAAGTGCTGCACTCAATATGCCAGTAAATTTGGAAAACTCAGCAGTGGCCACAGGACTGGAGAAGGTCAGTTTTCATTCCAATCCCAAAGAAAGGCAATGCCAAAGAATGCTCAAACTACTGCACAATTGCACTCATCTCACACGCTAGAAATGCTCAAAATTCTCCAAGCCAGGCTTCAGCAATATGTGAACCATGAACTCTCTGATGTTCAAGCGGGTTTTAGAAAAGGCAGAGGAACCAGAGATCAAATTGCCAACATCCGCTGGATCATGGAAAAAGCAAGAGAGTTCCAGAAAAACATCTATTTCTGCTTTATTGACTATGCCAAAACCTTTGACTGTGTGGATCACAATAAACTGTGGAAAATTCTGAAAGAAATGGGAATACCAGACCACCTGACCTGCCTCTTGAGAAATCTGTATGCAGGTCAGGAAGCAACAGTTAGAACTGGACATGGAACAACAGACTGGTTCCAAAGAGGAAAAGGAGTACGTCAAGGCTGTATATTGTCACCCTGCTTATTTAACTTCAATGCAGAGTACATCATGAGAAATGCTGGACTGGAAGAAGCACAAGCTGGAATCAAGATTGCCAGGAGAAATATCAATAACCTCAGATATGCAGATGCCACCACCCTTATGACAGAAAGTGAAGAAGAACTCAAAAGCCTCTTGATGAAAGTGAAAGTGAAGAGTGAAAAAGTGGGCTTAAAGCTCAACATTCAGAAAACAAAGATCATGGCATCCGGTCCCATCACTTCATGGGAAATAGATGGGAAAACAGTGGAAACAGTGTCAGACTTTATTTTTCTGGGCTCCAAAATCACTTCAGATGGTGACTGCAGCCATGAAATTAAAAGCCGCTTACTCCTTGGAAGGAAGGTTATGACCAACCTAGATAGCATGTTCAAAAGCAGAGACATTACTTTGCCAACCAAGGTCCATCTAATCAAGGCTATGGTTTTTCCTGTGGTCATGTATGGATGTAAGAGTTGGACTGTGAAGAAGGCTGAGCATTGAAGAACTGATGCCTTTGAACTGTGGTGTTGGAGAAGACTCTTGGACTGCAAGGAGATCCAACCAGTCCATTCTGAAGGAGATCAGCCCTGGGATTTCTTTGGAGGGAATGATGCTGAAGCTGAAACTCCAGTACTTTGGCCACCTCATGGGAAGAGCTGACTCATTGGAAAAGACTCTGATGCTGGGAGGGATTGGGGGCAGGAGGAGAAGGGGACGACAGAGGATGAGATGGCTGGATGGCATCACTGACTTAATGGACTTGAGTCTGAGTGAACTCCGGGAGTTGGTGATGGACAGGGAGGCCTGGCGCTGCGATTCATGGGGTTGCAAAGAGTCGGACACGACTGAGCAACTGAACTGAACTGAACTGAACTGAGCTGAACAAAGGAAGTTATATAGATTCATGTTGAGGTTTGACAGAAAACAACAAAATTCTGTAAAGCAATAATCCTTCAATTAAAAAATAAAATTTTTTAAAATGTCAGGGAGGGGGGCAGGATTCCCCGAGGCAGGCCATTATGTATGATTATATTAACACTAATGGCAGCTTGAGGAGCTGGAGGGACCCGAAAAACACAAGAGGTAGTCATCCGCCACGTCCACCACCCCTTACTGTAAATGAGAAATTCGGATATGGCCTGATGGCTGCCTTTGCGCTTTCTCACATCCTGCTCGCTCCCACACCCAGCCTCTCAGCGCTTACTTCTTACCGTGGGGGATAACTGGTGGCTGCTGCATAGCTGCTGGATAGCAGCATTGTTCTTCCTGGGCTCGGAAATGTACATTCAGGAGGCTGGAATCCCAGTGAAGACTGTGACATCCTTGTTTACCGCTATCGCAGGAAACATTCCATTTCACAGTACCATCTTAATCTCATGTGCACATGTTTTTCTAGAAGTTGTGATTGGCCTATAAGCACATTTTATGTTCACTTTTAAAATTTATCATCAGAACCATTATCTGTGTTACCACAGTCTTCATAATGAGTGTTTTATTGGTTGCAGAGTAAATGATTTCCCCAATGGGCATTTAGGTTCTTTCCAGTATTTGGTTGTCCAAATCAAATTACGTTTTGTGCTAAGTGTTTTGTTGCTACTAAATTATTTCCTTAGAATAAACTCTCAAGAGCCATATTATTGAATAAAAGGGTTTGTTTTTTTTTATAGCCCTTTCCACACGGTGCCACATTATTAGGCAAAAGGGCTCTATGAATCTAAGTGACACACATAAGTAAGTGCAGAGTTAGATATTTTCAAAGGAAACCATCCTGTTTCCCAGTCCTGGTAATTTGATGAGTTAGAAACTTTGAAAGACTCTCCACATTAAAACAACCAAGATACTGAATAAAATGTAAAAGCCTTTTTCTTAAATGAATTACTGAATTGACAAGAAAAGACAATCTGAGATCCTCAAAATGGATTAAAACCAACAACCTGGGAAAGTAAGTAATAAAGCTCTTCTGTACCTTGAGTACTGCCCAACACAGAAGAGTATCACACTGATAATTTGTATCTTTCCTAAGCATGATATCATATAAAGAGACACATGATTCAATTTGATGCCTTATTGGTGACATTAAGTTTGATCAGTAGACTTAAGGCGGTATCTCTCAGATTTCCTCTGTGTAAAGACACCTCTCCCCATCTGTAATGAATAATTTATCTTTAGGGTGTTACCTTAAAACTGTATAAATACCTCATTCTCTTTACTGAATAGTATCTTTACCCAGTAGTAATACATCCATTCATAACACTTGCCTGAAAGAAGGTGATTTTTTCCCCTATAATTTAAGTACTGTCAAATTCAAACTGCTTGAGCCAATTTGTACTCCTACCAGTGAGACATGAGTTTCCAATGTTCCATATCTGCACCAAACTTGCTAAGGTTGGATTTACCAAGTTTTAGCATTTTAATGTGGAGAAGGCAATGGCACCCCACTCCAATACTCTTGCCTGGAAAATCCCATGGGCGGAGGAGCCTGCCTGGTAGGCTGCAGTCCATGGGGTCGTGAAGAGTCCGACACCACTGAGCAACTTCACTTTCACTTTTCACTTTCATGCATTGGAGAATGAAATGGCAACCCACTCCAGTGTTCTTACCTGGAGAATCCCAGGGACAGGGAAGCCTGGTGGGCTTCCGTCTATGGGGTCACACAGAGTCAGACATGACTTAGGTGACTTAGCAGCAGCACTATCTAGTTACCTGACCAGGGATTGAACCCAGATCCCCTGCACCGGGAACATGAAGTCTTAGCCACTAGACCACCAGGTAAGTCCCCATAGCTTCTTAATTTCTGTATTTCATCTCTTACTTTTCTTCAAGGGTTTCCTTTCAGTAAGTAGCTTTCCATATTCTTAATGTATTCCTTACTGGTAGGAATCCAAAAGTATCAGATTGAATGGAAAATCATTCAACATTTCTGGGCTGGGGATCACAAACTGAAATGCCTCCTGTGTCATATATGATGGAGGTGTGGTGGATCTATGACAACAGAGAGTTTCCTTATACACTCTTCATTTGCTGCTATTTAAGTTGACAACTTCTCTTCCCAATAAAAATTCACTTCACTTACACCTGCTGCTTTTGAAGTACTGGTATTCACTTCACCATGTAATAGAAGTAACCTGTTGATGTCAAAATACAAGCACTGCTTTTGGCAAATTGGAGTGCATGTCATTTCTTAATACACTAGAAAGGGGAAATAAGTCACAGTACACAAGTGTGAGTCAAAAATTTAGTACTTCACAACCTAGATAATCACGATGGTGTGATCACTGACCTAGAGCCAGACATCCTGGAATGTGAAGTCAAGTGGGCCTTAGAAAGCATCACTATGAACAAAGCTAGTGGAGGTGATGGAATTCCAGTTGAGCTGTTCCAAATCCTGAAAGATGATGCTGTGAAAGTGCTGCACTCAATATGCCAGCAAATTTGGAAAACTCAGCAGTGGCCACAGGACTGGAAAAGGTCAGTGTTCATTCCAATCCCAAAGAAAGGCAATGCCAAAGAATGCTCAAACTACTGCACAATTGCACTCATCTCACATGCTAGTAAAGGAATGCTCAAAATTCTCCAAGCCAGGCTTCAGCAATATGTGAACCGTGAACTTCCTGATGTTCAAGCTGGTTTTAGAAAAGGCAGAGGAACCAGAGATCAAATTGCCAACATCTACTGGATCATGGAAAAAGCAAGAGAGTTCCAGAAAAACATCTATTTCTGCTTTATTAACTATGCCAAAGCCTTTGACTGTGTGGATCACAATAAACTGTGGAAAATTCTGAAAGAAATGGGAATACCAGAACACCTGATCTGCCTCTTGAGAAATCTGTATGCAAGTCAGGAAGCAACAGTTAGAACTGGACATGGAACAACAGACTGGTTCCAAAGAGGAAAAGGAGTACGTCAAGGCTGTATATTGTCACCCTGTTTATTTAACTTATATGCAGAGTACATCATGAGAAATGCTGGACTGGAAGAAACACAAGCTGGAATCAAGATTGCTGGGAGAAATATCAATAACCTCAGATATGCAGATGCCACCACCCTTATGGCAGAAAGTGAAGAGGAACTCAAAAGCCTCTTGATGAAAGTGAAAGTGAAGAGTGAAAAAGTTGGCTTAAAGCTCAACATTCAGAAAACGAAGATCATGGCATCCGGTCCCATCACTTCATGGGAAATAGATGGGAAAACAGTGGAAACAGTGTCCGACTTTATTTTTCTGGGCTCCAAAATCACTGCAGATGGCGATTGCAGCCATGAAATTAAAAGACGCTTACTTCTTGGAAGGAAAGTTATGACCAACCTAGATAGCATATTCAAAAGTAGAGACATTACTTTGCCAACAAAGGTTCGTCTAATCAAGGCTATGGTTTTTCCTGTGGTCATGTATGGATATGAGAGTTGGACTGTGAAGAAGGCTGAATGCTGAAGAATTGATGCTTTTGAACTGTGGTGTTGGAGAAGACTCTTGGACTGCAAGGAGATCCAACCAGTCCATTCTGAAGGAGATCAGCCCTGGGATTTCTTTGGAAGGAATGATACTAAAGCTGAAACTCCAGTACTTTGGCCACCTCATGCGAAGAGTTGACTCATTGGAAAAGACTCTGATGCTGGGAGTGATTGGGGGCAGGAGGAGAAGGGGACGACAGAGGATGAGACGGCTGGATGGCATCACTGACTCGATGGACGTGAGTCTGAGTGAACTCCGGGAGTTGGTGATGGACAGGGAGGCCTGGTGTGCTGCGATTCATGGGGTTGCAAAGAGTCAGACACGACTGAGCGACTGATCTGATCTGATCTGATGCAGATTTGTGCATGTGAGAGGGCATCCTGTGTGTCCAGTGATTATTGTTTAGAGAGTTGGACCACTATTGTGTGTTGCTAATCATTGACAGTAGGTCCAAAAGAGTTTTGTGAAAATGTTATGCCTTATATGACAGCAGAGTAGCAAAGGTAAAATTATATTTTATAAACAAAAAATTATCTGTTAGACAAAGAAAATGCAAAAAATATATAGTTTTGCTTCAGTTTTCTGAATATGACTCATTTCTGATACTCCAGACAACTGCCCTTATTTGGGTCTTTTTAGTGGGGATTATGGTCCACTCATATCTGAGAAACTGTTTCATTTTCCCCGAGTCACACAAGACTTTCTTAATTAAGGAAAACATTCTACTTTTTAGAATCATAAAGATGTTCCCATGCCAATTACCTTTAGCCAGACTGACTGGAGGCATCTTTTTAGGAAATAAAGCTGAACTTCTTAAAAATGTATTGTTCATCTCTTCCTCTCTTCCTATCTATTAGAAGCCAAGAAGAAGCCTTACCGGCTTCATGAAACTGCCCTCTGTATTCCTGTAACAGTCTCTAGAAAATGACCTCTGGGTTTTCAAATGCTATTTTCTCTCCAAAATCAACATTGTTGAACAACAAAATGAACTTCTAACCATCAAAGGCCAAGGAAGCCAACACCCAGAGAGCGAGGAAATTCCATTTTGAAAGTCAACCCTAAATCTTCTTTCACAGTTTCTTTCCTGAACAATGCATGCAAACTCCTCATTGTCAGGTTTATCATTTCATAACTACAGATGCTCTGCCCCACATAAGCACTAACTTTTCAACCTATAACACTGGCCATTTAGATGAAAGGAATGTGGTTGATTACCCTGACTCCTATGTTTTACATAGATGACTATTGTGTGTAGACAAGACACACAGAGGCAATGCCAGGATGGTTGACTCAGGTGGGGTTTCCAGATTAAGACTCTTTTTTCTAGACGTCCAAAGATTGGTTTCCTTAAAAAAAAAAAAAAAAAATGGTTTCCAACTTTTGTGGTAGCCCTCCTATAATTAGTTGGATAAATTGGATTAATAATTAGTTGGATTAAGATATTTCGAAGATGGTTTCAGGGAATTACCTAGTGGTCCAGTGGTTAAGACTGACCACTTTTACTACCAAGGACCTGTGTTCAATTCCTGGTCAAGGAACTAAGATCCCCATAAGCCCAAAGATGTGGCAAAAAATAAATAAAGTATTAAAGAGGGTTTGCAGATGCTATAAATCAGAGTCATTCTTTATTGAGCAATCCTCTTTATGCCTTTAAATATAAAAAAATATTTTAGCTATGCATCTAATGCTGTGCTGTGCTGTGCTTAGTCCATACATTCGAGTCTCTTTGTGATCGCTTGAACTGTAGCCTGCCAGGCTCCTCTGTCCATGAGGATTCTCCAGGCAAGAATACTGGAGTGGGTTTCCATGCCCTCCTCTAGGGGATCTTCCCAACCCAGGGATCAAACCCAGGTCTCCCACATTGCAGGCAGATTCTTTACCATCTGAGCCACCAGAGAAGCCCAAGAATATTGGAGTGGGTAGCCTATCCCTTTTCCAGGGGAACTTTCCGACCCAGGAATTGAACCAGGGCCTCCTGCATTGCAGGCAGATTCTTTAAGAGCTGAGCTACCAGGGAAGCCCCATGCATCTAATATTTGAGCCTAATTATTTTCAGTGTGGAACTGTGCCCCTGGAGGGGTGCCCTCTGATCTCCTGTGATCTGACTACCCACAGGGCTCTCAGCATGGTGAGGCATGTGGGTGAGGCTCAGCAACCCTCTCACTCAAGCACTCATTTTGTTTTTAGGAGACACTGAGGCTGACAGCTTTTCCCAGATGCTTTTCTGTTTTTACAATCACAAAAAATTAAAGTGGACAGAATAGCACATGCACTTTTATTAGGATGCCAACTTTTCTAAAACTCATGAGTAGGACACATTAACAAATGTTTTACATGTTTCAAGTGACTTCATTTATTCATTCAATAAGTAACTGTTGATTGTTTCACCTCCACAATCTGATTTACATCAGATGTCCATCTGGTGATGTCCATGTGTAGAGTGGTCTCTTATGCTGTTGGAAGAGGGTGTTTGCTATGACCAGTGCATTCTCTTGGCAAAACTCTGTTAGACTTTGCCTTGCTTCATTTTGTACTCCGAGGCCAAACTTTCCTGCTACTACAGGTATCTCCTGACTTCCTATATTTGCATTCTAATTCCTTATGATGAAAAGAACATCATTTTTTGGTGTTAGTTCTAGAAGGTCTTGTATGTCTTCATACAACTATTCAACCTCAACTTCTTCGACATTAGTGGTTGGGGGCATAGACTTCAATTACTGTGACATTGAATGGTTTGCCTTGGAATCAAACTGAGATCATTCTGTCATTTTTGAGATTGCACCCAATTACCACATTTCGGACTCTTGTTGACTATGAGGGCTACTCCATTTCTCTTAAGGGATTCTTGCCCACAAGAATCTACAAGTAGTAGATACAACGGTAATCTGAATTAAATTAATTTAGCCCATTCCCATCCATTTTAGCTCCCTGATACCTAAAATGTAGATATTCACTCTTGCCATCTCCTGCTTGACCATGTCCAATTTACCTTGATTCATGGACCTAACATTCCAGGTTCCTACACAATATTGTTCTTTATAGCATTGGACTTTACTTTCACCACCAGACACATCCACAAATGAGTATCATTTCCGTTTGGGCCCAGCCTCTTTATTCTTTCTGGAGCTATTTCTCTATTCTTTCTGAGTGGCATATTGGATATCTACAGACCTGGGGGACTAATCTTCCCTTGTCATATCTTTTTGCCTTTTTGTACTGTTTATGGGGTTCTTGAGGCAAGAATACTGGAGTGGTTTGTCATTCCCTTCTCCAGCGGACCACTTTTTGTCAGAACTCTCCACCATGACCCATCTGTCTTCACTGGCTCTGCACCACACGTCTCATAGCTTCAGTGAGTTATGTAAGCACCTTCACCACGATAGGGCTGTGATCCCTATGATCATATTGGTTGGCTTTCTGTGATTGTGGTTTTTGTTCTGGAGGCTGTAGTTCTTGTTTCTTCTGTCTGCCCTCTGATGGATGAGGATAAGAGGCTTGTGCAAGCTTCCTGATGGGAGAGATTGGCTGTGGGGAAAACTGGGTCTTGGTCTGGTGGGAAGGGCTATGCTCAGTAAATCTTTAATCCAATTGTCTGCTGATGGATGGGGCTGTGCTCCCTTCCTCTTAATTGTTTGGTCTGAGGTGAGCCAGTCCTGGATTCTACAAGCTATAAATCTCTATGTATATTTAATCCCCACTTAAAGGTCTGTAACATTCTTGGATTCAGGGAATTAGTCCCAGTTCTAAGTACAGTAAGTCTCCTACATGAGAACTTTCAAAGATTCAGAGTGTATTCTCATGACCAATCACGTAAGTTAGTTCATGTGTATGGTGTACACTGTCAAGTGTGTGCATCCTCTATAAGTGGTTGCACGTTTGTGTCTTTTACTGTACAGTAATGTATCGAGTACAGTAGTACAGTATCTTTATTATTTCAAGCTCAGCAAGTCCAGAAGCAAGCGTAAAAGTGGTGGTAATGTAGCTGGTAATGTTCCCTGGAGAAAGAAATGGCAACCCACTCCAGTATTCTTGCCTGGACAATCCCATGGACGGAGGAGCCTGGGGAGCTACAGTCCACGGGGTCACAAAGAGTCAGACCCGACTGAGTGACTTCACTCACTCACTCACTCGATGTAGCTGGTACTACTGTACTTTTCAAAGTTAAAATAAGATTTAAAATGTTTTCTTTATTTTTAGTTTTTTTTTGTATTAGTTGTATGAAAAGTATTATAAACATGTTACAATACAATACTAGATAGGCAACTGTGTTAGTTGGGTACTTTGGCTAACTTGGTTGACTTTCAAACAAATTGGACTTAATGAACATGCTCTCAGAATGGAACTTATTTGTATATAGGGGACTTACTATAGAGGAGAAAACATCACAACAGAATTGGCCTTAGCACAGCAGCACTAATTTAAGCTAGCCATTTACCTGGTTCCTGTACTGCATCCCTGTGACCAAGTCCCTATTCTGATAGGCAAAATGCTAAAGATGTCTTCTTCCATCCCAACAAATTCCCTTCTCCTCTTTGATTATCTAATCAAATATTTTGATTATCCAATCAAATCTAGGTACTGTCGGGAAGGGATTTGCAGGTGGAATTCAGTTATTAATGTATTGACTTTAAAATAGGGAGATTATCCTGGATAATTTGAGTGAGCCCAGTGTAATCACATGAACCCTTAGTAGTAAAGTGGTGGCAGAAGAATAAGGCAGAGATATGTGGCAGAAATTGTAGGCCAACAAGTGATGAAGCAGAAGGGGAAGTTGGAGAGATTTGAAGAGAGGAGGACAAACTGCCATTTTGGACAGTGAAGAGAGCCAGAAACCAAGGAATGCAAATTGCCGCTAGTCTCTGGGGTCGCATAGAGTCGGACACGACTGAAGCGACTTAGTAGCAGCAGCTGAAAGTGACTCCTGACAGCCAGCAAGAAAATGGGGATCCCAGTCTGACAACCACAAGGAACTAGATTCTACCAACAAGTTGGATGATCTTGGAAGTATATTTTCCCCAGACTCCCCCAAGAAAAGCCCAGCTGGCTGACTTCATGACTTTGGCAATGTGAAACCCAGAGCAGAGCATCCCATACTTTTGCCCTACAGAAACAATGAAATAATCAATTGGGGTTGTTTTCACCCACTAGATTTGTAGTATTCTGTTAAAGCAGTGATAGAAAACTAACATGCCTATTATGTCTGCTTCCCTGGTGGCTCAGAGGTTAAAGCGTCTGCCTGGAATGCAGGAGACCAGGATTCGATCCCTGGGTCGGGAAGATCCCCTGGAGAAGGAAATGGCAACCCACTCCAGTACGCTTGCTTGGAGAATCCCATGGAGGGAGGACCCTGGTAGGCTACAGTCCATGGGGTTGCAAAGAGTCGGACACGACTGAGCAACTTCACTTCACTTTCACAGTTTATAAAACCCAGGTCAAATCATGTCATTTCCAACCACAAACACCTGCATCTCTTTGTGGAGGGCTCTCTCTGGCCTCAGGAATCCACTTGGAAGAGCAGGAGAATTAACCATGCCCTCCCTCCCGCTAGGATCAGCCTCTAGCCAATGATGACTGGAATTAATAGGTACATCCCTCAGCTCCCTTGCCCTTCCTTGAGAATACTTTGAGGTATCTCCCAGTACTCTAGTGGGGCTGAATCCTGGTTTCCACAGTGGTTACCTGCTGATTAGCACACACTTTACTAGATTCCTTCCTTTGCTTGTCTCACTTTCTCACTCCCCTACTAGTACTTCCTGGGATCACCTCGCAAATAATTGACTTACACCTACACGCTTGTGGCTGGGTCTGCTTCAGAAGGAACTCAATCTAAGACACTGAACTTACAGGGCTGGTTGGAGGTACAGGAAGCCAAGGAAGTTGCTATAACATTTTTTTAATGCAAAAACTAAAGTATATTTTCCTTCTAAGGTTTCAATCTGAGCAGGCATGGAATCAACACAAAGATGGGCTTTGGAATAATAAAAACAGGGATTTGATTCCCTGCTTGACCACATATTAGCTGAAAAAACAGGCTGGTTACTTAACTTTTTGAGGTCTGTGTTTCATCCTCTGTAAATGGAATTAATAATATCTACTTTTCATTTTGTGAAATTTGCATGAAGTAATGCAGGTAAAGTGCTTGGCACACACTAGGCACACATGTATGCCAATAGTACATGATATCATTATTAATCATTAGCTATAAACATCACAGCAAGGAAAAATGAGGAACACTTGGATTTAGAGTTTCTTCTTGTATTTATGTTATATCATAATATTTTACAGCTGGCAGGGACTGGGGTCAAACACCTTTAGTTCTAGATGAGAGATCTGAGACTTAAATAGGATAAGAAGCTTGCTCCAAGTCACAGTGATGGTGTAAAACAGCAGATGGTTTTTTCTTTTTTTTTTGATAGTACGTTCACATGCTCAAAAATTATAACAATATACAAGGGAAACAGAGTTGATCTTTTTATTCCAAAAGTGACAAAGCCAGGTTTTTCTCCTGATGTAGGGCTCTGAGAGCAAAGCTAATAATAATTATTTAGGAAATTTTTGATTACAAAACCAGCAGCACAATGGCCAAGGAAAACAAGCAAAGAAAGTTTTCTAAAATCCAGGAGGATTTTCCCTTCTTTGTTAATGACAGATGGCAAACAGCCTGGCTACATTCAGGAAGGATTCTGCCAATCTATCAGCCCATCTGCCTGTATTTCTTCTGCTTTGGGAACTCACTGGGCTTGGCTCATTTTGAAGATATTCCCACTAGTTTTTTCTTAGATTCCAAAATGGAAAATGGAGCTTCAAGATTGCTGGGAACTATAAACAACCTCAGATATGCAGATGATACCACTCTAATGGTATCATCAAGAACAAGAAGAGGAACTTAAGAGCCTCTTGATGAGGGTGAAAGAGGAGAGTGAAAAAGCTGGCTTAAAACTCAACATTAAACTTAAAACTAAGTTCATGGCATCTGGTCCCATAACTCCATGGAAAACAGAAAGGGAAACAGTGACCAATTTTATTTATTTGGGCTCCCAAATCCCTGTCGATGGTGACTGCAGCCATGAAATTAAAAGACGCTTGTTCCTTGGAAGGAAAGCTATGACAAACCTAGATAGTGTATGAGACATCACTTTGGAGACAAAGGTTCACATATTTAAAGCTACAGTTTTTTCAGTGTCATGTATGTGACAGTTGGACCACAATGAAGGCTGAGAGCCAAGAACTGATGCTTTCGAATTGTGGTGCTGGAGAAGACTCTTGAGAGTCCCTTGGACTGCAAGGAGATCAAACCAGTCAATCTTAAAGGAGATCAACCCTAAATTGGAAGGACTAATGCTGAAGTTGAAACTCGAATACTTTGGCCACCTGATGCGAAGAACTGAAGGGTCACTGGAAAAGGCCCTGTTGCTGGGAAAGATTGAGGGCAGGAGGAGAAGGGGATGACAGAGGATGAGATGGTTGGATGGCATCACCGACTTAACAGACATGAGTTTGAGCAAACTCCAGGAGATAGTGAAGGACGTGGTGTGCTGCAGTTCATGAGGCTGCAAAGATTTGGACATGACTTAGCGACTGAACAATAAAAAGATAAGGTGCTGCCAAGCAGGACGCAAGGAAACACATTAGAATTGAAATCTCAGAATCATGTTAGAAGTTTAAAAAGGGAAATTAGTGGAATTACTGAGTCCTCTTGAATCAGAGGAGAAAGGAGAATAAATATATACATACTTATGGTACTTCTTTAAAGCAACTTGCTTTCTTTGGTTAAAAACCATTTACTTCTTTGGAGAAATGTCTGTTTAGGTCTTCTGCCCATTTTTTGATGGGGCAGTTTGTTTTCCTAATATTGAACTGCATGAGCTGCTTATATATTCTGGAGCTTAATCCTTTGTCAGTTTCTTCACTTGCAATTATTTTCTTCCATTCTGCGGGTTGTTTTTTCATCTTGTTTATGGTTTCCTTTGCCGTGCAAAAGCTTTTAACTTTAATTAGGTCCCATTTGTTTATTTTTATTTCCATTACTCTAGCAGATGGGTCATAGAAGATCTTGCTGTGGTTTATGTCAGAGTGTTCTGCCTATGTTTTCCTCTAAGAGTTTTATAGTTTCTGGCCTTACATGTAGGTCTTTATTCCATTTTGATTTTACTTTTGTGTATGGTGTTAAGAAGTGTTCTAATTTCATTCTTTTACACATAGCTGTCCAGCACCACTTACTGAAGAGACTGTCTATTCTCCATTGTATACACTTGCCTCCTTTGTCAAAGATAAGGTGCCCATAGGTGCATGGGTTTATCTCTCGGTTTTGTATCTTGTTCCATTGGTCAATATTTCTGTTTTTGTGCCAGTAACACACTGTCTTGATGACTATAGCTTTGTAGTATAGTTTGAAGTCAGCAAGGTTGATTCCTCCAGCTCCATTTTTCTTTCTCAATATTGCTTTGGCTATTTGGGGTCTTTTGTGTTTCCATGCAAATTGTGAAATATTTTGTTCAAGTTCTGTGAAAAATGCCATTGGTTATTTGATAGGGATTGCACTGAATCTGTATATACCTTTGAGTAGTATAGTCATTTTTACAATATTGATTCTTCCAACCCAAGAACATGATATATCTCTCCATCTGTTTATGTTGTCTTTGATTTGTTTCATGAGTGTCTTATACTTTTCTGTGTACATGTTTTTTTGTCTCCTTAGGTAGGTTTACTCCTAAGTAGTTTATTTGTAGGGCAGGAATAGAGAAGCAGACATAGAGAACAGACTTGTAGACACAGCAGGGGAAATGGAGAGAGTAGCACTGAAACATATACATTACCATATGTAAAACAGATAGCTAGTGGAAAGTTGCTGCATAACACAGAGAGCTCAACCCCGTGCTCTGTGACAATCTAGAGGGGTGGGATGGGGTGAGGGGTAGGAGGGAGGTTTAAGAGAGAGGGGATACATATATACTTATGGCTGATTAATGCTATTGTATGGCAAAAACCAACACAACATTATCACGCAATTATCTTCCAATTAAAAATTAAAAAAAATTACTTTCCATGTATGAGAAATCAAAACAACAACTCATCCTACTTATTTTCTGTATTTGCCCAGCACTGTTACCAATGGTGCCTCTAGTCTTCCAGTAGAGAGGGTGTCAGTAACTGTACTGACATTTGGGTCAAAATTGTACTGAGAGCTGAGCACCAGCCACAGGGTCTTCTTGGTATTCTTTCCCAAATCAGGTGACACTGGACCAACATATCTCAAAGTGTGGTAGAACTGGGGCATTTGTATAAGAATCACCTGAATATTCATTTAAACTACAGATTCCTGGTCCCAACCCTAAACCTACTGAGTCAGAGTCTCTAAGTGTTGGGCTTGAAGATAATGCACTTTATTTTATTTTGCTTATTTATTTTTTGGTTGCCCTGGGTGTTCATTGCTGCACTCGGACTTTCTCTAGTTGCGGTGAGTGGAGGCTACTCTCTAGTTTCAGTGTACGGGCTTCTCTCTGCCATGGTTTCTCTTGTTGCAGAGCACCAGGTCTGGTTGCTAGGGTTGCAGGCTTCAATAGTTGCGGTACACAAGCTTAGCTGCTCCATGGCATGTGGGATCTTCCCAGTCTAGGGATTGAACCCATGTGTCCAGTATTGTAAGGCAGACTTTTAACCACTGGACCACCAGGGAAGCCCAAGATACACATTTTATTTTTTAAAAGACATTAGTTTTGTTGTTGTTGTTGCACTGGGTCTTCATTGCTGCATTCAGGTTTTCTCTAGCTGTGATGAGTGGAGCTTCTCTCTGGTTATGGTGCATTGGCTTCTCATAGAGGTGATTTCTCTTGTTGCAGAGCACAGGCTCTAGATGTGCAGGCTTCAGTAGTTGCAGCATGTGGGCTCAACAGTAGCAGCTCCCAGGTCCTAGAGCACAGGCCCGGCAGTTGTGGTACACAGGCTCAGCCGTTCAGTGGCACATGGGATCTTCCCAGAGCAGGGACCAAACCCCTGTCTCTTGCATTGGTAGGAGAGGTCTTTACCACTGACCCACCAGGGAAACCCCACATACACATTTTAAATGAGCTGCTCAGGTGAGTCTTCTTCATATGAGAGGTCTGAAAACTCCACTTCTCCCTAGGATTGGGAGTGCAGATTGAGAGCCCAAGGCTCCTACCTGACCCAGGTGTTTTGAGATGGCTACACATCCCAAAGAAGTGAACATGCCTTTCTGCAGAATGAATTTAGAGGGAACCAGACTCATTTTCTATCAAATATACTCATGTTTCAATCATGCAAGAAATGCCATTCTACTCCATGATGGAGCACTGTTGATTAATTTAACTTTACAATTTTGAGTGTGCAAGAAATATCATATTTGTATACTCCAAGTAGGATTGAATCTTTATTAGGATTTCCCCTCCCTACCTTGGGCTTCCCAGGTGGCACTAGTGGTAAAGAACCTGCCTGCCAAAGCAGGTGACATCGAACCCAGGTTCGATCCCTGGGTCGGGAAGATCCCTTGGAGGAGGGCATGGAAACCCACTCCAGTATTCTTGCCTGGAGAATCCCAAGGGCAGGGAAGCCTGGTGAGCTATAGTCCAAAGGGTCGCAAAGAACTGGACATGACTGAAACAACTTAGCACACACGCACTCCCTACCTTAGACTCTACAGAAGTACTTTAGATGTTAGCAGAGTCAAATTTGGGGGCAAGTTACCAAGGCTTTCAAAAAGAAGCATCTTGCAACACTGCCCAGAGGTGAGGGAACCCAGAACCTCAGGAAGGCTACTGCCCATGGGTCATAGTTCCTTTCAGCTGAGGGAACTGAGGAACCAAAGCTAAATTCACACTTTAACAGGTGGTCTTGCCATATGTACTTACGGCCCATGCTACTTCCCATTCAACCCAACAATCTCCTGTCCATAGCTTTTATTGTCCCTTGCTATGGAAGATGAACTAGATGGCCTCGAGTAAAACTGTAACATTTGCCTTGGGAACCTTGACATCCTCTTTCCGGCTCTCCTTCACTCCCTCAGGGATGTCCCTTCACCATAAAGATGAGAATGAGTTTGCCTGGGGGGGCAGCAGCAAAAGTGTTTAAAGTCCTTGGTGCCCCATGACAGGATGTGGAGACGCCAGGCAGGGCACTTTCAGGAAAGTGATGATAATGCCAGGAAGGGCGGCACCTCAGACAAAATAGCCCTGGTGGTGGACGGAGCCCGAGGGGTGCCCGTGTTTGGATTATTTTCTTTCTTTTTCTCCTTGCCTCCCCAAGCTGGAGATTGTGAGGGGGTGTCCATATGAGGCCAGGGTTGAAAATGGAGCTATCCAGGGATAGCCAGCTGCATCTTCTGAGCTTGGGAGATTCCATGTGGCCTCGAGGCACCTCTAATCAGCCTGCTATGTGGGGGCATTAGGTTCATTTGGGGAAGGGGAGATAATATTCAACACTCCCAGCTATTCAGTGCTCACCTGATTTCCTCTTCAACTCATTCTTCTATCCTCCAAGTAAGGGTGCCCCCCTCATCAGATTCTGATACAAAAAAAGCAGGTGAAGAAGCTACAGTCCAGCTGTCAGCCCACTCCTGGCCCTCACTATGCTGACATCTCTCTATGAGAGGCAAATGAGGTCTGTCTATGGCCTCTTTCAGCAACTCTACAGTCAAAATAAAGCCCCTCCACTCTTAGTGGCCAGGTACTTGATTTGTGGTCCCAACCTCAGATGACAGGCGTGTGGAAAATATTCTGGGAGAATGCAGGATAACTGTAAGGGTGAGTGAGTTTGGAATATTATACTTCTGGTGGTAATAACAATAAGTTATCTTTACTCACAGTCGCTTCTATTCCTTATTTTTCATATCCCTCTTTTTTGGTATTGGGGTATGTCCCTGCACCCTTTAGCCATAGAGAGAATCTGCTTTAAAATCAGGATCTCCTGGAAAGTGTGATACAGGGATCAAAACTTTCCCTGGTGTAGCTCACCCTGCCTTGCTTGTCCCTTCATCCACTTCCCCACCACAGCGGAGAACCTAGAGTCTACTTTCACTGTATCTTCTGTCTACTGCTTACTGCCCCCTAGTTCCCTTCCTGCCTTCACGTCTCAGAACGCAGGACAGAGCCTCTCTGAGGGAGAGCTGGGACTATCACACTGCTCTTGGGAAGAAGAAAGAGATTGGAGGCTTGGGAAGAAGACGGCAAGGGAAGACTGGAGACTTGGGAAGAATAGGGAGGCTCATTGTGGAGCAAAATAACAAGAGAAACCACAGACTGGAATATAGCAGTTAAGAAAGCTGGCTCCGGAGACTGACTGCCCAGGTTTCAACTCCTTAGCTCTGTGCTTTTAGTTGAGACCCGTAAAATCCTTGTTCCTCAATTTCTTCATCTGTGTTGTGGGGATCATAAGAGCACCTATTTCATAGGCTATTGTAAGAATTAAATACATATGTAGATGAATATGTAAAAAACTTAGAACAGGGCCTGGCACAAGATGAAGGTTCAATATATGTTACAGATTATAACTGGGGCATCCAGGACATATATAGTCAATGAAATAGGGACTGTACCACCATTGGAGGTATTTTTAGATATTTGTGAACTAATGAGAAAGGAAAAAGACAAACTTAATTTAGTTATGAAAAAATCATAATAGTAAATGTAGTTATCTTGGGCTGTTATGACTAACTACTATTTTCAAAATAATTATTAGGTACTTTATTATTGTGTCAGATAAAGATCTGCCTACAGTACACATTTTTAAGTGACAAATCATGTGTTCACAACTTATTGAAAATTAATATGCATATAGATTAACAATATTAATATTAACCCAGCTTCACATCTTTCTCTAAAATCTAAACAAACACTTGTGGCTGATTACTTTCCACATTTACTGAGCAACAGCAACCACATTTACAAAAGTAAAGTTTGATAAAAAGTTAAAATAATGCTAACATCTGGAAAATATAGGACAGTTGGAGGGTGGATGGTATATATTCTCTGTTAAATTTGGGCATATTTAGGAATTAAATTAGCTAACTGGATTATACATTTACTTAAGTCAGTTGTATTTATTGGAATTTTTCTTCTCTTTTTCTGTTTGGTTTGGGTCTTTATGTACACAGAAAGAACCAGGGCACTAACAAGTAATGCAAGAAATAAACCTGTTATGTCCCCCTCAATCCCCTCACTACTACTTCATGTCTGCTGAGAGTACATTGTTAGCTGTCTTATTTTTAAAAGCTGTAACTATAGAATATTAGCTTCACTTGATCTCTACAGAATATGGAAATTAAAAGATTCCCATTTACTGTCTCTACCATTTCAATTAGATGGGATGCAGAGATGGGGAATGGTGATTATATTGTATATAATCCCCCCAAAGAAATGCCAATATAAAGAGCAGGAATCAGTGATATTATATATACATATATGAAGGTGGTAACTATATATATAGTTATATTTGATACAGAATTCTTTAAACTGTGTTCATTTTACTATAAAAGTAATAGAGGGTCATTGCAAAAACTGCAAAATGCTGAAAATAATCATGAAGCTTATAAAAATAACCCCTAAATTCTGTCCTCTAGAAATTACTGTTGACATTTTGATACATTTAAAAATTTTTTTTTTTTTTTTGCAATTCACATTTAAATTTTTTCAAACCAAATTTGGTTCAATTAAATACAAATATGTATAGTTTTCATCTTTATTTTCTCACTGAATAAATCATGAACACTTTCCAGATGGAATATCTGTTTCTCATTTTTCTTATATTTAAGAAACAAGGAATTATTTCAGACATGTAAGCGGGAGATACTATTTCTAGTAATTTAGCCAAAACTATGCATAGAATCTGAGGATTAACATTTTTTCATGATTAACATTACCTCTGTGAGACAGTGTACCTTAAAATGAGTTGAGTTGGAAGGTGAGAAAGAGAAAACCCATTATTGACTGGTATGTAGTAAGAAAATCAAGAGTAATAGCCCATAGATGACAAAACTATTCTTAGTTCACTTCAGTTGATAAAATTCTGATTACTACCACAATTTCAGAAAAGGAACTGCTAATAAGCCACGTTTTAAAACTTTCTAAAGACATGGATTTTATGTTAATAGAATTAAAACCGTGCATTTATGTCATATTAATAGAATTCATCTAAAATAAAAAGGCACATTAAAAAGGAGAATTCATGTTGACATCATTGTAATTTTTAGCACTGTGGAATTGCTGGGAATTCCTCTTTACTGGGTTTGGACATATCTTTGTATTACTCACAGGAAGTGAGCATCTTATAAAGGATGGTTCCAGCAGGAGCAGGGCTCCACTGTTCTTGGCTGACTTCACATCAAACCTGCAGGAGTGGCACAAAACAGAAGCAGCAGCAACACGGGAGGAATCTGATACTGAACAGTAAGTGCAAGAAATCTTTACAAGAGCAGTCTTGACCATGAAGCACAGATCATGAATATGAACAGATATGCAAAACTCCTTCCATAGAAGATCTGTGCAAGCTCTTATTGTATTCAGACTGCTTAAAACCTGGCTTTTTTTTTTGACTGAAATGATGAAAATCTTAACTTCTGTATTTATTCCTTTGGACAAACTTCTTTGAAATAAACCTTGTGGCAAAAGATTATAATCCTTTAATTTAAACATCTTATGATGCCACTTTACACATCATTGTAGAATGATCTGGGTATCTGGTAGCCTGGGAATTCATTCTAGAATTAATTTTGTACCTCCCTCCCTTCCCCCCAAGAAAAGCATTTTCAAGTCTAATCTCTGGATCAAAAGAACTCTTGAAGTCATGATTGTGTCACAGTATCTCTCTGCTCTCACTTTCGGTAAGTCAATGTCAGTTGATAGACTAAAATTTCTTATCCTTAGCACTACTGGCATTTTGGACCAGATAAGTCTTCCTTGGGGTGGGCTTCCAAGTGTAATGTAGGTTGTTTAGCAGCATCCTGGGCTCCTCCTCATAATGTGTTGTGCCCTGGGCTAGGAGCCATTTACCTCTTTGTGTCTCAGATCCCTTAGGTATAAAGAGTGATCATAAATAATCTATTTCCCAGAGGCCTTTTGAGGATTCAATATCATGGCTCATGTAAAGTGCCTCAGACAGTGCTTGATGGTGCATATTTAGTGCTCAAAAAAGCTTAGTTATTCTATTATTCTACTATTAGGTAGGTGTATTGATAGGTTATAGTGGGTAAGCACCAAGTGGAAGGTCAATTACAAAAGAGAAATACAGTAAATGGTAGTGTCTCCATTCGTACCCATTTTTACTTTGGAAAAAATTTTTCCAAGAAATTCTTACTTTGGAAAAACAATTGAATCATCCCAAAGGCCACTAGGAGGCTTCCCTGGTGGCTCAGCAGTAAAGAATCCACCCGCAATGCAGGAGACGTGGGTTCGATCCCTGGGTCAGGAAGATCCCCTGGAGAAGCGCATGGCAACCCACTCCAGTATTCTTGCCTGGAGAATCTCATGGACAGGAGACTGGCGGGCTACGGTCCATGGGGCCGCAAAGAGTCAGACGCGACTGAAGCCACTGAGCAGGCACACACACAAAGGCCGCTAGATGCCAAAAATATGACAACAAAAGATTCACCTAACAGACTCAAACCACAGCAGGGCTAAACTTTCCCATTCCTTTCATGTTTTCCCCCTTAGTGCTTCTCCTGTTTAAAGAAAGTAGAACCTGGTCTTACCATGCATCCATGGAAATCATGACTTTTGAGGAGGCCAGAGATTATTGCCAGAAAACTTACACAGCTCTAGTTGCAATTCAAAACCAGGAAGAGATTGAATACCTGAACTCCACATTCAGCTATTCACCAAGTTACTACTGGATTGGAATCAGAAAGATCAATGGTACATGGACCTGGATAGGGACCAATAAGTCTTTGACCAAAGAAGCCACAAACTGGGCTCCAGGTGAACCAAACAATAAACAAAGTGATGAGGACTGTGTAGAGATCTACATTAAGAGAGAAAAGGACTCAGGCAAGTGGAATGATGAGAAATGCACCAAACAGAAACTCGCCTTGTGTTACAAAGGTAAGGAGTCTGCGGCAGCAGTGGGAGGGAGATGTTGTGTGTGAGCATCTTGACAGATTGTTGACTGTATACAAAAACTGATCTCTATTGTGTGGATTTTATGTTCTAAAAAGATACAGTTTTTAAACAGTCTATTTGAAATGTTTAAACACCTGAAATTTGCCTCTTCTTGTTTCTTTGTGTGAATGTAGTTAAGAATGTATTTATGTATGGTGGTGATTTAGTTGCTAAGTTGTGTCTGACTCTCGTGCCCCATGGACTGTAGCCCACAAGACTTCTCTGTTCATGGGATTTCCCAGGCAAGAATACTGGAGTGGGTTGCCATTTCCTCCTCCAGGGGTCTTCCCCATCCAGGGATTGAACCTGAGTCTCTTGCATTGCAGGCAGATTCTTTACCTACTGAGCCACCAGGGAAGCCATATATAAGTATAGACCTAAATATATGCATATATGTATATATAAATATAGGCTTCCCCAGTGACTCAGTTGGTAAAGAAACCACCTGCAATGCAGGAGACTCAGGTTCAATCTCTGGGTGCAGAAGATCCCCTGGAGAAGGAAATGGCAACCCACTCGAGTATTCTTGCCTAGAGAATCCCATGGACAGAGGAGCCTGGCAGGTTACAGTCCATGGAGTCTCAAAGAGTCAGACATGACTTAGCGACTAAACCACCACATACTTATATACAGTGTGTATGCACACATATAACACACTTTTTAGTTACTTGTTATTTATTCGCAGTAGGAGAATTCTGTTCAGAATTGGTGATAAAGTGAATTTTCTATTTTGGGTGCCAGTTACAGCTCTACCTCTGATATTAACATCAGGGTTTGAAATGTTTAAGCTTAAGACTCATCTTGGGCATTTCATCAAGCACCTCCATTAAAATCTCTGACACTCTGTATCATTGGTGACATCCCTGTTACACATCATTGATCCCAAATTCAAAGAAACTCCGTTGAAGCATAACAACAAGAGTCATCACGGATTGTCTTTTCCACAGCCGCCTGTAACCCCACACCCTGCGGCAGCCATGGTGAATGTGTAGAGACCATCAACAACTACACTTGCCAGTGCCACCCTGGCTTCAAGGGCCTCAAATGTGAGCAAGGTAAGGCGTGGTCTCAGCTTTTCCTTCACTTGAAATTGTAGGAGCATTTTATGTCCCAGCTGGTTTTGGCGTCAGGTCTGCATGCTTTGCCTTCCCTGGAGCATATGGAGTCAGAAGGAGGTTAAGAGCTGAAGCTGTGAAATCTTTTCTCCTGCGTTTGAATCCCAGATCCACCACTTAGTAGTTATGGCACCTTGATAACAGGGAGGAAAACTCTCAAGTCCCAGGTTTCTCATTGTAAAACGAGGACAGTAGAGTACCAACTTCATAGGCTTATGGTTTGGATGATGTGAACAAATGCAGACACGACATTTTCATGGTGCCTGTTCTTTGCCGAATCCCTTTAGCCATGTACGACTCTCTGCGACTCCATGGACTGTAGCCTGCCAGGTTCCTCTGTCCATGGGGTTCTCCAGGCAAGAATACTGGAATGGGTTGCTGTGCCTTCCTCCAGGGGAACTTCCCAACCCAGGGATCGAACCCAGGTCTCTTTTGTCTCCTGCATTGGCAGGCAGGTTCTTTACCACTAGTGCCACCTGGGAAGCCTGGTGCCTGACGTTTGATAAATAGTAGTTCTGGTTTCCAGGGTTCTTCCCACATGCTACAGGGTGAGAGAGGAGCAGAACTGATTTGTTTTCCTTTTTCAGTTGTGACCTGTCCAGCACAGAAACATCCTGAACATGGACATCTGGTTTGCAACCCTTTGGGGAAATTCACCTACAACTCTTCCTGCTCCATCAGCTGTGCAGATGGCTACCTCCCAAGCAGCACAGAGGCCACTCGGTGCATGTCCTCTGGAGAATGGAGCACTCCTCTCCCAAAATGCAATGGTAAGTCTCTCTCAGAAAGCATAGAGCATTCTCCAATTCATCTCTCACCCCCTTGGTTCCCTGGTGGCTCAGACGATAAAGCGTCTGCCTGCAATGCAGGAGACCCGGGTTTGATCCCTGGGTGGGGAAGATCCCCTGGAGAAGGAAATGGCAACCCCCTCCAGTACTCTTGCTTGGAAAATTCCATGGACAGAGGAGCTTTGTAGGCTATAGTCCATAGGATCGCAAAGAGTCAGACACGACTGAGCCACTTCACTTCACTTCACTTCACTGTGCCATTTTCAGCACTTCAGGGAAAGTTCCTTCTAAACTTATCCTAATTAAACAAGTTCTAACTCAACTTGTTCTCTCAGCCAGTGTATATAGGGCCAATATGGTACCAGCTGGCTTTGAGAAAAGTTTTGATCCTGTTTTTGACATGAGTGTTTCTGAGGCTCTCATGATATGTAAGGGAACACAGAACTGTGGAACTGCCCCCTCAAAATCTGAATGACTTCCTCTCTCCTTTCTCTGTTTAATTTCATCCATGCAATTGGACCATTGAAGATCATGATAACCAAGCACCCTCAATATATCCTTTTCTCTCTGTTTTATCTTCCTAGGTCAAAGACAGAAAAACTCTTTCCTCCAGGTCTTATTGTTTAGTTGCCAAGTCATGTCCGACTCTTTTGTGACCCCATAGACTGGTAGCTCCTCTGTCTGTGGAATTTCCCAGGCAAGAATACTGGAGTGGGTTGCCATTTCCTTCTCCATTCTCCAGGTCTTGCTGGGCTAAAATAAATGAATGTTCTGTGTATGCTTGGATTTGTTTTTTTTTTATCACAACTAGTCATAAATCCTGATCTAGAATCTGCTACTTTTCTTTGTTTTTGCCTGTTGTAAAATAAGCCAGGTAAAACGATCAGGAACCACTTAGCATAGTCAAAGTCAATCAGAGAGGATGAAGATATCAAGAAAAAAACATAACAACTTTATTGTGGTGTGCGTGTCCCCAGAAGTTAACCTTGGGCTTTGAGTTCTACCCTCTGAAGGTAGTTTCCTTACTGTGTTATAAACTCCAGTTCAAGAAGAAGTGAATATCTTACTCTTCTTTAAAATTTCATGGTGTTCTTTCAAATCCCTAGTGGTTAAGTGTGATGCTTTGTCAAATCCGGACAACGGAGTTGTAAACTGTTCCCCAAACCATGGAAGCCTCCCATGGAACACCACCTGTACGTTTGAGTGTCAGGAAGGATATAAACTCACTGGACCCCAGCACCTACAGTGTACCTCCTCTGGGATTTGGGACAACAAGCAGCCAACATGTAAAGGTAAGGTGGCTCCGCATCAAGATTTACTGTAACATCTCAACCTATTCTCCAAATGGGCAAGTCTGACCTGCTAATATAAATTGGGACATGTGTTGCAGCTGTAACCTGTGCAGCCATCAGCCATCCTCAGAACGGCACTGTGAACTGTAGCCACTCCTTGGTTGGAGATTTTGCCTTCAAGTCATCCTGCCACTTCACCTGTGCAGAGGGCTTCACGTTGCAGGGGCCAACTCAGGTTGAATGCACTGCCCAGGGACAATGGACACAGCAGGTCCCAGTTTGTGAAGGTAAGCCTGAGAGTCCCCTTTCTCAAAGAACAGCAGTCTGCACATGTGGGCACTTAAAATGAAACCAGCTGCCTACATTAACTATAATAACCAGATCTGATGGGCAACAATCATCTTATGTTTTTGAGATGCATATAAAAGAACTGATGCTTGTCCAGGGAAAGGACTGTGTGGAATAAGAGTGGATGCTTTGCTGGTTTCTTAATTGTCCTGGGCTAATATAACTTTGCAACTCCACGGACTGTAGCCCGCCAGGCTCTTCTGTCCATGGGATTTCCCAGGCAAGAATACTGAGGTGGGTTGCCATGCCCTCCTCCTGGGGATCTTACCAACCCAGGGACTGAACCCACATCTCCTGGACTCTGGCACTGGCAGGTGGATTCTTTATTGTTGAGTCACCACGGGGCTACAGTCCATAGGATTGCAAAGAGTCTGACACAACTGAGCACATACGCAAATATATAAATATGTATAACTTTATAAACATTGGCATCGGTAAGCAGAAAGCTTAATCTAAAGGGAAATCACATTAGAAAATTTACAAAATAGAATTATGAGAACATGCTGTTGTTGTTGTTGTTCAGCTGCTAAGACGTGTCTGACTCTTTGAGACCCCATGGACTGCAGCACTCCAGGCTTCCCTGTCCTTCACTATCTCCTGGAGTTTGCTCAAATTCATGTCCATTGAGTTGGTGATGCTATCTAACCAACTCATCCTCTGCCACCCCCTTCTCCTTATCATTTGACTCTAAAACTCTTGTCATGCCCTTCTTCTGAAACTGCTTATAACTAGCAGTGAGGAAAATGTTTCAAGTATGGTCTCATCTAAAGAAACACCCTTAAAACATACATAAGCACTGAAGTTTAGTTTAATAAAGCAAGAGCGAGAATACTGAAAACAAGCAAGTTTCACTATCAGGTACTAACATTTTTGTAGCCAAATACAGCACAGAGTTATTTCTAGTTGCAAAAAACCACAAGACAAAAACCAAACTGTAAAGCAGATAAATTTGATGTGGCTGCCTTCTTATCTTCCTTTCTTTTTGGCCTCATCTGTAAGTACTCAAGACTCATAAGTTGCTCTCTGGCTACCTAAAATATTTCTCCTGACCCTAACTTCATCACATGTCAGAACAGAGCTCAGGAGCCATTGGTCCTGTAAAAGGCTGTCTAGTACCATTATCAACAGAGGCACTGGAATAAAAAAAAAAAAAGAAAACAACGGCCATTTTCCCATTTGTCCAGGGACTAATGAAGAGGCACAGTTGTGTCCGACTCTTTGCAATCCCATGGACTGAAGCCTGCCTTGCTCCTCTGTCCATGGAATTCTCCATGCAAGAATACTGGAGTGGGTTGCCTTTTCCTTCTCCAGGGGATCTTCCTGACCCGGGGATCGAACCTGCATCTCCTGAACTGAGGGCAGTTTCCTTACCAACCGAGTCACTAGGGAAGCCCAATGAAGAGGCAGCCACATACAATTTATTTGCTTTGCAGATTGCCCCAAAGGACTTGATTCTAATTTCCTACATGCTGAAAACTATGTAGTACTTAAACTTATTGGTGACTTTCTGTCAGTTTCAGAAGTCTTCCAGTCGATTTTTCTTAACTGCTACCCATATGCTCTCATTTTCAGTGGTACGATGTTCACGTCTGGACGTTTCTGGAAAGCTCAGCATGAACTGCAGTGGGGAGCCCATGCTTGGCACTGAGTGTACGTTTGCATGTCCTGAAAGATGGACGCTCAATGGCTCTGTAGTGCTGACCTGCGGTGCTACAGGACACTGGTCTGGGATGCTGCCAACCTGTGAAGGTGAAGCACTGAGTGATGGTGGTTGTCTGGGGCGGGGGAATCAGAGAGAAGAAAGCGAGCAAAGAAAGGAAGCTATCTGGCTACAATAATGAACTATCCAGTATATCCAAACCAGGAAGGTCAGAAAGGTTACCCAGGTTAACATTTAAGGGATGGATATTTCATTCTATGGGGAAGAGAGAAAACAGGAGTGACATGCTGATGGAATTTTGATAATTGGAGAAAGGAGAGCTAGTGCGAGAAATTGGAGGGGAAAGGAAAATGAGTGAAAAAGAGAGAAAGAGAGACAGAGGTTAACCAAGGTGTGCTGTAGAAGCTTGGCAAGTTAGAGCTCTGTCTGACCGTGCTGGGAGATAAGCTCACAAAGAGATTTGGGCTGATCTGAAAGGCCCTTAGTACCATGTCTCTGCCTCATGTATTGGACTAGATGACTCTTCTGCTTTGCACATTATAACCAGTGTACAAAGAAAAGGGCAAATGGACAGAACAGGAAGACTTTAAATTTAATTTCTTCTCATGACTGTTTACCCCGTTTCCTTAGCTCCCACTGTGTCCCAAACTCCCTTGGCAGTTGGACTTTCTACTGCTGGAGTCTCCCTTGTGACTATACCATCATTTCTCTTCTGGCTTCTGAAACGCCTTCAGAAGAAAGGTGAGGGCATTTATGAATGTACTCCAAAAAGGTTTTGTGAAAAAAATTTTTTTTCTCATTGATGAGTCATGTTGTCTCTCACAGATTAAAAAGTTATCAGAATCAAATCATAAGTCATTTAATGATAAACATGAATAAACTGCAGGATAAATAAGCAGAAATCTTAGGAAAAGAGTTTTAATACAAATGTTAGCGTGCTAACATTGTACAGCTCCAGGGGGTGCTATTCACTTTGAACTCTGTGGTCCGAGGAGTTGCTGCACTGAGGCTGCCATAATTAGTGTTCCTGGGAAAATGAAGAAAATGTTTCCAAAAATTGTATTTGGAATACAGGCTTAAATTTGGGAGCATCTCAGGAAATATGCAGTATTCTTGCCAGGAAAAAATCATAGATAGAGGAGTCTGGTGGGCTACAGTCCACAGGGTCACAAACAGTTGGATATGATGGAGCAACTAAGCACACACAGAGAATATGCAAACACATCTCACTACACTCTTGATCTGTTTGGCCTACAGAGTCTTTAAATTTTTTCGAACTAAACTCTGACATTTATGAAATAGGAAATTTCATATCAAATCTGATTTGAGATTTCTCATGACCAACTGGAAGACAGACAAACTTGGCAGGTGGAGCCTATAGACTATCTGCCTGCCTTAGGAAGCTGCTGTCCTCTTTGCATGAATGTACACTTTGCATTCACCCTGCCCTGTTGTCACCAAGATATGTTTGTGTTCTGATAATTATAGGGGCCTTGAAGGCCTTGAGTTTGCAATCCCTGATAAATAGAGTCATATTGCTTCAGGATTTAAAATGTCCCTGAAAGTCACTTAGCCCAAATTAATAGTTCTCTTTCTCTTGCAGCAAAAAAATTTTCTCCTGCCAGGTAAGCTGCATTCTTGAATTTAGGTTGGTGCAAAAGTAATTGTGGTTTTGCACTGTTGAAATTTGCTGTTTGATATTGGAATACATTCTTAAACAAATGTGGTTATGTTATACATTATTTTAATGCACATTTCTCACATTTCTCTCATTTATGTGTTTTTGCTAATGACATTGTGTGTGCTAAGTCACCACAATTGTGTCTGACTCTTTGGAGCCCTATGAACAATAGTCCACCAGGCTCCTCTATCCATGGGATTCTCCAGGCAAAAATACTGGAGGAGATATTTCCAACCCAGGGATCGAACCTGAGTCTCTTATGTCTTCTGCATTGACAGACAGGTTCTTTACCACTAGTGCCCCCTAGGAAAGCCCTGCTAATGGCATTACTTGCTATTTATTTATTTATTTATAATGAAGAGCAATAGTTTCCTACACTGTTGCTATTTGCTCTTTTTTTAAAATTAATTAATTTATTTTAATTAGAGGATAATTTCTCTACAATATTGTGGTGGTTTTTGCCATACATCAACATGAATCACCCACAGGTGCACATGTGTCCCCGCATCCTGAATCCCCCTATTCAGAGCACCAGCTTTGAGTGCCCTGCTTCATGCATCAAACTTGCTATTTTGGACTACAGAAATGATGTTAGGCAAAACTCAAATTAAAGTGATTTTTTAATTCAAGTTCAAAATGGATTGTAAAGCAGTGGAGACAACTTGCAACATCAACACATTTGGCCCAGAAACTGCTAATGAACACACAGTGCGGTGGTGGTTCAAGACGTTTTGCAAAGAAGGCAGCCTTGAAGCTGAGGAGCATAGTGGCCTGCCATCGGAAGTTGACAATGACCAATTGACAGCGTCACCAAAGCTGATCCTCTAACAACTAACTACGTGAAAAGCTGCCAAAGAACTCAATGTCGACCATTCTATGGTCATTTGGCATTTGAAGCAAATTGGAAAGGTGAAAAGGCTCAATAAGTGAGCTAACCACAAATCAAAAAAAAACACATCAATTTAAACTGTTGTCTTCTATTATTCTACACAACAACAACAAACCATTTCTCAACCAGATTGTGACATGCAATGAAAAGTGGATTTTACATGACAACCAGCTCAGTGGCTGGACTGAGGAAGAAGCTCCAAAGCACTTTCAAAAGCCAGACTTGCACAAAAAAAGGTCATGGTCACTGTTTGGTGGTCTGGTGCCTGTCTGATCCACTACAACTTTCTGAATCCCAGTGAAACCATTACATCTGAGAAGTATACTCAGCAAATTGATGAGATGCACCCAAAACTGCAACGTCTGCAGCCAGCATTAGTCAACAGAATGGGCCCAGTTCTTCTCCATGATGCTGGACCATGCATCACACAACCAATGCTTCAAAAGTTGAACACATTGGGCTATGAAGTTTTGCCTCATTCACCATATTCAGCTGACCTCTTGCCAACCAACTAGCACTTCATTAAGCAGCTTTACAACTTTTTGCAGGGAAAATGCTTCTACAACCAGCCTGAGGCAGAAAATCCTTGCCAAGAGTTCACTGAATACCAAAGCACAAATTTTTATGCTACAGGAATAGAGCAACTTATTTCTCATTGGTAAAAACGTGTTGATTGTAACATTCCTATTTTGATTGCTAACGATGTGTTTGAAGCCTAGTTATTATTTAAAATTCACAGTCTGAAACTACAAATACTTTTGTACCAACCTAATTGTAAAGCATGCCATTGAACATTTTACACATTTTTCTCTTCATGTTGGAAACCAGTGCTTTACCTTGGTGTTGTCATGTGTTCCACAGCAGCTGCTCAAGCCTGAAATCAGATGGATGCTACTCAACACCTTCCAAGTTAATTTAAGTCCAAAGGAATCAGGTAAGATTTGAAAATCACATATGGTTTTGAAAAAAGACATCTTCTCCACATATTCTATTGTTTCTTGAACCCTCCAAACCTGCTAGTTTCTAGGGGGGATATCACCACCTTGGTGTTATTTTATGGAAAGTTGTTTCCTTTTTTTTTTTTTTTTTGTAGGAGAGGAAAGGAACAAGAATCTTGCCTTCAATGAATCATTTCATTTATGAACATTAATGATAATAATGATAGTTAACCATTCTATGGCACTTACTATATTCTAGGAACCACTCTAAGCTAGGAATTCTATGAGATAAGGGCTATTGTATTTATTATTATATATATGAAGAAAATGAGGCACAGGGAAGTTGAGTAATGGCTAAAATCTCAAAACTATTAAGTTGTATAGTCAGGAATCATACTCAGGCGGTCTGGCTCTAAACTCTGTATTCTTAAAAACACTCTACTTTGCTTTGTGAGAATTTTGAAGGTTCAAGTTGCCTCTGAATAGATTTTTTTTTAATTAATAGACATTTTTATGTATGCAGTTTTAGGTTTACAGAAAAAAATTGGTAGAAAGAACAGAGTTCCAACATCCCTCCCTCATACCCTCTGATTTCCTCTATCATTGACATCTTACATTAGTATGGTATTTTGTTAAAATTGATGGGCCAGTTTTGATACATCATTATTAACTAAATCCCAAAGTTTACATTAGGGTTCAGTCCTGGTTCTGTACATTCTGTGGGTTTTGACAAATATATAATGACATGTATCCATCATTACAGTATCATACAGAATCGTTTCACTATCCCAACTGAATAGGATAGCGTTCCTATTTGCTGTTCATATTTGGACTAGCCTCGTGAGAGTACACACAGCTGTCTGTGCTAGAAGGGGAATTTTGTTGTTGCTGTTAGTATGCAAAATATTAAGGATCCTGATGTCATGCACTCTCATTGCAGGAGCACAAGCAAATTAGGGAACTAGAGCAATACCCTGAAGATGGCAGAGACAGAGAGGTCTGCTTGGGTCTCCAGCTCTTCTCTCCTACTGCATCCACTGGCTACATTTACAGGTGGGGCCATGGTACCCATGAGGACTTCAGTGGACAAAATCCAACGAGCAAGTCCAGTCTGCCACCAAAAAAGACTCAATTCTCTCCTTTCCAGTGCTGGCTACTGGAAGGGAAGGATGGCTCCTGGAAGGGAAGGATATTCTTGTCCATTCAAAAGCAAAGAGACTAAGGCTCTAGAATCTCAGGATTCCTTTCCTAACTCACCCTTCACTCACTTTGAAATCTTGTGGGGGTAATACAATATTTAGTGGCACTGTTTCTTTCTTTTGTCCCTCATGGTGTTTCAGCTGCTGACTCTGTAGTTGCTGTTATGGGGATGAATAATTGTCAAGAATTTAGAGGAAACTAATTGGTCATAGATATTCTATTAATAGACTTGGGGGAAAATGACAAAAGTTTAATGCCACAGGGTGATGACATGTGAAAAGTTGTTAATAGTGAAAATTCTATTTAGCACAGCAAGTACAGTCTCAGTCACTTTGATCCTTGTGGGATTTGGTGTTTTTTAAAGTGTTTTTACCTTCCCGGTGACACAGCGGTAAAGAATCCGCCTCCACTGCAGGAGATGCAAGAGACGTGGGTTCAATACCTTTGTAGGGAAGATTCCTTGGAGAAGGAAATGGCAACCCACTCCAGTATTCTTGCCTGGGAAATCCCATAGACAGAGGAGCCTGGCAGGCTACAGTCCATGGGGTCACAGAGTTGGACACGACTGAGCGACTAAGCACTAATGTGCTTTTAGAGGTTGTGTTCTTTTTGCTTGCATTGAATATAGTATAAATGCCTTAAGTCTTAATTCAGTACAAGTATTTTAAGTTATTATTTTAAATGTTTTATGTACGTATTTATTAAGCTAATGTCATACCTGGGCTTACCAGGTGGCTCAGTGGTAAAGAATCCATCTCCCAAGCAGGAGATGTGGGTTCGATCCCTGAGATAGGAAGATCCCCTGGAAAAGCAAATGGCAACCCACTCTAGAATTCTTGCATGGAGAATCCCATGGACAGATAAGCCTGGTGGGCTATATATAGTCCATGGGGTTGTAAAACAGTCGGACATAACTTAGTGACTAAACAACAAATGTCTACAATCACAACTATTGTATGTAACATGGCACTGTAAAGTTTGATAATAAACATGTTTATATTTATCCTGTGTAATGGCTCTTAAAAATCTATTTTATTTAGGTAAAAATCACATACCATAAAATTCACTGTTTATAAATATAAAATCCAATGGATTTCGGTATATTCACAAGATCCTGTGACCTTCACTGCTATCTAACTCTGGAACATTTCTATCACCCCTCAAAAGAAACACAGGACCCAACAGTAGTCACTCTCCATCTTCCCCAGTCCCTGATAACTACTTACCTACTTTTTCCTTCTATAAATTTACCTTTCTGGACATTTCATAAAAATAGAATCATCCTACAATATGTGGCCTGTTATGTCCAGCATCTTTTGTTTAGCATAATATTTTTTGGGTTCCAAAATCACTGCAGATGGTGATTGCAGCCATGAAATTAAAAGACGCTCTCTCCTTGGAAGGAAAGTTATGACCAACCTAGATAGCATATTCAAAAGCAGAGACATTACTTTGCCAACAAAGGTCCATCTAGTCAAGGCTATGGTTTTTCCAGTGATCATGTATGGATGTGAAAGTTAGACTGTGAAGAAAGCTGACCACTGAAGAATTGATGCTTTTGAACTGTGGTGTTGGAGAAGACTCTTGAGAGTCCCTTGGACTGCAAGGAGATCCAACCAGTCCTTCCTAAAGGAGATCAGTCCTGGGTGTTCTTTGGAAGGACTGATTCTAAAGCTGAAACTCCAATACTTTGGCCACCTTATGCGAAGAGTTGACTCATTGGAAAAGACTTTGATGCTCAGAGGGATTGGGGGCAGGAGGAGAAGGGGAGGACAGAGGATGAGATGGCTGGATGGCATCACTGACTTGATGGATATGAGTTTGGGTGAACTCCGGGAGTTGGTGATGGACAGGGAGGCCTGGTGTGCTGCAATTCATGGGGTCACAAAGAGTCGGACACGACTGAGTGACTGAACTGAACTGAACTTTCAAGATTCAGCCATTTTTTTCTATCATGTATCAGTACTCCATTCCTTTTCATTACTGAATAATACTCTACTGTTTGAATATGCCTCATGTTCTTTTTCCATTCATCAAATGATGGACATTTGGATTGTTTCTGCTTCTTGATTATTGTGACTAACACTGCTATGAACATTCATGTTCAAGTTTTAGAGTAGACTTATATTTTCAGTTCTCTTGGTCGTATACCCAGAAGAGGAATTGTTGGGTCATATGGTAACTTCATGCTTCACGTTTTGTGGAATTGCCAAATTGTTTCCCAAAAGGGCAGTACCCTTTCACAATCCCATCTGCAATGTGTGAAGGTTCCTATTTCTCTACATTCTTTTCAGTACTTATTATTGCCTGTCATTTTGATTATCACCACCCTAGTGTGTATGAAATAGTATACATATGGGTTTTGGCTTCAAGACTGTACAGTTGTTGGAAAAATATTAATAATCTAAAAACAATCATTAAGCACAATGAAACAAAGACTTCTGGAGTCTGTGCATCATGCTAGCTTCAATTCTAGGTTACTCAAGTCAACCAATTCACCTTGTTTTATCCTCCAGACTCAGTTATTCTCCAGGGTTAGAGACACTAGTTTTTCCTACAGAGAACGTGTGCCTTCTCTTTGCTAAAATAGTGTCAACGCAAAATGCCTTGTGTGTACCCAGCTAAAAACCACCTTGTGAATCTCATTGTTATCAAATAATTGGAATATCTAAAATTCCTAAGAAAACAGGGTTTAATGTTTGGCTTGGTTAGCCAGACTAAAAAAAAAAAAAAAAGTGGCTATAACATTGTTACAGGCTAAAAGTTTTTTTCACTTTGATTTTATACTTCTTCTTAGCTCAAAGTACTAAAGATAAAGTTAAAGAAAAGGCGAAAAACAGTATAGATCCTGCTAATTAGGGATGTTTTCATGTAGGACTGAAATGGGTACACACTTGAGACTTCAGCTAGAAATGCAGAGGAAGCAGGAATATTAGCTTTCCCAGGTTCCCCCAAAGAGAAAACTGAACAAATTAAATGTATTCAGAAGATACCCAAGTCAAACGGATGTAGACAAGTAGAGCGCATACAGTATTGCCAAGTGGAACAATTCTTGGTGTCAGCAGATTAAAAGATTAGAAAAGAAGTTTTTAACGAAAGAAAACAAAAATCTACCTAAACAGGAAGAGCTCATGGTCCTCTTTCAGTTCGAAAAAATATAGTTTGTACCTTCAAACTTTAACTGCCTTCTCCCAAAAGATTCTAAGCCAAGAGAAATTAAAATATTGCTCTCTTCAGTTATGCACATATGTAGTCAGGCTGCTGGTTTATAAGATTAAAGTCTAAAATCAAGGAGATGTTTTCTTTTCCTTGATCTCCCAATAGTGCAAAATCCTATCAATAGCTATTTTAATAACTTTCATCAACTGATTCCCACTGAGAGCCCTCAGAATGGGTCTTTATTACCACCCCTGGACTACTTGATAAAATCCCCACAAACTCATTAGTTTCTAGGTTCTCAGTTGGCTGTTAGGATGCACTATGGTTTCAAGTCATTGACACAGCCAGCACACAAATCTAGTCTTTGCTCACTTCCCAAACACATTTCACTCCAGCACTTCAGGAATTGTACTCCATCCACAATGGAGAAGTTTTTCTGCCTGCCTTGGAGACATTAACTTCTTCTGTCTGCAGTTACTCCCCTTCCCCATCTAGAAAGCCCCTACTCTTTGTGTCCCTGATTCCTCCTCATCTTTCAGGTTCTCTGCTTAAATTTCCCTTCATGACAATTGACGCTTTGGACCAGGTCCCCTGTTTAATGTTCTCATAGCCCATATTCTTCTTTTCTTTGATTGGTATTAAATAATTATTTGTTTAACATCTGTCTTCCCCACTAGATTCTATGTTTCTTAGGAGTAGGAACTTATTACCTTATTCATTGCTAAAATCTTAGAACCTGGCCTATTCCTGAAACATGGTAGATACTCAACAAATATTTATTGAATGAATGAATAAATAAGTGGATGAACGAAAGCAGATTTGGGCTCATCCTAAGAAGCAGGACTGCTTTTCACAAATGGAATGAGTTGTCTCAGAAGGCAAAAATTTTAAATCCAGTTATGCAGCAAGCCTAGAGATTCCATAAGGTAGGATTAAGAGGCAATGCAGTGGGCTTCCCTGGTGGCTCAGTGGTAAAGAACCCACCTGTCAATGGAGGAGATGAAGGTTCAATCCCTGGGTCAGGGAAGATCCCTTGGAGAAAGAACTGGCAACCCACTCTAGTTTTCTTGCCTGGAGAATTTTCCATGGACAGAAGAGCCTGGCGGGCTACAGTCCATGGGTTTGCAGAGTTGGACATGATTGAATGACTAAACAACAACAAAAGGAGACCAGAAAATGAGAAGAGAGAGTGGTCAGTTTAGTTCCTACTCACTCTTTTCCCTTTTTGGTGCTATTTCTGGAAGCAGCTGCCTCCTTCCTCTACTACATCTTCTGATGGGGGACTTCTCCCCAGGGTCCTAGTCCTCACTGATACATTATGTCCTCTCCTTGAGTTTTCAGTCCCAAGGATGTAATAGCTTCCTGTATTGCCAGTCTCTGGATACTCATTTTCTCTTGTTTGTTTTCTTAACCTTGTTGTTCACCTGTTGCAAGTGGCCCCTCCATTAAAGGCTCTTCAGTGGGGGAAGAATTCATTCATCTGGGGCCAGCTTTGTTTCTGGATGGGCCCCTGAATGAAACTCATTTTAACTGAATCACTTAAAACTATTTTGTTGAAAACAGGCCATAAGAGGAAAAGAGTAGAAACATGGAGTCCAGATGGGAGGCTTTTGCAACAATAATATAGGTGAGAGATGATGATGGTTTGGATTCATAATAAAATAGAAGTGATTGAATGCTGAAAATATTTTCATGAGAAAGACAAAAGATGGTGACATATTGGATATGAGTCGTGAGAAAAAGAGAGGTGTCCCAGTTAACTCCAAAGCTTTGGCTTAAGTAATTGGAAGGATGGGGGATATAATTTACTGAAATGGGAAAGGCTGTGGGAAGAAGCCACCAGGTATGGAGGAAGTTCAGAAGTTCAATTCAGTACATGCACAATTTGAGAGGCTTATTGAGGAACTAAATGGCAATATCAAGGAGGCATTTAGCTAGGAATGGGGAACATTCCTAGGGCACGAGGATGGCCTGGCTGGAAATATAAATTTGAAAGTCATCAGCATCTAGCTGTCATCAAAGTGTAGAGATTGGATTGGATTGTCAAGTCCATGAAGGTAAATAAGAAGAAAAAAAGCAGTGAGCAGTGGAGCACTCCAAAGGTCTGGTGGTTGGAGAGATGAGGGAGAATCAACAAATGAAATAGAGAAGGACTAGTCAGGGAAGTAGGAGGAAACTCAGGAATGCATGTGTGCACCATTGGTCAGTCATGTCCAACTCTTTGCGACCCCATGAACTGTAGCACACCAGGGTCCTCTGTCCATGGGATTTCCCAGGTAAGAATTTTGGGGTGGGTTGCCATTTCCTCCTCCAGCAGATCTTCCCAAATCTGGGATCAAACCTGAGTTTCCTCCATTGGCAGGTGGATTCTTTACAGCTGAGTCACTAGGGAAGTGAAATCCCAGAGCTGATTGGTCAAATAAGATGAGGACAGATAACTGGCTTTTGGCTTCAGTGAAGTGAAGGACCTCAGCAAGAGCTGTGTCTGGGGATGTGTGTGGTTGGAAGCCTGGTTGGATGGACAAGGGTTCAGAGAATTAAAAGGAAGGACTTAGAAACACAGGTCTAGACATGTCTTTGGGGTATATATAGCAGGAGCACTGGCACTTCTTGGTCTTCTTAGCTCCCAGGTTGGTTCCCACTTCAACATGTCTTCTGGGTTCCTTCCAGAATTGCAGCTTAACTATCAACAGCATGGTTTCCAGAACTGACTGACCCTGGTTCAAAACCCCAGCCCTGTCTCTTACTACCGTTGTGACTGAAGCAACTTTTTTAACCTCTCTGAGACTTTTAAAAATGGGGATAATAATTACATCCACTGGAGAGCAGTAATATTTAATATAATTACTGGATTATTGTTTTAATATTACTGCTTAAATATAATAATTTTAAGCAGTACTATTTAATATAATTACAATATTAAAGAAGTAATATATTAATATAATTACTGGAGAGCAGTGGTATTAAGCTTTATAAAGGTTAAATAAGGTGATAAATATGGAGTGTTGAGCGCTACACAATTTTTGTACTGTCTTTTTAAAAATGTTAATCTGACTATGTCAGTAACTCTTCCTTTACATTGCCCTCCACCATATGGGTCCTAATTTTATATGCAGTCTATCTCCTTTACATCTTAGGTCTAGAAATACAAAGGTACCTGTAGGCCCTGATACCTACTAGGGCAAAAAGCTGCTGCTGCTGCTGCTAAGTCACTTCAGTCGTGTCCGACTCTGTGCGACCCCATAGACGGCAGCCCACCAGGCTCCCCCGTCCCTGGGATTCTCCAGGCAAGAACACTGGAGTGGGGTGCCATTGCCTTCTCCGGGGCAAAAAGCTAGAGTCGCCTATCTTCAGGAGGTGCCATTAATAAGAACGTCCACTAGGGGGTGAGCAAGGAAAGAGGGAGGAGAAAGAGTTACCATTAATCCAGTCTGTTGGGTTAGCTCCACTGGAGTTTAACAGGGCCTCCGCGGTTGGGAAGATCCTCTGGAGAAGGAAATGGCACCCTACTCCAGTACTCCTCTTGCCTGGAAAATCTCATGGACGAAGGAGCGTGATAGGCTACAGTCCATGGGGTCGCAGAGTCAGACACGACTGAGCAACTTCACTCACTTCACCGCATGTAGTAGCTCAGGGGTAAAGAATCCATCTGCCAATGCAAGGACATGCTTGCTGGTAAAATTCCATGGACAGAGGAGCCTGGCGGGCTACAGTCCATGGGATCGAAAAGAGTCGGATACAATTGAGCACACAAACGCTGAGGTTTGAGACTACAAATCTGGCCAAAATAATAATAATGTTTTGAGTGCGTGGTGCCTGAAACTATCAGGGCTCTCTACCATGGATAGCCAGGAGCTAGTCTAATGCTTACAAAAAGAAAGGAGAGAGAGACAGAGAAAGGAGGAGGAGAGGAAGAAGAAGAAGGGGGAGAAGAAGGTGGGGAGGAGGTTGGAAGGAAGGGAGAAAGGAAAGAGGGAAGGAGCAAAGGAGAGAAGAAGGGAAAATCCAGCACTCATGTGTTGGGTCAGCAGTTCTTTTTCTCTTAGGGTTGGTGTTAGAGTGCAGACTAGGAAAGGGGTGGAGAAAGAGGTGCAGAGAGGTGGGGTAAGGGGAGGAAGAAGGGGAAGGGGAGGGTGTGAGCCTTGGTTAGAGATATGAAAGAAAGTAAGCCTTTCTGGGGACAGTGAGTGCAGTCTCCCTGCACACCCAGCCTTGGGCAAGGATCCACAGACCTGTGGTGCTGAGCTGAGAGGCTAAAGGGCTACAAAAGGACGGAGCAAAGCCATGGTAAGCTTTTCAGCCTAAAATATGTCAGATGCTCAGACAGAACCTCGTCTTGGGATGCAGAGGCAGGTGGCAAAGGACAAGAAGCAGCACATTTACTTTTTGGTTTAAAAAAGCCAAAACTAAAATTGCTGAGTCTAAATTAAAAAGTGTTCCTAGAATCTCTCTTCTCACGTGTGCTGATTTCTTCTCCTTGACTTGTCTCTACTGAGGGTTCCTGAAGAAGTACTACTATCTTGCAGAAATTGGCACTCTTGTGCCTGAACACTGGCACTATCTGAGAATTGAAACATTTCAGAAAATATGATGTAAAGATGTGAAGAAACTTTATGGTCTTGTCATTTGAGTTGCTCAAAATGTATTTCTGTTTAGTTGAGAAAAAATGAACTCCTTTCTTTCAGTAGTGTCTGTATGGTTACCTTATTCTTTTAGGAATTTGGAGTACTGACCCATCATAGTTAACTGTGAGATTTTAATATTAAATCTAGACACTAATAGTTCATTAAGGACTAAGTATGTAAGTGTTAGCTGCTCAATGGTGTGGAACTCTTTGCAACCCCATGGACTGCAGCCTGCCAGGCTCCTCTGTCCATGGGATTCTCCAGGCAAGAATACTGGAGTGGGTTGCCATTTTCTTCTCCAATTAAGGACCAAAGAACACTTAAAAAATATATGTACTATCACATAGCTTTATCTGACAGCTCAGCAGATAAGTAGATGCAAAAAGTTACTGAAATGTAGAAAAAAAATATCAGAACGGCAGCAATAGCAACTTGAGGCTAGAATAGGAGAAAAAAAAAAAAAAACCAACTATACACCAGTTTTGAGGCAAATTTAATTCTACCTGTTCACCCATGTCTGAGAAATCTCTTACCTCAGACAAGGTTAGTACGCATATGTGTTACACTTTGAACTTTGAGAAAGTTATAAGTACCTCTTCAAGGTACCTGTAAAATGGTGATTTAGAGTATAAATCTGAGTAAAATTTTGTATTCTATTTGCAGCTACGTCCATGGAAATGTCAAAATGCTCAGAGGGGCTTATGGAATGTCTTTAAACTGTGGGTCTGGATTATGCTCTGTTGTGGTATGTTATGATTTTTATAAATTGCTGAGCTTTTAAAAAAACATATGTTCAGTTTTGGGTATATATCTACTGAGTGTACATAGGTAAAAGTGGCAGGTAAAAGTATTAGGTAGATAGCTGCTAATTCTACCCTTTCTGCAAACATCTCTTTTCTTCCTTTCACCTTTAATATTTCCTTCCCCAGAGAACTCCTAGCCTTGACCCAACCTTTGCTGCAGGGTTTATTTTATGACATTATTTATTCCTTAATCATAACTGTTTCCCAGTTCTCTGTACATTTTATATATGTTTCATTTGATCAAGATTAATTATGTATTCTTTGCATCTGTTATTCCTTGCTCAGAGTCCTTAGAAAACTGTAAAAATTGAATCTGTGTTTTCTTTGGTATTTCTCCATAGTATTTGCCCTACACAGTGAAAACTCAGCAAATGGTGATGGCCGCGAAAACTTGAACCTTGTGCTATAATAGCGTTTCACTTAGATCACACCATGCTTAGAATGGCATGTATTACTATAGTGTCATTGTGTAATTATGTGTTTGTTTTGATTTCTTCAAAGCCCTCATATTTGAAGCACCCATGTGATTATTAAACACCATCAGTTGAGTATCTTTGCGTGTGTAACAAAATCTAAAATCAGTTTCATAATCCTACCTCATCTGGTTTTGTAAATTGTCCTTTTTCTATTTTGTATATAAGGCTTGGACTGTCTGTTTTCCCAGAAGCAGCTCTTTTATGGTAAAACATTATCTTTTTTATATAAAAGAAATTACTTCAAAGTGTGCCATTATTTCTGTTCTTATTTTACTTCACCTTTAGAAACATAAATATTGGTCTTTAGGAAATTATCCCAGAATAAAAGAGTAGGCAGTAAATTTTAGAGTTATATGATATTATAATGAAATTAACTTTAAATGACTGAGAGCCACTAAGAAATATGAATTTCTAAAATATGTTGGTTAAATTTTACTGGAAATAATTTTTGAGAAAAACTAGTTTATGAAAATAAATCTAGAAAGCCACCAAATTCATCTAAAATAGAGCTATGAGCAAAAGTATTCCATATTATGGTGAAAAGTGATTAGGACTAGAAGTTCTAGGTTCTACTTCAGATATGCAGATGACTAATTCCACAGCCTCAAGCAGGTAGCTTACCCTCCTGAGGTGTCAGCTTCCTCGTCTCTAAATGTCAGGCTCAGCTTGAATTAGTTCTAGGTTCTTTTCAGCTATAACCATGCAGCTACACAATTCACACTGATGTCTTTCAGATTTCTTTGCTCATCGTGGCACCGATTGCTGGACTTACCATTATTCTAAAAGACCCATGCCCTGGGAAAAGGCTAGAGCGTTCTGCAGGGGAAATTACACAGATTTAGTTGCCATACAAAACAAGGGAGAGATCGAATACCTGAATAAGACGCTTCCCTTCAGCCGTACTTACTACTGGATTGGAATCCGGAAAGTAGAAGGGGTGTGGACTTGGGTGGGAACCAACAAATCTCTCACTGAAGAAGCAAAGAACTGGGGTGAAGGGGAGCCCAACAACAGGAAGAGTAAGGAGGACTGTGTGGAAATCTATATCAAGAGGATCAAAGACTCGGGGAAATGGAATGATGATGCCTGCCACAAAGCAAAGACAGCCCTCTGCTACACAGGTAGGGACTGACCAGACTGCTGCACTGCTCAGGGAGGGCAGAGTGCAGAGAATGAACGTGCTAACCCCATGGGAACCTGGGACCACAGAGCAGCTGCTAGGGCATTCTGAAATAGGCCAGTCCTCTAAACAAGCTTGAATCATGACACTTCTAAGCATTTTTGGTGGGTGAGACTAGGCCCTATGCCCAAAATCCTTATGCCTGAATCAGTTTACATTAAGATGACAAATCCATGTGGAAAGTAAAGAGGAAGAGCTAGACAGTGAGTGTCCCTGATAATAAGGCAGGGAAGCAGAAGCAGAGGGCCAAGAGCTGATGCTCACATCACTTGTTTCCTCCCTCATGAGGTAGGCGACTTGATGCTACATGTTTCCTTTTTGGCCTAATCTTATAGTGCTCAGTCATGTCCCATTCTTTGTGACCCTATGGACTATACAGCCCATTAGGTTCCTCTGTCCATGGGCTTATCCAAGCAAGAATATTGGAGTCGTTACCATTTCCTCCTCCAGGGGATCTTCCTGACCCAAGGATCGAACCCCCGTCTCTGGCATCTCTTGCATTGGCAGGCAGAGTCTTTACCACTGAGTCATCTGGGGAGTCCTAATCTTACAGAATTCTATGTAATGAAACTTTGCAGTGTTTCATTATCTGTGGTATGTGAAAATTTCTGTAGAGACAATGGTGACAGTTCAAAAGTAATCAGTATTTTTCCAAGTTATTTTTAACAGTGAAACATTCATTCAATCTCTTGTTCACTTGGACTCTCTACCAATTTAGCAGGGCTTCTTCCCAGGAGGTTCAGTGGTAAAGAATCTGCCTGCCAGTGGAGAATACACAGGAGACTGGGGTTCAATCCTTGGGTCGGGAAGATCCCTTGGAGTAGGTAATGGCAACCCACTCCACTATTCTTGCCTGGAAAATTCCATGGACAGAAGAGCCTCATGGGCTACAGTCCGTAGGCTCACAGAGTTTAACACGACTGAGCACGCATGTGCGTACTAATTCAGTAAGTTCAGACTCTAATTTTTGTTCAGTACTTTCTATGATGAAAGGGATTGCCAAGCATACTACGGAAGTGATTGGGGTCAGGTTATCATTTAATCCACTTACTGCATCAAAAACAAAACAAAAAGAAATTTTAAGAGTTTCAATGTATATCGCTGTTTCCCCTGAATGTTATAGAGTATCAGCTTCAGTAAGTTCATTCTAAAAACAAATGTCTATGGCTGTATGACAACTATATTGTATAAATAAAAATTTTAGGATATGGTTTTTATGCAAAAATGGTATGAATGTACAAATATACTTTTCCCTGTTTGTTAAAATAGTCACAGCCAAAAAGTTGTGTATATTTAAAGAAATGACTAGGAGTATTAAAAAAGTACCCATCTAAAAATAATTTCTGACCCCTTTAAAGCTTCTTGTAAACCCTGGTCATGCAGCGGCCATGGACAATGTGTGGAAGTCATCAATAATTACACCTGCAACTGTGATTTGGGGTACTACGGGTCCGAGTGTCAATTCGGTAAGCTGCTTTTGTTTCTTTGTTTCTTCCTATGTAAAGTATTATAGTTTATGGAAGTTATGGGGGAAAATGATACTAGCCATTCTGAGAAATGAGAAGTTTTGATCAGTAGGCCATGCTTGCACAATATTGTTACTTTTCCGTAAAGATTTCATAAGTCAGCATGAAGTTTCAATTCACTTCTCAACAAGTCCTTTTGAATGCCACAAGAGCATTGGCATTGGAATAAAAGCTGTAAGGATTACAATCATGAATCAGGCCTGATAGATTCCGGCTGTTAAGGAATGGATAAGCTAGTGAGCTTGTTGGATTCATTAGAACTCTGAATCTGAAAGAAACAATACCATTTATCATTAGGAGGCTGAGTCACCCATCTTACGTTTTACATTATCCTCAAGATCATGACAAAGGCAAGACCAAAAATAAAAATTCACATAATGATATATAGTATCTGTCAGAAAATATAATAATAAATTCAATACATTGGCTGGCATTTTAGGGGATGAGGATAAATCTATTACAGATTCTTACTTTAAAGGATTTACAGTTAACTAGTGGAAATTATGGGTTTCCCTGATGGCTCAGCAGTAGAGAATCTGCCTGCCAATGCAGGAAATGAGACGGGGGTTTGATACCCTGGAAGAGAAAATGGCAACGCACTCCTGTATTCTTCTCTGGGAAATCCCACGGACAGGGGAGCCTGGCAGGCTAGAGTCCATGGGGTCATAGAGAGTCAAATATGACTTAGCAACTGAGCATGCACACAGTGGAAATTACACATGCTTATAATTTAATCTGATGGAAAGCCAGATATGCTGGAGGAAGCCTGGGAAGACTGAAAACTGCCTAATAAAAGTCTCTAGCCTTTATTTGATAGTGAGAAACCACTTAGTATCTGAACACCAGCATTTAGGGCAATTATCATAGAAGCAGTGCATAAGATGGACTGGAAAACAAAAAAGAGAGAAGATGTGATGATGGAAAGCATCATTAGGAGTCCACTGAAATCATTCTGAGTCGTGGTGGTAGAAACAGAAAGGAAAGAATACATAGATTGAAAGACATGGAGTCTTTGACCTAGTCAACTCACTACTGAAAGAAAACTTCAAGTCCTTTGATTGATATTGGTGGAGTTTCAAAACTACATTTGAAGTATCTGGTGAATAAAATAGAAAATTATAATAAGAAAAGAGCAGTGTTTCCAATTAATAAGGAATTAAAGCCAAACAAATTTAAATGATCAACCAACTGGAACAGATCTGGCTCATTTCACTCAATTCCTAAGCCCTGACTTCTATCCAATACTTTATATTCACTCCATTTCTAAATTTTTAAAAATTATTTTATCATCAACATGCCCATTTCACTCCTTTTTGAACATTTTATTCTTTTTTTTTTTTTTTTTTCTGTCTTGGTTTCCATCATACAACTCTTCCCTGGTTTTCTTTCTACCTATGATTGTTTCTCCTTGGGTTTCTTCATGGGCACTTACTCAAGCCCATATATTTATTGCTATTTCTTATCTTCCATCTTTCATCCATTGCTCTTCTCACTTTACATGTCCCCTTTGGTCAAACCTAGAAACGTCTGTGGAAGCACACATCTATGTGAGCTTTGGACAGACAAATCTGTTTCCAGCCCTGAACTCCAAATATGCTAAGCATAATCTTTGGGATGCCCCAAATATTGAAAAATCAATTTTCCCCAGCCAGCTTTCCTTTTTGTATTCCTTATCTCAGTGTGTGGTACCACCATTTATATGGGTACCCTGGTATAAAACTCTCTCACCTCCTCCTACATTTATGCAAAGTAACACACTACTCATTTTTATAACTTAATGTTTCTCCAACTTGTCTTCTACTTGTTAACTCTACACTATTGCCTTCATTATCTTCTTCCTAGATTATTGCAATAATTTCTGAGCTGAGTTCCACATCTTTAAATTAGCTCCCCTCAAATATATTATTCATACTATAGGCAGTCTGATCAATTTAAAAAATCAAGTAAACATCACACATATGTGGCCACCCACCATTTAATTTCTACCTATCATTTGTCCTATAGGATGAAATTTGAACTCTGAAATCCTCAAGGCATAGAATAATGCTTGATATATAGTAGATACTCATTAAACTGATGAAAAGATAGGGGCATTTTGCCTTAGCACCTGTCTTTCTATCTAATCTCATCTCACATCATCCCCTGCCTCCTCTTTCCTCCTAGTTTTAACATTAAAATGCTTGTAGTCTTCCACACTTACCATATTGCTTTGTAGCTCATTGACTTGCTCATGGCTTCCACATTTTGCACATGGATAAAATACCTATTCAACTGGAAGATAACAGTTCAGGGACCATTTCTATCCAGAAGTTTTCTTTGGATGCCAAGACAGGCTAAGCATCCCTATTCTGTGTTCCAATAGCTCCACATATTTGTTTCTTATTTATCTGACATTTGTTGAAATCATCCATTTAGTTGTCTGTATGCCTCAGCAGACTGACAGAAACTTGAGATCAGTCAGTATTTTATTTATCACTGTATCTGTAAGATTGAGACTTAGGCACCTGCTTGTGGGCATGAACTGAATTGGACAAATAAGTGACTTTCATTTGGACTTGTACTGTAGATGGAAAATATTAAAATTCTTCTAATTTCTTGAATTAATCCTTCAATTCTTCATTGATCTCTTAAGAACAAGGTTAAAATGATGGCTCACATTTGATAAGGAATAAGACACAAGAGTTTCAATATTTGCCTAAATGATGTGGCAGGACTTAAAATATGAAGACTGAATTCCAAGTCTTAATTTAATCTATTATGCCACTGGTCAGAGAAAGGAAGTAGACATACTTTCTACAGAGGACTGTCAAAATCAGAAGAACTAAAGTTCTGGAACTGAGCTAGAGATAGTGAAGACAGAATCCAGGCTTAGATGCTTCCTAAAGCCTATGCCCCACCAGTAATGCTGAAGAAGCTGAAGTTGAACAGTTCTATGAAGACCTACAAGACCTTTTAGAACTAAGACCCAAAAAAGATGTCCTTTTCATTATAGAGGACTGGAATGCAAAACTAGAATGTCAAGAAACACCTGGAGTAACAAGCAAATTTGGCCTTGGAGTACGGAATGAAGCAGGGCAAAGGCTAATAGAGTTTTGCCAAGAGAAGGCACTGGTCATAGCAAACACCCTCTTCCAACAACACAAGAGAAGACTCTACACATGAACATCACCAGATGGTCAACACTGAAATCAGATTGATTATATTCTTTGCAGCCAAAGATGGAGAAGCTCTATACAGTCAGCAAAAACAAGACCGGGAGCTGACTGTGGCTCAGATCATGAACTCCTTATTGCCAAATTCAGACTTAAATTGAAGAAAGTAGGGAAAACCACTAGACCATTCAGGTATGACCTAAATCAAATCCCTTATAAAGTGGAAGTGAGAAATAGATTTAAGGGACTAGATCTGATAGAGTACTTGATGAACTATGGAATGAGGTTCGTGACATTGTACAGGAGACAGGGATCAAGACCATCCCCATGGAAAAGAAATGCAAAAAAGCAAAATGACTGTCTAGAGACGCCTTACAAATAACTGTGAAAAGAAGAGAAGTGAAAAGCAAAAGAGAAAAGGAAAAATATAAGCATCTTAATGCAGAGTTCCAAAGAATAGCAAGGAGAGATAAGAAAGCCTTCCTCAGCTATCAGTGCAAAGAAATAGAGGAAAACGACAGAATGGGAAAGACTAGAGATCTCTTCAAGAAAATTAGAGATACCAAGGGAACATTTCATGCAAAGATGGGCTTGATAAAGGACAGAAATGGTATGGATCTAACAGAAGCAGAAGCTATTAAGAAGAGGTGGCAAGAATACACAGAAGAACTGTACAAAAAAGATCTTCATGACCCAGATAATCACGATGGTGTGATCGCTCACCTAGAGCCAGACATCCTGGAATGTGAAGTCAAGTGGGCCTTAGAAAGCATCACTACGAACAAAGCTAGTGGAGGTGATGGAATTCCAGTTGAGCTATTCCAAATCCTGAAAGATGATGCTGTGAAAGTGCTGCACTCAATATGCCAGCAAATTTGGAAAACTCAGCAGTGGCCATAGGACTGGAAAAGGTCAGTTTTCATCCCAATCCCAAAGAAAGGCAATGCCAAAGAATGCTCAAACTACTGCACAATTGCACTCATCTCACACACTGGTAAAGTGATGCTCAAAATTCTCCAAGCCAGGCTTCAGCAATACGTGAACTGTGAACTTCCAGATGTTCAAGCTGGTTTTAGAAAAGGCAGAGGAACCAGAGATCTAATTGCCAACATCTGCTGGATCATGGAAAAAGCAAGAGAGTTCTGGAAAAACATCTCTTTCTGCTTTATTGACTATGCCAAAGCCTTTGACTGTGTGGATCACAATAAACTGTGGAAAATTCTGAAAGAGATGGGAATACCAGACCACCTGACCTGCCTCTTGAGAAATCTGTATGCAGGTCAGGAAGCAACAGTTAGAACTGGACATGGAATGACAGGCTGGTTCCAAATAGGAAAAGTAGAATGTCAGGGCTGTATATTGTCACCCTGCTTATTTAACTTATATGCAGAGTACATCACAAGAAACACTGGGCTGGAAGAAGCACAAGCTGGAATCAAGATTGCCAGGAGAAATATCAATAACCTCAGATATGCAGATGCCACCACCCTTATGGCAGAAAGTGAAGAGGAACTCAAAAGCCTCTTGATGAAAGTGAAAGAGGAGAGTGAAAAAGTTGGCTTAAAGTTCAACATTCAGAAAACTAAGATCATGGCATCTGGTCCTATCATTTCATGGGAAATAGATGGGGAAACAGTGGAAACAGTGTCAGACTTTATTTTTGGGGGCTCCAAAATCACTTCAGATGGTGACTGTAGCCAAGAAATTAAAAGACGCTTACTCCTTGGAAGGAAAGTTATGACTAACCTAGATAGCATATTCAAATGCAGAGACACTACTTTGCCAACAAAGGTCCATCTAGTCAAGGCTATGGTTTTTCCAGTGATCATGTATGGATGTGAGAGTTGGACTGTGAAGAAAGCTGAGCACTGAAGAATTGCTGCTTTTGAAGTGTGGTGTTGGAGAAGACTCTTGAGAGTCCCTTGGACTGCAAGGAGATCCAACAAGTCCATCCTAAAGGAGATCAGTCCTGGGTGTTCATTGGAAGGACTGATGCTGAAGCTGAAACTCTAATACTTTGGCCACCTCATGCAAAGAATTGACTCATTGGAAAAGACCCTGATGCTGGGAGGGATTGGGGGCAGGAGGAGAAGGGGATGACAAAGAATGAGATGGCTGAATGGCATCACTGACTCGATGGACGTAAGTCTGAGTGAACTCCGGGAGTTGGTGATGGACAGGGAGGCCAGGCGTGCTGCAATTCATGTGTCCGCAAAGAGTCGGACACAACTGAGCGACTGAACTGAATTGATCTGAACTGAAAGCTTTTATCTTCCCCCATTGTAAAGAAGACAGTTATGGATACCCAGTGTTTCTCTGAACCTCCTACTTCCAACACTCTAGCATACTTAGGGTCTCTAATGTGGCAACTGTTTCCAAACTGAGCTGGTCATTCCCACTTAAACCTGTCTACATTTGAAAGTTCTCTGTCCAGGTAATGCCAAAGATAATAAGATTGTTTCCATGCAGATTAGCTAATATTTCATTAAAAGTGTCCTATGAGCCAGACTTTAAATCCTTGACTTGAGAGGACACTAACAGATGGAGAAATATACCATGTTCATGGATTGGAAGAATCAATATAGTGAAAATGAGTATACTACCCAAAGCAATTTATAGATTCAATGCAATCCCTATCAAGCTACCAACAGTATTCTTCACAGAGCTAGAACAAATAATTTCACAATTTGTATGGAAATACAAAAAACCTCGAATAGCCAAAGCGATCTTGAGAAAGAAGAATGAAACTGGAGGAATCAACCTACCTGACTTCAGGCTCTACTACAAAGCCACAGTTATCAAGACAGTATGGTACTGGCACAAAGACAGAAATATAGATCAATGGAACAAAATAGAAAGCCCAGAGATAAATCCACGCACATATGGACACCTTATCTTTGACAAAGGAGGCAAGAATATATAATGGATTAAAGACAATCTCTTTAACAAGTGGTGCTGGGAAAACTGGTCAACCACTTGTAAAAGAATGAAACTAGAACACTTTCTAACACCATACACAAAAATAAACTCAAAATGGATTAAAGATCTAAACGTAAGACCAGAAACTATAAAACTCCTAGAGGAGAACATAGGCAAAACATTCTCTGACATACATCACAGCAGGATCCTCTATGACCCACCCCCCAGAATATTGGAAATAAAAGCAAAAATAAACAAATGGGACCTAATTAACCTTAAAAGCTTCTGCACATCAAAGAAACTATTAGCAAGGTGAAAAGACAGCCTTCAGAATGGGAGAAGATAATAGCAAATGAAGCAACTGACAAACAACTAATCTCGAGAATATACAAGCAACTCCTACAGCTCAACTCCAGAAAAATAAATGACCCAATCAAAAAATGGGCCAAAGAACTAAATAGACATTTCTCCAAAGAAGACATACAGATGGCTAACACACACATGAAAAGATGCTCAACATCACTCATTATCAGAGAAATGCAAATCAAAACCACTATGAGGTACCATTTCACACCAGTCAGAATGGCTGCGATCCAAAAGTCTACAAGTAATAAATGCTGGAGAGGGTGTGGAGAAAAGGGAATCCTCTTACACTGTTGGTGGGAATGCAAACTAGTACAGCCACTATGGAGAACAGTGTGGAGATTCCTTAAAAAACTGGAATTCCTAAAAAAACTGCCTTATGATCCAGCAATCCCACTGCTGGGCATACACACTGAGGAAACCAGAAGGGAAACAGACACATGTACCCCAATGTTCATCACAGCACTGTTTATAATAGCCAGGACATGGAAGCAACCTAGATGTCCATCAGCAGATGAATGGATAAGAAAGCTGTGGTACATATACACAATGGAGTATTACTCAGCCATTAAAAAGAATACATTTGAATCAGTTCTAATGAGGTGGATTAAACTGGAGCCTATTATACAGAGTGAAGTAAGCCAGAAAGAAAAACACCAATACAGTATACTAACGCATATATATGGAATTTAGAAAGATGGTAACAATAACCCTGTGTACGAGACAGCAAAAGAGACACTGATGTATAGAACAGTCTTATGGACTCTGAGAGAGAGGGAGAGGGTGGGAAGATTTGGGAGAATGGCATTGAAACATGTAAAATATCATGTATGAAACGAGTTGCCAGTCCAGGTTCGATGCACGATATTGGATGTTTGGGGCTGGTGCACTGGGACGACCCAGAGGGATGGAATGGGGAGGGAGGAGGGAGGAGGGTTCAGGATGGGGAACACATGTATACCTGTGGCGGATTCATTTTGATATTTGGCAAAACTAATACAATTATGTAAAGTTTAAAAATAAAATAAAATTAAAAAAAAATGTAGTAAAACAAAGGGCTACTGAAATCCTAGAAAGGAAATGCAATTTGGGGAGAGGTTTTGGGGAAGAAGCTATTTGATCCAAGTGTTAAAGGAGAAGAGAACTGCAGAGAGGGCACTAGACTTAGGAGCAAGAATATAAAGGCACATATAAGAAAATCTGAATTCTATTAATAATTATTTAATCTTAGAAGATTAGGAAATGTAAAGCAGTTTCAACATAAGTATAGAAATTTTCCTTTACAGATTATCAGTATTTTCTCTCCTTGGAAAAAGGAAGCAAACACCACACACACACACACAAAATAAATAAATCCTTGACTTGCATTAAATTATTTAATTACCAAACTCTGAGAAGTCAATACATTTATCATTATCCCTCTTTTATAGATAAAGAACCTAAAGCTGGAAGGATTAAATCACCTTGCTTAAAGATACTTGGTTTTCAAGTATCAGAGCTAAGATTCAAACCCGGTCATCAGGTCCTCTTAACTCTGTTGAGTGTTGTTTCTTTTCTCATTGAAGTGACTCAGTGTGTGCCTTTGGAGGCCCCAAGGCTGGGTACCATGGCCTGTACTCACCCTTTGGGAAACTTCAGCTTCATGTCGCAGTGTGCCTTCAACTGCTCTAAGGGAACAGACATAATTGGGGTTGAAGAAACCACTTGTGGACCATTTGGAAATTGGTCATCTCCAGAACCAACCTGTCAAGGTGAGCCTGTGTTCATACCAGAGGCTTTATCGTGGGAATCCTGGATTTATAAACTAAGAAAATGTGGTGGAGCCTTACTAAGAATTCTATATCCTCTTTTGAAACATAATTTAACCTAACTTAGATTTTACCGTGATACTTTTCAAAGGTGTTATTTTTCTAATTTAAAAGAAAAACCACAAACAAAAAATAACAACCAACTATCTCTGTGACTACGTCACTATATATATATATATATATATATATATACACACACATGCACATATAATTTTCAGCAGAACAGTGTGGTTATACTGTATTTTTTATTTTATTTTTATTTTTCTCATTGCTATGGAATAATTAGTCTTGCTGAACTGCTGTTGAATTTTGGTTGTTCACCCCTTTCAATAACACTGATTTTATGTGGTGTTCTGCTGCTGCTGCTGCTAAGTCACTTCAGTCGTGTCTGACTCTGTGCGACCCCATAGACAGCAGCCCAACAGGCTCCGCCATCCCTGGGATTCTCCAGGCAAGAACACTGGAGTGGGTTGCCATTTCCTTCTCCAGTGCATAAAAGTGAAAAGTGAAAGTGAAGTCGCTCAGTCGTGTCCGACTCCTAGCGACCCCATGGACTGCAGCGACCAGGCTCCTCTGTCCATGGGATTTTCCAGGCAAGAGTACCGGAATGGGGTGCCATTGCCTTCTCCGTGTGGTGTCCCGCTTGACACCAAACAATTTCCTTATTGCAGGGTGGTGGGGTTAGAGGTCTTTATTGATTGTTTTATTTGGTTTATTCTTAGAATCATGTTTTACCTTTCCTCTTCCATGAACTCTCAGGACAATACCAAATTCTGTGAAAAACAAACATACAATCTCTTGATTTTTTTTTTCATTTGAAACATGGTGGGGTTTTTTTCTTTTTTTTTTTTTTTTCATATTTACTGTCAAGATCATCTCTTTAGGGGAAAAAAACTGGTGGTATCTAAACTTGTGAAGTTTTGGTTACATATTCAACCTTTATGCTTTTGACTCACTAGTTTAAGTGGTTTAATTCCCAAAAGCACTATTCAATCATTTTTGAAATCATAGAACTAATTGACCAACCTGCTAAATTTTACAAAATTTGAGGGACTTGCTTCAGAGAATGGGGGTGTTTCTCAAAACTTCTTGGATTGATGTTAGAACAGGTAAAAGGCAGGAAATTCTCTGTCTTCGTTGATAATGCACCATAAGAGCTCTTGAGGCCAAGGCCACATAGCATGGTGCTTCTGGAAGAGCTAGAGAGTTGCCAGGGCTGGGGAAGCAACATGGAACAGCCAGCTCTCCCCTTCTCTCCCCAATCCCCCTGCTCCTCTCCCACCATGGGCGTTCTGGGTTCTCCTCATTCTACCTCTGACTCACCACTCTCCATTATTCTCAAGACAAGAAAGCCTGGAAGCATCATCAGAAGTAATTTCTAGAAATTAGAAATGTCTAGATTCATGTCCGGAGAAGGCAATGGCACCCCACTCCAGTACTCTTGCTTGGAAAATCCCATGGACGGAGGAGCCTGGTAGGCTGCAGTCCATGGGGTTGCTAAGAGTCGGACACGACTGAGCGACTTCACTTTCACTTTTCACTTTCATGATTGGAGAAGGAAATGGCAACCCACTCCAGTGTTCTTGCCTGGAGAATTCCAGGGACAGAGAGAGGAGCCTGTTGGGCTGTTGTCTATGGGGTCGCACAGAGTCGGACACAACTGACGCGACTTAACAGCAACAGCAGCAGCAGCAGATTCATGTCAATGGTTCCCCAGTTAAGTTAGGCAGTTTGTCTAAAAGCTGTTCCTCACAGAGGGTCTCTGCTCAGAAATACTGATTTTTTTTTCTTTTTCATTGAAGTGATTCAATGTGAGCCTCTAACAGAACCTGATTTGGGAACCATGGACTGTAATCACCCCTTTGTCGACTTTGGCTTTTCCTCCACATGCACCTTCAGTTGTTCAGAAGAAGCTGAGTTAACTGGGGAGAAAAAAACTATCTGTGGATCGTCTGGAAATTGGTCCAGCCCTAGTCCAAGATGTCAAAGTGAGTAAGTCTGGCCCACTTTGTTCAAGACTTAAAGAGGTATTTGATGAATAAGCAGATGGTGGGAAAAAAATTAAACTTTTAAGTTTTGTTGCTAAGACATATGTAGCTTAAAAATAAATTCATACACATTGATTTACCATAAAATCCTTGGCTGCTCTTTCCTCTTCCTTCAATGACAGTTATTGCTTTTTTTTTCCAGCCAGTTCTCAACTCCTCCTCCCTTAACATCTAAACTCACTGTCTCTACTGACTTATTTCTTATCCATTTTTCTACTCCAGTACAATCTCACTTCTCTGTTAGTCTACTAAAATGTCTCCGCAAAAGTCACCAATGATCACCTAATTCTCAAAGTAACGGATACTTCTCCATGATCACAAGGTTGATTCCTCCCAAATCTGTCTGTGCATAAGAAGAACTGTGTCTTCCTCATCTCTGTATACCCTCCCCATGACACAGCGCCTGGCATTAGGTGCTATATTAATCCATGTTCAATTAGCATTTGACAGAATAGTTACCCACGTCTGCCCCAAGACTACACCAATGAAAGAATACTTTATTTTTGTCTTTTTTAAAGGCTCTATTTTTATTGGAGTGTAAATGTTTTACAATGTTGTGTTAGCTTCTGCTTTACAACAACATGAATCAACTCTAAGTATATGCGTATCCCCTCCCTCTCAGCCTCCCTTGAACCACCCCCATCCCACCCTCTAGGTCATCACGGAGCACTGAGCTAAGCTCCTTGTGCTATACAGCATCTTCCCACTAGCTATCTATTCACACGTGGTAGTGTAAATATGTCAGTGCTACTCTCCCAATTCATCCCATGTCAGCAGTCCTTAAGTGGCAGGATCTGTAGAAGCTCACAGAGAAGCTGATCTCTCTGTGGTCTGGGGCCAGGAAGTAGGGTAGGGAGTTGGGGAGGTGGCATGGGGTCTTTAGAGGAGGACTGTACATCAGGCTTATGGGGCATTACCTTTAAGGGCTGGGCTAGTGTCTGCCTCCTTAACCTCCTACAGTCCATAGGTACAACCCTCTGGCAATTGCACCTCCTTTCCATTATACATTTGGGTGCGGGGATGAAAACACCTTGAAAGGATTCATCAAAGTGATGTGAAGAATAAGGGACAGTCAGACCCTGTGCCAATATGCAAAAGTAAGTTTCTTCAACTGGTGGTATCAGAAGATAAATTTTTTCGTATCAGTATTTTTTCAATAAAGTTCCCCACATGAACTTAGTTCACCCTTATGAGAGGATATATAGATGTATCCTTTTATTTATTTGTGAAGAAAGTAGAGGGAAATGGTACAACTACAGCATTTGAAAGACAAATTAGTGCAAGTCCTTGGCATGTAATTTTATGTGCCTGTGTTTGCACAGCTGCTTCAAAGCCTTAACACTTTGCTTTGATTGAAAAGTTACCTGGTTCAGATCACTGGTTTTATTTTTTCTGTAGTCGTACTAGACTTTTTAGTTCTTCTCTGTGTTTGAGTCCTAGGCAGTGAACAAGATCATGGAGCTAAATACAATGATGACCACTTTTTACCAAAATATTTAGGTACATCTCCCAGGAATTCTATGACTCACAAATCTGAGGATTGAGATTCTGTAGGCATTGAGCCAGAAAACCTAGTTTAGTCTTTGCTTCTGCTATACACTCATCATGGGTTTTCCCAGGCCAGTTTTCTCATCTGTCTAATAGCATCAAATGGACAATTATTAGAAGATATAAGGAGGAAGAAAGTTCAATGTTTTGAAAAGGCACTAAGGAAATAATGCTTGTGGCCTCATCTAAATGCTTTACTGATTTCTCTTTCAGAAATAAACAGGACTATCTCAATAAACGAAGAGAGTGATTATAACCCCCTCTTCATCCCGGTGGCAGTCATGGTTACCGCGTTCTCTGGGTTGGCATTTATCATTTGGCTGGCAAGGAGATTAAAAAAAAAAAGTACGTGAGTTTACCTTCATGTAAAAATAATACAACTTTCAAGTGGAAGAAAACGTGCAAACCCACAGAAAATTAAGTATGAGAGCTTTGACTAAAGCAGAATACCAAGTTCTGGGTTCTATAAACATCAGTCCCTAGAAATGCATGAAGCAGCCCAGTATACACTTTCATTACAATAAGTTGGCTTATTTTTCCTTTTCATCTGACAAGTCTTTTTAAAATGCCTACTATCTTCAAGCACCTGTTACTACCTGAACATCTTGCTAGGATATTAACAGACAAATGAGAAATTGTAATGGTTCTTTGCTATTATTTAATTCTTAAAAAAAAAAGAATTGTGTGAACTGGTCCTAAAAGAGCCCACATGCTTTTGATTTCAGTGCAATTCTACTAGGAAGTGAATTTAATGTCCCACAGGGTTTACCAGGTGGTGCAGTGGTAAAGAATCCACCAAAGATGGAGCAGATGCAGGTCTGATCCCTAGATAGGGAAGATCCCCTGAAGTAGGCAATGGCAATGCACTCCAGTGTTCTTGCCTGGAGAATCTCATGGACAGAGGAGCCCGGTGGGATACAGTGCATGCGGTTGCAAAGAGTCGGACACGACTGAGCATGCACACAATGTTTTCAAAGCACTGTTCCCATATACCTAACTTTGTCAAGAGGCAGACACCTGTCTGGCTCCTAATGTGTGGGAGTTGTTGCATTGTCCCTTAGGGAAGTCCCCACATTTTCTTCCCTGTGTCTATTCACCAAGGTCACAGGTTTAACCAAATGCACCCCATACTTATGCTTCCCCTCCACTCTGGACTGGAAAAGAAAAGATAATAAGGAGGGCTGCCTCAAGAAGTTAGTGTCTGTTGCTTAGCATAGTAGGCAAAACACCATCAGTGAAGAACAGAAGCATCATTCCCCTCACTGCCCTTCTGAGTGTGTCCAAACCCTTAAGTGGAACCAACCTGCTGGTTATAGGCCCATAGTCAGGCAAGCCTTGGGTATGTGCTTCCACATTTGGCCAAAGTCATCAGGCAGAAACATTCAAGATTATGACGAATATAGACATTAGGCAGATTTAAAGATAACCTTGCTTCAACTTCAGGGGCCATCAAGGACCTCAGAACAATGGCTAACCAACTTCTCTGTGTTACCTCTATGGGGTCAATTGAGTGACATTTTAATTTCACTTCCATCAAATTAATTAGGATATATTATATTCCATGAATATAGTATGTAAAGAGTGCTACACCACCCATTCTCACTGGAAATTGCAGGAATATTATCTGCCAATCCCTAGTGGTCTTCTGGTATGATCTGATCTTTCATTCAAAATTGAAGACTAAGGGTGCCTGTGTGCTAAGTTGCTTCAGTCGTGTCTGACTCCTTGTGACCCGACCCCATGGACTGTAGCCCGCCAGGCTCCTCTGTCCATTGGATTCTCCAGGCAAGAATACTGGAGTGGGTTGCCATGCCCTTATCTGGGGGACCTTCCCAACTCAGAGATCAAACCTGCATTTCCTGCATCTCCTGCATTGACAGGTGGGTTCTTTACCACTAGCACCACCTGGGAAGCCCAGACCAAGGGTACTAGATCAGTTTTATAACCAACCCAGAAACATAATGGAAGGGGGTGCTCCTGATGTGCAAGAACTTCGTTAACTGTAAAGTGAAGAGTCCTGAGCAGTTAAAGGGTCTCTGCTCCTGCTTTTGCAACTTCAGCTGAGACTGTATCCCATCATCTTATAGTACTATGATATTTACTTAAATATTACACTAAGGCAAGAGAAGAATGAGATTTTTCTCCTACTGTTGATTATCCTTTCCCTTAAGACTGAAAGCCAGTCGCACAAACATCCTTTCTTTCCTCCTTCCTTGGATGACATTGGCAGAAGTGAGGTGGTAGAGAATAGATGGGGTAGTTAAGCTCTGCCCTCTGGGATAAGAGGGCTATTATTTAAATAACCACTAAGGACAGTGGGGCTGGAAGCTTCCTTAGTAAGGAGATATTCCCAAATGACTAAATATTTCAATAAGTGCTAGTGGAATAAAAAAAAAACAGAATTGAAGTGTGTATTTAGTAGTGGGGTGCAGGAGGCAGGTTCTACCCAAGGCTGTGTTCTAACCGGTGGTGAGAAAGCAGTGGGGTTGCTTTTAATTTTTTTTTTTTTAACCTTGGAGTCATTTCTGTACAAGATCTCAAACTGATACCTTGAAAACTTCGTGCCCCCACTGTGGGAATCAGTGTGGGGCAAACAGGAAATAGATAACGGGCAGTTAGGCTAGTTACAGTTATGCCAACAAAAAGCATAAGTGAACAGAAGCCCTGTGAGATCATTGACTTTGTAGGGAAGTCAGGGCATCTTTAGTCTCACACTCAGTCGTCCTCATTGGTGAAATGCCTTCTGATATCGCTAACTCTCAAGGGACTTTATCTTCTAAAAATTTTTAGCTGTTAGTTATTGGAAAAAGAAATGTTTTTCCTCTAGAGACAATGATTATAAATGATGGATAGATTTCCAGGTTAAGCCCCTAGAGCTTTTCTAAAACAATAGAGCTGATGCCTGTATAAGAAAGGTCAAAGCCAATAAATCTGCCTGCATCCAGTATTCATCAATCTGAGAATTGTATATAGGCTTTCGGGGTTCTGAAAGCTGGAAAAAAGGGACAAGTGAATATTTTGAGCAGAGTAGACAATAAAATGACCAGAGTCTTGACCCCCATCCTGTCGTCAGATAGATCTTCTGAACCTGTACTTTGGCCCCTGCCTGAGTTTTCTTAATATTCAGACTTCAGCTCCTTTATTTTTTTTCCTAAGAAAGGAGTAAAGGTGGGCTCCAGAAACATGCTTCCCTGTGTATGGGCTTGTCTAGAAATATATATATATTTTCTCCTAGCGTCATCATTTTCTGATTAGTCAGCATCACTGGCCCTATTCAGTAAATGAGGAAACTGAGGCAATGCTGTTTTAGACTATATCTCTAAAATTTCATATCAGCAGGGGCCAGGGTCAGAGATCAGACTTCCATCAAAATATGCCCCTTAAAACCACTGGTCTTCAGATTAATGAGGCTCTATTTTTCTCCTCCTCCGCCCCCCAACAGAAGAATTTTCCACCTGAACCAACACACAGGCTGAGAATTGGGCACAAAACTGAACAGATGCCCCTTAGTTCCCTTTTTCTTGAAAAAGAAACTCTCTCAATAGGAACAGCTTCTTGCTCATGTATTGTTATGTGTTTCATTGTTCCTGAGAGAAAAATATATTTGTATGAAAATGAACAGAATCTGAAATTCACTCATTTATTTCTCCCTGCTCAAATGCTTTTGGCTCATGTCACTGGCAGGCTAAATTTTGGAAGAACTAATTAAAAGTTTAAAACAAGAATTGAGCACTGTCTATGCTCTAGGCCCTGGCTTAAATATTTTGAGTACATTTTATCAACTCAATGAGGAAAACAATTATCAGCCTCTTTCACAGATAAAGAAATGGTAACTTAGAGAGAATAACTAGTTATTCAAAGATACACTTAAGTGTATCTTTGCAAAAAGGGACCCGGACTCAGATTTCATCATGTTCCAGCTTAACAGTCACAGAAATACATTGCCTCCTAGTGATATTTTTCCTCCTCAAAAAGCATTTTTTGCTTTTGTTTCCTCTGGAGCCTAACCCTGCAGTTTCATTCACTTATTTATACTCTCCTTTTTTCAAAAAGAATATAAGATAATTTCTCAAATGCATTCAACACAGCAAATTAAAATTAGTTTAAAAATAAGAAAAAGGAGGTCAAGGTTTAGAATACCACAAATAAGTTAGAGCCAGGGACAAAGAGGTTTCAGATACACCTGTTTTCCTGCAGCCAGCCAAAGAAGGACACATAAGCAGTAATGCTATTCAGTATGTTTGTAAGATAAGAACACAATGGTTACACAGATGAGGTGTGTAGTTCATACTATTGAGACCTGAGTGAAATTTTTCTTGCTTATTCTCACAGGGAAGATGACATGAGGTGTAATGATACATATTCTTACAGTATTTGCAGCTGTCTCTCTTAGGGAAGACTGTGTAGGTAGGATGGGATGGCAGATCAGAATGGGTAAACACAAGAATGGGTACATGGGGCCTTGATCATCAGACAGTTCAGACTAGCCTTCTGTCTTTATGAGCAGCACCAAGGATGAAATGGTGCTCTAAGAAGCATCTGCATTAATCGGTCTGTTCCGAATGAGTAACTACCAAAGCTCAAATGAGAACATTAAGCCAGGACCTCAAATCCCCTTAGATACCGATGAGGTCCACCTAACATAAGACTCTTCAAAAAACTGTTTTGAGACAGGGAATCTCCCTTCTCTTCTAAGTGAAAAATAGTGAAATTGCCTATTTCTGCTGATACCATTTTTCTCTTCTATTTTTAGGCAAAAAGTCTCGGAGAAGGTAAGTTTGATCAGAAAGAAGTTTCTACATCTGTTGATCTGTTCTCTACCTCTGTAAGATACTTCCTGTTATAGCTAGAAACATTAACTCCTTAGTAGTTATTCACATGGGTTTCACAGGTGGCTCGGTGATAATGAATGCTCTTGCCAATGTGAGAGACGTAGACGCAAGAGACGTGGGTTTGGTCCCTGGGTAGGGAAGAGCCCCTGGAGGAGGAAATGGCAACCCACTCTAGTATTCTTGTCTGAAAACTAACATAGAGGAGCCGGATGGACTGCAGTCTGTGGCTTTGCAAAGAGTCGGACATGACTGAGCAACTGAGCACGCAAGCACACAGTTATTTACATGGGATCTCATCCAAATGAAGTTTCCAGACAAAGTAATAAATCTGCTAACCTTCCTTAATAGCTGTCAGGTTTTTCATTGCTAATGGAGCTGAATGAATGAACAAGTAATAACCTATTAAGAAGGGACAGTTTATGTAAAGACAGCTTTTTCTGATTGCTTCAGAATTTTCTTTGTGGATTGGAAGTATTATGGTTTTTTTTCTTCTTATCCCAACTGAACATGAGGGCAATGGTAAATATAGTATTCAGTGAACAATCAAGTCAACAAGGATTTATTTATTGAAAAACTAATGAATCCCAGGTTCTAAGAAAATGGTATAATTCCAGACCCTGAGCCTGCAGCACCTAGCACAAGAGGGTAAAAGACCTCTGATAAGCACTGACCTTCAGAAATGTGGGAAAGGTGGGGAGCATTAATTCTACCTACAGCTTCCCCCAAAGAAGGGGAAGTTGTTTGATTTGGTCTTGAATCTCAGATTTCTTCAATTGCAAAAACACACACATATGAAAATACAAGGCCCCACCTGGCAGAAATGAAGACAACAAAACATTTCTCAGTTTCAGGGTTTGGTGACTTACTTTGAAGTTTTAGGAAGGAAAGTATAAGTCAAACGAACAACAGAGATGAGACTTTGGTGACAGACTAGGTGCCCAGCCAGACAACTGGGCTCCTTTTCAAATGCTGGAGGAAATGAAGCAAGATGGTCCCTGAGGAGGCTGGTTTCTTGTTCAGGCAACCACCCTACGAACCACAGATTGTTATTGAGAAGTTCTTAGTAGTTTACTGAGCTGTAGCTTAGGGTACAAAAGAAAACCTGGGGAGACAGAAGGCAACAGAGGCTATTATAAAGTAATTTATAAGCCATACAAAGGAGTATGGACTTAACCCTGAGGTCATTGAGTTGTTACTAACAGTGGTTGAAGCAGGTGAATGTCATGCTGAAATTTGCATCTTGGGAGGATCACTATCCATAAAAGTTTGTAAACATGGGAGTTGAGTGAGTCTGAGGGCAAAGAACTGTTTTGGAGGCATTAGAAGTTATTAGGTTAAAGCCAATGATGCCTGTCTAGGGCAATAGCAATGAGGATGAGCTTGTGAGATAACTGGTGGTAGAAGCAACTGACTATGATTATTAATTGACTGAGAGAGAGAGAGAAGACTCAAATAAGTTGCCATGGTTCTGATCTGGGATCTGGTGGATGGTTACCATCTCTGTTTTATTATTTACTGAGATGGGTACACAAAAGAATGAGAAGTTTTGGAGGTGATGATCACGAGTTCAGTTTTGTACCTGTTAAGGTTTAGGTGTCTGTGGTTCAACCACAGTCTGTTGGTTCTATCTGCCCCAAAGGGGCTACCTTGGGGCAGAAGAAATGGATCTGGAGGTCCTCACATTATAGGAGGTAACCATATCTTAGGAACACGTACAGTCACCAAAGGAGTATGTACACTGTGAGAATGGAAGGGAGTATGTACAGTGTGAGATGGAAGAGGATGTGGGAGAGAGGATAGGGGAGAGAGGATAGGAGCCAGAGGAAGGTCAATATCAACACGTCAGCTAAGGTAAAGGAGAACAGGGAGAGGTGGCCAGAAAGGTAGAAGGAAAATGAGGAGAGTATGGGGTCATGATCCTAAGGAAAGCAGGAAATGAAAATGATTTCAAATACTGCAAGGAGAACCAGTAAGTTTCTACTAGATATAATATAAGGGTATCAGTGGGGAAATTGTTTTCAATGTTGAGCTCATGATGCAAGTCCTATAGCCAGGGGTTGAGGAATCAGTGGGGATGAAAACGTAGAGGCAGAATATATACATCATCTCTTTTATAAAACTTGGCTGGAAGGAGATGAGATGAGAGAGTCAGGAGGGGTAACTGGATGGGGACATAGGGTCCATGAAGTTTCTTTTATTGCCCTCCTTGTCTCCCGTTAGATAATGTAGATGGGAGTCCTTGACCCTTCTCTAGGCTGACCTCCCTATCTCCGTGGGCAGGAAATCCACAAGATAGAAAGATTTTTTTCATGCTCACACCCACTGAGTGAAAGTCTTTTCTGGCCACAGGAACCACCTGTGTTTTAATTGCCACTAGATGGAAGCAGATCGATTTTTCAGATGTCTTTGAGGGGCAGAAAGAGATGCTGGCAGAAAGAGTATTAGCATTAAGTGAAGTTCCATATTAAGCTAATTGCCATATTAAGTGCTTCACAGGTTTTTACAACAAACCAATCAATAGCTGTTTATTAAAACACCTGTGTGTTGGGGAAATACTAGCCTTGACTGAGGTACCAAGAGGAGTAAATCCTTATGCATGACCTCAGGGAGTTTATTATCCAGTTGAAACGCGAAGGAGTGACAGCTTAGTCGTGTCTGACTTTGCCACCCCATGTACTATAGCCTGCCAGGTTCCTCTGTTCATAGAACTCTCCAGGCAAAAATACTGGAGTGGGTTGAGAAAGTTAACAAATATAGGGAAAAAAAATCAGAAGAATGAAGGCAGAATATGGTAATAGTCAATTAACTCTATATTGAAGACAAGACTTCTTCAATACAGAAGTATGGTGATTGCAGAAAGCCTTATAGAGAAGCTGGAACCTGGGTTAGTTTTTGAAAGATAGGATTTAGGGGTATGGACAGAAAGCAGGGAAGGCAGTCTGGAGAGGAACTGATGTAAATGGCATGGTCCTGGGACTCTGGAAGCACCTTCAGGGGCCAGTGAGTAGAGCTGCCTGGAGCCCACAGTGTGGGCTGTGAACAGGAGCAGTGAACAGAAGTTGGAAGGAAAGGTTTGCTCCATCAACAAAGGTCTTGAATGCTTTACCAGACATTCCAGAAGGACCTAGCAGAGAAGAATTATTTGCCCAGATACCTTGGGATGTTTCAAATTTATTGGCCAAAGTGACCATCAGTTCAGTTCAGTTCAGTCGCTCAGTCGTGTCCGACTCTTTGCGACCCCATGAATCGCAGCATGCCAGGCCTCCCTGTCCATCACCAACTCCCGGAGTGACCATACAATCATAGAGTTTTAGTTATGGAAAGGATTTTGATGTTCATACTCTCTTGATAATTGAGCTAATTAACTTTCTTTTTCATTTATTTCTGCTCTGATCTTTATGATTTCTGTCCTTCTACTAACTTTGGGGTTTCTTTGTTCTTCTTTATCCAGTTGTTTTAGGTGTTAAGTTAGGTTCTATTTGACGTTTTTTGTTGTTGTTGTTTTTTTCTTGAGGTAGGGTTGTATTGCTATAAACTTCCCCCTTAGAACTGCTTTTGCTGCATTCCAGAGGCTTTCGGTCATCATGTTTTCAATGTTATTTGTTTCTAGAATTTTTTATTTCCCTTTTTATTAAATATCTTTCTTACAATGCCTGAATTAGTGACAGAGTTAGTTACAATAATAACAGACATTTATCAACCATTAATTCCATGCTGTGCATTGTTCTGAGTGTCTTATATGTCTTACATCACTAAAGATTGCCTACAAGCCTGTGAATGTAGGTACTATTAATATTTCCACTTTAAAGTGGTGGGCCAATGAACTTAACTACCTGAGGTCACTTAATAAATGGCAGAGCTGAGATTTGCACCCATCTAGATCTAAAGACCATGATCTAGGTCACCCATCATGATCCGAAGATCTTAACATCTGTTCTTCTAGAACTCAGGTCTCTTGACACCCAGGTTGGAGTTGTATTGGGTTGGTTAAAAAGTTTGTTTGGGTTTTTCCATAAAGTCTTATGGAAAAACCTAAGCGAACTTTCTGACCAACACAATAAGTCCCAGATACCCTCCTCCCCCAGTGTTGTAAGTTTTTTGCACTGAAATCATTGTGTGATGACACTGAGGAAGGGTGGGGTGGCAGAGGTAGGATGTGTTTCTAAAACAAGCCAAAGGTGAAGTGAACACTATCACACACAACACCGCATATCAGTTTTAAGTCCTTGAGCTAACCTGCATAGTCCTTTGTGCCAATCCCTATTAGCATTTGGTTGGTGAATGACTGACTCTTAGGGCATTTGTGGTTTCAATTCTTGCTGGGTTATTTTGACTCTTCTGCAAACTGGCTCTGTTTATCACCTCATTTGGTTTCTAGTGTCTAAATTCTGCCTGGTAAAAGCTACACCCAAGATACACAGGAAGATACGATGCCAACCTCAGAGGTGGGGGGTTGGGGTGGGGGGGGGATACGTGAAATTTTGTTTTCAGAAACATTTTTATCTCTGTAATTGGCAAGCATGCTTGCAGCTGCTGAACTGTGGTTTACCCTGGCAGTTCATCATGAGAGCAGAGTCTCAGAATCTGGTTCTTCTTTTGAAGGGTGTTATTAAGACTTACCCTATTTGGTTCTCCCTTGTTCTTTCCAAGAATAAGACAATTGTTTCACACCTACACAAGTGTCAGTTTTTTTTCTCACAAAACTAATCACCTCCTCAAACCATATCCCACCAGCATCAGGACCTCAGAATCACTATTGTACTACCTTTCATGAGTTTCGATTCTCTCTGATTTTTCTTTCCATTGAAACATGTCTTATTCTACGTTTCTGACTTTCCACTGTTCAAATTCTATCAAAATGCCCTTCATATTCATTAGATCTGAAGACAAAGTCTATATCGTCGAAATTTCTCTCCATGTGGGTTCTGAGGTCTGGCTGCTTTGAGCATTACCCAAGAACTCGTTAGAAACGCAGAATCTCAGGTCCCCCCAGACCTGAACAGGGTCTGTGTTTTAGCACCATGTCTGGGTGGTAAGCACCTGAAATGATGAGAAGCGTGGCTTTGGGGTTGACTTCTCGTTCCTGTGCCTCATTGAATGTCTTGCATCTTGTAACTCATCTGAAATATGGAGTTCCTTTACTTCTGACCTTTAGTGACAATTTATCTTTACCACCAACACTTTAAGTTTTGCAGTTTTTCAGTTTCTGAGTTTATTTTCTCTGGTTTTTCATTCAGCATGGTTGATGCATATTAAACAACCTGCTCTGAAAGAAAATTCTTCGGATATGAAAGTGTCAGTGGATCCTTCAAATCCCCTCATGAAGTTTTGCTGGTGGCATCTTCTACACTGAAGAGGAAGTGTGTCTCTCCCAGCATATCTGAAGAGTTTTCAACATGACCAGCTGCTCCTTCTGTTCCCGCTTTGTTCCCTCTCCCATCCCTCAACTTTCAGCCTGCAGCAGCAAGTTTAATAGCTCAGCCTTTCATTCTTTTTTCCCATGGACTACCAAGACCACAGGAAAAAGGATTACTATGGAATATAAATGCACTGATTTCATTCTCTCTCTTGATTCTGGCTTCCAGCTTCAATTCCATGCTGTACCTGATGACATATACTTTTAAATATAGTGAAAATTTGATACATATGCAACTATAGGCTCACTTTTGTTATAGAACACACTTTATCTCCCTAGTCCTTCCAGTGTACTGTGGGGGCAGTTCATAAAATGGTGTTATCCTTGCTTTCCAGCTCGAGTAGTACTGGGAATCTGCTCCAACTAGGAAAAGTCCTATTTGCAGTGTAGCCCCAGCCTCTATAATTAGAGGCCGTCCCATTTAACTGCCTCCAGTCGCCTGCCTTCTTCAGCCATCTCTCTTCAGTTGGCTCATTTCCACATATAGCAGCTCATGAGCACCAAACAAAAGAAGAGAAGAAAAAGCCTGCACTGTTGGTTTTATTTTTTTTTATTATTTTTGGATTGGGCTTTTAATGTTTCTTTTTTATTAGCCCCATCCAGATGTTTCTCTTATGACCACTCATCACTAGAATGGCAGCTGCAGGCATCTCTTTGATGTCATACAGAAGAGCTAAAGCAAGAGGAAAGAGATGTCTTGACTCATGGTTGAAATGCCCCTCCTTCCTCACCCTCAATCCTCTTATGTATCCACCTTGATTCTATCTACTCTTTCTGATTCATCTCAGGCATCCCCCACCCTTACCACTGTTTTCATAACTAATCCTTAACTAGTCCAAACTGGAAATCTCCCCTTCATGGCCTCCTACTGCAAGATTAGTAACATGCATTTTTTGTACTTAAATACAATTTTTTAAATAAAATATTACCTAGTTTGTTATTTTTTAAGTTAAATCCTAAGTGTGTTTTCTCTCCAGGGAATTTCTAACCCCCTTTTAGGCAGACACTGTGCCATGTCCCTGGAATGTCTAATTCATAACTTGATGCTTAGTAAATGTGCATTCAAATAAATCAGAAAGAGAATACAGTGTACTGTGAAAATCAGTTGCAGCAAACTCTTTCTCCATGGCATGTTATGACCCATACAGATACTCATCTAATGTCAAGGGCTTAATTCTTATAAGAGAATAGGCTCCTGTGTAAAAACTCATTGGAAATACTCCTTGCACCATGGCCTATACATCTTTCATACAAACTTGTACACGTTATGAGAATCATTTTTTCATAATGATTACATTTTCCTTTGTCAAAGCCACCTCAGATTCTGCGTTATGTCAGGGCTGTTGCAAACAATTCTGCATGACGTGCACCATAGATTGAGGATGTGCCATTCACATTCATGTAGCTTAGAATAAATCCTTCAAAGTTGTGCAGGGTACAGCCTGCACAGACTCACAGGGCAGTCCTGATTGCAAGAGCTTATTCAACTAAGATATCAAGATCAAAGAACACAAGTAGAAGTGGCTACTTAGGGGTAAGATATATAGACTTAAAAACACAGTCCTATGTTTAAGCCCTGAGGCTACTGTATGATCTTAGGAATTATGTCACATGACATTTCATGAAGGTTCATAAATAAAGATTCACAAAATAAATTCCTCAAAGACCTTGGGTTTAACGTCCCTAAGACTTAGTATAAGAATGAAGTATGCCTTGCTTACCTCACAGGGTTATTACACTGATTGGGTATGAAATTGCTCTGTGAACTGAACCTTAAATGTAGACTTTTTTTTTCCACCCAAATCTTGTCTTACATGCATTCAGTAGTGTAGGATTCTGGCCTTAAGCAAGAGCTTGAACACAAGCAGATCTGAGGTCTTCTCCTGAGATTAGAAACCAGAGGGGATCCTTTACTTGTGCCCCACTCACAACCCAGTGCTCAGATTTTCCCCACAGGTCAGCTCTACTACCTGTGCCCTTGCTGGGGTCAGATGGGAGGGGATGGGTTGGAGAATCAGACCCTCTTTGTTGGGATCCAGTCTCTACCTCTATTGGGTGACCCTGTAAGTCATTAACCTCTCTGAATTTCAGATTTAGTTTGAAATAGGGCTATCATCATCTTCCTCACACAGTTATGCTCCAGATTAAATGAAATAACCCATTTCTCCCATAACCCAGAATACCAGCCTTCATGAAACTGATAGAATCCAAGGGACATAGAATGATCCTTTCCTCTGGATTTGTTTGCCAGAGCTTGGAGGACCTGTGCTATATTATTTTAGTTTCCTCAAGAAATATTTTATTAAACTAAGGTTTAATCTTATGACTTTAGCTCTGATAAATCTGTCCCCTGAGTGTTACCCACCACCCCTTGGCCTCCCTAAGACTGTGCTGTGTTCTTGTCACACATCTGAAACAGATCTAACTCCATAATAGGTTAATGAGAAAGAGATGAAGCAAGGAAAAGGTTTTATATTGAAGTCATACTGTGGAAAATTAATAAAGTTATCCTCTAGACATCTATGTTCTTCCCCATCAAGGTTCCTATTCTCTGCCAGCTGACTCAACTCTTTACTTCCCCTTTTGTGCAAAGTTCTGCAATTACCCTTCTCCTGACTCTAGCAATTTGGTTCTTCCTTCTGTTCACATGTTGCATTCAGGAAAGAATCACCACCAAAACAACCCCTAACCCATGACAAGGGATATGAAAATTTTTAGGGTAAGTAATGAGATTTTCACTTTCCTTTGCCCATAGTCTTCTCTACCTAGTGACATTTGGTATTTCATGATAAAGAGCCTTCCCTGTGTGACTCTGAAAGGTTTCAATGGAACTAAGGTTTATTCCTAGACAGTGTATTAAAAAGCAAAGACATTACTTTGCTGACAAAGGTTCATATAGTCAAAGCTGTGATTTTTCCAGTTCCAGTTCCAGTTCAGTCTTCAATTGTGTCTGACTCTTTGCAACCATGAACCACAGCATGCCAGGCCTTCCTGTCCATCACCAGCTCCTGGAGTTTACCCAAACTCATGTCCATTGAGTCAGTGATGCCATCCAGCCATCTCATCCTCTGTCATCCCCTTCTCCTCCTGCCCTCAATCTTTCCCAGCATCAGGATCTTTTCAAATGAGTCAGCTCTTTGCATCAGGTGGCCAAAGTATTGGAGTTTCAGCTTCAACATCAGTCCTTACAATGAACACCCAGGACTGATATCCTTTAGGAAGGACTGATTGGATCTCCTTGCAGTCCAAGGGACTCTCAAGAGTCTTCTCCAACACCACAGTTCAAAAGCATCAATTCTTCTGCACTCAGCTTTCCTTATGGTCCAACTCTCACATCCATACATGACCACTGGAAAAACCATAGCCTTGACTAGACGGACCTTAATGTCTCTGCATTTGAATATGCTATCTAGGTTGGTCATAACTTTCCTTCCAAAGAGTAAGCGTCTTTTAATTTCATGGCAGTAATCACCATCTGCAGTGATTTTGGAGCCCCCCCAAATAAAGTCATCCACTGTTTCCCCATCTATTTGCCGTGAAGTGATGGGAAGGAAGCCATGATCTTAGTTTTCTGAATGTTGAGCTTTAAGCCAACTTTTTCACTCTCCTCTTTCACTTTCATCAAGAGGCTCTTTAGTTCTTATGTATAGATGTGAGAGTTGGACCATAAAGAAGACTGAAGGCTAAAGAATTGATGCTTTTTGAATTGTGGTGTTGGAGAAGACTCTTGAGAATTCCTTGGACTGCAAGGAGATCCAACCAGTCAATCCCAAAGGAAATCAGTCCTGAATGTTCACTGGAAGGACTGATGCTGAAGCTGAAGCTCCAATACTTTGGCCACCTGATATGAAGAACTGACTCATTGGAAAAGACCCTGATGCTGGGAAAGACTGAAGGCAGGAGGAGAAGGGGATGACAGAGGATGAGATGGTTGGATGGCATCACTGACTCAAAAGACATGAGTTTGAGTGAGCTCCGGGAGTTGGTAAGGGACAGGGAAGGCTGGTATGCTGCAGTCCATGGGGTTGCAAAGACTTGGACATGACTGAGCAGCTAAACTAAACTGATTCTCTATTGTTCTTTTTTCTATATGTTAATTTTTTCTCAAATTTATTATTTTCCTTTTTTACTTTCTTATGGCTTATTCTATTGAATATAATTTTTCCCTCTAACTCTTAAGTGTTTAATTTTTGTCATTTTACTTTTCTAAAATAAACAATAGACTTTTGGATCGCAGCCATTCTGACTGGCATGAAATGGTACCTCATTGTGGTTTTGATTTGCCTTTCTCTGATAATGAGTGATGTTGAGCATCTTTTCATGTGTTTGTTAGCCATCTGTATGTCTTCTTTGGAGAAATGTCTGTTTAGTTCTTTGGCTCATTTTTTGATTGGGTCATTTATTTTTATGGAATTGAGCTGCAGGAGTTGCTTGTATTTTTTTGATATTAGTTCACACCAGTCAGAATGACTGCTATCTAAAAGTCTACAAGCAATAAATGCTGGAGAGGGTGTGGAGAAAAGGGAACCCTCTTACACTGTTGGTGGGAATGCAAACTAGTACAGCCACTATGGAGAACAGTGTGGAGATTCCTTAAAAAACTGGAAATAGAACTGCCTTATGATCCAGCAATCCCACTGCTGGGCATACACACTGAGGAAACCAGAAGGGAAAGAGACACGTGTACCCCAATGTTCATCGCAGCACTGTTTATAATAGCCAGGACATGGAAGCAACCTAGATGTCCATCAGCAGATGAATGGATAAGAAAGCCGTGGTACATATACACAATGGAGTATTACTCAGCCATTAAAAAGAATACATTTGAATCAGTTCTAATGAGGTGGATTAAACTGGAGCCTATTATGCAAAGTGAAGTAAGCCAGAAAGAAAAACACCAATACAGTATACCAACACATATATATGGAATTTAGAAAGATGGTAACAATAACCCTGTATGCGAGACAGCAAAAGAGACACAGATGTATAGAACAGTCTTTTGGACTCTGTGGGAGAGGGAGAGGGTGGGATGATTTGGGGGAATGGCCTGGAAACATGTATAATATCATATAAGAAATGAATTGCCAGTCCAGGTTCGATACAGGATCCTTGGGGCTGGAGCACTGGGATGACCCGGAGGGATGGTACAGAGAGGAAAGTGGGAGGGGGGGTCAGGATGGGGAACATGTGTACGCCCGTGGCAGATTCATGTTGATGTGTGGCAGAACCAATACAATATTGTAAACTAAAAAAAAAAATAATATAAAAATAAAATGCATTCAAGATTTTAAAAAATAAATAAACAATAAAATGATAAAATTTCCTTGACATTTCTTTTGCTATACCCAGAAATATCAATATGTAGTATCTTAAATATTATTCAATTAATAATAATTCAAAATTCTCTTTGAGATTTTTTTTGACTTGAGTTGTTTAAATACTTTCACATTATTAAGCATACTGGGATTTTAAAAGTTTTTCTTCTTAACTTTGAAAAGGCTTTTTTCTGTATAATTCTGATTTTTCAAAACTTATTAACACTTGCTTTATATTCTATGATCTATTTCTATACATGTTCCATGTGTAATAGAATTGATCAATTGTTGTATTCTATACAGGTCCATGAAATCATACATAGGTGTTTTTGCATGAGGACTGTGGTTGAGTATACTCTTTGATGAAGATGAGAGGCCTGATATCTATAAAGTTGGGCTCTTTAAACACATTGCAGTATAGGAACAAACAGTAGTTTCTAACTTCTGGGCCTTAAATTCCTTCTGAGTAAGGAACCTTTATTTTTTACATCCATATATACATCTGTATTTTTTTCAACTAGTGGATAGTGAAAATAACTACCATTCTGCAGTTTTTAAACATTAATGAATGTTCCTTATTTTTTACATCCATATATACATCTGTATTTTTTTCAATTAGTGGATAGTGAAAATAACTACCATCCTGCAGTTTTTAAACATTAATGAATGTTCCTTATAACAAAAAAGTTTGGAAACTACTCCTCGGGTATATGCTTTCTAAAGATATACTGATTTCTCGAGAACATTCACACAGTGCTTCAGAAGTAATTAGCACAATTGTGCATGTGTCACGTATATCATCAAACTTGCCTCCTGCCTGTTCACTCTAAATCCATATGAAACTGACCATGTAATCAAAGGTGAACCCAATGGACAGGTCCCAGCACACCAAGATGGGAGGCCAGTCTGCATGAGGGTTTCTGTCAAAACTGCTTTGTGGAAACTAAACACAGATTGCTGTCAGTTAAGGATTCCCTGGTGGCTTAGAGGATAAAGAGTCTGCCTGGAATGAAGGAGACCTGGTTTTGATCCCTGGGTTAGGAAGATCCCTTGGAGAAGGAAATGGCAACCCACTCTAGTATTCTTGCCTGGAAAAATCCCATGGATGGAGGAGCTTGGCAGGCTACAGTACATGAAGTCTCAAAGAGTCGGACACGATGGAGTGACTTCACTTCCCTTAAGGGTTCAGAATTGATTCAAACCCACGTTTCTCTCTCTCTAAGAGCTCTTTAGTCTGGGGACTTTTTCCATTCTCAGACTCCACGAAGGCTCCACTTGCCTTCGTGAATCCAAAGTCATTTTGTCATATCCTTGACTTAGTCCTAAATTAAGAATAAAGGAGAAATGTTCATGTAGAGGAAATATAACAAAGGAGGGACTTTCCTACAAGATCTTTGAAAAAAAAAAGAATATTTGCATAAACCATTTTTAACCAGCGTCTTTGTGTCTTTCCTTTCTGAATGCTTTGTTATACTCCCTTGCATTTCCCTTTCTGTCCCTGGACCCCAGCTAGTCGGAGACCAAAACCTAATTCTGTTTCACTTTGGAATCTTCCTGGCTCCACCCTCATTATCATGCTTGAATGATTACATTTACTGACCTGTCTCCCTGCTTCCGTTTCTTTCCACTCCTAAACCCCTAAGAGCGCTAATCTTCCCAGAATATCACTGTAATTCTATCCTCTCTTGCTCAACCTTTCCCAGAAACTACCAAGTAAACTTCACATGTGTTAGTCTGGAGTTTAAAGATATTCTGTGCCTATTCATTGCTGATTCTCTGCTAAGCCCGTATGCCTGTCTGATATCCCTGACTTCCATATCTTTGTCTTAGATAGCTCCGGTTCCTAACTAGACCTCACTCAAGATTTATTTTATCTGTAAATTCTGCTGCCCTTTGTCAAGTGGCCCCTCTCTCTTCTGATCTGCAGTACCTCTGGGCTTGCACACTTGGCATGCCAGAGTTCACACTGCCTCCACAAGCAGTTAGAGGTGTTCTTCTCCTTCCCCTCCAGATGCTGGGTTCCTCAGGGCAGGACTTGGCCCCTGGTAACATTTTTTACAATAGTGACTTTTCAGTAGACATTTATCAGTTAATTAAAGACCACAATCTTATGCTGCTGGCTGCTCTTTACCCTAAACATGCCCGTGTAACTAAAATTAAAAAAGCAACCACATTGAGCATCTGTCATCCTCCATATAATGGGGTGTGTTCTAAGGATGCTGAGATAAAGAGACACAGCCTGGCCTCTCAAGGTCACTTTCTTGGGTGATTTTGGCATGAACTGGGGAATGGCCACATTCTTTCAGCCTACCCAAGCAGCTCAGCATTAGTGCTTAAAGTTAAATCTATTTTAAGTAATTTTTATTACCTTTTTTCTTCAACATTGGACACATAGCTCCTTTTATTTATTTTAAATTTATTTTATTTATTTTAAATGTTAGTTTAATGTATTATTTTTTATATTATTTATTTTAAATGTGTTAGTTTCTGCTGTACAGCAAAGTGATTCAGTTATACATATATATGTATATATATATATTTTTTCATTATAAGATATTGAATATAGCTCCCTATGCTATACAGTAGGACCTTCTTGTTTATTTTTTATATAGTAGTTTGTATCTGCTAATCCCCAAAACCTAATTTATCCTTCCCCCTTTGTCTTCTGTGTCTGTGAGTCTGTTTCTGTTTTGTAAATAAATCCATTTGTATCATACTTTAAATTTCATGTGTAAGTGATATATGATATTTGTCTTTCTCTGCCTGATTTACTTTACTTAATATAATCTCTAGTTCTATCCATGTTGCTGCAAATGGCATTATTTCATTCTTTTCATGGCTGAGTAATTCTACTGAGTATATATGTGTATATGTGTATGTATATATATATATATATATATATATATATATATATCACATCTTCTTTGTCCATTCTGTCAATGTACATTCAGGTTGATGCCTTGGCTCTTGTAAATAGTACTTCTATGAACCCTGGGGTGCACATATCTTTTCAAATTAGAGTTTTCTCTGGATGTATGCTCAGGATCATATGGCACTTCTATTTTTAGTTTTTTTAAGGAACCTCCATTCTGTTTTCCATAGTGACTGCACCGATTTACATTCCCACCAACAGTGGAGGGATGTTCCGGTTCTTCACACCATCTCCAGCATTTATTGTTTGTGGACTTTTTAGTGATGGCCATTCTGACTGGTATGGGGTGATACCTCATTGTAGTTTTGATTTGTATTTCTCTGATAATTAGTAGTGTTGAGCATCTTTTCAGGTGGCTATTAGACATCGGTTTGTCTTTGGAGAAATGTCTATTTAGGTCTTCTGTCCATTTTTAAAATTGTGTTGTTTGTTTTTGGTATTGAGTTGTTTGAGCTATTTGTATATTTTGGAAATTAAGTCCTTGTCACGCACAGCTATTTTTTTAAAAATATATATGTATTTATTCTTGGTTGTGCTGGGTCTTCGCTACTGAGCATGGGCTTTCTTTAGTTGTGGTGAGGGCGGGCTACTCTCTTGTTGCGATGTGCAGGCTTCTCATTGAAGTGGCTTCTCTTATTGTGGAGCACAGGCTCTAGGGCTCGTGGGCTTCAGTAGTTGTGGTGCATGGGCTTAGTTGCACCATGGCCTGTGGGATCTTCCAGGACCAGAGATTGAACTCATGTTCCTTGAATTGGCAGGTGGATTCTTAACCACTGGACCAGCAGCAAAGTCCCACCAGCTCTTTTTAATATCACCTTTCCTTTCCTGTTAAACAGACACTAGTCGTGTGGACTAAAGTTATTTATCATCTTTGAGTCTCAATTTCCTAAAATTTGAAATAGTCATAATAAAAGCTGTGGCTGAGGACTAAATTCTATGAGGAGTGTAACCCAGGTGTCAAGTAGGGTCTCTCTGCCCCTGAAAATCCCAATTATTAATGGATTTTATGGATTATCATTAATAGATTATACAATGCATCAAAATACTTATTGTGGAAGCCCAAAACCCTCTCTGAAACTTCTCAAAATTCCCTTATTTTTCTTCTAAATATTTTGCTTCTGCCAAAGTAATTTTTTAAAAGATTTTTTAAATGTGGGCCATCAAATTAAAAAGTCTTTATTTAATTTGTAAGAAATTGCTCCCATTTTATGTTTTGGATTTTTGGCCACAAGGCATGTGAGATCTTAGCTCACCAACCAGGAGTCAAACATGAATCCCCTGCATTGGAAGGTGAAGTCTCAACGACTAGACTGCCAGTGAAGTCCCTGCCAAAATATTTGATCCAGCTTTGCTTTTTGTGGCCATTTTTTCATAACTGCTGTTTTCCCAAACTAAGGAAGCAGCCCCTTCACCTTAAACCCCTCCTTCAAAGCAACCTGAATATGGGTCTATGTTTGCAGTAGAATGTTTGCAGTGACAGTGACAGTGAGAGTCACTCAGTCGTGTCTGATTCTGCTACTCCATTGACTGACTATAGCCCACCAGGCTCCATTGACTATAGCCCACCAGGCTCCATTGACTATAGCCCACCAGGCTCCAGAATCCATGGGATTCTCCAGGCAAGAATACTAGAGTGGGTCGCCATTCCCTTCTTCAGGGGATCTTCCCAACATAGGGATTGAAACTGGGTCTCCCTCATTGCAAGTGGATTCTTCACCATATGAGCCACCAGGGAAACCCCAGCATGATTACAGGTTTGTGTAATGCTGGGGGAATCATACCATTTAATATTTATATTGATCTTAACAGGCTGGGATGCTCCTACAGAGTTCTTGCTTCTCACAACTTTTCTGTTTTCATTCCTCTCTATCTTCATTACCTTTCTCTTTTTCCTTGTCACACTCTCACAGGAGCAAAGAAAACTAACTTCCCTGCATTGTTTTTTATGCACAGCAGCCTCATTACATATTACTACTGCTCAAGTTTCTGCCAACACTGAATCTGAATCTGAAGGGTCTCACCTTCAGCCTTAGAGGATTCCTAAGAAAAGAGTTTTTTTTTTTTTTTTTTCCCCAATTTTGATTTGGATGCCACATAAGATAATTGGATGCAAGTAAAATAAGTTTAAAATGATAAACTTAAAGAAAAGAATCTGTTATTCTGCTAGTATCACCATCATGACTACTGTTGCTGTTGGAACTGTTTGTATTGGACATACTACAACCTGATCTGATACTTGGAACAAGCTTCATACCAAGATGTTGAGTAAACCTTTGTTGTTGCTATTCAGTCACTCAATGGTGTCCAACTCTTTTCAACCCTGTGGATTGCAGCACACCAGGCTTCCCTGTCCCTCACCATCTCCCAGAGCTGGCTCAAACTCATGTCCATTGAGTCAGTGATGCCATCTAACCATCTCATCCTCTGTCATCCTCTTCTTCCCTGAGGTCAATCTTTCCCAGCATCAGGGTCTTTTCTAATCAGTCGGCTTTTCACATCAGGTGGCCAAAGTATTGGAGCTTCAGCTTCAGCATCAGTCCTTCCAGTGAACATTCAGGAGGACTGATTTCCTTTGGGATTGACTGGTTGGATCTCCTCACAGTCCAAGGGACTCTCAAGAGTTCTCCAACACCACAGTTCAAAAAGCATCAATTCTTTGGCCCTCAGCCTTCTTTATGGTCCAACTCTCACATCTATACATGACTACTGGAAAAACCACAGCTTTGACTATGCAGACCTTTGTAAGCAAAGTAATGTCTCGGTCTTTTAATATACTGTCTAGGAATAAACCATAGTTCCATTGAAACCTTTCAGAGTCACACAGGGAAGTCTGTATCTCATGAAATGTCAAATGTCACTAGATAGACAAGACTAAGGCCAAAGGAAAGTGAAAATCTCATTACTTATCTTAAAAATTTTCCTGTCCCTTGTCATGGGTTAGGGGTTGTTTTGGTGGTGGCAGCTTCTCATTCCTGAATGCAACATGTGAACAATGTTGTTCCATGTCTGGTTCTAACTGTAGCTTCTTGACCTGCATTCAGATTTCTCAGGAGGCAGGTAAGGTGGTCTGGCATTCCCATCTCTTTAAGAATTTTCCACAGTTTGTTGTGATCCACATAGTTAAAGGCTTTAGCATAGTCAATAAAGCAGATGTAGATATTTTTCTGGAACGCTCTTGCTTTTTCTATGATCCAATGGGTGTTGACAATTTGATCTCTGGTTCCTCTGGCTTTTCTAAATCCAGCTTGAACATCTGAAGCTCTCAGTTCACGTACCTTTGAAGCCTAGCTTGAAGAATTTTGAGCATTACTTTGCTAGTGTGGGAGATGAGTGAAACTGTGCCATAGTTTGAACATTCTTTGACATTGCTTTTCTTTGGGACTGGAATGAAAACTGACCTTTTCCAGTCCCGTGGCCACTGCTGAGTTTCCCAAATTTGCTGGCATATTGAGTGTGGCACTTTCACAGCATTGAAGTAGAGAAACAAAGAGGATCCAAAAGTAGACAAACTGATCAAGCAAAAAAAAAAAAAAAAAGAAAAATGCTACAAATACATAAAATTAGGAGTAGCAAAAAGATATATATATAGTGGCATCAAGGATGATTTTCTTTGTGACACTAAACCACTCAATAATAAAAATATATTTTGTAAGAGTCTAACAAATTTGCTGGAAAAAATATACTTGCCAGAGTTTCTATTTACTCCTAAAGAATTAAAAAACCTGAATGGTCTCCTATAATCAATAAAGAATTTGAATCTGGAGTTAAAACTTTTCCCACAAAGTAAATATCAGGCTCAAATAATTTTACAGATGTGTTCTATCAATTAAAAAAAAATCAGACTTTTTCCAAATATATTCAACCTTTTCTAGGGAGATGACAAGAAGAGCTATCCCCCAAATATCCTTGATTTAAAAACCAGATGAATAGAACTGAATATGGAACAACTGACTAGTTCAAAATTGGGAAAGGAGTATGTTAAGGCTGTATATTGTCACCCTGCTTATTTAGCCTATATGTAGAGTATATCATGATAAATGCTGGACTAGATGAAACACAGGCTGGAATCAAGACTTCTGGGAAAAATATTGATAACTTCAGATATGCGGATGACACCACCCTTATGACAGAAAGTGAAGAGGAACTAAACAGCCTCTTGATAAAAGTGAAAGAGGAGAGTGAAAAAGTTGGCTTAAAGCTCAACATTCAGAAAACTAAGATCATGGCAGCTGGTCCCATCACTTCATGGCAAATAGATGGGGAAAAAGTGGAAACATTGTCAGATTTCATTTTCTTGGGTTCCAAAATCACTGCAGATGGTGACTGCAGCCATGAAATTAAAAGATGGAAGAAAAGCTATGACAAACCTATGCTAAGTCACTTCAGTCGTGTCCGACTCTGTGCGACCCCATAGACGGCAGCCCACCAGGCTCCCCCGTCCCTGGGATTCTCCAGGCAAGAACACTGGAGTGGGCTGCCATTTCCTTCTCCAATGCATGAAAGTGAAAAGTGAAAGTGAAGTTGCTCAGTCGTGTCCGACTCTTAGTGACCCCATGGACTGCAGCCTAACAGACTCCTCCGTCCATGGGATTTTCCAAGCAAGAGTACTGGAGTGGGGTGCCATTGCCTTCTCCATGACAAACCTAGACAGTGTATTAAAAAGTAGAGACACCACTTTGCTGACAAAGGTCTGGCCAGTCAAAGCTATGGTTTTTCCAGTAGTCATGTATGGATATGAGAGTTGGACTATAAAGAAGGCTGAGTGCTGAAGAATTGATGCTTTTGAACTGTGATGCTGGAGAAGACTCTTGAGAATCCCTTGGACAGCAAGGAGATCAAAGTAGTCAATCCTAAAGAAAATCAGTCCTGGATATTCATTGAAAGTCCCTGTGTGGGGAAGATCCCTGGAGAAGGAACCCACAGCTCCTGAACTGCAGGTGGTCTCCTGCATCACATTCAAATTTTTTACCACTGAGCCATCAGAGAAGTCCCAATTACAGGAATAACAGAGAACATATCAGCATGGATCTGTCAGGCGAGTGTATGCTCCTCAGTTCTGTCTCATCACAACAAAGATTTGGAGCGACGGACATTAAAGCCATCAGCACATCACAGCTCTCGGGTCTTGGACAAACCGTGTTATAGCTCTTAGACAAATCAGTGTTACAGTTCTATTTTATTTAGAAAATGGCAGGAGAATCCATCCTCCAGGTGTGAGGGCATGTCGACCCAAAGACACGAAGAGTGCCCCAGCGCGGGCGGGAGAGAGAGAGAGAGAAAGAGAAACAACACACGCACATTGCAGGTGGTGGGTGGAGAAGAAGAGCGCACACATGCGGGGAAGAGAGAAAGAGAGAGCGCTTTGGCTCCTTTTATGTTTTTTCCTCCCCCTGGGCCTGCCCTATGCAAATTGGGCCAGCCAGGAGTGCTGTTTGTTCTACCTGAAGTCCTCACTCTGGTCCTCGGACCTTTCTTTGACCTTCGTTTGTTCTATTTTTGTGGGCTTTTCCCTTCCTTGTCTTTTAGCCTCCACCATTTTGGACTCTTGTTTCCTATTCTAACTACCTAACAGATCCAATCCTTGCAGAGGTCTGGTTAACTACAAGATCATTCTAACATTCCTTCTTCAGGAAGGACTCTGAACAGTTCTCTAGAAAAAAAAAAAGTTCCAAATGTAATTAAACTAGTATTCAGGAAGCTCTCCTTTATATCTTGCTTAAATTCCTCTTGTTGTAACCTCAGTATATTTCTGTTCTTTGGGGGAACTGAAACTTCCATACAGAGGAAGCCAATATTGTAGTTACAGTTAACCCAAGATCATTTATTCTTGCCAACACTTGAGTGCTTTTAAAAATTGTAACAGCATCTGGTGATGACCCTGAATTATTCCCACCCCAGTAAGGGTCTGCTTCTCCTAGTTAGGATTTGCATTTCTCTCATGGGTGGTGCTGTTCTGGGCTAAGCCACTTCCTCAAGGCAGGAGAAACATTGGGTGGGTCATCTGGAAATATTCCCTGAGGTTATAGGCCACCACTTCCCCTTCCTGCTCTATTGAAATGGAATTCCTGGGGCTCTGCTGAGGACTCCCTGAGCAAGTGCTCTCCAGCCCCCAGGCTGGCCCTTTTGTGTGTCAGCCTGTGACTACTCATCAGTTTTAGATTTTGCCTATAGGAAAGTCCTGGGAAAACCTGGGGGCTGAAGTCCTGATTCATGCCCCCCACCCCCCAGCAACAATAGCAGAGGCAAATGACCGAGATGTTGAGGCAACAGGGTGTGCTGCTATAAGTGAAGAGAAATTTAACTTTCAGCTTTGTAATAGTGACAAGGAACATGCCAAGAAACTCACTTTTCCTCAGAAGCAGCTTGTTATTGCCAAATATCCTGTTCATCTGATTGAATAGGAGATTCTCTTTGTATTCTGAGACTCTGTCCTGACTGCAAATATCAGTTGAACAGAATCTACCCCAGGATGCAGGACAGATATGGGGGTGTAGAATTGAGTTTGATGTTCTTTTGCTCTGGAGCATCTGATCGATGTTGAATGATAAACCAGCAGTTAGCACAAACATTGACACTACTTTATTCATTTTGATTTTTAAAAAGACAAATGTGAGATTTAAAATAATTTTAAAAATTTATTTATTTTTGGCTGTGCTGGACAACCTATTCACTGATGCACAGGCTTTTCTCTAGTTGTGGCAAATGGGGGCTACTCTCTGGCACAGGAGGGCCGAGAGGAGCTACTCCACGTTCAAGGTCAGGAGGGGTGGCAGTGAAGAGATACCCCTCGTCCAAGGTAAGAGAAACCCAAGTAAGATGGTAGGTGTTGCGAGAGGGCATCAGAGGGCAGACACATTGAAACCATAATCACAGAAAACTAGTCAATCTACTCACACGTACCACAGCCTTGTCTAACTCAATGCAACTAAGCCATGCCATGTGGGGCCACCCAATACAGGCGGGTCATGAAGAGGTGAGGTCTTGAAGTGGAGAGGTCTGAAAGAATGTGGTCCACTGGAGAAGGGAATGGCAAACCACTTCAGTATTCTTGCCTTGAGAACCCCATGAACAGTATGAAAAGGCAAAAGGATAGGATACTGAAAGGAACTCCCCAGGTCAGTAGGTGCCCAATATGCTACTGGAGATCAGTGGAGAAATACTCCAGAAAGAATGAAGGGATGGAGCCAAAGCAAAAACAATATCCAGTTGTGGATGTGACTGTTGATAGAAGCAAGGTCCAATGCTGTAAAGAACAATACTGCATAGGAACCTGGAATGTTAGGTCCATGAATCAAGGCAAATTGGAAGTGGTCAAACAGGAAATGGTAAGAGTGAACGTCGATATTCTAGGAATCAGCTAACTAAAATGGACTGGAATGGGTGAATTTAACTTAGATGACCATTATATGTACTATTGTGGGCAGGAATCCCTTAGAAGAAATGGAGTAGCCATCATGGTCAACAAAAGAGTCCAAAATGCAGTACTTGGATGCAATCTCAAAAACGACAGAATGATCTCTGTTCATTTCCAAGGCAAACCATGCAATATCACAGTAATCCAAGTCTATGCCCCAACCAGTAACACTGAAGAAGCTGAAGTTGAATGGTTATATGAAGACCTACAAGACCTTTTAGAACTAACACCCAAAAAAGATGTCCTTTTCATTATAGGGGACAGGAATGCAAAAGTAGAAAGTCAAGAAACACGTAGGGTAACAGGCAAATTTGACCTTGGAGTACGGAATGAAGCAGGGCAAAGGCTAATAGAGTTTTGCCAAGAGAATGCACTGGTCATAGCAAACACTGTCTTCCAACAACACAAGAGAAGACTCTACACATGGACATCACCAGATGGTCAACACCGAAATCAGGCTGTTTATATTCTTTGCGGCCAAAGATGGAGAAGCTCTATACAGTCAGCAAAAACAAGACCAGGAGCTGACTGTGGCTTAGATCATGAACTCCTTATTGCCAAATTCAGACTTAAATTGAAGAAAGTAGGGAAAACCACTAGACCATTCAGGTATGACCTAATCAAATCCCTTATGATTGTACAGTGGAAGTGAGAAATAGATTTAAGGGACTAGATCTGATAGATAGAGTGCATGATGAACTATGGACGGAGGTTCGTGACATTGTTCAGGAGACAGGGATCAAGACCATCCCCATGGAAAAGAAATGCAAAAAAGCAAAATGGCTGTCTGGGGAGGCCTTACAAATACCTGTGAAAGGAAGAGAAGTGAAAAGCAAAGGAGAAAATGAAAGATATAAGCATCTGAATGCAGAGTTCCAAAGACTACCAAGAAGAGATAAGAAAGCCTTTCTCAGCGACCAATGCAAAGAAATAGAGGAAAACAACAGAATGGGAAAGACTAGAGATCTCTTCAAGAAAATTAGAGATATCAAGTGAACATTTCATCCAAAGATGGGCTCGATAAAGAACAGAAATGGTATGGACCTAAAAGAAGCAGAAGATATTAAAAAGAGATGGCAAGAATACACAGAAGAACTGTACAAAAAAGATCTTCATGACCCAGATAATCACAATGGTGTGATCACTCTCCTAGAGTCAGACATCCTGGAATGTGAAGTCAAGTGGGCCTTAGAAAGCATCACTACGAACAAAGCTAGTGGAGGTGATGGAATTCCAGTTGAGCTATTTCAAATCCTGAAAGATGATGCTGTGAAAGTGCCGCACTCAATATGCCAGCAAATTTGGAAAACTCAAAAGGTCAGTTTTCATTCCAATCGCAAAGAAAGGCAATGCCAAAGAATGCTCACACTACCGCACGATTGCACTCATCTCACACGCTACTAAAATAATGCTCAAAATTCTCCAAGCCAGGCTTCAACAATACGTGAACTGTGAACTTCCAGATGTTCAAGCTGGTTTTAGAAAAGGCAGAGGAACCAGAGGTCAAATTGCCAACATCTGCTGGATCATTGAAAAAGGAAGAGAGTTCCAGAAAAACATCTATTTCTGCTTTATTGACATGCCAAAGCCTTTGACTGTGTGGATCACAATAAACTGTGGAAAATTCTGAAAGAGATGGGAATACCAGACCACCTGACCTGCCTCTTGAGAAATCTGTATGCAGGTCAGGAAGCAACAGTTAGAACTGGACATGGAACGACAGACTGGTTCCAAATAGGGAAAGGAGTATGTCAAGGCTGTATATTGTCACCCTGCTTATTTAACTTATATGCAGAGTACATCATGAGAAACGCTGGGCTGGAAGAAGCACAAGCTGGAATCAAGACTGCCAGGAGAAATATCAATAACCTCAGATATGCAGATGCCACCACCCTTATGGCAGCAAGTGAAGAGGAGCTAAAAAGCCTCTTGATGAAAGTGAAAGAGGAGAGTGAAAAAGTGGGCTTAAAGCTCAACATTCAGAAAACTAAGATCATGGCAGCTGGTCCCATCACTTCATGGCAAATAGATGGGGAAACAGTGGAAACAGTGTCAGACTTTATTTTTCTGGGCTTCAAAATCACCGCAGATGGTGACTGCAGCCATGAAATTAAAAGACGCTTACTCCTTGGAAGGAAAGTTATGACCAACCTAGATAGCATATTAAAAATCAGAGACATTTCTTTGCCAACAAAGGTCCATCTAGTCAATGCTATGGTTTTTCCAGTGGTGATGTATGGGTGTGAGAGTTGGACTATGAAGAAAGCTGAGCACCGAAGAATTTTGAACTGCTTTTGAACTGTGGTTGGAGAAGACTCCTGAGAGTCCCTTGGACTGCCAGAAGATCCAACCAGTCCATTCTAAAGGAGATCAGTCCTGGGTGTTCTTTGGAAGGACTGATGCTAAAGCTGAAACTCCAATACTTTGGCCACCTCATGCGAAGAGTTGACTCATTGGAAAAGACTCTGATGCTGGGAGGGATTGGGGGCAGGAGGAGAAGGGGACGACAAAGAATGAGATGGCTGGATGGCATTACCGACTTGATGGACATGAGTTTGAGTGAACTCCGGGAGTTGGTGATGGACAGCAAGGCCTGGTGTGCTGTGATTCATGGGGTCACAAAGAGTCGGACACGACTGAGCGACTGAACTGAACTGAACTCCAGTTGCTTCTCACTGTGGTGGATTCTCTTGTTGTAGAGCATGGGCTTTGGGCATGCAGGCTTGAGTAGTTGTTTCTCGCCAGCTTAGTTGCTCCACAGCATGGGGGATCTTTCCAGATCAGGGATCTAACTCCTGAATCCTGCATTATTAGGTGGATTCTTTACCACTGAGCCACCAGGGAAACCCCATTCAGGTGTTTTTTTTTTTTTTTTTTTTTTGCCATTTGTTCTCTGTTACAGAGTGTTAAATGTCTCTGTATTTATTAGGTTTTAGAAAATAGTGAACTTGGAATTTAAAGGGCTTGAACATAACCCCATGTCCTGGGCTTCCCTTGCGGCTCAGTGGTAAAGAACCCACCTGCCAATGCAGGAGAGGCAGGTTCTAACCCTGGGTCAGGAAAATCCCCTTGAGGAGGAGGAAATGGCAACCTGCCCCAGTATTCTTGCTGGGAAAATACCAAGGACAGAGGAGTCTGGTGGGCTTTGGTTCATGGGGTTGCAAAGAGTTGGACATGAATGAGCATGCATGTATGCCTGAATTTATAGCTATGCCTTTATTTTCCATGGAAATGGAAATATCACCTTCAGATGGTCTCTGAAGTGAAGTGAAGTGGCTCAGTCATGTCCGACTCTTTGCGACCCCATGGACTGTAGCCTATCAGGCTCCTCCGTCCATGGGATTTTCCAGGCAAGAGTGCTAGAGTGGATTGCCATTTCCTTCCCCAGGGGATCTTCCTGATCCAGGAATTGAACCCTGGTCTCCTGCATTGCGGGCATATATAGTCAGAGAAGGTCTCTGAAGCTAATGTTAACCCTAAATTGTGGGTTTTAAAATTTTTTTAAATTTAATTGGAAGATAATTATTTTACAATACTGTGATAGCTTTTGCCTTACATCAACATGAATCGGCCACAGGTATACATGTGTCTCTCCTAGTCTGAACCCCTACCCCCCACACCTCTCTTTCCACCTCACCCCTTGGGTTGTCCCAGAGCACCAGCTTTGAGTGCCCTGCTTCATGCAACAAACTTTCACTAGTCATCTATTTTACATATGGTAATGTATATGTTTCAATGCTATTCTCTCAAATCATCCCACGCTTTGCCTTCTCCCACTGAGTCCAAAAGTCTGTTCTTTATATCTATGTCTCCTTTGTTGCCCTACAAGTAGGATCGTTGGTACCATCCTTCTAAATTCCATGTATACACATTAATATTCAGTATTTCTCTTTCTCTTTCTGACTTACTTCACTCTGTATAATAGTCTCCAGTTTCATCTACCTCATTAGAACTGACTTAAATGGGTTCCTTTTTGTAGCTCAGTAATATTTCACACGTATATGTACCACAACTTCCTTATCCATTTATCTGCTGATTGACATCAAGGTTGTTTCCATGTCCTAGCTAATGTAAATAGTGCTACAATGAGCATTGGGCTACATAGGTCTTTTTCAGTTCTGGTTTCCTGGGGGTATATGCCCAGCAGTGGGATTGCTGTTGGACACCCAAAATATCTTACCCTGAGAAACTCTAATACAGGGCCATTTTGTTATTCTTATCAATTGTAAAGTATATTATGATACCTCCTGCAGTGCATATTACAGAGAACACCATTTCTGATGTATTCAACATGAATTGTGCCCCTTTGGGTTATACGCAGTATAATACTTTGGACACTAAAATGTAATATTTGTACAAGAAATAGTTACTCTTTGTTGATAAGTTAACAGAATTGTCTCAAATCCATGTAGCAATGTTGCAAGAAGAAATTACCATTTCCATTTTATAAGTGGGAAGTCAGGGTTCAGTTCTGTTCAGTTCAGTCACTCAGTTGTGTCTGACTCTTTGAGACCCCATGAACTGCAGCATATCAGGCCTCCCTGTCCATCACCAACACCCAGAGTCCACCCAAACCCATGTCCATCGAGTCGGTGATGCCATCCAACCATCTCATACTCTGTCTTCCCCTTCTCCTTCTGCCCTCAATCTTTCCTTGCATCAGGGTCTTTTCAAATAAGTCAGCTCTTTGCATGAGGTGCCCAAAGTATTGGAGTTTCAGCTTCAACATCAGTCCTTCCAATGAACATTCAGGACTGATTTCCTTTAGGATGGGCTGGTTGGATCTCCTTGCAGTCCAAGGGACTCTCAGGAGTCTTCTCCAACCACAGTTCAAAAGCATCAACTCTTCAGCGCTCAGCTTTCTTTATAGACCAACTCTCACATCCATACATGACTATTGGAAAAACCATAGCCTGGACTAGACGGACCTTTGTTGGCAAAGTAATGTCTCTGCTTTTGAATATGCTGTCTAGGTTGGTCATAACTTTCCTTCCAAGGAGTAAGCATCTTTTAATTTCATGGCTGCAGTCACCATCTGCAGTGATTTTGAAGCCCAGAAAAATAAAGTCTGACACTGTTTCCACTGTTTCCCCATCTATTTGCCATGAAGTGATGGGACCAGCTGCCATGATCTTAGTTTTCTGAATGTTGAGCTTTAAGCCCACTTTTTCACTCTCCTCTTTCACTTTCATCAAGAGGCTTTTTAGTTCCTCTTCACTTGCTGCCATAAGGGTGGTGGCATCTGCATATCTGAGGTTATTGATATTTCTCCCGGCAGTCTTGATTCCAGCTTGTGCTTCTTCCAGCCCAGAGTTTCTCATGATGTACTCTGCATATAAGTTAAATAAGCAGGGTGACAATATACAGCCTTGACATACTCCTTTCCCTATTTGGAACCAGTCTGTCGTTCCATGTCCAGTTCTAACTGTTGCTTCCTGACCTGCATACAGATTTCTCAAGAGGCAGGTCAGGTGGTCTGGTATTCCCATCTCTTTCAGAATTTTCCACAGTTTATTGTGATCCACACAGTCAAAGGCTTTGGCATGTCAATAAAGCAGAAATAGATGTTTTTCTGGAACTCTCTTCCTTTTTCAATGATCCAGCAGATGTTGGCAATTTGACCTCTGGTTCCTCTGCTTTTTCTAAAACCAGCTTGAACATCTGGAAGTTCACAGTTCACGTATTGTTGAAGCCTGGCTTGGAGAATTTTGAGCATTATTTTAGTAGCGTGTGAGATGAGTGCAATCGTGCGGTAGTGTGAGCATTCTTTGGCATTGCCTTTCTTTGCGATTGGAATGAAAACTGACCTTTTGAGTTTTCCAAATTTGCTGGCATATTGAGTGTGGCACTTTTACAGCATCATCTTTCAGGATTTGAAATAGCTCAACTGGAATTTCATCACCTCCACTAGCTTTGTTCGTAGTGATGCTTTCTAAGGCCCACTTGACTTCACATTCCAGGATGTCTGACTCTAGGAGAGTGATCACACCATTGTGATTATCTGGGTCATGAAGATCTTTTTTGTACAGTTCTTCTGTGTATTCTTGCCATCTCTTTTTAATATCTTCTGCTTCTTTTAGGTCCATACCATTTCTGTCCTTTATTAAGTCCATCTTTGCATGAAATATTCCCTTGGTATACTCACACTAATCCTGTGAGGTAGATATTACTTTTCTGTTTTACAGATGAAGAAGCTGATGCGCAAGAATAATTTGTCCAGGATGACATTTCTGGTCAATGACAGATCTGGGAGTAACAACCAGGAAGTCTAGCTCTAAAGGGCACTTAACTACCAGCAACACTAATGATGAGGTAAATCACTATTTTATGACTGCTATAATAAAGGGTATAAAAGAAAGGCATGGTGTGAAAGCATGTAATGTATTTATTTATTCAAATGGCATTAGACTCTCACTTTTTATTAAAATCCATACATGCATTTTAAAGGGAAAGAATTTTAAGAATATGTATGCATATTTATTTTATATCAAATTCTTAACCACTATTTTCTAGGAGTTCAAGCAACTTTAAAATTTTTATTATTGTGATTTTTTGTAATATATAATTTTTTTAAAGAATCATCTATTAATTTTATCATTATAAAAAATGCTAGTACCCTTTTAATCTTGGGAAAATACTATAAAAACTGGGCTTTGATTAAGAAATTATCCTTCAGTGGGGCTTTGGGGGGCAGTAGTGGGGAGAACCTAATGTCCAAGGGGAAAAAAAATTCACAGTGAAAAAAATCTTTCCATGATTCACCTCTGTGTGAAAATACATTAAAAACCACTAAATTTTTCAACTAAATATTGAATGAGTCCTCTGGCTTCAAAAGATCTCACATTACACTCAAATTTTTTAATTCAAAAAGTTTGATTTAGATCAAATAAGATAAACAGCAGTAAACACCTATCTTCATGGGAGGTTTGTTACAAGGAAAAGCCAAAGCCTTGTAACCATTCAGAAGTGAAAATTGCTCAGTCGTGTCTGAATCTGTGACCCCATGGACTATACATGGAATTCTTCAGGCCAGAACACTGGAGTGGGTAGCCTTTCCCTTTTCCAGGGCTTCTTCCCAACCCAGGGACTGAACCCAGGTCTCCCACATTGCAGGTGGATTCTTTACCAGCTGAGTTACCAGGATTCTTTACTAGCTGAGCTACCAGGGAAGCCCTTACCTGTCTACCAATTGTGGTTAAATGCTTTTTCAGGTAATAGAAACAGAGGTTGTTTTTCAGAAGAAAAAGACAAAGTGCTCTGATTCCTTAAGGGCTGGCATAGAGGAATACACCCATGTTGCTATAATCTGTGGAAAATAAACCTATAAACCTAATGACTCAATAAATGATCCAATAAACCTAAATTCTGAAAACTTCCTCTTCTGATATCCCCCTAAATTTGCCCATTCTTAAAGTGATTGATGGCTTCTCTTTTAGAAAGATGAAACCATGATCAAGCCAGAATGCTGAGGCTAACTTAGGTAGTTTTGACTGCTAATTACTGTTTGAACTTTTTCAAAGTATAAAATACACATGACAATGGGTACATGTCAAGAATGTACCAAAGAGGGCACAGCAACCCTCCTGGAGAATCCCATGGACAGAGGAGCCTGGCAGGCCCCAGCCCATAGTGTTGCTTCAGGACACCACTGAAGCAACTTAGCACACATGCACACCCAAGAATGTACCTCTTGGTGAATTTTCACCAACTGAACACATCCCTGTAGTTAGCACCCAGATCAAGAAACATCATTACCAGACCCGAGCATCTTCCCTTCATTACCTCTTAAGAGTCAAAGGTAACCTCCTCAAGGTAAACCCTCTCCCAACTTCTAACAGCACATATTGGTCCAACATGTTTTTTATTTCTATCTATAGGATCTTTCAATATGTTCTCTTTTTCAGTTGGTTTCTTTCACTCAGCATTTCATCTATGAGACTCATCCGTATTGTGGTGTATAGATTGCTTATCATCATTGCTTTATAGGCAACCTGTTTTATGCACAACAGTTTTTCATTATATATTCATTTTCAACACATAGAGCGAAAAATAATTTTGCAGTGGTGTTCAGGCTGTCTTTCTCCAATTCCCTAACCCCTTGACATAGAGTTTCCTAAAGGAGTTTATTAAGGAAACTTTTCACTATAGGAAGGAAAATGTTGGATTCCCGTTAATTTTCATTTGTTTGTAGTTTTCCACAATGGGAGATGTTAGCAGGGGAAATATAACATTGTGTGGGAAACACAGCAAATCCACTCTTTGTCATCCAAGATTGCCAGGCCAGTGTAACTAACTTCCTGTTTAAGTCCCTAGGTACTTGAAGACAGGAAAAGATGCTGCCATCTCGCTGCTCCAAAGAAAGTTGGAACCAGGCCCAGGTGTGACATGGTTTAAATTGGCTTCTAGTCCTGCCCCAGTCTCCTTATCATCATCTGCAGTCTCCTATTGCTCACTGAGATGCCTGGGATTATGGCCCTCTTCTTTATCAGTAGATACACACCACCTAAAAATGACTTAACTCAGTCATTTCCCAGTATTTCTCCATCACTTATCAACCCAGTTGGGATCTTAGAGCTAGTATGAATAAGGCAATTTTCCCAGACGATGCTATGACCTTTCATGGGAAATTGTGTCTTTCTGTCAGAGATACTTGGAGGTTAAGTATCTCCTAAGGAGAAGGATTGGAGAAGGAAATGGCAACCTACTCCAGTATTCTTGCCTGGAGAATCTCATGGACAGAGAAGCCTGGCAGGCTACAGTCCATGGGGTCACAAGAGTCGGACACAACTAAGTGACTAAACCACCACCACCAAGGAGGGGAATATGAGTTGACAAACCTAGTGATATAAAGGAAACCCTAGTGAGACTATGAATCTTCTATAGGCAATGGAAAAAAATTTGTAATTCCACACGAAAGAGTGTGGTCTGCTAATACCATCAGCATTCTTCCACAATGGTGAGGTCAGTCATGTGCATGGTCATGGAAGAGCGAGAAAACTGGTGTTCTTCCTGTATCTCCCTTGACCTGATGTTACCATGGTCACATCAGGGAAACACACCTTACCCTGGTACCCCTACTCCAGGCTAATGAAACCCTGCAGCTCACCTGGTGGGAGTCCTGGGCTGCCTGGTACAGGTCTTCAAAATACTGGTGTTTCTTCCTCCTTTTTAGTTAGTTATTTATAAACTTGCCTTGTACAAAGCAGATGCTCAACAATAATAATAATACCTACCTTTCCCAGGGATATTATCATTTTAGCAGTGGATCCTGAATGCCTAAATCCAAAGAATAAATGTCAACTTTACCGGTTAGAATAAAAATAATAATAGGCATTAGTTTTTTGAGCATTTGCTATGTGCTGGGTACTACATGAAGCACTCTAAATGCATTATCTTATTTAATCCTCCATTATTGTTATTTTATGAATGATGTGTGGAGCCCTAATAAATTTCGGAAGGTCAGACAGCTGACAAGTGGCAGAACTGTAATTCAATTAAAGCCAAATTGCAATTCAATTAAAGCCAAACCCATCTGATTGAAGAGACAAGTTCTTGATCATTACAACGTAGACATTACCCTTTGGATTTGCTTTTCTGCAGTAACAATTCTGCTTTTTAAAGTTTTACAGTTTACAGCCATTATTTTCTTTGCTCCACCACATATTGCTGAGCTTGTTTTTTTCTCACACCTGTCCCTGATGCCATATTCTTTTTTTCTCACTGGACATAATAAACAACCAGTTGTTTAAAATAATCTCCTGATTTTTCAGGTTTATGAATTAAAACACTCTCTAGAGAAAGGCTTTTCTCAGCTCTTGGCTTGATTCCTATTTATTAGAAGCATTTCTTCTCCTTCCTATTTAGTCTCCATCAGTTTGACTTATTGGTGTTCACTGTCATTCAGAAACCTGAAAAGAGAATTTTAAGCATTTGCCTTAAATTACCTACTGAAGCTTCCTACAGCAAGGTCAAGGCAGAAGGTGAGATGGGGTAGTTAGCCCAGGACTCCAGCCAGGTGAGTTGTAGGGTTTCATTAGTTAGGACTGGGGGAACAGGTCTCAGATCCCATTTCCGAAGCATGTTTATGCAAGGATGTTCCCTTCACAATGCATTTGGGTACTAAGGTTAGGCAAGTTACAGGAGATAAAGCCAGGCTGTGGAAAAATCTTAGTTATGATATAAGGTTGAGCCTTTGTGTCATTATTACCATAGTCGCTGGAAAAAAAAAAAAAAAAAGCCCCACTAAAGTAACAGCATTGGAGACAAGAAGGTTGCTGACATTTTCCCTTATTGCACAATCTTCCTAGAAATCCTGGAGCCTGACTCTCTAATTGTGGAATTTTTCAAAAACTGAGATAGTCCAGGAAGGAGAGCTTTTAGAGAAACATCCTTGAAATCACATCACAGCAGCTGCCAACTATGTCTAAACACAGAGCCCAGTGGCGCCGGCATAGTGAACACTGCAGGCACTTTGTCGCTGCTGCAACTCTTACGCAGCTTTGTGTCCAGGTCATGTATACTCTGTGGATGTTTCAGAAGCATCTGTGGCTCCATAAAGATATACAGAAGAATATGCAGTGGCTGAACTTTTGGCCAAAGGGGATCTTGGAAACCTGTATGGTGACATGAGGAGGCCTGGATCTTTGAAGTCAGACTTCATGACTTTGATTTAAGAAGAGGGTCTGGTATCAGCTCTACAATCCTGAACAAGGCAACTAATGTGCTTAAGCTTCAATTTTATCATCAGCAAAATGTCCTGCACACAGCCTATAATCAATATCGCATACTAATGTTGGCTCATTTTAAGTCAGTTTTTCCCTCTAGATGATGGTCCATAAAGATAAGGATACATCATGCTCATTGCTATGTTCTATCATGCCTAGTACAGCATCTGGCAAGGACTAGGTAATCAGTAAACAGTTATTAAGTTAATAACTATAAAAATAAAAAAATACATATAACAAAAAAATCCACTGAGATTTTTATTAAAATTAGAGTTATATAGGATTAGATTAATTTTAGGAGTATTTATATTTTATGATTCATAAATATACTTTTATGTTTTCTGTAATTTTTTCAATAAAGCTTTATAATTTTTTGCTATAAGGCTCCACACATCTTTTGTTAGGTTTATTCCTAGGTATCCAAAATTTTTATAATATTGTAAAGCCTTTTTAGAAAAACATCACATTTTCTGGTTCTTTGTGTTGATGCTTAGAATTGCAGCTTAACTTTGTATATTATTTGATTATTGAGTCACCTCTTAAAATTGTCCTTTGTCCTAATAACTTATCTGTAATTTCACTGAGGTTTTCTACTCAATTATATCATTTGCAAATAAAGATGATTTTGTTTCTCACTCTCCAGTCCTTATATCTTTTTTCCTTTTATTCCCTGTCTTTTTTAAAACTATAGTTAATGTACAATATTATATAGTTATAGTTATTATATATTGACTCACAATTTTTAAAGATTATACTCCATTTATAATTATAAAATATTGCCTATATTCCCTGTGTTGTACAATATATCCTTGCAAGTTATTTGATACCTAGTAGTTTGTACTTTTAACCCCCTAGCTCCATGTTGTCCCTCCCCTCTTTGCTCTCCCCACTGGTAAACACTAATTTGTTTTTTATTTCTGTGAGTCTGTTTCTTTTTTGTTACATCCACTAGTTTATTGTACTTTTTTAATATTTCACATGTAAGTGATATCATACAGTATTTGTCTTTCTCTGCCTGACTTCACTTTGCACCATACCCTCCAGGTCCATTGACATTGTTGCAAATAGCAGATCACATTAACAAACTGAAGAATAGCAATCATATGATCACCTCAATAGATAAAGAAAATGCTTTTGATAAAATTAAGCATCCATTTATGATAAAAAGTGTCCAGAAAGTGGGTATAGAGAGAACATACTTCAACAAGATAAAGGTCATGCATGACAAACCCACAGTTAATATACTCAATGGTGAAAAGTTAAAGGCATTTCCTTTAAGATCAGGAATAAGACTATGATGTTCACTCTTGCCATTTTTATTCAAGGCAGTATTGGAACTCCTAGCTATAGCAATCAGAGAAGAAAAAGAAATGAATGGAATTCTAATTGGAAAAGAAGTAAAATTGTCACTATTTGCAGATGATTTGATATGACACATAGAAAATTCTAAAGATGCCACCAGAAAACTATTAGAGCTTACAAATGAATTCAGTAAAGTTGTAGGATACAAAATTAATATAAAGAAGAGAGAACAAGATGGCAGAGGAGCAGTTGGACGTGGAATGCATCTCTCTTCACGGATACATGGAATACAGGAATACACCTGCAGACACAGAAGTGCATGCAGAATACCAGATGAGAGCAGACAGGAGTACCTGACGAGTGGGAAAGAATATATAGACTCATGGAAAACTCAGTAGGATGAAAGAAGTAGGGGGAAAACAGGAGTGTTAGTAGGACTGGACCTGCTCTCCACTGGTGGGGGAACTGAAGCAGGGGTCCAATCCCAACACTGGGGCGATTGTCTGAGTCAGAGGAGAAACATTTAAGGCTGAAAGTGAAACAGCTGATCTGTAGCAGCCTAAATGGAATGAGAATCAGACAGTACTTGTCGCAGCTATACATACCCCAGACAGGGACACAGGTCCCCTGGAAGGTGCAGCAGCTGGGAGCTGGAGTTTAGGGATTGTGGAGCAATCCCAGGGCAAGGGCTGCTGTTGACTGTGGAAAGACAGATAGAGGGGATGTGAGGGAGGAGACTGTGGTGGGAAATGCCTGTAGAGGAAAGTTGGGCAGCCATGGAAGCAAGGCAATACTGCTGAGTCACACGTAGGGGATGGAGCCATCACCACAGCCTCTCTGTCTCCACACGCCAGCATCCGCGGCCGAAAAATAGAGAGGCTGGCCCATCAAACGCCTGACCGCACTGAACTACAGAGTAGGACCCCACCCAGGGTGCCCTTTACGTGTCTGACCCAGGGTGCCCTTTAAGCGTCTGCCCTGAAAGGGTGCTCCTTTAAGTGACTGATGTACTGAACCACAGAGAAGGACCCCAGGCAAGGGAGCCTTCTAAGTGCCTGAACAGGCGGAGCTATGGAGAAAGATTGGCCAAAGAGACCTTCTTATCGCCAGCTACAAGAGGGTTGAAAAAAGACTCTGATAGAGCCATAACTCCTGCGGCAGAGGCGGTCTGTGTCCCTGCACACTTGGCGCTGCCAGGGTCCTGGCAAGTCAAGCAGCTGTGCTACTTTCAAGCTCACTAGGGCAGAGATGCCACAGGCAAAAAAAGTCTTGCATCTATACTCACAGGGTCGCTTCGGTAGTATCTGACTCTTTGAGACCCTGTACACTGTGGCCTGCCTGGCTTCTCTGTCAGGGAGGGGGGGTTCTCCAGGCAAGAATACTGGAGTGTATTGGCAAATACTGGTTGCCATACCCTTCTAGAGCACTATAGTTCCTGCTGCCCTAGCTGCCAACTCCCCTGAGTACCTGGTGCTACCAGAACCTCTGCGACCCAAGCAGATGCACCACCTCCACATCTGGCCCTCACTGGGGCAGACCCAAGTCCTCCAGGGAAGCCTCAGGAGCAAACCCCAGTGGACTACCCACATGCAGAGGTGGAAATAAAACCACACTTGAAACCCAGGGGCAGTGTGGCTAAGGAAGAAGACCCAAAACCTTCCCACAAGCTATTCAGGCTGCAGATTCAATCCACACTATCAACTAGGCAGACTGTGTCTATGGAATATATAAAAGCACATCGTGAGCTCCCACAAAGGAAAACACACTAGTTCTGATAGTGGTGTGTGGAGGCAAGAACACACAGGAGTAGGACCAGATTAGAATCTGAGCTGTTCCCACAGCAGGTACAGAGACCACCAGCACAGTGTTGGAGGGCATCCTAGGGAGGTGAGGTGGACTTGACTCCCAGCAAGGGAAAGGACCCTGACAGCAGTGACTCAAGAAAAACATTTATTATTCTTATGCTTTGAGTTGTTCTGTAGATTCTTTTGGATATTTTTCTTCCCCACCCCCCTTTCCTCCCTCTGTTGTAGTTGTCAATTTTCTTGGCACTATTAAATCTAATTAAACTTTTGAGATATTTTTTCTCAGTCACATTTTTTTTCTCCAGTCACATGATGTTATAAATCTCTGCCTCTATGTTGGGCTTTTGTAGTTCTGTGGAGTTTTCCTTCCCCCCGCCTTCTTTTCTCTTTTTTAAAACCTATTACTATTTTTTCTACATTTATTCCTCTGTTTGCTTTTCTTATGGTTCTTTTCTCCTTGCAGTTAATCTTTAATGTATATAAATCTTCCTTATCTTCAGTTCAGTTCAGTCACTCAGTAGTGTCCAACTCTTTGCAACCCCATGAATCACAGCACACCAGGCCTCCCTGTCCATCACCAACTCCTGGAGTTTACTCAAACTCATGTCCATCGAGTGATGCCATCCAGCCATCTCATCCTCTGTCATCCCCTTCTCCTCCTGCCCCCAATCCCTGCCAGCATCAGAGTCTTTTCCAATGAGTCAACTCTTTGCATGAGGTGGCCAAAGTACTGGAGTTTCAGCTTTAGCATCAGTCCTTCCAAAGAACACTCAGGACTGATCTCCTTTAGAATGGACTGGTTGGATGTCCTTGCAGTCCAAGGGACTCTCAAGAGTCTTCTCCAACACCACAGTTCAAAAGCATCAACTCTTTGGTGCTCAGCTTTCTTCACAGTCCAACTCTCACATCCATACATGACCACTGGAAAAACCACAGCCTTGACTAGATGGACCTTTGTTGGCAAAGTAATATCTCTGCTTTTGAATATGCTATCTAGGTTGGTCATAACTTTCCTTCCAAGGAGTAAGCGTCTTTTAATTTCATGGCTGCAGTCACCATCTGCAGTGATTTTGGAGCCCCACAAAGTAAGGTCTGACACTGTTTCTACTGTTTCCCCATCTATTTCCCATGAAGTGATGGGACCAGATGCCATGATCTTAGTTTTCTGAATGTTGAGCTTTAGGTCAACATTTTCACTCTCTTCTTCACTTTCATCAAGAGAGTCTTTAGTTCCTCTTCACTTTCTGCCATAAGGGTGGTGTCATCTGCATATCTGAGGTTACTGATATTTCTCCCAGCAATCTTGATTCCAGCTTGTGCTTCTTCCAGCCCAGCGTTTCTCATGATGTACTCTGCATATAAGTTAAATAAGCAGGGACAGGAGATGGCAAGAGTGAACATCGACATTCTAGGAATCAGCGAACTAAAAGGGACTGGAATGGGTGAATTTAACTCAGAGGACCATTATATCTACTACTGTGGGCAGGAATCCCTTAGAAGAAATGGAGTAGCCATCATGGCAACAAAAGAGTCCGAAGTGCAGTACTTCCTTATCTACCTCTATTTAAATTTTCATATCTATTCTTTCTTTCCTTTCCTCTTAACATATTTACTAGTTTTATTTTCATTGCTTTACTTCCCAATTGGCACCTTGCTTTAGTTTTGTTTTCCAGTTTGTGCTTTAGTTAGTTTTGTTCTGATAGATATAATTTTTGGTTTTCTTTGTTCACCAGCTCAACCTACTGTATTTTATTTTTGTTGGACTGTTTTGATTTTCCTTATGGGCATTTATATATATATGTGTGTATTCAGTAACACTTTTTATTGTTGTTATAAACCTCTGCCTCTACGTTGGGCTTCTGCAGTTCTGTGGAGTTTTCCTTCTTTTTTCTTTCTTTTTCCTTCTTTTTTCTATTTTATAATTTTAATTTTTTAAAACCTATTGTATTTTTTCTACATTTATTTCTTTGTTTGCCTTTCCTACTGTTCTTTTCTCCTTGTAGTTAATCTTTAATGCATATAACTCTTCTTTATCTACCTCTATTTAACTTTGCATATCTATTCTTTCTTTCAACATGTTTGTTAGTTTTGTTTTCATTGTCTTATTCCCTACTTTGCACCTTGTTTTAGTTTTGTTTTCCAGTTTGTACTTTAGTTAGTTTTGTTAACTGGTAAATATAAACTTTGATTTCCTTTGTTTACTGGGTCAATCTACTGTACTTTATTTTTGTTGGACTGTTTTGACTTTGCTCATGGGTGTATATGTATATGTGTATGTTCCATTATTTTAATTGGAGAAGGAAATGGCAACCCACTCCAGTACTCTTGCCTGGAAAATCCCATGGATGGAGGAGCCTGGCAGGCTACAGTCCATAGGGTCGCAAAGAGTCAGACACGACTGAGCGACTTCACTTTCAGTTTTCTTTCATGCACTGGAGAAGGAAATGGCAACCCACTCCAGTGTTCTTTCTGGGAGAATCCTGGGGATGGAGGAGCCTGGTGGGCTGCCCTCTATGGGGTCACACAGAGTTGGACACGACTGAAGTGACTTAGCAGCAACAGCATTATTTTACTTATTATTTACCTGATTTTGTAACTGTCATTTGTTTGTGGTTCACCTTTGGTTTCTTGTTTTTGATATTTGTTTTAATCTCACTTAATGCCATAATGAACCACTTGTGGAATCTTCATTTCTGACCAGAAATCAAGCCCAGAGCCTTTGGAGTGGGAGCACTGACTACAAGATCCTAGACTCCCAGAGAATTCACCCCAGGTAGTATCTAATAGTGAGAATTCACACAAAGGAAGCCACTGTAAAAAAAGACCCGGCATCACCCAACCAGTAGCACCCTGTGCTGGATGCCTCATCTAAACAACAAGCAAAAAAATACACACCCAATCATCAGCAGACAGGATTACCATCTCACTCAGTCTTGCCCATAAGAGGAAAAACAAACAAACAGAAACAGAAAAGCTCAGCACAAATCTCACCCTAGACAAAGCTTACACAAACCACTGGACCAACCTTAGAGAGCAGAAACTAAAAAGAAGAAAGAATTCAACCTTGAAGCCTGGGAATAGGAGACCTCAAACACAATAAGTTAAAAAAAAAAAGTGAAAAGGCAGAGAAATACTACACAAATGAAGGAACAAATCAGAAACACAGAAGTCCAAATAAATGAAGAGGAAATAGGCAAACTACCTGAAAAAGAATTCAGAATAATGATAGTAAAGATCATCAAAAACCTTGAAAACAAAATGGATAGAATGCAAGAATTGATTAAAAAGACAAAAAGAATTAAAGAATAAACATACAGAGACACATAACACAATTACTGAAATTAAAAATACTCTAGAAGGAATCAATAGCAGAATATCTAAAGCAGAAGAATGAATCATTGATCTGGAAGATAAAATGGTGGAAATAACTTCTGAAGTGCAGAATAAAGTAAAATGAATAAAGTAAAAAGAACTGAGGATAGTCTCAGAGACCTCTGGGACAATATCAAAGGCACCAGTATTCAAATTATAGGAGTCCAGAAGAAGATGAGAAAAAGAAAGGGAATGAGAAAATATTTGAAGAGATTATCGTTGAAAATTTCCCCAACATGGAAAAGGAAATAGTCATTCAAGTCCCAGAGGCACAGAGTCCCATACACGGTAAGCCCAAGGAGAAACACACCAAGACACATACTGATCAAACTAACAAAGACTAAATACAAGGAAAGAATATTAAAAGCAGCAAGGGAGAAGCAACAAGTAACATTCAAGGGAAATCCCATACACTTAACAGGTGATCTTTCAGCAGAAACTCTGCAGGCCAGAAGGGAATGACAGGATATATTTAAAGTACTGAAAGGCAAAAATCTACAACCAAGATTACTGTACCTGGCAAAGACCTCATTCAAAATTGATAGAGAAATCAATCAATTTTGTTTCTCAGATGAGCAAAAGTTAAGAGAATTCAGTACCACCAAACCAGCTTTACAACAAATGTTAAAGGGACTTATATAGTCAAGAAACACAAGAGAAGAAAACAGATCTACAAAATCAACCCCAAACAATGAAGAAAATGGGAATAGAAACAGATATGTCAATAATTACTTTAAATGTAAATGGACTAAATGCTTCAACCAAAAGACACAGACTGGCTGAGCGGATACAAAAACAAGACCCATATACATGCTCTCTACAAGAAACCCTCTTCAGACCTCAAGACACATATAGACTGAAAGTGAGAGGATGGAAAAAGATATTCCATGAAAATGGGAAGCAAAAGAAAGCTGGAGTAGCAATCCTCATATCAGACAAAATAGACCTTAAAATAAAGAAGATTACAAGAGATAAGGAAGGACAGTACATAATAATCAAGAGGTCATTCTAAGAGGAAGACACAACAATTGTAAATGTCTGTGCACCCAACATAGGAGCACCTCAATACATAAGACAAACACTAACAGACAAAAAAGAAGTTGGCGGTAACACAATTATAGTAGGAGACTTTGACACTCCACTCACACCAATGGACAGATCATCAAAACAGAAAATTAATAAGGAAACACAAGTCTTAAATGATACATTAGATGAGATGGATCTCATCAACATCTTCAGGACATTCCATCCAAATGCAGGAGAATACACCTTCTTCTCAAGTGCACATGGAACATTCTCCAGGATAGACCATATCTTGGGGTCACAAATCAAACCTCAGTAAATTTAAGAAAATTGAAATCATATCAAGCATCTTCTCCGACCACAACACTATGAGACTACATATCAATTACAAGAAAAATACTGTAAGAAACACAAACACGTGTTGATTAAACAACATGTTTCCAAATAACCATCAGTTTACTGAAGAAATAAAAAAATTCTAGAAACAAATGACAATGAAAACACAACTCAAAATCTAAGGGATGCAGGAAAACAGTTTTAAGAGGAAAGTTTATAGCAATACAATCCTACCTCAAGAAACAAGAAAAGCATCAAATAGACAACCTAACTTTACACATAAAACAACTGGAAAAAGAACAAAAAAGCCCCAAAATTAGCAGAAGGAAAGAAATCATAAAGATCGGAGCAGAAATAAATGAAAAAGAAATGAAATAAGTAATAGTAAAGATTAATAAAACTAAAAGCTGGTTCTTTGAGAAGATAAACAAAATTGATAAAACTTTATGCAGACTTATCAAGAAAAACAGAGAGAAGAATCAAATCGACAGAATTAGAAATGAAAAAGGAGAGGTTACAACAGACAATGCAGAAATACAAAGTATTATAAGAGATTATTATGAACAACTATATGGCAATAAAATAGATAACCTGGAGGAAATGGACAGATTCTTATAAAAGTTCAAACTTCCAATACTGAACAAGGAAGAAATAGAAATTATGAACAAGCCAATTACAAGTACTGAAATTGAAGCTTTGATCAAAAATCTCCCAAAAACCAAAATTGCAGGACCAGATGGCTTCACAGGAGAATTCTATCAAACATTTAGAGAAGAGCTAATGCCTATCCTTCTAAAACTCTTTCAAAAAATTGCAGAGGAAGGAACACTTCCAAACTCTTTCTATGAGGCCACCATCACCATGATACCAAACCAGACAAAGACAACACACACACACACACACACACACACACACAACTACAGGCCAATGACTCTGATGAACATAGATGCAAAAGTCCTCAACAAAGTTTTAGCAAACAGAGTTCAGCAACACATAAAAAAGCTCATACACCATAATCAAGTTGGGTTTATTCCAGAGATGCAAGAATTCTTCAATATACACAAATCAATCAATGTGATACACCATATTATCAAATTGAAAGATAAAAACCATATGATCATCTCAATAAATGCAGAAAAAGCCTTTGACAAAATTCAGCACCCATTGATGATTAAAATTCTTCCAAAAAATGGGCATAGAAGGAACCTACCTCAATATAGTAAAGGCCTACTATGATAATCCTACAGCAAACATTATTCTCAATGGTGAGAAACAGAATGCATTCCCCCTAATATTAGGAACAAGACTAGGGTGTCCACTTTCACCACTATTATTCAACATAGTTCTGGAAGTCCTAGCTCAGCAATCAGAGAAGAAAAAGAAAGAAAAGGAATGCAGATCAGAAAAGAAGAAGTAAAGCTCTCACTGTTTGTAGATGACATGATACTGCCCATAGAAAACCCTAAAGAGAGCATCAGAAAATTCCTAGGGCTAATCAGAGAATTTAGCAAAGTCTCAGGATACAAAATCAATATACACAAATCACTTGCATTTCTATATACTAACAATGAAAAATCAGAAAGAGAAATTAAGGAATCAATTGCATTCACCATTGCAACAAAAAGAATTAAATATCTAGGAATAAACTTACCTAAGGACACAAAAGAACTGTACACAGAAAATGATAAGACACCAATGAAAGAATCAAAGATGACATAAACAGATGGAGAGATATTCCATGTTCCTGGGTAGGAAGAATCAATATTGTGAAAATGACTATACTACCAAACACAATCTACAGATTCAATGCAATCCTATCAAATTACCAAAGGCATTTTTCACAGAACTAGAACAAAAAAATTTCGCAATTTATATGGAAACACAAAAGACCCTGAATAACCAAAGCAGTCCTGAGAAAGAAGAATGGAGCTAGAGGAATCAACCCTCCTGACTTCAGATTATATTACAAAGTTACAGTCATCAAGCCAGTATGGTACTGGAACAAATATAAAAATATGCACCAATGGAACAAGATAGAAAGGCCAGAAATAAACCCATGAACCTATGGGTGACTTATTTTTGACAAAGGAGGCAAGAATATACAATGGGGCTAAGACAGGCTCTTCAATAAATGGTGCTGGGATAACTGGTGGAGCTATATGTAAAAGAATGAAATTAGAACACTTCCTAACACCATACACAAAGATAAACTCAAAATGGATTAAAGACCTAAATGTAAGACCAGAAACTATAAAACTCTCAGAGAAAAGATAGGCAGAACACTTGATGACATAAATCAAAGCAAGATCCTCTAGGGACTACCTCCTAGAGTAGCAGAAATAAAAATAAAAGTAAACAAGTGGGACCTCATTAAACTTAAAAGCTTTTGTATAGTAAAGGAAAGTATAAGGAAGATGAAAAGACAACCCTCAGAATGGGAGAAAATAATAGCAACTGAAGCAACTGACAGAGGATTAATTTCCAAAATGTACAAGCAGCTCATACAAATCAATACCAGGAAAACAAACAATCCAATCAAAAAGTGGGGAAAAGACCTAAACAGACATACAGATGGCTAACAAGCACATGAAAAGATGCTGAACATTATTCATTATTAGAGAAATGCAAATAAAAACCACAATGAGATATCACCTCACAGTGGTCAGAATGGTCATCATCAAAATGTCTACAAACAATAAATTCTGGAGAGGGTGTGGAGAAGAGGGAGTGCTCTTACACTGTTGGTGGGAATGTAAATTGATACAGCCACTATGGAAGATGGTATGGAGATTCCTTAAAAACTAGGAATAAAACTACCATATGACCCAGCAATCCCACTCCTAGGCATATACCCTGAGGAAACCAGGGTTGAAAAAGACACATATATCCCATTGTTCACTGCAGCACTATTTACAATAGCTAGAACATGGACGCAACCTAGATATCCACCAACAGATGGAATGGATAAAGAAGTTGTTGTACATATGCACAATGGAATATTACTCAGCCATAAAAAGGAATGCATTTGAGTCAGTTCTGATGAGGTGGATGAACCTAGAACTTGTTATACAGAGTGAAGTGAATCAGAAAGAGAAAGAATAATATCATATTCTAATACATATATACGGAATCTAGAAGAGTGTTACTGAAGAACTTATTTACAGAGCTCAATGGAGAAACAGACAGAGAAAATAGACTTATGGACATGGGGAGAGGGGAGGAGAGGGTGAGATGTATGGAAACAGTAACATGGAAACTTATATTAGCATATGTAAAATAGATAGCCAATGGGAATTTTCTGTATGGCTCAGGAAACTCAAACAGGGGCTTTGTATCAACCTAGAGGGGTGGGATGGAGAGGGAGATGGGTGGAAGTTCAAAAGGGAGAGGATATATATATATACCTATGGCTGATTCATATTGAGGTTTGACAGAAACCAACAAAATTCTGTAAAGCAATTATCCTTCAAGAAAAAAATTAAAAAATTAATATATAGAAATCTACATTTCTATACACTAACAACAAACTCTCAGGAAAAGAAATTAAGAAAACAATCTCATTTACCATTGGGTCAAAAAGAATACAATATCTAGGAATAAACCTACCTGAGGAGGTAAAAGGCCTATACTTGGTAAACTGCAAGACACTGATGAAAGAAACTTAAGATAATACAAACAGATGGAAAGATATACCATGTTCTTGGATAGGGAGAATTAATATTGCCAAAAGACCTTATTATTCAAGGCAATCTACATTCAGTGCAATCCCTACCAAAAGACCAATGACATTTTTCACAGAACTAACTTTAAAATTTGTATGGAAACAAAAAGACTCTGAATAGGAAAAATTTTTGAGAAAGAAAAACAGAGCCTGAGGAATCATGCTTCCTGACTTCAGACTATAATACAAAACTCTAGTAATCAAAACAGTACGGTACTGACAGAAAAACAGTCACATAGATCAATGGGACAGAACAGAGAGCCCAGAAAGAAGCCCATGTATTTATGGTCAATCTGCAACATAAGAGGCAAGAATATACAATGATGAAAAGACAGTGTCTTCAGTAAGTGGTATTGTAAAAACTGGGCAGCTACATGTAAAAGAATGAAATTAGAGTAATCTTTGTTTTTTATTTCTTGTCTAAGACATCTAGTGCAATACTGAATAGCAGGAACAGTGGGATCTTGTCTGACTACTGATCTTAAAGGGAACGTTTACAGTGTTTCACTACTCAGTATAATGCTTAATAAAGATTTTCTTTTAGATAACACATTACATTACAGAAGTTTCCTAACATTCTAATTGTTTTTAAATAAATGGATGTTGAATTTCACTGAACATTTTTTGTGTATATTGAGAAGTTTACATGCTTTTCTTCTTTACTCTCTTAATATGGAGAATTACATAACTGATTTTCTAATGTTAAAACAATTTTGCCTTCCTGGGGCAAATCCCAATTGGTCATGGTACATTATGCAACCTCTTCATTGTTTACATAGTTCACATAAGGAAAGTTGAACTAAGGGAATATAAGCCACTTTCCCAAGGCCACACAACTCAGGTACTTATTAAAAACCAACTACTGAAAGCTCGACATTCTGAGTAAAGTAGACTGGAAAAAAATGGATTCGACCTAAAAGGCGTTTAGTGATTACCAGCAGACCACTTTGTTCAGAAAGAACCACTCCGTCCCTTGGATAATAACATCTAGTCCTAAACTTGCCTTGCAGTAGTAGGACCCCAATGTTTCATTTAGAGTTATTCAGGGTCCCCATCATCTCATAACCTCTGAGAAATCTCTGAGAAAAACAATTCCATCTTATCAAGGGCCAGAATCCATAGAATTATTTGAGCCTCAAAAACTCAGACTTGATGTGATTACTTTCAGCTAAGTGACTTTATATAGTTGCTGTTTTTCCAGTTCTTTATTATATTTTGATCTATTGTTTAATGTCACAGCTGGAGTTAATATGTATTTTGTTCAATGACTCATTTTGATAACCAAGATACTTGGGTGCCAAGTATTCCAGAGTATTTATGGAGTTTTGTTTTTTTTTTATTATTCAGGTTCACATGTTTATCTGAATTCTCCTCTTTAAGTCTAACAATGCAGTCCCCAGAAATAACATAATCTTTTAAAAATGGGCAAGAACTGAATAACTACAAAAGCAGCAGCCAAAAACCCATGGAGCAGTTCATGTTTATGTCTTGGACATCTATATTTTCTGTCGTTTTTCACCTCGGTTGAGCCTGCCACCATTCATACCTCACTGCCAGTGACTGTACCAAAGTCCCCAAGCTTGTTAAGTGGAAAGTATCCCAGTTTTTTGTGTTATAGTCTCAAAATATTACAGATTAGGTAAACTCTAGTAATCTAAAATAAAAATGAGAAAAATTAATAAAATTTAGAAAATTTTAAAATTTTTCATAAAAATTAGAAAAAGGAGATTTTTGTTGCAGTTATTTACCAGTTTGGTGAAGCTTCTTAAATTGGTAGTTATTTATCAGTTTGGCCAAGTTTCTTAAGTTATAAAATTGATAAAGTGAGCATTAGAGCAAAACTGAAGAAATGAGCACTTTCATACCCTACTAGTGATAGAATTCAAATTTATATTTTTATCTGGAGAACGATGAAATAGTTTCTGTCAACATTTTAAATGCACATAGGTTTTGCCCTAGTAAATCCACTTCTAGTAATTTTCCTAGAGAAATTATAGGACAGATATAGGCAAATATAAATATCCGACAATGTTTTGCAGTATTATTTATGATAGCAAGATTTTTATCAATATGGGATATTTTAAATAAGTTATGGCATATTATATAATGGAATATTATGCAGCCCTTATGAAGGCTGATGTAGGTATATATTTATTAATAAGAAAAGATGTCCTTAATATATGGTTTAGTTTTAAGAACCAAAATATAAAAATAAAACTGTAATCTAGTTTTGTCGAAAAAATTTTTCTGAATATATGAATTAAAAAATTCTGAAAGCCTACCAAGTTAATAGTGGTTATCTTTGGGTGAGGTGATATAATGGATGATTTTCACTTTTCTTTTAAACTTTCTGTATGGGTAGGGATCCTTTATAAGAGAATATATTACTTTTATATTTTCATTTCAGCAAAAGACTTCCTGTGGAAAGTTTTATTAATTACATTGACAGAAGAGCTAAAAATCATAATTTTACTGTAATAACAGAGTAAAACAACAAATTTATCTATAGAAAGAGAACATTTGGTACACATAGTTTACTCATGAATGAGTCAGCCAAATTAAAACCTCAAATTACACCTTTTCCTGTCTCTTTATTGTTAAAGGAGAGCAAATCCCTAGGAGACTATTATAACTCTTGGTAAGACAATTCCCTTTTATCAGGAGCCAGGAACATGGAATTATTTGAAGATTAAAAATTTGGGCTTGATTTGATTACTTCCAGCTAAGTGGTTTTATACAGCTGCCATTTTCCCATTTCTCTATGTTATGATAATCTATTGTTTAATGCCATGGCCAGAATTTACATGTATTTCAATAAATTGCACATTTTTATAACAAAGATATTCACAAGGAAAGGAAGCAATTTTTAAATTTACATGCAAATAATTTTGAAGCATAATTCAAAATTACCTATCCTTGTAGGACTCACTCAGGGTTACCCTCAGGCCAGTAGAAGCCACAATTAAAGCTGCATTTGTTCTAATTATGCCTGGGAACTCTACATCCTCTGTGTAAGAACTCGCTTGGTCAGACTGCACAAGCAGGCTCTTCTGAGTCCCAGTTTCAGAGCAGAGACACTGTTCAGGGAGTCATTTCCCACAATACCAGTGTGCTGCAGTCCACAGGCTCACAAAGAGTCAGACACAACTTAGCACCTGAACACGCACACACACAATCTATCTGTTAAAGAAAAAAGACCTAGTACTTCCTTCAATTCTATACATTTTTGTTCAACTGAAAAGCATGTGGTGGAAGAGGACAAGGGGTTCATGGCTCTGAATGCAAGAACATTCTGTGAGCTATGGGCTAACGCAGGCTGTGGAGAGGGTGCCAGTCCAACCAGGGCTATGGAAGAGCATTGAGTGTTACAGGCAAAGACAGTATCACTGCTCTGAATAGATGGCTGGCTGAGAGAGAAAACTTCTCAGATGCCAGGAATCTGATGTGACTTGAATAGGTTTTTAGTAAGTACACTAAGAGCCAGAGGTTACAAAAGTGCCTAAGACAGAGTGCCTGCACTGGAGAAATGTACAGTCTTCTGAGGGAGCGTGGGGTTCAGGCCCAACCAGCAGAGGAGGTACTTATGGTTGCCCAGAGTACCTGGCACTCAGATGAAAGGCCACAGCCTTGCTTTTCTTACAGAGCCTGCCGCTGCCTGTACAGCCTTTAGCTGTGTGCTGGTCCCATGCCGACCACATCAGGTGTCACAGAAAATATAGATCCTTTTCCACACAGCAGTCCTTCAAGTACTTGAAGAGTTACTGCTGATGCCAAACCAGAATCACTCCCG